>NC_137771.1:55434432-56634432 GCF_963455305.1 Plecotus auritus
CCTCACCCCGTGACATATAATTCTTACTATTCAAAAAGTGAACTCCTATTAAAGTGGAGGAAGCCTAAAAGGCCATTAGCTTGGCCTAAACAAGCTTCCAAAGAACATGGCATCCATGAAAGAGAGAAATAAAAGAACGAAAGGACAGTTGAAGTACTGAGGAAGAAATCACTAAGAAATTGTTTAAAAAATAATAATAATATGAAGAGATATGAAAAAATAGAAAATAAGTTTCAAAACATATAATAGAGAATTGAAATGCATAAATACTTCACTATATATTTATATAATATGAGGCCCCTAGAACCATAAGAAATGCAAAAAATTCATTATTAATAACTCATTCTCAAATTGCCCTCCTTAAAAATCAAATTGTGCCCCGCGTTGGGAACCACTGTCTTAGAACTTTCCTTTTTTTTTTTTTTTTTTTTTTGGTCTTTGAAGTTACTCTGCTTTGAAAACAAATATTTTATGCTTTTTATGATATTTTTAGTTTGTAAATAATATTATGTTTTCCACAATATTTATCTTTAAAATTGTGGATCACATACAATGACTATTTATGGGTATTATATTTAGTATGTATGTACAAAATTATTTTCCAAAGACAGAGCTCATCAAAATGTGAACATTTTTCAGTAAGTCTTTAGAAGGGATTTTTGCTCTAGGGAATAGACTGATTTAACACTGTGATCCCCATACTATTGCCAGAAACCTTATATCTTGCATTTTTATTTGATTATTGGTAGACAGAGTCTACAATTCTTGAAGGAGTTACAAGAATAAAAAGGTGGTGACAAAACATGGAGTTGATGAGAAAATACCTGAGGGAAAGTAACATATAAAAGAGGTCATTGTAAAGCAGAAAAGTAGGAAAGAAATAATCTCAGAACGGAGGGTAGGTGTTTATTTTAATTGGATAAGTTTAGTTGTATGAAAAATTTTATTTTGTAAAAACCTCTATTATTTTTCTCTATGAATTAGGTCTGATGAAAACTTTGTCATGGACTGGCACCGTGGCTTCCAAAGCACTTTCCATTTCTTATGATTGTTATACAGAACAGTGATTTTTTTAAAAAAAATATTTCTTTATTGATTTCAGAGAGTAAGGAAGAGGGAGAGAGAGATAGAAACATCAATGATGAGAAAGAATCATTCATCAGCTGCCTCTTGCACACCCCCTACTGGAGATTGAGCCTGCAACCTCTGCATGTGTCCTTGGCTGGAATTGAACGCCAGACCCTTCAGTCCCCAGGCCGACGCTCTATTCACTGACCAAACCAGCTAGGGCTGTAAAGATGATTTCAAATAAAGCATCCAAGTTATGATTTTATGGCTGGCTGTAAAAAAATTTCAAATTTAGCCCAGCTGGCAGGGCTTAGTAGTTGAGCAGCCACCTATGAACCAGGAGGTCACGGTTTGATTCCTGGTCAAAGCACATGCCCAGGTTGCGGACTCGAACCCCAGTAGGGGCCGTGCAGGAGGCAGATGATCAGTGATTCTTTATCCCTTTCCCTTCCTCTCTGAAATCAATTAAAAAAAAAAAAAGATGTCAAGAACATGTAGCAGAATTTTTTAAATATTACTCAAATAAAATAATTAGTTTTCCTAAGCCATCAAAATTTTTCAAATTTATAGTTTTATTCCAGAACAAGTATTATTTAGTAAAAGTTAAATTCGATATCAGAAAATATATAGTTAAAAGTATCTAATTTTTATAATGCTAAGCATTGCTATTGGCTAGTCTTTGGAACAGTGTACTACATGTCAAGTGCTTTACATGTATAATTGATCTCATAAAACATGACAAGGGAAGTATTATTCTACATTTGCTTATTTGTAGTGTGTCCAAAGATAAAAAACTTAACAGGTAGTAAGCCTGAGTTTGAACCCAATTTTGTCTGACTCTCTCTACTATTGCAATACTGCCTCTCACTGTACTCACTAAACATAAAAATTATGTAAGCTATTTAATTTACTTACAAGAACACACTTCAAGGAATTAAGAAGCAATTAGACTAATCTTAGAGGAAAAGCCTATTTAAATTAAAAAGAAGTTTAAGTTTTAAAATACTTTTACATAAATGTACCTTTGCTTCCTTTAAGTGTATGTAATAATTTGAGGAAAGACACTGCATTTGAAAAGTACAATTTAGTAGATAATGTTGGAATTGGTATATTATTTTTTTGTGACTTGCTTTTACCCCTGTAAAGTGGATTATTATTGTAGGAATTTAAATATGGTGAAATTGTTTAAAATGTAGATGTGAGGTCATGGTTTAGCCTGTGGTCCATTTTATTAGCTATGCAGTGGATTTAAAACAGTTCACATTCTCTAAAATATATGGGATTCTTTTCTAATCGAGAGGCTTTAAAACTACAGTATTTCCAAAGAATAGGGGAGAATTTTTCTTTGAATTTGTATTCTGGAGTTTATTATTCTTTCCTGAGTTATAGTAATACATTGTATATATTGAATATTTTTAGATACATTTTGAGTTACTCCTGATGCCCCTGGGTTTTTAAATTATTGGAAACATTCATATAAACATTTTATAAGAGTAATTTTATTTAATTTTATAGGTGGCTACAGTCAACGCCTTCCAAATGCAAGTGCTCTGGGGAAAATTTTCACTGCTTTACCTTTTGGTAACCCTATTTATCAGATGTTAGAATTAAAACTAGCCATGTACATTGATTTCCCCTCACACATGAATCCTGGGATTCTGGTTACCTGTGCAGATGATATTGAACTTTATAGTATCGGAGAATCTGATTTTATCAGATTTGACAAGCCTGGCTTTACTGCTTTAGCTCATCCTTCTAGCTTGACTGTAGGTACCACACATGGAGTATTCGTCTTAGAACCCTCCAATTGTTTAGAATACAGAGACCTCGAATATCGGTGTTGCCATCGTTTCCTTCATAAACCCAGCATAGAAAGGATGTATCAGTGTAATGCTGTGTGTAGACCTGGAAATTTTTCTCAGCAGGACTTGTCTGGGGGTGACACTGCCTCTCTTAAATTTGAATCTGAGTATGTCTACACGGACAGCCTATTTTACATGGATCATAAATCAGCGAAAAAGTTACTTACTTTTTATGAAAAAATAGGCACACTGAACTGTGAAATAGATGCCTATGGAGACTTTTTGCAGGCTTTGGGACCTGGAGCAACTGTGGAATATACCAGAAACACATCAAATGTCACTAAAGAAGAGTCAGAGTTGGTAGACATGAGGCAGAGAATATTTCACCTTCTCAAAGGGACATCACTAAATGTTGTTGTTCTTAATAATTCCAAATTTTATCACATTGGCACAACTGAAGAATATTTGTGTCACTTTACTTCAGCTAGCAGTTTGAAGTCAGAGCTTGGCTTACAGTCCATAGCTTTTAGCATCTCTCCAGCAATACCAGAATGCTTTGGTAACACATCCTGTATCATTCAAAGTATATTGGATTCAAGATGTTCTGTGTCACCTGGCTCAGTTGTGGAGTACTCCAGATTGGGGCCCAATGTTTCAGTTGGGGAAAACTGCATTATTAGTGGTTCTTCTATCATAACAACAGCTGTCCTGCCTGCATATTCTTTTGTGTGTTCCTTAAGCTTGAAGATGAATGGACACTTAAAGTATTCAACTATGGCATTTGGAGTGCAAGACAACTTGAAAAGGAATGTTAAAACATTGTCAGATATAAAGTCACTTCAATTCTTTGGCGTCTGTTTCCTGTCATGCTTAGATATTTGGAATCTGAAAGTTACAGAGGAGCTCTTCTCTGGAAACAAGACATGTTTGAGTTTGTGGAATGCTCGTATTTTCCCAGTCTGTACTTCTTTGAATGATTCAGTTACAACCTCCATAAAGATGTTAAATGCTGTGCAAAGCAAGTCAGCATTCAGCCTGAAAAACTATAAGCTGTTGTCCATTGAAGAAATGCTTGCCTACAAAGACGTAGAAGACATGATAACCTATAGGGAGAAAATTTTTCTAGAGATTACTTTGAATAGAAAACTCTGATTTAGAGACATCTTAAATATTGCATACTTTGCCTTTCTTAATTGAGCTAGATTGCAAATATAGGAGTTTTCTGTAGATGTTTGTCTTTTATTGAAGTCATTTTATGAAAATTATATTAACATAATTGCTGCAGCATAACATCAATAACACAAAAATACAGATAAACCATTTTTGAAGAAAGAATATTTCAAGGCTGTAAGTTCAGGAAAGGGATTTTTAGATGTTTATTACTATTTTAATATTTTTATAAATTAAGATGGATTATGGAGCATTAGTTTGTTCACAAAATAATGTACTAGTTTTAAAGGGAATTTTCTAAACATACCTTTAGTTTTTCCCTTTTCTTTTGGGCTTCAGTTCCAAAAAAGTTCTTAGTGTTTATTGGCAGTTCTCATCTCAGATGTAGTAATTCTACTGATTAACTAATAAAAATAGCATACTATTTGATCTTCAGAGCCCTGTAGGAATACTGTCAAAATAACATTTGAAGGGACAGACTTATAACTGGAAAATTCAGATTAAATTAATGCTTAAAATATTGTGATAATATTAATGGATAAGTAATGAACAACTCAGAAATTGATGCTAAAAATCTCATTTGATTTACCAAAAGGAAACAAAAAAGGGTATATGTGTTATTTTATCCATATAAACTTGAAAATGTGTTTGTATATCTTAAAAATGTTCCCTAAATTTTCATCCATAGGAAAGCATACATACCCACAAAAGTCACATATCTGTGTGGGGAAAATGGTAGGAATAATTGGGATTCACTGATAATAATATGTTTATTCCGAGCATTACTTTCATCCTCATACTAATCTCTTTAATAGAACTGTTAAATTACCAGATGGACTGATTTTACTTTTCATTTCTTATTTTCTGCCCATGCATTGGTAATGATGCTGAGAAGTAATAACCAAAATGTAGATAGCAGGAAGGAGCCAAAAGAAGAGAAAGACTAAGAAAATGCACACATGATAAACAGCTTCAAGAACTAAAAATAGGCTGGTATCCCAAGTTATGTGTACCTATCTATATATATAAAAGCCTAATATGCAAAGTGTCCCCTCGGGAGTTCGACCTGGAGACCCGGAGTTCAATTGCTTGCTATGATGTGCGCTGACCACCAGGGGGCAGTGCAGAATGAAGGAAAGCCCCAGCTGGCAGCCAGAAGGCCCTGATCAGCCCTGATCGCTGGCCAGCCTTAGGGACCTTACCTGTGTACAAATTTCGTGCACAGGGCCTCTAATTTTGATATAAGTACATAAGTGAAATGTGCTCATACCAAAGTCTAATAAGAATTACAGAAAAGACTTGTAAGAGTTTTGTATTTTAACATGAGTAAATTGAAATAACTGGTCTGTGTCACTTTTATTGATGTATCCAATGACAAAATGAAAATAATTATTTGGTAAACCAGAAGTGACTTGTCTGTAACTCTAAATTATGATATTTATGTCTTGTGTTTTTTCTTTTTTAAAGGTTCTTTTCAAGGACAAAATATATATAGTAGCTATTGTGTAGCACTTACTGATTTACTTGCACAGTTTTCAGAGGATATTATGTTATCATTTATTAAATGTTCAATATTGTATTTCACAGTATAATCTAAATTTATAATTTTGTACAATCTAAAAGGCCATCAATTATAAAGAATCGCCATTATTTTATGTTCAACAAAAAAGAGAAAACACTACCAATAAAATGTTACTCAATGCTTTCTTTGTTACTTGACATTTTTATATTTATTGGCAATCTCTTTTAAATGCACTTACAGATTTTTGTTATTTTACCTGCTTACATATACATATAAAGGATCAAAATGCAGTATTGAAGTATAGTCAATTATGTTCTAAAGCTTCACATTCAGAGACATTTTTTTTTTCTAAAGCACTCTTCAATTGAAGACGTACTGATGTCCACACGTTTCCACCTCGTACCATCCTCTGTACCGTCAAATGCTTTTCCTAAGTGCCTCCATTACATTACTGTCTGGGTTTTCCTTCAAGCAGTGGACTGCAGATACCTGTTTTGCAAGTTTTTGATGCTATTTGACAAAATTGAGTTTCATTTTTGCCTCAATTTAATCATATCTCTAGAAGAATGTGGCTTCTACTCAGTGGGTGGTTTCTTACAAATTGATGGTCACCATTTTAAGCATAATTCTGCACAATGTCTGGATTCTAGCTGCTTTGAAATGTTATCATTTCCCAAGAATATGTCAGTGCTTCTTGACTTGAGATGCATTACTTGGTATGTAGTACCATCTATGTATCACCAACAGTGTTCCTAATTCAGTGAGGTGATAAAGCTGAGCATGTATAAGTAAGAAATTGGACATCTTCTTAGATTTATTTTATTTCATAAAATTACAGCCCTTAAATCATATACTCTCTAGTTTTGTAAGGATAGCTACAATATGTAATTAAACATATTGGATAAGCTTATTGATGAGTTAATAATTAACAGTGACCAAGAGGGGCATAAAAAGCAAAATCCATCATTTGGTATTAGTCTTCTACCTTAAGCATTTATTTACCAAACTAAGCAAAAAGGATATCTGGAATGTGTATCCATGTATATACTAAATTGGAATAAAAACTCAAAAATCTAAATGATATGCTTAAAATCACAAATTTTTAATGGTATTAATGCAGAATTCCCAGAACCTGTGGTGATCTACTCATCTCCTGAGGCTAAGCAATATTTCCTATGTTAGGTAAATCTAACCAAATTGAGCATAGAGCCGAAATCCAAACTTCGCCTGCTGCAAAATGTTATGTATGGCTATCACATACAGCTGATGCAATACCAGGGATGCCATTTACATACACCATGTTGTCCTCTGGACTTGAGCAACTTGGAGACCCAGAATTTAGGCACCTTGATGTATATAGTCTAGCAGAATTAAGAAGGAAAGAAAAACAAAAAAAAAAAAAAAATTGTTCAAAGTTATCTGAAAGATTTTTAGATGTTATTTTTGTTGTTATTTAGCTAATGAAACAGTTTCCATCTATGTTAAGAACTAAGGGATAGAGGACCAAGATGGCAGCATAAGTAAACACGGTTCTCACTGCCTCCCACAACCACATCAAAATTACAACTAAAACACAGAACAACCATATTCAGAATCACCTGAAAGCTGGCTGACTGGAAGTCCTACAAGTAGAGAAGTAAAGAAGAAAGTTGAATCAAGACTGGTAGAAGGGGTAGGGGGGCAGAAGAGTGGAACCAGCTGGTCCGACATTCACATGTGGAATTTTTTTAATTGGGTGGGGTATCTCCACTGCAGAGGCCTCCTGTGAGAAGCAAGGGGTCTCAGCCCCATGCCTGACCCCCAGGATAGGGTTCCAGAGCTGTGAAGAGAAGTCCCCATAATTTTGGGTTGCAAAAGTCAGCAGGGATTGTGGCAGAGTGACGTGGAGGCTACTGGAGACCCAGGCAGTTCCTCTTAAAGGGCCAGCACATGAACTTTACTTGGATTCACTCCCTCTGGGTTCCTGCACTGGGCAACAGCTTTGGGGGATCCAGGGACATATGGGGAGGAACTGGATTGTCAGGAACTCAGGGGCAGCTTCTTCCAGATAGGGGTGCTTGCAGGGGTCATTGTTCCTGTACTAGAACATCCCTCATTGCATAGCTGACTGGCAGCCATTTTTGAGTTTCCATCAGCCTGGTTCACACTGTTTGCTCCATCCTGATGATTCCCTGAGACCTTACTCCATTCACTTTGCAGCCCAAGCTAATCTGTTTGCAGCTGCTTTTCCATATGAATAGCCTATCCTGAATCAGGCTTCAGGCTTTACTAAAATCTCTTAAACAGGCAGCAGCTGGCAGCAGCATGCCCATACCTATCAATAACAGGCCCAAGACCTGGCACTAGCACCAGCCTGCCTTGCTTCACAGCTTGGCTTTGCCTGGGCACTTCCAAGCTCAATACAAGTAGCAGCCATCTGCAGATCCTTCTGTAGCTCCTGCTGACTGCACCTCCTGGGAGACGCAGAGCCAGTGCACCCGGTGGACAGCTTCAGACCACACCAGATTACAACTCTACCACACCCATGAGTGATATGCTCAAGGGACAGAGTCAGCACCAAAGCCCCACTGAAGCAAGTCCTGCTCTGTAGATGCATCTCCTGCACAGCATCTCTTCCACTGTAGTTGCAGTTGGTCCTCACAGCCAATTGGCCTGGAGGTCAGTGTCTTCCAGTGATGCCAACAACAGTCAAGGCTCAACTACAACAAGACTGGGCACACAGCCCACATGGGTGCACCTAGAGTGTCCAGCTCAGATGATGGGAGGCTGAGCCACTGGGTCCTACAGGGCACCTACTACACAAGGCCACTCTACCAATTCCAGGATACATAGCAACTCTTCCTAATACCTAGAAACAAACACAGAGAAGCAACCAAAATGTGGAGACAAGGAAACAGGTCACAAATGAAAGAAATGGAAGCAAGCAAACTCTTGAACAGAGTTCAAAACAATCGTTATAATGTCACTCAAGGATTCTAATGAGCTTCAAGGGACCTAATGAGAGTTTCATGGGACTTAGTGAAACTTTCAAGATAGTAATGAGAATTTCAAAGACATGAATAAGGACCAGTCAGAAATTAAGCATACATTAACTGAATTAATAATTTATAGGGACTCAAGAGTACAGTATTACAAGAATATGAGGAAGCAAAAAACACCCAATCAGAAGAGCTAAAACTAAAAATAATAAATATGAAGATAGTGTAAGGAGTCTCTGGCACAAGAAATATAATGAACAAAATAAACTGATGAATAATTTAGAACCAAAAGCATAGAAACATGGAACAGACTGACAAATCTCAGAGGGTAGGGAGGAGGGGTGGTGGGAAGAGATTAACTAAAAATCTTATGTGCATATATGCATTACCTAGGGACAGGGACACAGACAATAGGGTGCTGAAGGCCTGGTGTGGGGTGGAAACTGGGTGGAAGGAAGCAAGGGGGAGGGGAAGGGAAGGAGACATTTGCAATACTTTTAGCAATAGAGATTTAAAAAAATAAAAATATTAAAAAGAACTAAGTTATTAAAGACCTTTATAAATTCACGTGCAAAATACATTTTAAAATTCATTTAGTGCATGTGAAATAATTGAAGCAACTATTAGTTGCTTAGTTTAATATTTTGTACCTCTAAAATTTTGTTTAACAAAGCCAATTTCTATAGAGGTCGAGAAACAATTTTTATTGTTTATACTTGGTAGAAGTGTATTATTAATATTACTTCTATTGAACTTTGTCAAAGGTTAATGCACATTCTCCTTCCCTTTAATATCAATGTGCTAAGCTCCATATAACATACTAATGTTCTTCATGTTTCTGTTTGTTTATATTCACAGAAATTTCTATTTAGATTTTATAATATATTATAAGGGGCAAATTACAGCAGTCTCTGGTAGGAAAGGACCAGTATCTGTCCCTGACATCTAGTTTCATAAGCCACAACCAAATTGCCACATATTCAAACTTGCCAGTTTTGCTATAGTCCAGTAGAACATAATTTGGTGTCAGGATAAAAACTGGAATAAAGCCCTGACCGGGCAGCTCAGTTGGTTAGAGTGTCATTCTGATACACCAAGGTTGAGGGTTCTGTTCCTGGTCAGGGCACATATAAAAATCAACCAATGAATGCATAAATAAGTGGAAAAACAAATGAATGTTTCTCTCTCTCTCTCTCCTTCCTTCTTTCTCTCTCTTTTCTCTCTCTCCCCACCTCTTGCTCTAACATCAATAAATAAAGTTTAAAATTGGAATAAAAGAATAAGAAGCTGTTGATTGCCTACTGCATTGATATTTCCAAGAGGTGAAGGTAGAGGATTATTGAATTAGTCACAATTATCATCCACCTGTAAGGCTGTTTGATTATTGACATTCGTATCTAAAGATGTTCATCCCAAGGGCATTATTGCACATGCAAGTAACTGATTGAAACTAACAGACTTAACGTTTCCTTCTGGGCTGGTTTGAGCAAATAGTCTATCTTTTGAAGCCTCTGGGTATAGGAACCTAGGAGACTTCCAAAGTATAAAATTCAACCATTCAAACAAAGCAATCTATCTCTGATTGCTGCAGACTGGTGCAATCCATCTACTGTCATTTCCCAGCTCTCTGTGCCAGAATTATATTCCTTCAATTGTGCTTCAATGCATCACAGAAACAATCTAAACTCTGTCTATATTCTTCGGGCACTGTTATACAGATCAGCATGTTCAATCGCCAGCCTCCTTAAAAGCTCTTAAAATCTTTGCTACAACCAACTCTGTGGCTAAGTAATGTAAATGGATTTTTTTAAAATGTCTTTTCTTCACTAGTAACCATTCTTTTCTCTCTGCAGAACAATCAGATGGTTCAAGTTAGTTTTCATTATAAGAGATCATCCCATTGCTCAGAAAAGAATTAAAGCATTTACATCTTGAGGCAAAAAAAAAAATGTTTTAAAACACAACTCTGGAAATCAAGTAAGTATTCTTTTCATTTGCAGGTTGAGAAATGTTGCACTACTAAATGAAGTTTTACATGATTGGTTTCTTTCCTATTATTTTTAGCCTTGGGGTTTGAGAAAGTAAATTATATTCACCACTATGCTGTTCTTCAGAGAAGTTTTAAACATTTTAATGAAATCTAGAACCAAAAAACTTTTAATACACAAAGAAATAATTATGATTATAACAAGTGGTCCAAGTGCAGATTTTAAATATATAGGCACACTGACGAGGTCATAAATTAACTTATAAAATCCACTACTTATATATCACTGGGATCAATTTTTAATGAAATTTAGTAAGAAAGAGCATCATTCATTATAATTGCTTAAAGTTGATAGAGTTTCTAATTAACTATTATCCTCTCAAAAGCTGTGGGTAAAATCTAGCCTATGAGAAGGGAGATAGAAAGTATAGAGTTTTAGAGAAATTTTTTTTTTATTTTATACAACTGCAGATGTTTAAATGCAAAAGAAATATTTGCCTTAAGTTCTCTAGAGGATGAGCAGTTTACAAAATTATCTATGCTTCTGATATCTGCAATCCATCTTTCTCCATATCTCTAGACTACAAACATGCTGTAATTTCCCAAAAGTTAAAAATAAATAACAAGAAAAGCAAAACTTCTTTTAGCCATATTATATCATCAGGACACAGTCTCTTTTATCTTTTATTTACAGTGGCTTTGAAGGTTTCTTTACTAGTCATCATAATATATTCAACACTGAATTCTAGCTTTGTACATATACCTGCCTGCTTCATACTTCTCCCTCAGAGAAAGAAATCCAATAGACATCTCTCTTGAGATAGCTCTTATCTTCTACCTATCAATCCTAATGATCTTTTCATCTGGGTAAATATCCTAATCATTCACCAAATTATTCAAGGCAAGAACATAGAAGTCATTCATGATATCTCACATACTTTTCCCTCATCCCTTTCATCCAGATCTTCAAGTCAGTGCAATCTACACATTGAAACTTAACCAAAATCTGCCCACTTCTCTCAACCCTATTCAAGTTACCATTCACCACTATATAACATCTTTTTATGTGCAGTAATAACAAACTATCATCTAATTCTTATAATTGTGTGTGAGAGCAAATTTGCAGAGAAACTGCAAAGGAAAGATATTTTAACAGATTGGCATTAAGTTGTATTAGGGAAAAGGGATATTGTGGCCATCTCAACACTGCGTCACTTACTTCATCTATATCTCATTTTGCTCCCCTGAAGACTGCCTTTTAGGATGATGATTCATACTATCTAACATGGTACACTTCTTTTTCTGTGAAGTTTTGCTTGGTGATAGATAGTGTGCAGTCTCTTTACCACACACATTGTTATTGGTTTTTTGTTTGTTTACCTTTTCTTTATTTAGTATATCTAATCAGATGTCAGCTGGAATTTTGCTTCCCTTTTAGATACTGTACATGCAACATTAGCTCAACCTCCATTCTAAACCCCATGAATATTCAAAATGTCTCCCAAGTATCTGGAATTACTGGACAGCATATGATGTCTACACTTCCATCTCCAATACCTTTTCTTCCACTCCCTCTACTGTTACAGAAAACCGAAGAAGAACAAAGCAATACTTAGAGAGATGGAGTTACATTTATTACACGCGGGTCCAGAGGAAAATGTCTCTCAAATTCTGGGCCCCAACATGCAGGAATTTTCCCTATTTATACATTTTTACCTTCTTTGTCTCCCACATATGGGGTGTTTCCGGCCCCTTTTGCAAGTTCTTAAAGAGCCCGTATGTGCTGGGGCCTTGAGACCTCAACCAGAGGCCTGGCCTGGCGCCAGCACTGATAACCTTGTCTGGGGAAGGTTTAATGGCCTCTCTGAAGTGGGAATAGTCTTAGCAAGCAAGAATTTACAGAAGCCAAATAGCAGGGTTAAAATTTCAAACAGCAGTATTTATATAAGATGGATGCTTCATTCCCCACTGGTTTTATGTACATGAGTCAAATCATTGACTCTTAGTAATTGTAGTTATATTTACCCCTGAGGACTATAATCTTAATTTTCTGCCTAATAAAGTTAGTGGGCCTGCTTATAAGATAAGGGCCCAGAATGAGGGCCAGGAGTAATCTTTAGAGAGTCCGAAGAGTCCTGGACTCTCAGTTTTTCCTGGGCTGTCTTAAGCCGGGTGTGATGAGGCCATGTTGGGATTCCATTGACCTTGACTGCCATAGAGGTGGTCCTTTCCAGGTAGGAGTCAGTCCTTGGGTGGCAAATTTCTTTACCCAAACAGAGTCACCAGGGTGGAAGGGATGAACCAGATCAGAAGTTGGTACAGGCAGAGCATCTCAGATGTGCTTCTGGATTGCTTCCTGGGTAGACTGTAAAGCCTGTAAGAACTTGAATAAGGACTGGTTATGGATTTTAGCTTTTTCTAGATTGGGTAGGTCAGGATCTGGAAGAGTCACTAGAATCTGTAGAGGCCCCACTGGTTTTAGGGCAGCCTCCCGGGCAGCTTCATCTATGGCCCGGTTCCCTCTTGCTTCTGTGGAGAACCCTTACCTTGTTGTAAATGCGTACCTGCTATCAGTATAAATTGTTACTGATTTTTCTTTTGTCTACCAGAGAGCCTGAAACTGAGTGACTCAAGTGTTTGACATTCAGTGCTCTAGTGTGTTCTGGAGTAAAACCTCGACCTCATGTGGGGCAGTTAGGATTAGTTACTGCCCTAGGGTTAACTTATTTGCTTTTTTAATAAGCATAGCTATGGCTGCTATTGCCCAGAGGCAAGTAGGTCACCCAAATGCAAAGGGATCAAGTCTTTTGGACAAATAGGCTACCAGCCTTTTCTAGGGGCTGAGACTTTGGTGAGTACCTCTTTGCCTATGCCACTTCTCTCACATACATAGAGGTGGAAAGACTTAGTTACATTCTGTAGCGCTAGTCGTCCCTGCTCTGCTCATGTCTGTCTAACTGCCTAATATATTACCTCAAGGATCCTGGCTCTGAATTCTTTTAGGGAAAATGGACTTTGAATTTCTTCCATAGCTGCTTCGTGCTGAGGAGGAACACAGTTTTCTTTCAGAGCAAAGATATCCTTGCTGTCTGTCACAGGGGTGATGAGGCCTGGGCCCAGAAGGAGGTGGGCTTGTGACCTGGCAGAGACAAATTGTAACAAATGGTCCAATGGAAGGGAAAGAAAACATTTCAGTTTTAATGACCTCTATTGAAATAGAATTTTTCTCCTCAAAATTACCTCTATGTTTATCAAAAGAGCCAGATAAAGACAAATTTACCTATTGTATTTAATTTGGCCTGATTGTTTGCATAAACACAACAAGAATGGTAACTGACTACCTTTGTCGGAATTTCATGATTGAATCTTATTGTGCCCCGTAGGGCCAGGAAGCCAAGCCATCCAGCTGCCATCAGGCCTGCCTATAGTATCTGCTGAGTTAGGTGAATCCCTCAGCTGCAGGGACTCCACCTGGGCCCACGCCCTAGGTTTTAAGGCCCATCTCAGTAGCCCTCCTACTCGTCATGGCCTAGAGTGTGTGGTGTTCCACAAGGACGCAGAGCCGTCCTTATTGCTCCCCTTGTACTCTGACCAACCACCAGTGATGGTAGGGCATGGGCCTGACGCTCCAGCGCCAGCCATTTTCAGGGCTCCCAAGCAGGATACCAGGCTCTTCCTTGGCACTCTTATTGGCTTCAAGTCTTCAGAGTTCAGACAGGGCTCTTTAAAACATGACTCTCCAGTCAAAGTTTCCGGTCAATAAAACCACTATTAGAAACCGGTCTTATTGAATTTATGCAGAGAAATGTATTGCCATGATTTATTAAGCATTGCCAAATTTCAGAGGAATTATAGAAGGAGAAAAATATACTGACCTGCTTTAAGATCTTCTGATTTTCCTTGTTAGTCCTTTCTATGGATTATTCAGAGTAATATAACTGTCTTCAAATGACAAGGAGAAATTCAAAATGTGTCTATATTCAAGTAGACAATTATAGCTGTCCTTGTAGTAGGGTTCCCCCTACTTAACTTGTCCTTAAAATTTTATATGTTCTCTGGGAGGGGTGACATGCCCTCTGAGAAAGGACTAAGGGAAGCTTTATTGCTTTACAGGGTCTCATATGTCACAGGACCTCACGGGGTCTGTAATTCCTATAACAAAGGGCTTGTACTCACTACTTCCTTCTGTTCCAAACAGGCCTTCCCCAGATTCCTAAAGTTGAGGTTTGTGCCACCCCTGACATGGGCATGGTCACACAGGCCTACAAGACACTAACATTGGCAATGTGGCCACCTTAAGTAGCCAAATCTTCTGCTACCATATATGACATATGGTAGGGCTATACAAATATCTTAGGGAGGTGACTAAAGTCTATTCTTGACCTTCCTACACAAAGCAAAATTGTCCTTGAATTTCTGGAGTCATGTCCATGAAGTCGTAGGTATCATCTAAATCTATTATACAGCTTTCTGCAGGCTACTGTCAGGGCTGTGCATGGTGGCCAGTTCTTCTTTCTAGCCACAAACACAGCCTAATTTCCCTAAATTTTATTCTAGCACAGGAGAAAGTTGTTTTGCTGTAAACAGGCAGCTTAACCCTTACATATCTGGGCTTGGACATCTGCCTAGAAAGCCGTAATTTATAAGTTTAACATGCAGCCTTAGGTCCTTCCAACCCAACAGGGTCTCTGCCATCCCTCAGTCAGACTCCTCCTCTCTTGGAGAATCTCAAAGTCCTGAAGGCTCCCCGGTCCAGGGAGAATGCCTTTCCTTTGCTCTTTAACTTTAAGCTGCCAGTCCAAAACAGCCAGAGTTGCAGTTAGAAACAGTTTTGCATATTGCAAAGCGCTTCTGTGGCAGTGGCTTGGGTATTAGGCCCCTTGTCTTCCCACCAGTCCCCTATGTGGCAGAGCAGCGACCAGGCCTCTCCCAAGGGAGTGCACTGGAAGGGAATCTCAGCCCCTCCTCTTCCAGCAGCAACAGGTACTGAACCCTTTCAGTACATTTGCAAACAGGGAGCTTTTACTAGCTCTATCTGCTGCTTTTACAGGTCCCGTGCCTGCTGCTCTATTCCTGGGGCTGCAGGGAGACTAGTAGCAGTCACTGGCTTCTGGTTTTACTGCTGCAGCCAACAAGCCAAAGGCCTAAGTCTTGTATTGCTTGTTGTAAAACACTCATTACTCACTGGGCAGCAGCGGGGCAGCTCTAGTGTCAGGTAAATGTCTGCTGTCCCCCGCTTTTCTTGCTGCTGAGGCTTCTTCCAGGGCCACTGCAGGCAGCTCAGGCATCCAGCCCCCCTCACCCCCTTCTTTCATCTGGCTCTTGGAAGATGAGTCTGCCTAGCAACCAGTTTTAAATCACCAGGGCAGCTAGATTAATTATGCTTGCAGAAAACTTGCAACCTTGAATCTAGTGAAGTTCTGATAAGACACTTGGACCATACCCCTACGCCAGCAGAATGGTCTGCAGCCAGTAAAATCAACAAAAACCTATCTCTCCCTGCTTCATAATTAACTGCCGACAACCCCCGCTCCTTCGTCCTGTCCCCCAGTCCAGTTGCTTGTCTCTCTTCCCGATTGTGAGTCAGAGGAAGACAATTCCTACAGAGGGGAGAAATAGAAACAGTGGGAGTTTCAGAGAAAACTACAGACTACCGCTGTAGTAGTCCTCCCTTTCGAAGGCTGAGGTCCGACCTGTGGAGAAAAATGATTCTTAGCCTGGAAAGATAGGGAGGAGGAAGATAAGGGTGTGTAGGGAGATTTCTAGTGAACTGAAAGCCTGGAAGGCCTCCTGAAAGAAAAGATCTTTAATCCAGTTACAGATGCTATTAGAATGGGGGTCCATAGATAGTTAATAATAACTTCAGCCTTAGTTTCACCACAGGTGGCTCACGTTGGATTATGATGTCACAGGCAGGGACAGGGCCTGTAAATCTCTCCGCCCTGCGGAGCTGTAAGCCCTGCCCCTGGAAGCCTCCGATCACCAAAAGAGATAAGAAAGCCATAAATAAAAGTTCTTTGTTCTTTGAAATGTCATAAATTTATACCTTTAAATTAACCCTAGGACTTTAAAATTTCAATTTAATACAGCAAATTCACAAATCAGAGCAAACTGAAACCCTTACTTATACAAAATTAGAGAGAAATTTTTATTAGCTAAGTGGGCTGATTCCCTCCCACTGTGATAGAGAGCAAACATCTCTGAGAAAAATAACTCAGCAGTGCTGCTTACGACGTTTGTAGACCATTACAGGTTCAGCCTTTAATAAATAAAACATTTTAGCCAGATGAATCAACAGAAATGCAGAATAAATCAAAGTAGCTTTCGCTTCACACAGACCAGTTAATGAGCAGATAATTATGCCAAGACAGACAAACATCCATACTCACACTCTCTCAGTAGACTACCCCAAACTGGAGCTGAGCAGATAAACGAAACAATGCCCAACTCCCCAGATGGGCATGGGGGCACTCCCGGCACCCATGCCCCAGAACAGAATTCTCAACCAACGTCTTGGTGAGAACCTACCGGAGGAGTTAAGACTGCATCCAGTCCCCCTTTCTCGGTAGCAAATAGGCTAGTCCCACACAAACAGCAGGGTGAACTCATAATTCCTTAATCGAATCTGAATTCATTCACCTCCAGGGTCCCACATTTATATACTAGCTAGTCCGAGTTTTTGACTTCTACTAGATATTTACCCAGAGTTTAAACAGTCACCTGATTCCTGACTCCTGATTAATTTGCCTGAGGAAGCCTTATGGCTTCTGGGGAGGTGATCAAGCTCCCCCTTCCACTCACTTGGAGTGGGCTGAACTGACGGGGCCTCTACCTTACAGATTCTCTCGACAGGTCCAGAAGTGTCCGTCCACTCTCTCCAGATGCTGGCCAGGTCCTGGGCTGAGGTCCGGGAGCGCCCGGAGTCCCCCAGTTCAATTCTGCTAAATCAGTAGAGCGGCACCTCCGGGAGGCCTATCCGGCTCCCCCAACCCCAAACCCGGCCCATTCACCGGAGGCCAAAGGCCAAGCACAGTTGTTCTTGGTCAGGGAACCAATAATGTTACAGAAAACCGAAGAAGAACAAAGCAATACTTAGAGAGATGGAGTTACATTTATTACACGCGAGTCCAGAGGAAAATGTCTCTCAAATTCTGGGCCCCAACATGCAGGAATTTTCCCTATTTATACGTTTTTACCTTCTTTGTCTCCCAAATATGGGGTGTTTCCGGCCCCTTTTGCAAGTTCTTAAAGAGCCCGTATGTGCTGGGGCCTTGAGACCTCAACCAGAGGCCTGGCCTGGCGCCAGCACTGACAACCTTGTCTGGGGAAGGTTTAATGGCCTCTCTGAAGTGGGAGTAGTCTTAGCAAGCAAGAATTTACAGAAGCCAAATAGCAGGGTTAAAATTTCAAACAGCAGTATTTATATAAGATGGATGCTTCACTACAGCTTAGTTCAATCAGGCTTTAGCCTTCATTCCCAACCTCCACTCCACTGAACCTTTTCTCAGAATTCCCAGTGCTTTCTCTTTTGACAAATCCAGTACTCTTTCTGGTTCTGATCTTTCAATAGTATTTGTCTGGATCACTCCTTCTTTGAAATGCATTTTCTATTTAGCTTCAAGAAAGTCCACACTACTGGTTCTTTTCCCAACTCATTTGCCACTCTTTTCAAGTCTCCTTAACTTGTTCCCCATCATCATCCTTACTTCATATCACTGGAAGGTCACAGGCCTTTTGGTTTAGGTTTCTCTATTCACATTCAATCCTTTGGAGTATCATACGTTCTTATAGATCAATGTGTTATCAACTTTGCTATATTTCTAATTACCAAAGTATTCTCAAAAAAGTTAAAAATATATAATCTCCCATAAATTATGAGCATGGATTAAAATATCATTTAGCCCATTAATGATTATATCAGTACAATGATAAAGTTGATTTTATATGGTTCCAGATGTTAGAAGGAAGAAAATGTTTATACAATATTAGAAATAACTTTGTCCAATAATAGAATGGGTTCCCTTATGAGATAATAAAACTTCATAATACCAGAAGTGTTTGTTCAAAGTGATTGAAAGACATTTACCAAATTCCCAAGAAGTTCTTGTTTTAGGTAAGAGGTAGGGTTAGATAATGGCTACCGGTTGAGTTTCCTGGGAAGCAGAATCTGAGATGGAGTTTAAAGTGCAGTATATTTCTTTAGGAGTGCCCTTGGGATTAATAATTGTACAAGTGAAAGGTTTGGGGTTGGGCTCAAGGCTCAGTTTAATCAAAATGATATTTATTTGAGGCACTTGGGTGCAGGTGGTCTGACTCTAGAAAGAGCCAGTGGTGAATTGGGGAGGGAGCAGGCTTTTTATGTGCTTAGGGAGAGCTATAGATGGGGCTTTGGTTTGACACATCTATCAGGACCATAGTTTTATGGCCTTGCCCTTTGTCCTTCTGCTGGAGCCAGACGTCCTTCCTCTGGAGGACTGTACAGGAATTATGGTCTTCAGGCATTTCTGTAAAATAATCACTCAAGGTGAGCATGTTTGTGCAAAGCTTAGGCTTGTAAGAATGAGCTTTCTTTAGTTAGCCCCTGCTAAGTTAGCCCTGTTTCTTGATTAACCCTTTCCCAAGGAAGGGGACAGAGGCAGAATTACGCAGACGGGAGAAATCAAGTTGTGATGCAGGCCCGATGATAGCCTCCAGGAGGAGTTGTGACTCAGAATGGCACTTCAGTACTGTTTAGAGTTGGACCTGAGTGGCCACAAGTTATACCACATGTTAATCATTATGGGATGTGGGCAATTTGGGGAGGAGTGTCTTGGGTGTGATAGCTCTCTGTGGTTGAGACAATTTGTGAATAGGGCTGACAGATGAAAGCTCTTTACTGACAGCACTCCCAGTAGATGAGGTAATAAGCCCTTCATTGAAGAAAGATCTGGGTGCCACATCACAAAACCTATAAAGTCCAACCCAATCTGGGTGCCCACTACAAAAAACCTATAAAGTCCAACCCAATGCCAAGATTTTGTTTCATTACAACTATTTTAATAAAACATCGCATGTTCTAATTCAAGTAGAATTATGATGACTTCCAAACAAAGCAGTATTGTACATGGTTTAAATAGACTCAATCCATAATGAAACTGATAGGGGTTACAAATAGAATACTGGTGACCAGCTATAATTGTAAGAAATATTAATCATGTTTTGTTAACTGTGATTGTTTTGTTCTGATTAAAGAAGGCACATTCTAACCTGGCTGGGAGTTACACATGGGACATGGGAGCTCACCTGGAAATGCAGCCCATCCTTCCCATCAGGGAGCTGCCTATTATCATGGAAAGATTAACAACCTTGTTGCAGAAACCAGAGCTTCCAGCCCTTTGAAGACCCCCAGCCTTTGTATACCCTCAGGCCTTTGCAAATCTCCAGTCTGCATTACCTGTTTGGCATACCCTTTTGCCTACTTCCCCATGTAATCTTTGTCCTTCTACCCAGTATAAGCAGCTGGCTTAAGGGGAGAGGCAGCACAGAATTTTGTGGATGACCTGCTGCTCTCCCATACTGCCAGCAGTATGGGAATAAACGCTCATATACTAGTACGATTCAACCCTGTCTTTGCTTAATTGCCTCAAGTAGTGACAGGCAACATGGACCCATATATTGTCCGGTTACAAAACTATACTTTAATGGATGTGTCAATCATGATTGGTAGAAGAGCATTTTTTTTATAATACTGTCACAAATCTACATGATAATACCAAGTGCCAGGTTTTACTTTTGACTAGCTGAGCAAGCTAAAATATTCATAAATTCACATGGAGCCAGGTGGCTTCCCACTGAATATGCATTTGAATGATTCCTGTACATTATTTATTCCAAGAGGTGCACAAAATGCACCATCATCATAGCAGGGACTCCTAAAAAGTTTGTTTTAGAAAGGAATCAGGAAATAACAAGTATCCAGTGCTAACTATATTTTGGGTTGAGCTTTGATTCCATGAGTATTTGTGAATTACTGAGCAAAATAAATATAGTTACTTCCCATTAGTCTCTGAAATATCAGGAATGTACAATAAGGCAGTTTCAGCAATAATGGCTAGCATTTGGTAAAGAAGACAGTTCAACTCAGTAAACGTGTTTTGTTTTTTTAAAAAAATAATTTGCTTATGTCTTTTTTAACACTTAAAAAAGTTAGATTGATTTTAAAACTTTACTGTTTAATTCTATATTTTATGTTCTATTTAAACACATACTTCTGGGATTTGTTTTTGTTTAGACATGAATAGCTATCTTTTGTCTTGATAAGACTTTATCATCATCTGTGCTGAACTAAAAATTCAGTGTGCAGGTGGCTTTTTTATTGATAACGAAATAACATCACATATGACACTATTATATCAAACTGATTTAAAGAACAAAAAGAATGTGTGTGCTTTTTAAACGTGTTTATGTAGTAGGCTACACTCCATAAACCTTTTATTCCAAGGCTCTTAGTAGAAAAATAACATCAGTAACAAGCAAAATTTTTGCATGAATGCATATGTTATAGCCCATAGTCAGGCATTCGCTAAAGCAATGAAGCAATCTTCAAAGTTTTCCAGTAAATAAAAACAAAACATAATTTTCTAGTTAAGCATAGAGCTCAACATAGGGGAAAGTATAAACATTGAACAGCATTTGAGTGCAGTTCCAGGTCTACCATTAATTTGCTGGGCTTTGCACTAAAACCAAAAGTCAAGATATATGGACACCAGGGGCCACAGGGCAATATGAGACTGTAATATGGTTTAACAAAACTTACCAGAAAAGGTGGCAATATGGTTTAACAAAACTTACCAGAAAGCCTTTTGGAAATTGAAATCTAGAAAAAACAAAATTTGTTCTAAATGGGTGAGAATGTGCTTCCCATTCAATTATGATATATAGCAAATTTTATTGGGATTATTAAAGGAGCATTAAATAATATATACAATTCCTCTCTTTAGCCAGGACAAATATATTTCATAATCCATTTCTTTATTTCTAAGAAAAGTTTTCTTTCTTTGACCTTTTTTTCATTATAACTAATGAGGTAGGTGTCTAACATTAAACACTATCTTTTTTTATATATATATACCACAGGCCCAGCACGAAATCACGTAGCCCCGCCCACACGCGTGTGCCTCACCGCGTCCGCCTCCCCACACCCCACCTGCACATGCCCTGCCCACCTGCACACTGCCCCGCCATGCTCACAGCCCCGCCCACCTGTGCGCGCCCCAGCCACCCACCTGCTGCACTCGCAGCCCCTCCCACCTGCACGCGCCTCGCCTCTCTGTGCTTACCCACCCACTGCCCCGCCCGCCCACCAGCCGCTGGCCTTGCTGCGATTGGAGCCTGTGGGCCACGGGGGAGGGACTGAGAGGTGCTCCATGCACTTCATGGTGACCGGTCATTTGGTCGTTTCGGTCGTGACGCCTCTGGCCTTTTATTATTATGACTAGAGGCCCAGTGCACAAAATTCATGATGGTAGGGTCCCTAGCAGCCGGGGCCTCCTTTCCCGGGCTGCTGGCTGCCAGCTGGGGCCTGCCTTCATTCTGCACTGCCCCCTGGTGGTCAGTGCATGTCATAAACACTAGGTCGAACTCCTGAGGGGACACTGTATATTAGGCTTTTATATATTTAAGACTAGAGGCCCCATGCACTGGTGGGGTCCCTTGGCTTGGCCTGTGGGGACTGGGCCAAAACCAGCTCTCTGACATCCCCTGAGATGTCCTGGATTCCAGCAGCAAGCTAACCTATGGGTTGGAGCATCTGCCCCCTGGTGGTCAGTGCGTGTCATAGCTACTGGTTGAACGGTTGACTGGTCCAATGGTTGCTTAGGCTTTTATATATATGGACTAGAGGCATAATGCCTAAAATTCATGCAAGAGTAGGCCTTCCTTCTCCTGGCTTCCCTCCAGCACCCGGGACCTCGGCTTCCCTCCAGTTTCCGGCACCTAGGACCCGGGCTTTCCTTGCAGAGGGAGGCCCCCCCTACCCGCCACAGCCCGCCAGTTGGTGACCTGGACCTCCCTCTTTGGGGAGATCGTGAAGCCCCATGATTGATTGCTCTGCCAGCCAGTGGCCTAGACCTCCCTCTGTGGGGTGATTATAGGGTGACGGCCAGGCCCTCGACTAATCGCATCGCACCCGCCTTGGCTGGCCTGGTGCCAATGAATGTCATAGCGTGGTCCCGATGGTTGTCTGGATGGTTGTCCGGATGGTCATTCCGCTGTTTGTTCGGTCGATTTGCATATTATGCTTTTATTATATGGGATATATATATATATATATATATATATATATATATATATATATATTTCAAAGAGGAAGGGAGAGAGAGAAAGACATAGAAATATCAGTGATGAGAGTGAATCACATTCCTGCACACACCTCACTGGGGATCGAGCCCACAACCCAGGTATGTTCCCTGACCAGATATCGAATCATGACCTCCTGGTTCATAGGTAGATGCTCAACCACGGAGCCAAGGTGGCTGGGCTAAACACTACCTTTGAAACCTCAATAGATTTAGAAGCAACATTTTTATGATTCTATTTATAAAATAATGCCTTTGTTTAAACCACTAACTTTCCTCAGTATGTTTTTGTCATACTGTACCATGAATTCATATGTAATTTGCATATTCCTTTCACTGATAGAACACTGGCTTTTGTTACTTCCCAGGTGCTTCTCTCCTCCAATATGTATGTCTTTTGTTTGTTTTTCAGCTTTCTCAAGCTCTCTTGATTTGACTTCCTTTTTTTCTTGTGAAATTCTTACTCCCTTTCCTATTCATATTTCTACCATTGCATCCACTTAATGTAATTTTTCAGTCACTTAGCATTTATGACTTTGCTTAACTTAATCTCATCAATTATTAGTCTCAAGAAAAAAATTCAAGATGGAGTTTAAATTACTTTGGTCCCATCAGTTTTGTTTAATTTGTTTTACTGTGTAGAGCAATGATAGGGTTTTTAATGAACATCATCATCATAATTTGTCTGAATCCTCTGAAGTGATATAATGATTTAAAAATTGTGTCCAAGCTCTCAGTTTATCATATGCTTGAGATTAAATAGTTATTTCTGTTCCCTTTAAGATTTTAAAAACTCCACAAATAGCAAGACCTATTTCAAGTCTGGTATATTAAAAAATCCCTCTGTAGCCAGCCCAATAAAACACTTTCCTCTTCTTAACTTATATAGTATGTGGTTTTTACACCACATTTTTGATTCATCAAAAGCTACTTTGTTGGGTAAGTTGTATTTTCCAATATCATATTAAGTTATAAATTCTTTGCTGGCTAGGATCCTGCCTTTCATTTATGGAAGAGTTATATCCAAATCACTTTTGGAGTTTTGTTTTGCTTTTTCCTAATTCAAAGATCTAATCTAGCAGATTCTGATTTAGTTGAACATGAATGAGTCCTAGTAATTGTATTTTTTAAAAGCTCCCTGAAAGTCTGATTTGTAAATTATTGCTAGAGCATCACATCTACACTAATAATAGCCTAGGTGGTCATCACACCCTCACTTCATCACAAGATGGCTGTCACAAGATGGCCGTCACAAGATGGCCGCACGCACAGTGGAGGTGGGGCCTGGAGGCCGCTCCGTACAGTGAGGCCTGGGGGTCCCACGGCTCCATGCGGTGTGGAGGAGGCCAGTCTCGGCGTCTCCACCACCTTGCGCAGAGGAGGCAGGTCACGACAGGGGAGGGCAGTTGTGGGTGATCAGGCTGGCAAGGAGGGCAGTTGTGGGCAATCAGGCCAGCAGGGGAGGCAGTTGTGGGCGATCAGGCTTGCAGGGGAGGACAGGTGGGGGCCATCAGGCCAGCAGGGGAGCAGTTAGGTGTCAATCAGGCTGGCAGGGTAATGGTTAGGGGGCGATCAGGCTGAGGGACACCCCCCACTCCATGCATGAATTTCATGCACCGGGCCTCTAGTGCTTTTTTATAAATGACTAATACTAATAATGGCAAGTAATGCAAAAAACCCTTATGATAGAGGTAAATTTTTAAATGGAAAATGAAGAAAATAAAGAGATTAAAAATTCTTTAAATTATTCTTCTATGGAATTTCAAAATGCTCCCATGTTTCATCTGCAGAATTGGCAATGACTTCATCTATATTCACTTTACCTCTTTTCAAGACCTTAGCAATATTTTCCTTACTGAAGGGATTGATTCTATTCAATTCAATTGGTTCAATTCAATTCAGTTTGTTTCAGTTTAGTTCAATTCAATTCAATCCAAAACAATTAAGTTTACACATATATCTGCCAAGTACTGTGCTAGGCTTTTGGGAATGCAAATATAAATAAGACAATTTCTGCTCTTAAATTGCTCACAGCCTATCAGGAGAGACAAAGACATTAATTCTATCTTTGTAATAGATGCTTTCATGAAAGAAGGTGTTGCATTAATATAGGCTTAACTTAGAGTAGGACTGGAGTATTATTGGTTTATTTTCTTCCTGCTCTTGAAATCATAGCACTCCCTTTAATTTCTATTCAGCTTATTCAAGATTTTATGTACTGTCAAACTTCAGCTGCGAAGGAAGCCAGGCTATTCCCACAACTAAAGTATAAAATGGATAGAAAACTATACAATTGAGTCAATGTCAGTTCTGATGGGAGAGATACTTAGCTGAACCACATGAACAGAAGGAATATTATGAACCTTTGACCACTTTTCAAAGGCTGGTGCCAATTCTGACACTGATATGATGCAGGATGGCAGGAGGGGGGAATAAAAGTGTGTGGCATTATAACCATTATCACCATTGTTCCACTGTGATATAGGAGGAGATGTAATAAAAATAATGGTAGCTATGCTTGGACAGATTACCTACTGAGATTGTTTCTGCTTAGAGAAACTAAGCAAAGAACTGGTAGCATGGAATTACTCAGCAGGCTCATAACAACCACATATTATATAGGTCTACTTTTGAACCTTTAAACAATTTGCCCTACCTACATCAAATCAGTTTTAAATTAAAAAAAAATTTATTTTCACTTTGAGGAACAGCCACAAGTGGGTAATTGGTAAGTAAAAATAAGACTAACTTAAAGTAAGTAGAACTATTTTTGTTTCCTCCACCTTTTTTGTTTGTTTGTTTTTGTTTTCTTTAAGTGACACATTTCAGACATGGAAATGTTATTTTCCCAAAGGCAACAATTAGTTATTAACTGAACTATAATTACAACACAATGTTATTTCCTTAGCAGGGCAACGGACTCTTAGAGGGAAGAAGGAAGGATGGAGGATTGGAAGCAGCTCAAGTCATGAAGTTTAGTTTATTCCGAAGGTTTTAATGCCTCAAATAATTTATTTCTCATTGGAATCTAGGCTTTATTAGATGCACCATCTCATTACCAATAATCTATATTGCTATGATAGGCCAGATGCTTCATTGCAATTGCCTGTTTACTTGTCTATTCCTGGGGCACATAAGATTTTTGGAATGCTTGATACATACAATACATGCTTATTGACGGAATAAATGAATCAGTCAAACCAATGAAGAGCTGAACTGACAATTGAAAGAAGTCCTATTAGTTTGGAAAAAGAAAGTCTTAACCAATGACAGAGATGTGACTCATCTCTATTTAATTTAAGTTATTTAATAAAGTTCACTTTATTCCCAGCAGCAAAGGAAGGCATAGCAAACATTAAGATTTTTGCATTTGTAGTTCTAGTGCATATTGGAAACAAAAATAGCAAGATTGTTTTATTCCTTATTTAATATACTCTCACAGAGATACTGAGAATACCTATTTTAAATTACTGTGATATTGGTTTTTCACACTTACTTTCATTATTATACCTATATTCTCAAGTCCTATGCATTTTTTAAGATTAATATTGCCTCAATAGTGTTAAGATTTATAATGGTGATTTATAGTTTCATCCAACATCCTATACATTTAGGTATTTCAGTAAAAAAGAAGGGAAACTTATTTGACAAGTAAGAATCTTGCAAATTATGCTGGTTAAAATGCACAAATATATTGTTTAAAAAGAAATCAAAGAATTTTTAAAATTGAATAGTAGTAGACATCTTAGCCAATGGAGTTTTCCTTTTACATAACTTGGTTTTAAAATAAGTAATTTAATGTTTTAAAAAGAAGGGTGTATACCAATTAATAATTCTGGTTAGTTATTAATCATGTTTAAAGCAATGATTATCTTAATTGCTTGTCAACCAAATGCAACCCATCAAAAATTTAAACTTCTCTAAAACTTGGAAACATGTTAATAAGAACTCATTTACAATGGAAGAATGATCTAAGTTTTAAGTGTAAATGACTCAGGCTCCTAAATGTGATAAGAATTGTTCCAAGTACATCAGTCAGATTCATGGGATATATGTTTTTATAATTCCTTTCTTGGAATCATAAAAGTAGAAGAAATATCAAGGTCAATTTTTATCTTTTTTCATCTTGAAAGCATCCTTTTAAATATTTATGAAGAGTGTAGTATAAAATATAAATAGCAGATGCACAAGTGTAGACTGGGATAAATAAATCATATGAACCCAAAATAAAGGAATTCAGAAAGAATGTAAATAGGCTGATTGAAGAAGTATTAGCACATGTCTATGTATGTGCTAAAGTAGTCTGATAAATCAGTTGAAAAGATGGAGGCATTAATGTTAGATTTAGGCAATTCAATGGAACATGAAGGTTGATCAAAAATGAATAGTTGAAGAAATAAGTTATTTTCTAAATCTATCCTGACATTCTGAATGAAAAAAAAAAAAATACCAAGCAAGTATAGAAGAACAAAAATGCTTACTATTAGTTAGCCTCCTTAGAGAAGGCTTTTTCTTATGCTATATCCCTTGAAACACTCAAATTGTCCTGTTAAGGAATTATTAATTTTTTTATCATATTTATTTATTGTTTTAAATTTTTCCTTAATTTTTAAACATTACAGACTTTTCTGTTAAAATAGTTTTAGATTTTATAGAAAAATTGAGCATACAGTACAAATAGTAGCCATATACTCCTTCCTTCTCCCTTTCCTCCCCTGCCACAATTTCACCTAATAGGAACATCTTATATTGGTTTGGTGAACCAATATTGATACATTATTGTTGACTAAAGTCTTCGTGTTTTACAGTTCTGTGATGTTTTCCAAATGCATAATGTCATGTATCTGCCATTACAGTTCTTACAGAATAATTTCACTAGCCTAAAGATTTTCAGTGTTCCAACTATGCATCCCTTCCTTCTCCCCACCTGGCAACCACTGATCTTTTTACTGGGTCTATGGTTTTGCATTTTCCAAAACATTATATAGATGGTATTATGTAATATGTAGCCTTATCTAACATTCTTCATTTAAGGTTCTTTCATGACTTTTCGTGGTTTGTTAGCTCATTTTATTTATTTCTGAATAATATTCTACTGTATGGAAATAATACAATTTGTTTATTCATTCTCCTCTGAAAGGCCATGTTGGTTGCCTCCACATTTTTGTAAATCACTTAAAATATGAGACTGACTGTACATGCACAGTCAAATCATCTATTGCCCCCGTGATAACCCAGGATAGAACTCTGAAAATCTGAAACAATTATTTTTTCTCTTTACTCCAGTTCTCTTTTCTCTTAGATGGAATTCAAGTAGACATCTCACTTGAATCAACCTTAAAAGAGTGCCTCTCAGATTTTCAAAGTATGTCCCAAATACCATCTACATTAGAATCACTAGGAGTGTCTATTAAAATTCAAATTCCTGGGCCCAGAACTTCTGAGAATGGAGCCCAGGTTTATGTTTATTAATAAAGTATCATTAGGTGGATTCTACTTTTACTAAAGTTTGAGAAGATGAACACTTTTGTAATTAGGTTTTTTTTTGTTTGTTTGTTTGTGGTTTGTTTGTTTTTTTTTTATAATATACTAGAGGCCTGGTGCATGAAATTCCTGCACTGGGAATGGGGGGTCCCTTAGCCTGGCCGGTGCCCTCTCGCGGTACAGGAGCCCTGGCTCCTTACTGCCCACCTGCTTGCTGTTCCTTACTGCTTGGTTCGCTGCTCCTTAGCACTGCCGCAGAGGCAGGAGAGATTCCTGCCACCACTGTTGCTCTCGCCAGCTATGAGCCCGGCTTCTGCCTGAGTGGCGCTCCCCCTGTGGAAGCGCACTGACCATCAGGGGGCAGCTCCTGCATTGAGCGTCTGCCCCCTGGTGGTTAGTGCGCATCGTAGAGACTGATCGTTCTGGTCGTTCTGCCATAATGATCGCTTAGGCTTTTATTATATGGACTAGTGGTCCAATGCACGAAATTTGTGCACATTAAAAGGGAATCAATTAGAGGAAATATTTTGATATTGCTATTTGCCCTTTCTCTATAATAGAAGTGTCAGAGATGAAAGAAAATTAGAAAAATGTATATGAAAATCTCCCTCCTGTCAGAGTCTGGAGTGTGCCACAGGACTCAGAGTCAAGTCCCTGCTCACCTGCGTGCACTTCAAAATTGTGCGAAACACAGACCTGGCCGGCCCCACCCCTGTCAAGCCCCTCCAGGCAAGGGGCGTGGCCTCAGGTCCCCAGTCAAGCCCCACTGGGTGGGGGGTGTGGCCTCAGGTCCCCTTCCCCCAGTGCCAGGGCGGGGAGTGCAGCCTCAGGTCCCCCAACCCCGGCGCCAGGGTGGGGGATGCATCCTCAGGTCCCCTGTCAAGCCCCACCGGGTGGGGGGCAGGCCTCAGGTACCCCGGTCCGGCCTCAGGTCCCCTGGCCCTGGTGCAAGGGCATGAGGGTGTGACGACCATTTGCATATTAGCTCTTTATTATATAGGATGACTTAACATGTCTTTCATACATCTGGAAGTCTTAGAACTGAGATGAGTAGATTTCTATTTACAGCATGTGGCCAACTAAGGTAGAGAAAAGTGATTTTTACAGAAATGTACTGAGTAGTGGGGAAAATATTTCCTGCTTCCATGTGGATTCTCCTCAGCATTCTTTATAAAGGAAAGCAGGAGTGTTATCCTGGATCACTTAGTCATTTCAGCTCTTGGTTCACCTCACTAATGACACTCAGGAGGATTAATCCATATTCTTAAAATGGGCTTACACATATTGTGCTTTTAGAACTAGGAAAGTGTTATATAGTTCAATGATGTTTAATATTTTAGGTATTAATATTATCACTTCCTGCTATTCTCCCATTTTTTGAATAAAATTTATTGCCTCTGGGTATGGGAAAATTCAATTGAGATGCTGATTAGATTTTCAAACTCATAGCAGAAATAAGTAACTTTGAAAACTAAAGCTTTCATTTGTAAGAGCTAACCTTTTAGGGAAAACAAAAAGATTTTTTAAAGTAAAAAGGAAAAATCTTAAAATTTTATGGATCAATTCTCATGTTATCCAAAACAGGAAATTGGAAAAGACAATGCAAAATGATATGAACTAACCTTTTCTTCATCAATAGGGGTGGCACACACATGCACACAGTACACAGGTAGAAGATCCGAGATGGTGGAGAGAGAATATAAGAAAGGAAATCAGGAAAAATATACAAATTTAAATGTTATACAGAAGGCCTAGAGCCCTGCCTCTCATCCCTGTCCCTCTGGATTCATGACATGAAAACCATGGATTTTAATATAATTTTTAAAAATTTATCTTTATTGTTCAAAGTATTACATATGTCCTCCTTTATTCCCCCTTTGACTCCCTCTATTCCACCCCCCTTCTAGGCCTAGTGCACAATTATTCATTTGAGACATAGATTATTTTTCAGGAAATTTGAGAAAAGAGAGTATTTGTAAAATACTTTCCAAGACATAGCCCTGGGTAATTGCAAACCTTGCAAAGAATACCATCTAGTAAGATCTTCAGAACAAGGAAGCACTGAAGAAGCGAGGTGCTGAATTCAATGATCCTGAGGGCAGCATACTTGGGGAAAGCAAAGACTTTCTGACCTGAAAGAAAGCTGGTGCAACTTAAGATGTCTGCCCTTCGAACAAAGAAAATTGAATGCATGGACCAAGTAGACAGAGGCCCCGAAGCATAGCAGACATCAACAACCATGGCCTATATTGATGAGGAAAGATGAGAGTTATATCTAGGGAAGGACAGAGATGTCCATGAAGTCAGATACCTATTTCTCCAGCTATATCTGATCAGTATGGAAGCCCTTCCTTGGGAACTTAACTTACTTTTGCTGAGAAAAAGTTGTGCAAAGACAAATTTAAGCATTTGATTAAAAAAAGAAAGTTATTTGAACATTCTATATAAATAAAATATAGTATGCAAATTGTCCCGTCGACCAGGAGTTCTTCTGTGAGTTTGATCAGGGGGCGGGGCTTGCCAGGAAAAGGGAGGGAGGCCCTGGCCAGTGGCAGGCAGCCAGGGGAAGGGAGGGAGTACCCGGCTGGCCACCGCCAGCCGCTAGTGACCTTACCAGTGCATGAATTTTGTGTACTGGGCCTCTAGTTCAACTATCATAAAATCTATACCTGTTAAATTCAAACTATAGTCTCTGGAGGTGAATCTCAACATGAAAATGTATACTTTATAGGTATAATTATATTATACAAAATAAGTAGTTAAAAATTAGATATCTTTTCTTGCAGAGTTTTCCATTCTATCTGCATTGTATCCTGAGTTCATTTATATCAATAGAATTATACTTATACAAAGAGAAATGCCCTTATGAAGTTAGTGGAAAGTGAAAGAAAGAGAAATTATAGAATATGTATCAATAATAATATCTAGCTTGGACTTTAGAATCAAAAAGATCAGAAATTATTCCTGACTCTACCACCTACAAGAAAATCTGGATTTTCTCAACCATAATATGGGAATAATATATACCCAATAGGATTGTATGAGTATCTGCCATACAACAGGCATAATAATATCTTGTTAATGTAAAAAACAAAAAAAAAACACATTCAAACCTGTAAAGAATTTTTGTGAGTTTATTTGACCCAAACTGTCAACAATTGTCGTGAAGCAGAATCTCAATGTATTGGGATAATTCTCAGAGAATGGCAGGTCTTTTTTTTTTTTTTTTTTAAATCTTTATTGTTCAGATTATTACAGATGTTCCTCTTTTTTCCCCCAATAGCTTCCCTCCACCAGGTTCCCACCCCACTCCAGGCCTTTACCCCTCCCCCCACTGACCTCATCCATAGGTGTAAGCTCTTTGTCCAATCTCTTCCCCCACCCCCCACAACCCCTTCCCCCCGAGAATTGTCAGTGTGCTCCCTTTCCATGCTACTGATTCTATTACATTCACCAGTCTGTTCTGTTCATCAGGTTTTTTATTCATTTGATTTTTAGGTTCACTTGTTGATAGATAAGTATTTGTTGTTACTTTGTTGTTCATAATTTTTTATCTTTTTTTTAAAAATATATTTTATTGATATTTCACAGAGAGGAAGGGAGAGGGATAGAGAGCTAGAAACATCGATGAGAGAGAAACATCGATCAGCTGCCTCTTGCACACCTCTCACCGAGGATGTGCCTGCAACCAAGGTACATGCCCTTGACTGGAATCAAACCCAGGACCCTTCAGTCCACAGGCCAACGCTCTATCCACTGAGCCAAACCGGTTTCGGCCATAATTTTTTATCTTTACCTTTTTCTTCTTCTTCCTCTTCTTAGAGAATACTCTTCAGCATTTCATATAATACTGGTTTGGTGGTGATGAACTCCTTTAGTTTTTTCTTGTCTGTGAAGCTCTTTATCTGACCTTCAATTCCAAATGATAGCTTTGCTGGGTAGAGTAATCTTGGTTGTAGGTTCTTGCTATTCATCAATTTGTATATTTCTTGCCACTCCCTTCTGGCCTGCATAGTTTCTGTTGAGAAATCAGCTGACAATCGTATGGGTACTCCCTTGTAGGTAACTAACTGTTTTTCTCTTGCTGCTTTTAATATTCTCTCTTTGTCTTTTGTTCTTGGCATTTTAATTATGATGTGTCTTGGTGTGTTCCTCTTTGGATTTCACTTATTTGGGTTTCTCTGCACTTCCTGGACTTGTAAGTCTATTTCTGTGGGGGAAGTTTTCTGTCATTATTTCTTCAAATAGGTTTTCAATATCTTGCTCTCTCTCTTCTTCTGGCACCCCCATAATTCGGATGTTGGTACACTTGAAGTTGTCCCCCAGGCTCCTTACACTATCTTCATATTTTTGGATTCTTTTTTTTTTTTTGCTTTTCCAGTTGGGTGTTTTTTGCTTTTTTGTATTTCAAATCTTTGACTTGATTCTTGGAATACTCTAGACTGCTGTTGAATCTCTGTATATTATTCTTTATTTCAGTCAGTGTATCCTTAATTTCTGATTGGTCTTTTTCATATCCTTAAGGGTCTCACTACATTTCTCGGAGGTTTCTAGAAGATTCTTGAGTAACCTTATAACCGTGGTTTTGAACTCTATATCTAGTATTTTGCTTTCATCCATCTCTTTCATTTGTGACTTTTTTTTTTTTTTTGTCTCTGCATTTTGGCTGCTTCCCTTTTATATATATATATATATATATATATATATATATATATATATATATATATTATTGATTTTTCACAGAGAGGAAGGGAGAGGGATAGAGAGCTAGAAACATCGATGAGAGAGAAACATCGATCAGCTGCCTCTTGCACACCTCCCACTGGGGATGTGCCCGCAACCAAGGTACATGCCCTTGACTGGAATCGAACCTGGGACCCTTCAGTCCGCAGGCCGACGCTCTATCCACTGAGCCTAACCGGTTTCGGCTGGCTGCTTCCCTTTGTTTGTTTCTATGTACTGGGTAGCTGCTAAGTCCTTGAGTTGATAGAGTGTCCTAGTGTTGTAGGTGTCTTATAGGGCCCAGTGGCTCAGCCTCCCCAGTCACCTGAGGTGGACGCTCTTGGTGCACCTCTTTGTGGGCTGTTTGCACAGTCTTATTGTAGTTAACCCTTGATTGCTGGGAGGAATTGATCTCCCAGCCAATTGACTGTGATGACCAGCTATGTCTACACTGGAAGATCTGTTGCGCAGGAGACACCCTTATGGGCAGGACTTGCTTCAGTGAGGCTTTGGTGCTCACTGTGTCTGTCCCTTGAGTGTGTCTCTTAAAATGTGAAGAGTTGTAATCCAATATGGTCTCACTCTGACCACTGGGTACACTGGCTCTAGGATCTCCAAGGAGGTGCAAGGTCAGCCACTGTCTGGGGCCACCCAGCAGGAGCTACAGAGACATCTACAGATTCCTCCTCTTTATATGGGATTTGGAAGTGCCCAGATGAGGCCCAATTGTGAAGCAAGGCAGGCTGCTGCTGCCAGGCTTTATGCCTTCTTTTGGAAGCTCTGGGGCTCTCTGACCCAGCTGCAGTTTTAGGTGGAGAAAGGACAGGCCATTCATATGCAAAAGCTGATGCGCACAGTTTGGATGGGGTTGTAAATTAGGTGGGATGGGTTCTCTGGGAATCACCAGGGCAGAGCAAACAGCAGTGGTTGCCAGTCAGCCCTGCACCAGAGAGGTCCCCTGGTCTCCATGTCCCACGCCCCTGTGCAGGAACAATGATCGCTGCAAGCACCTCTGAGAGAAAGCCACCCTTGCGTTCCTATCCCAATGCCAGTCCAGTTTCTCCCTGTATGTGCCTGCGTCCCCCAGAGTCTCACCCGGAACTGGAGTTCAGAGCAAGTGGGAGCTTGTATCTCTCTTCTGATTAAAAGAGCAGCACATCCAGGTGCCTCCACACCTCTTACCAGTCTCAATGTGCTTTCTTCACCTCTCTAGTTGTGCAACTTCCATTCATCCAGCTTTCCCACGGTTCTGGGTGGTAGTTGTTCTGCCTTTTAGTTGTAATTTTGATGTGGTTGTGAGAGGCAGCAAGTATAGGTGTGTATCTATGCCGCCATCTTGGTTCTCTATCAGAATGGCAGTTTTTTATCTTGTTTTATACATTACAATCAACGGAGTAGACATAAGAGGGATACACAAAATCCACTGGTGATAGATTAGGGATGTAGGAGAAAGCAAAGAGGGGGGGACCTCTGGGATTGAATGAAAAGTAAAATGATAGACACTTATTTTACTTAGGTGGGTACAGGATAGTTAACAGTTAACAATTAACATGCTAACAATAACAACAAAAGAGTTTGTGGTCTCAGTCCTGGCTCCAGCAGGCTCATTTGGTTGTGCTCTGAGGGGTCCAAAAAAAGGGAAGTTACAAATTACCCTAATATTCCTCAGGTATGTTATCTTAGATGCAAAAAGACAACAGGCTCAGTAAAGTTGATCTTTGTCAGGGAAGATACTGGCCTAGGACGGAACTACCCACCATAAACTGCCTTTTAATTAAAGGTTTTTAATTTCAGACCATCCTTTGTGGTTACTTTAGGTGTCTAGAGTTTTCAAGGGCAGGCCTTCCTTGAGTTAGTCAGGTTACCATGTGGCCCCTTTTTATCCACAATCTGTACTCTTCTTATTGTTCTTGTCATTATTTTATGAAATGATTTTTGTAAAACTCACTGTCTTAGATTCTTATCTATGATTCTTAAGGTCAGCATGAAGAATAATTAGTATAAATAAGTCATGGTTTATGGTGAAAATTTCTTCTTACAAACATAATTTTATAGCTTTAATATAGGAAAAACTTGCAATCATTTCTATTAGTAACATGACATAGGATATGGGTTTTCATTATTTATATGTAGAGGTAAATTCTATTACAGTCACTCTTCTCCAACTGCCATGAGTTTGGCTCAGGAGAAAATGACTCTGAAAGAAAATCTCAGGAGGTTTTTATATTTCTTTGTGGACCTCATATATAACTGAATCACTTTCTAGATATGCCTATTAAAGAACCGAGTCCCCATAAAAGTATATATATCAGAAGAAAGGTGGAGGTGGATGGGTGGGTGGATAGGAAGAGATCAAACAAAGAACTTGAATGCATATATACATAACCCATGGACACAGACAATAGGGTGGTGGAGGTCTGGGACTGGGGGCAGGAGTAGGCTATAAGGGGTCAATGGGAGAAATAAGGGGACATATGTAATACTTTCAATGATAAAGATTTAAAAAATATTTTTAAAAAAGTATACATGGGTAGGTAATCAATTGATGGAGGCAAATAATCCTATTGAAACATTTACTATTTATTTTTGATATAGCACTTTTAAACAGGCTGATTAATTTCCTTTATGATTTTACCCTTGAAAGTACACGCTATTTTGTTCTTTGTCACTGTTGCGTGACATTCCATTTGGTAGTCTGCTTATTTTTAGCCAGACTATCAAAGTATTTTTCTACTGGACTGTTACAGCACTTAAACTTGGAATCTTATAACGTGAGGAACTGCACTGGGGAAAAGAAGAAACATCTAACAAATGGGAAATTATAAATCTAGACCAACCCAAACTTGTACTGGTAAATATTGTATATCTTTAAATGTAATATGGTTCATTAATAGTTGTAGATAATTAACATTTCCTTGGAATATTTGTTAATTTTTACACAGGTGATAAAATGATATATTATACAAAAGTGTTATGAATATTATCTGAATTCAAATTAATTTTTTGAAATAGAGAAAACAAATTTATTACAAAAATGTATTATTAGTTCCTAGGTATAATATTGTAGGAAAAAAATTGTAATGCTGCTGAACATAGGCATCTTAGAATTATATCTTAACTACCTAGTATTTAGAACCAAAAAACTCTTTTCTAGAAACGAGATTGCTATAATTAAAAAGCGATTAAATCCAATGAAATAAGTCAAATATATATTTTATGTAAATGTATTATCCAATATCAAATGGGTTCTTAATCACTTCAATTCAATATGATTGCCTTTTAAATATAAACATCTGCATTTTAAGCTCACAGTCAGTAATTTAAATTAAGTATGTAGAATTAAGAATAAAAAAAAGTTTTAATTACTTCTATATTATGATCTGTGTTTACATTTAGCAAAACAATGTAAACTATGATTTTATCCTTTTTTTTCTAGATGAATGGAAAAAAAAGGTCAGTGAATCTTATGTTATTATAATAGAAAGATTAGAAGATGACCTGCAGATCAAAGAAAAAGAATTTACAGAATTAAGGCACATATTTTGGTAAGGTTATTATTTCTTTGTATAAGTGACTTCATTATTTTTCTTGTTTAAAATATATCTCTATATATTTTAAAAAGTAAACTCTATCCAGTCGTGTTCTCAGTCTTAGAATGTAAAGTTATCCTCTCTTGACCATATAAACAGATTATATCCTTAAAATATGGCTTCTACACTCCCATTACTGAAGTTGAAAAGGAGAGGAACCTAAGGGCTAGCCTTTGAATACTGTTGCTGATGCAAATAATCTTTTCTGGAATTAGATCATTCTTGTAAGCCATGCCAGCAACAAACAAGACGTCTTTTCCCAATGGTGGCAGAATATTGGCCACATTGTTTTCTTTGCACGACTAGACTAAGTCTAATTTTAACAAACCCTCTGGTCTCTTGACATAGAAAGGATGTCTCTTAATGGAACTGAGTATTATTCTGCCCCTGAAAAATCATATAACAATGAGTTATATTGGCTTCAGGTTTCCAGTGGGTTTTATTCTAAGGCAGTGGTCGGCAAACTGCAGCTCGCGAGCCACCTGCGGCTCTTTGGCCCCTTGAGTGTGGCTCTTCCACAAAATACCACGTGCGGGCATGCATCTACAGTGCGATTGAAACTTCGTGGCCCATGCGCAGAAGTCGGTTTTCGGCTCTCAAAAGAAATTTCAATCGTTGTACTGTTGATATTTGTCTCTGTTGACTAATGAGTTTGCCGACCACTGGTCTAAGGTAATAATAGAAAAATAATCTGGCATAGTGCCACAACCTTGGAACACATAAAACATTCAGAAAAGGGGGTCAGACCCTTATACTAGTATATACAAGCATCCTTATAGAGAAATTGAATCTGGCCTTGAGAAACGGGGAGGGCATTAGTTTAAGTTAGCTGCCTGACTGAGACACAGTTCCATGCAGGCCAGTTAGCCATGTTCACTTACAGCTGTGTTAGTCATATAATGCCCTCATGACAAAGAACTCCACATTACTTGGAAAACAAGTATAAAGCAATGACAAAATGACATTATATTTTTAAATTTCAGACATAGTAAACATACTAAACTCACATAACTGGCAAATAAAATTATCCAGTTATAATATAGTATATATAAAATTTGTTAGGGGTTCATAAGGCCTTCATAAGTGTTCAATTTATGGTTTGGGAAATAGTATAGTCTTCTGTTATTTATTTGGCACAAAATGATTAACTCAGCATTGACACACGTGATGAGATACCCTGGGTTGAGTTGACTTTTGCAAGTATTATCCTATGCTCAGATATGGGGAAACTTTTAAATTTCCTGTAAAGATGTGACTGGTACTTTGGTATAATAGATTTATACATACGTATTTATTTTGTTGGAAAAGAGATATGAATATAGAACGTAATCATAAGTCCTCTAGCTTTTATTAACTAAGATAAATATACCTAATGAAATGTGATTCAATTGAAGAGACTTTCCCCAATTTTATAAAGTCAAAACCTTATTTATTTATTTTAATTAAGGAAATATTATACAAATATATCAAGCCTGATTTTTAAAAAAAGAAACACATCCTTTTAAGGATTAAGCAGTGGGCTTGAGATGTAAATTTTTCTCTCACACTACATCAACAAGCAGCTATTTCAACAGCTCACACTATAGCTGCCTTTTCCTACATTTTCACTACATGTGATAGAAGTGACTGCCTTTTTGCTGATTAGTATTGGGGGTGAGAGGCAAGAATCAGCAGCAGGGAGATTATAGTAGAAAATGTATTGTGCCAGCTATATTTAAGGTGCTATTCCAGACACATCAAATATAAGACATTATTTAATCCTCACCATGACCATGCATGGAAGATAATATTTCTAATAAACTAAAGAACAGAGAGGTTGTGTCAGTTCAGATCATGTGCTGGAACTGTGATTTGTAGCAAGTTTGTCCTGACTCCATAGAGAGAGCTTTTCTTGTTTGTGTGTGTGTTTTTTTAATGTTGAATTTCTTTTTTAATTTTTAATTTAATTTTTCCATCACCTTTTAGCCCATCTATGCCCTCCACTCATCACCCTCCACCACCACCAATAACCACATGTCCATGTCCATTAGTCCCCTCTTGTTTTTTTTCTTTTTGCTCAATCTCTCCACCCTGCATAGCATGGCCACTCCCGCTCCCCACAACTATCTGTCTCTCTCTATGCATCTGTCTCTATTTTGCTTGGTAGTTCAGTTTGTTTATTAAATACCACGTATGAGTGAGATCATATGGTACTTGTCTTTGACTGGCTTATTTCAATGAGCATAATGTTAGAGAAAGCTTTTCTTACTGTAATACCTGCTTCTTATTATAGGACTTCAAAATCTGGTTGAGAGAAAACACATCTATCTATCTATCTATCTATCTATCTATCTATCTATCTATCATCTATCTATAACCAGGCTGGAAGGGAGGGCAGTTGGGGGTGATCAGGCCTACAGGAGAGGGCAGTTAGGGGTGACCGGGCCTGCAGGGGAGGGCAGTTAGGGGTGACTGGGCCAACAGAGGAGGGCAGTTGGGGGGGACCAGGCATGCAGGGGAGGGCAGTTGTGAGGGACCAGGCCTGCAGGGGAGGGCAGTTGGGGACAACCAGGCCAGCAGGGGAGGGCAGTTAGGGGTGACCAGGCCTACAGGGAAGGGCAGTTGGGGGGGGGGGGTGGAACAGGCCTGCAGGGGAGGATAGTTGGGAGGGACCCAGGTCTTCAGGGGAGGGTAGTTGGCGGGACCAGTCCAGCAGGAGAGGGCAGTTGGGGGGGACCAGGCCTGCAGGGGAGGGCAGTTGGGGGCAACCAGGCCCGCAGGGGAGGGCAGTTAGGGGTGACCAGGCTGCCAGGGGAGGGCAGTTAGGGGCAATCGGGCTGGCAGGGGAACAGTTAGGCGTCGATCAGGCTGGTAGGGGAGTGGTTAGGGGGTGATCAGGCTGGCAGGCAGAAGCGGTTAGGGGCAATCAGGCAGGCAGGCAGGCGAGTGGTTGGGAGCCAGCAGTCCTGGATTGTGAGAAGGATGTCCAACTGCCTGTGGGATCGGGCCTAAACGGGCAGTCAGACATCCCTTGAGGGGTCCCAGATTGGAGAGGGTGCAGGCTGGGCTGAAAGACACCTGCCCTCAGCCCAAATTTCATGCAACAGGCCTCTAGTATATATATAAAACCCTAAGCAACTGGTTGACCATTCAACCAGTCGACCATTTGACCAGTCGCTATGACGTGCACTGACCACCAGGGGGCAGATGCTCAATGCAGAAACTGGCCCCTGGTGGTCAGTGCGCTCCCACAGCGGGAGCGCCGGTCAGATGACCGATGGGCACCAGACACCTGACTCACCGCTGGCGAGTGCAGCTACAGTGTCAGGAGCCTCTCCTGCCTCTGGGCAGCACTACTGAGCAGCTGCGGCAGCAGGTGCAGCAGGGGCAGGATGAGTGGAAGCTGCATGGTGCCCGGCTCAGGCTCCTCCCCAGCCACCTGCTGCTTCAGGCACTTCTACATGTCGGACTGCTGGTTTGGGGATCGGGCCAAAACCGACAGTCTGACATCACCTGAGGGGTCCCAGATTGCAAGAGGGCACAGGCCAGGCTGAGGGACCCCACCGGTGCATGAATCTGTGCACTGGGCCTCTAGTATATAAATAATTCACAGAAGACAGTCTATGACAAGTGCCAAGTAGAAGAAAAATAAGAATAAAATAAAGATTTGGGGTCTTGATTGATTCATTGATTTTAAAAAGCATTCCAGATAAAATGCATTCCAACAAAGATATATAGGCAAGAATAAATGTGAACCATGGAAAGTGAAGAAGAGGCAAGAAAAACTAACATCTTGACCATTTTATGTAAGTTGAGTAAGAAAGCTATGTCAGTCAGGTTAAGGGTTTTGCAGTCATGCAAACAGTTTTAAATCTAGCTTCTTCTATTTACAAACTATATATCCTTAGATATTTTACTGAATCTCCTTAGCCTTATTTATATTTTAAAGTGAGGTTAATAACCTCACAGGCTATCTGCAAAATGATGTCAATTAAGTGCTGAGTATAGGGCCTAACACACAATAGGCATTGAGTAATTGAAGGTTTTTATTACTATGATTGAATGAACAAATAGGGCAGTTTGAAAGACCGAAGACTATTATCGAATGGGAGTAACAAATAGTTTATTGAAAGTTAAAAGGTGAGAAAGTTAGAATAAAATGTTTTTATCTGAAGAGGGTGTTTTCAAAAGTAAAAATGTAAAATGTTAGAGCACTTCAAGATTATGCAAAATTCTGAAATATAAATTTTAAAAATTGTGATCAGAAGAGATTTAATGAGTTTTTAGACACTCTATTAAAAGGCTCATCAAACTGGATGTCAAATTCCCTGAGAATAATGGTAGGGCATTTTGTAGAAAGGAAGACTGGTAGCCTGGTGCTAATGCCATTAAGGAAGCCACAGACACATCCAATTAGCCGGAAGTGATAATAATGAAGCCACGGAGAGGATTACCAGAGCCTAGAATCATGTTTCTCCAAGGGCTAAGCACCTCCTATGTAGAGTAGCCGGCAGTACTTGCTAAAATTTTAGATTTCATGATTCCACCCCATCTCAAATGAATCAGAACCTCTGGGGATGACTTCCAGAAACCTGAATTTTTAACAAGCTCCCCAGGTATTCTTGTATGCTAAAAATGATACTTCTGCTAAAGTTTGAAAACTAGACTTCTAGGAAGATATCCGAGTTACGCTGAGAACTCTGCCTGAGGTGATATCAATGAAGGAACGCAGAACATGAGAACAGAAAGCTGGCAACTAGTATGATCTCCAGAGAGTTAATGGAGCAAGCAAACAAACAAACAGAAAAAAGGAGTACCCTGCTTTGTCTGATCCCATCAAGGCCAAGAGCATCATCCAGGAAAGAAAGTCAATCGTGCCTAGGGCAGAATTTTCTTTCCTCTAGAATAAAATGATGGATGACAAGGAAAGAAAAGAATGGAGTACTGAGAATAAAAATTGTCTCACTCACTGGCTCACATACAAAAATCTTAAGGGTATTTGGGAAGATAAACTATATTATACAAAATCACATTTAAATGAGTAGGACATTTTAGGTGTCAAATATGTGTTAAAATATTTCTCTTTCTCATCTTTATTCATGTCTTACACAATGTGAGGAGTATTCCTGTGATGAACGGTTGCGCTATGCTGCCTGACATCAGGCTTTCTCTAAAATAAGATAGCAGAAAAACTGTAAAAGATGCCCCTCCCCCCGCAAAAAAAGTTTTTTAACACTAGAGTAACAGGTGGAGCATCACTGAGCTAAACAGTTCCTTCTGAGGTTTTATTTTGGATTTTGTTATGTTTTGTTTTCATTTGCTGACAAGTTTCTTTATAGCATTGATGGTAGATCTTCATTTTGTTCATTAAGAGACCTTTCTCACCATGGAGCACAAAGGCTTCTTCCTGTCCGCTCAAATACACAGTCTCTTGGTATAGCTTTCACCCATAATATAGTACAGAACAATATAGCATTAAACTTTAAAAAGACAGAAAGACCTAAAGCATTATCTTGCTTATGCCAATTGATGGCACCTTTGGAATGAGAACTTGATATGAGTAAGAAGAGGAATGGAAATGGAAAGTTCCTTCATCTTCCACAATAAAGTTACATTCACTCATAACTTTTGACATTTGTTGAGCTAGTGGTTGGGTGATGGGAAGAGATGAGGAAAAATAGAAGGCGGAGAAGGAAGACAGAAGTGTACAGTGGAGGACCATTGTCTGATTATTTCGTCTTCTATGTTCTCTTTGATCTTTGCGTTAATCAATATAACGGCACTTAATTCATGGTATTGTTATCCATTTACAGGTCTAACTACTAATATATGTGTTCACTAAAGACAGCCTCTTTATCTTGTTAACTTCATTTATATTTTTTTTTATTTATTTCTGATATCTATTTGTATAGCAATTGAAGGGAAAACAAACTAAAAATTTAGTGTCTACTGTATGCTAGGCATGCTACATGGTATTTTAATATGTATTAGCTCATATAATCCTAAATGTATACAGGAATGGGAAAAGTAGGTTAATAATAAATAAATAACACAGTAATTAATAAATAAATTATAATACAAGATTAAACTGTTTTGCATACTCAGAACTGTGAACCTACTTTTGCCAACTCCTACATATGTAAAGGGCTTTAGCACAGTGACTGGCACATGGTAAATACTAAAAAATGTTAGTTAAAAACTATTCATCATTGTTTGTATTAACAACACTATGAAGCAGATATTACAATTTACATATTATACCCAAAGAAATTATATAGGTTGCACAACTGGTATGGTTGTGCTGGGATTGCATTCAACTCTACTTAATTCACAATTTTCATTATCTTGGTTTTCAACCTGGGCATGGGAAAGAGGTATAGATCAGAACTATCTTTGAAAAACTTTCATTTTTCCCATGCTACTCCACAATTTTGCTATATCCTATGTATCAAAATTGTCCCTAGGTGTGGGAGTAGAATATAGAATATATTTATGCCCCCACTCCCACTGTCTGATGATACATTTACCATTCTAGGATCTTTGAAAAATACTTATGTAGTGGAGCGCCACATGCAATTTTTAAAAGGTTCCTAATTAAATTATTTTGTTTCAACATGCTTTTAAGTCATTAGCAATTTTAGAACACTGTTTTGCCAATTTCACTGTAAATCTTTTTGTCTGATTAATCTATATTATAAAATTTGGATCACTATCACCATACTCCAGAGAAGTTATAATTTTTCAAAACCATGACTTGTCCACATAATCAAAAGAACCCTATTTGTTTATTTTCTCCTTAGTCGCCATTGCCCTAGGAGCTGTGTCTGTAAAGATATTGCTATGACATATGTCTGCTATTTTGCTGCCTATGGAGTCTTGTAGGATTTTTATGGTTTCCCGTCTTATATTTAAGTCCTTTAGCCATTTTGAGTTTATTTTTGTGTATGTTGTAAGTTGGTGATCTAGTTTCATTTTTTTGGATGTATCTGTCCAATTTTCCCAGCACCATTTATTGAAGAGACTGTCTTGACTCCATTGTATGCTTTTGCCTCCTTTGTCAAATATTAATTGAGCATAATGGCTTTCTGGGTTCTCTGTTCTGTTCCATTGGTCTATATATCTGTTTTTGTGCCAGTACCAGGCAGTTTTGAGAACTGTGGCTTGGTAATATAACTTGATATCTGGTATTGTGATCCCTCCAACTTTGTTCTTCTTTCTCAGGATTGCTGTGGCTATTCGGGGTCTTTCTTTATTCCAGATAAAATTTTGGAGAGTTTATTCTAGATCTTTGAAATATGCCATTGGTATTTTCATGGGGATTGCATTGAATCTGTAGATTGCTTTGGGTAGTATGGACATTTTAATAATATTGATTCTACCAATCCATGAACATGGTATGTTCTTCCATTTGTTTATGTCTTCTTCTATCCTTTTTTCCAATGTCCTGTAGTTTTCTGAGTAGAGGTCTTTTACCTCCTTAGTTAAGTTTATTCCTAGGTATCTTATTTTTTTTTGGTGCAATGGTAAATGGGATTGTTTTTTTCACTTCTCTTTCTGTGAATTCATTATTGGTGTATAAAAAGGCCATAGATTTTTGCATATTAATTTTGTATCCTGGTACATAACATCAAAATAAAAAGCTCCTTCATAGCAAAAGAAACCATCAACAAAACAACAAGAAAGCCCACTGCATGGGAGAACATATTTGCCAATGATATTTCAGATAAGGGTTTAATCTCCAAAATTTACAGAGAACTCAGACAACTTAACAAAAGGAAGGTAAATGATCCAATGAAAAAAAATGGACAAAGGACCTAAATAGATACTTTTTGAAAGAAGACAGAAGGAAGGCCAAGAAACATATGAAAACATGCTCAAAGTCACTAATCATACAAGAGATGCAAATCAAAACAACAATGACATACCATCTCACACCTGTCAGAATGGCTATCATCAACAAATCAACAAACAACAAGTGCTGGTGAGGATGTGGAGAAAAAGGAACCCTCGTGCCCTGCTGGTGGGAATTTAGACTGGTGCAGCCACTGTGGAAGACAGTATGGAGTTTCCTCAAAAAGTTAAAAATGGAACTCCCATTTGACCCAGTAATCCCACTCCTAGGACTATATCCCAGGAAACCAGAAACATCAATCAGAAAGGATATATGCACTCCTATGTTCATAGCAGCACAATTTACCATAGCTAAGATTTGGAAACAACCTAAGTGCCCATCAGCAGATGTGTGGATTAAGAAACTGTGGTACATCTACACAATGGAATACTACATTGCTATACAAAAGAAGGAACTTTTACCATTTGCAACAGCATGGATGGAACTGGAGCATTATGCTAAGCAAAGTAAGCTAGTCGGAGAAAGATAAATATCACATGATCTCACTCATATGTGGGATATAATGATCAACATAAGTTGCTGAACAAGAATAGATCCAGAGACAAATGGTGGTTAGAGAGCAACCAAAGGACTTGCATGCATGCATATTAGCATAACCAATGGACCCAGACAGTGGGGCAGTGGGGGCTTGCCTGGGGTGGGAATGGCTGGGGAGGGGGTCAATCGAGGAAAAAGGAGACATATGTAAAACTTTAGACAATAATAATTTTAAAAAATGAAAGAAAAAGAATCCTATTTTTTTCTCATTTTAATATATTTTGACATTGAGTAGCTATATTTTGGCCAATAATGACAATATCTCACTTTAAATTGATTAGGTTTAATAAATGAACAAAAATAGTCAGAAAATGCTGTTCTAAATGTTGCAACATTTAGAGAAAAATTTAAAAACAGAAAAAAAAAATTAAGGAGGTTTTCTGAGATGCACCTTACTTCTTATTTTCTCCCTGAAAAGTTCTTCTGGGCCCAACTACAGATCACGATACTTATCCTCCAAATAAGACATCTACTTTTTCAGAACTATAGCCAATTATGAAGTTTAGCTATTATAAAATGAATAAGCATTGCAGATGGAGCTTATCTAAGAAGAGTGAAAGTATCTATCAAGTTGCTAATATAATATTGAGGGAAGAATGTCATCTTTTGAAAAGTAAACTAGAGTAACAGTAATATGCCCATCAGCAGATGAGTGGATTATATGCCAAACTGAACAAACAAACAAAAAACAGCAGCACCAACAGAAAGACCTCAAACCAAAAAAAGTTAATTCACATTGCCCCAAGACTGCCTACCTTCCTACTTCTTTTCTTCTTTGCCTAGTTAAAATTAGTTATGTCCTGTGCAGTGTTTCTCAGTGGTGTAGCATTGACCTATGAACCAGGAGGTTGCAGTTCAATTCCCAGGCAGGGCACATGCCTGGGTTGCAGGCTTGATCCCCAGTAGGGGTTGTGCAGGAGGTGGCCAATCAGTGATTCTTTCTCATCACTGGTGTTTCTATCTCTCTCTTCCTCTCATTTCCTCTCTGATATCAATAATATATATTTTTTAAAAATTAGTTATGAATGAAAATTTAAAGGAATATTGTATAAAAACCTTATGAAGCCGCTTGATCTCAATCTCTTGTTCTCTATCACTCACTCTCCATCTCTGTCTCTTTCTCTCTCTGTGTCTCTCTAACTTACTACCTCACTCTAACTTTCCCTCTTTTTATTTTTTTAAAATATATTTTATTGATTTTTTACAGAGAGGAAAGGAGAGGGATAGAGAGTTAGAAATATTGATGAGAGAGAAACATTGATCAGCTGCCTCCTGCACACCCCGTACTGGGGATGTGCCCACAACCAAGGTATATGCCCTTGACTGGAATCAAACCTGGGACCCTTGAGTCCGCAGGCAGACGCTCTATCCACTGAGCCAAACCGGTTAGGGTTAACTTTCCTTCTTTTATCTTTCCTCTATTTTTCTTTTCTAGCCCACATTGCCTCCATGTTTTCTTTCTCTTTACCTTTCCCCTTCTCAAATGCAAAGCAAAACAATAAAAAAGATAAAATAATTAATATGAATGCTTCAGTAAAAATAATTATTAATAGCAGCTAATATTTACAAAAGCCTTATGAGGTCTTATCCGCTTAAACCTCAAAATCCTGAGATAAAAATTATTATTGTCCCAATGTTATCATCCTTAGCTATTCTTGCTTTATCTTCCACCATATTTCAATAATTGTTTATTGTATGTATGAATGAATAAATGAATGAATATACTTCATATTGTTAGTTTGCAGATTTGATCTGGAAGATATCAGACAAACAAGATATATTCCTAGGGATATGTCTTGGGAAAAGATCTTACTGATGATTGTTTTCTATTTCTATTGTTTTTTGGGGAAAACAGCAGCATCCACAGAGAACTACACAGGAACTTACAGCCAGCCATTTGAAACCTAAATTATCAATTTGGTAACTAGATGATCCATAACAAATTCTTACCTACTTGTACCTCCTTGGTCTCTCCTTAAATTTCAGACAATGAGTTAATTTTAAAAATGTGTCTACCTATCTGAATATTTTGGACAGTAATGTATTATTTTTTGGCCAACTGTTGAAATGTTATATTTTTAAAAGTTTCCACTGGTGGTCATGTCAGATATTGTGTTGAAAGGATGAGGTCATGAGAAAGAAGTTTAATTGGATCACAAAACTGCCTACTTTCCTGGATAAAAGGTAAAGATTAAGAAAAGAGTTCATTATGCTATAAGAAAGAAAGTAACCTTTGGGTACAGAACTACAGTTTTTTAATGATTAAGGAGAAACTTAGAAATGTATTCATAATAGTGACTTCATTTTAATTAGGAACTTCATTTATGCCCCAGCAAGCACTGTGAACTCATTAGGATATGATAAGTTACAGTACAGCATGGTAGGTGATGAAAAATGTAAGGGGAAATTAAAAAATAAATTGAGTGTAGGGTATTAGAATACATAAGTGATGCTCAGTTGGCAGTGAAGTTGACATACATAGTTGCTTTAGAAGAGGCAAAATAAAGTAAAATTAAATATCTCTCCTAGGAATGATTGCTTTAAAATCTTGAACATTTTAATTGCATGTATCAAAACAGAAACATTCAGCTAGAAGTTAATGGGAAGTGAGAATTAGGATTCAAATATAGTTTCAAAATAACTCTTTTTAAAAATTATGTTCCTGTTATTAAAGTTAAGATAAAAATTGTGCTATTAAAATTGCACTTGACTGCCAGATATTGTGAGAGTTTATTCTCTGTTGGTTCATTTTGTTGGCATTAATAGAAGTTGCATGAATTCAAGGAGGATAGAATTCAACAGCAGAACAAAGCAACAGGCAACAGCTCAGTTTTGAGCAAGGAGCTCTTTAGAACTGTATTATACTGAATCACTTAAAAATGGTCAAGTCTAATTTAAGATTCAGTGAGCTGCCCTGGCAAGGTATTTTAGTTGGTTAGTGTGTACGCACAATATACCAAGATTTCGGTTTTGACCCCCTGGTTAGGGCATATACAAGAAGTGACCAATGAATGCATAAATAAGTCAAACAACAAATTGATGTTCTCTCTCTCTCTCTCTCTCTCTCTCTCTCTCTCTCTCTTTCTCTCTCTCTTTCTCTTTCTCTCTCTCTCTCTTTCTCTTTCTCCTTTCCTAATCTCTCTCCCCCCCCCCCCCTCTGTAAACCAATCAATCAATTTTTTAAAAAGATTCAGTGAGCTAAGGAGCTAAGAAATGATGGTTGAATAAAAACTCAAATATAATTCCTGCTTTCAATGTTATTTATGTAAACAGCAGACATTCACTTGGTGTTATTCTTTTTTTTTTTTTAATAAAGCAGTGGACTTTAGCATCTTATATTTTCAGTTTATTTAGTGTTTACTTTCTTTGCAAAGCTTATAGGAGCAGTAGAGATCAGAAATAATGCTCAGGTCAGTTGCAGGATTCTCTCTAACTTGTATGTTCCCAAGACAGAAGCACTAAAAAAGATCCAGGAATTAATAAGTAGTTTATATCAAGTAGACTGTTGAAAACAATCTTAAGGGAGTATTAAGAACCAAGGTAGGGCACACAATTGGTGTTCAGTAGGTATTATGCCAGACTGATCCAATGCATTGGCAAAGTTAGATAATGGATTGAATGATAAAATGATTTTAAATACAACCTATTTTTTCCCCATTTGGATTTATTGTTCTTTTAATATCTCCATTGTTGAAAATATAGTGTCCCCAAAAATGAATACACACTTTAACAGCTGATAACACACTTAATTTTCATTCCCTTTCAGGTTTAACTGATTTGAAATAATTTGTGAAGCCAGACTAAGCTTTGAACCAAGAAAATTTAACCTAAAGTGCCATTAGACTTTTTTTTTAGTTCTTACTTAATTTTATTAGGCTATTGTAACTTAATATCTAAACCAGACAAGGACTTTATGATAAATCATAAATAAATGAGATTTTTATATACCATGTTCATAACAGCATTATTTACAATAGCAAAAAGGTATAGGCAACTCAAATGTTCATCAATGGATGAATGGATAAAGAAAATGTGATATATATATATATATATATATATATATATATATGTATAATGAAATAAAAAACATATATATGTATAATGAAATATTTTTCAGCCTTAAAAAGGAAGGAAATTCTGACACAAAACAAAATGGATGAACCTATGAACCTTGAGAACAGTGTGCTAGATGAAATAAGACAGTCACAAAAGGACAAATAATCTATGATTCTTCTTATATAAGGGACCTAGAAAAAATATTCAAAATGCCACTAGACTTTTTTATGGGGATACATAAAAGCTAAAATTTACAACACAGAATTGGCAACAGTAGACGAATTGAGGGCACACAAATACCAAACAAAATGATTCTTGATGTTTGCGATTCCATTGCTTCATGTTATCAGCAGTGCCTGGACCAGAACGGGTCATCAGTTTGAAAATAGGCATTGACCAAAAAAAATTATTCATTTCTGTAGATTCTTTTAAATTTTGAAAATTAACTGTATGTTAATAAACACTGGCTTTATACTCATTCAAAATGTGTATAAATTTTTTGGACACCGGTAGTTTCCCTATTTTATGATGTGGCTGGACTTGTGTTACAAAACTGTGATTCTAGCAGTTGCTCTGAATCACTGATAAGTGTTACTGTCACAACCTGGTGGCCATTTTTAAAAAAACAGGGAAGAAAAGGTCATACATCTTCTGAAAATCTGACAGAGTTACTGTGAGCATAAAATACTTACACTGTATCTATATAATTAATTGTGAGAATCAGAAAACTTTACAGGTCATCAAATGTGAGAGGTTGACAATCAAACTTGGTTTGAAAATTTTGCTAAAATTCATGGAAGAGTCAGATTACAAAAGAAAAGCCAAATATTTACAGTGGACTTGATAACAATAGTAATAACAATAAAATAACTATTTGTGGGTAACATATACTGCGCCAGCTGCTGTAGTAAGCACTTAACCACATTTATTCTTCACAACACAATGTCTTATGTGTTACTTTAATAATTTTATAACTGAAGAAATTGAGGCTTGAAGAGGTTAAATAGCTTGCCCAAATTGGAGAAAGAAAAGAAAAACGACTTAAAAGGCAGAAACAGGGTATTATTTTAATCCTGGTGTAAACATAAGGACCAAGCTTTAAGAATTACCTACACTAACGAAATGACTTTTTCTACTTTTAAAACATTAAAACACGGCAGATATTGTTATATAATATATATTGGAGGCACACATTGAAAAACTAATTTTCTTAAGGATTTATTGCTACATAGGAGCCCCCAAGCTTTTTCTTCTTTTAGTATTAAGTTCAGTATAGTTAGCTCAAAAGAAAGTGCTTCCTTCCCTGTTTTTCTTTTCCCCTGAAGTTTATATAGTTCTTTATTTAACAGATGCTTCCCTGTCTTCCCTCCACCGCAATACTTTTTTTTCTGTTTTGTGATTTTACTGTGTGTTTCATTTGCTGGATAATGGAAAGACCAAGGAAGAAAAGCGAAAGCAAGCTTAGGCTCAGGTGAGAGGAGTAGTGTTAGTGATTTAATTAAGGAAAGCCTTGCCTTGCTTGAACAAAGACTATGGTCCCAGAAGGGCCCTGGAGAGCTACAGGTAGCCTTTGAAAAAAAAAAAAAAAAAAAAAGTAAAGCTAAAATTATTGACCTTTTGAGGTACTTGGTACTCCCAGGATGGTTTTCAGTAGAAATGATGTGATCATATCCTTGGCCTCACAGGTCAATTTCAAGGTGCCTCCTGCCTATTTAAATAAATCTCTTGAAGCTTCAGGCTCAATTATTGCCAATCAGCCTCATCAACTACTGGTCACAGGTTATTTCCCCTTTTTATTTAAGGACACTGATGTCCTACAAACTTTAAGAGAAAAAAAATCAATCCACCCGGCTTTAAAAGCAGAGTTCAGCTTTTCAGAAAACCTTTACTATTTGAAATCACGTTCACGAAAAAGGCCTTTGTGGATGCATTTCCAAGCATGGGTTGCTGAGAGCACTTTGTTCTGTACTACCTATTAGTTTAATTTCTCCAAGACATCTCCAATGCAATTGGCTTTGAGAGTTTAAAGGTCAGGCTCAGGAAAAGGCCACACATTTTATAATGTGTACTGCACATATTATTTTGTAAAGGTACTGCACATATAAAATAGCTATATTGTTTATAATTAGGCTCATTTTAGATAGACATTTAAAATAGTGGTATTTTCATCAGAAGTCATTCTCCCCTCCCCCTACCAATGTTCATTGAGCTGGGGGAAAGTGCAGATAGAAGTGAGTTCAGTTAACTATATTTCATGAAATCCTGGGCTCCTTGCTATATTATATTATCAACATTAGTAAAAATGACTCATTGGAGTTCATTTTACTTCTATAAATGGCATTCTAAAGCAAGTCGAGGTATGAGGTATATTTGTCAACAGCATGTCTGTGGACTGTGCTGCTGGGAAGTTGAACATGGAAACGCAGAAAGTTTGGAGGGTGGAAAAGTTCTGGAATATCCCCACATCTATGAAAACAACCACCGGACTTGCCATTGCTTACAAAGCGTTTCACTGAGATCCTCCAATGTACCCAGATTTAGAGACTCTCTCTTTTTAGCAGCACCCTGGAGAATAATACCTTTTCTTTTTCTATTTCAAAATTCCAATGGATTTTGAAGTTCTTAACTGGATGCATTGATGATAACATTCTGAATTTACAGTATCTTTTACGTGTAAGTACTTTACAAATGACTTGGAAGGCTCACTCACCAAAGATTATGCTATCTCACTGAAGCTTCGAGAGATTTAAATAGGCAGGAGGCACCTTGAAATTGACCTGGGAGGCCAAAAATATGATCCCGTCATTTCTACGGAAAACCATCCTGGGAGTACCAAGGACCTCAGGACATCAATAATTTTAGCTTTACATTTTTTTTTTCAAAGGCTACCTATAGATCTCCAGGGCCATTGTGGGGCAATAGTCTTTGTTCAAACAAGGCAAGGCTTGCCTTAATTAAATCACTAACACTACTCCTTTCATCTGAGCCTGTACACTATCAGAGTTTAGACCTTCTTTATCTGTGAAACCTGACCCAGTCAGAGTACAAGGCAACTTTGCTTCAGGCAGAATTTGTAATACATTGGGAGTGTATTCTTTTCCCAGTCTCTTATCAGATGCTGACTTTTTTCTTTTCTTTTTGGAGTGGATTTCTTGAAATTTTCCATAACTATGGTGTGAAATGTTGAGTGTGAAGGAAATATTTTATTTTCAAATGTCTATACTTTCTCTATATACATAAATTTTAATTCATCAAGATGCCCTGAACCATTCAAATTTTACACAGAACAGACTGTGCGCATGAATCTTTAACGTGGTCTCTCAACCTTTCAATATTACTTTATCTTGATTTTACAATTCTTTATACAGAGATATATTCAAAATACATTTTATAGGTACAAAAGAATCCTAGAAAAGATATACTTCTGAATTTATAGTAACACTAGAGGCCCAGTGCATGAAAATTCATGCACTGGAGGGAGGGGTCCCTCAGCCCGGCCTGCCCCCTTCTCACAGTCCGGGAGCCCTCAGGGGTGAGAGGTGACCTGGCAATCAGGGGAAGGTGATGCCCCATCACACCTCTGCTGCTGCCACTGCTGGCAGCGCAAGCTTCAGCTGGCCCTGGTTACCTGAGCCTCAGGTGGCCCTGGGTGGCTGGGCAGCTGCCATCTGAGGCTTGCCTGTGCCTCGTACTGGCCCTGGGTGGCTGGGGGGCTGAGGGGACTGGAGGACTCCAGAGGCAGGTGCACAGAGCGTCCGGACCTGCCTGGGGCTGGGCCCGGCTGTGCCGCACGCCTGCCACCCCGGCGGGGCTGAAGGGACTGGGCGCCACCATTTTTGAGGGCATGGCAGTCAATTAGCATATTCCCTCCTTATTGGCTGTGGTCACCGCCATCTTTGTGAGGGAGTGATGGTCAATTAGCATATTCTCTATTAGATAGGATGATTCCCTTATATAATTTTTCAAATAAAAAATAATAAACTTAAAACATGAAATTTATCATCCGTAAAATTTTTTTTTCAGCTCTGATGATGCCTTCAGTAAAGTTAATTTAAATTACCGCACAGAAAATGGACTGTCTCTGCTTCATTTATGTTGCATTTGTGGAGGTGAGTGCTTGAAGCTCAATATTTTATAAACTAGTTGTACATATACTAGTATATGGTCAGTGATTTGAGCTGCTTAACCATCTACAAGAGAATTTTATTTATACTCAATTTTCTCTTTTGTTTTGCCCCTGCAACTCTGAAAACCTTCAGTTGAAGCAGTAAATACCAGGCAGATATTCCAATTGATTTAGCTCTGAGTTTGTTTCATTGTGCTTTTACCCTTAACCAAGTCAATCAGCTAGCTTGCTTGGAAATCCAAAGAGCATTTTGCAGAATTGGGCATGCTAGTGAGATATTAGGTTAAATTCAGAAGTACTCAAAACATTATCAAGCAATTGCTTCACAATCTGCAGTAAGATATGTGGAAGGTAATAAATGCCAAGGATAAAATCTCAAAGTGAAGACTGATCAAAGGGAAGATTAAGAGTTAATTTGGCTTAAGTTTTGTTTTGTTCACTAATGCATGTATCCCTAACACCTAGGATGGTAACTGGCATATAGTAGGTACTCAATACATTTACTTAATTAATGAATTAATAGTTAATATTTATTTTTCTTAATTCAAACTAGCATTCATTGAACTCAGCTTTTTAAATAGAACACTGATGTATAAGTGTTGACTTTCATCAGATCTCTTAACCATTTCTGTCAAACCGTTTGATTAGACTGCTCTGATCCAAATAAGCTTGACTGCTAATGATGCTCTGAAGATTCCTATACAACTAGATTTTTATCTAAGCTTTTCCCCTAATAGTTTATTAAGATGATTTTTTCATGTTTTTATGTTTTAAAACCATCTGAAGATGAGAGCACTAAATAAAAAAAGTAACACAAATGCATTAAAATGCACAGCATTGATACAAAGTTTTATAAGTGTTATAGAAATGTTCACTACTAAGTAAGGCTGTCTATTAATAGAAAACTTTAAAAATGGCCTGCAGAACGGCAATCTGACACTGTCATACATCAGTGTGACGTTTATCATTAACTTTAAAATCACTTTGTCTACCCCCTCAACAATTTAACCTTTTTAAACTTTTCTCTTTAAGGCAACAAGTCTCATATTAGAACCCTTATGTTAAAAGGGCTCCGCCCATCTCGACTGACAAGAAATGGATTTACAGCCTTGCATTTGGCAGTTTACAAGGTACAGCATTTTTGTTCCAATAAGTATTGTATGAGAACCAAGAGTGTATGTATCTTTAGGCTCCTTTTTTTTTTTTTTTTTTTTTTTCCAAATTAGCAATGATGGAAAACATTAACAGTGACCAGAATATTACAATACTGGATGGGCTTCTTGCTCTTTATTGAGTAGGTTTCATCTAAATACCAGACACATACTCTTTTTAATGCTTTCTATATTTAACTCATTTAATTATCCCTCCATGAGGGAATACTATCGTCTCCAAGGTTACATGGCTAGGCAGTGGCAAGCCAGGAATAAAGACCTAGCAGTCTGGTTCCCTCACCAGAGCACCTTACCAGGAGAACAAGTTGTCTCTGTGTAGACGGGGATGAGGTTGCATTTGAAAAATTCATGAAAGAAGCACATTAAAGTTGCATTCTTTTTCTGCATGTTTTCCTTCATTAAAAAATATCTCTGGTGTTCCCTTTAGTTTCCTTTTTGTAATTCTCTATTTTTGCTCCAGTTATTTATTTCCTTATATCAGTCCCATGTTCCAACCTAATTACAATATGTGATCACAAAATAAATGGAAAAATGGAATGGAAAAACTGGGGTACTCAATGTTGAGATAGATCTTTTAGATTTTCATAAATACATACTTATATAATATATGTTAAATATATGTAACTTATTCATTCTTTAATTATAAGGTTCTACTTGCTCTGCATTTATTATGAGCTAAATATCACAATAGCTTTTATATACATTATTTCTTTAACCATTAAAATAATCTAGTGAGTTGCATATAGGTTTTATTTTATAGAAAAGGTTAAAGTTCGATTTTCTAGTAGATGAGATGCTAACAGCCATGGGCAAACTACGGCCCTTGGGCCGGATCCCGCTGTTCTATCTGGTTCTCTTGCTCTTCCCTCCGCTCTTTTACTTTGAATTTATATTAATTCACACAAACACTCCATCCATGCTTTTGTTCCGGCCCTCCAGTTCAGTTTAAGAACCCATTGTGGCCCTCGAGTCAAAAAGTTTGCCCACCCCTGTAGAATAATGATTAAAATCAAGTACAGTGGGTCATACTTTCAGACACTCCTTGTTATATTGCATATTTTGTTCTTTGTCAATTTCAGTGCTCTGTGATGTGATTTTATATCAGTTTTGTATGTGTAGGTGGGGGAGGGGCAGCTGTTTGCTTATGTCAAGATCATTTTTCACTCTACCCCTTCCCAGCCTTAGAGAGTTTACCACTGTGGGGAAAGAGCCATAATCCCCCATGATTCAGATTCACATACTCCTGTGAGTCAGAGTGCAAGTGCTCTAATGATCATCCCTTTTCATCCCTGTCAATGCCTAGTCAATTTTTCTGATTCCTTCTGGGAGAAAGCATCAGATAAGTGCTAAATAGTCTTTAATACTTACTAGTCATTCTGCAAAACTGGAATGGAGCGGGAGTTCAGGGTGTAGGAAAAAGTGTCTGATGCTGGTTTTCCTGCTAAATGGCAAGAGGTGAAAATAGGAGAGCTCTGATGACTAGGAAGATGCTGATGGATAGTCGTGGCAATATGTGCAACCATGAATTCTGAATCTGTCTGGGACATTTTTTCCATATTAGTTAATTTTCCTAAGATTTACCCTGACACAACCACACAAATGGGTTCTGAATGAGTTAGAGCTACAATCTTTATGAGACTACTAGAGGCCCGGTGCACGAAATTCATTCACAGGGGTAGGTGGTGTCCCTCAGCCCAGCCTGCACCCTCTCCAATCTGGGACCCCTTGAGGAATGTCTGACTGCCTGTTTATGCCCGATCCTGGTGGGATTGGGCCTAAATGGGCAGTTGGACATCCCTCTCACAATCCAGAACTGCTGGCTCCCAACCGCTCACCTGCCTGCCAGCCTGATCACCCTCTAACTACTCCCCTGCCAGCCTAATTGACACCTAAGTGCTCCCGGGCCAGCCCGATTGCCCCTAACTGCCCTCACCTGCTCACCTAGTCACCCCTAACTACCCTCCCCTGCCAGTGTGGTCGCCCCTAACTGTCCTCCCCTCAGGCCTGGTCGCACCCAACTGCCCCCCTTTACAGGCCTGGGTCTCACCAACTGTCCTCCATTGCAGGCCATCTTGTGGTGGCCATCTTGTGTCCACAGGGGGGCAGCCAGCTCTGACCACATGGGGGCAGCCATCTTGTGTCTAGGAGTGACGATCATTTGGCATATTACTCTTTTATTAGATAGGATATTTATTTCTCCCACCTCTGTTTATCAATTCTAAAATTCAATTTTTAGAGTTCCTTTTGCTGTTTCTACTGTTTTCTTATATTTTACAGAAGGATATAAGGACTAAAACTTTTTTTTTGTAGAAATTTTAAACAAATTTAGAATCTTAGGATATAAGGTAGTCAATAATTATTAAAAGGGCATGATAGGATGAATGATTGATTATTCTACTTATTCCTTAATGAAGATAAAAACAAATTTAATTTACCATTAAATACAGAAACAATGTAAAATAGCCATTCACACTTCTATTGTACTAAATTTAGTTCTAATTATCTCTTCCTTAACTACTGTAATATGTATATAATTCATTTTGGGTTCCAGTTCCTTTCCCCCATATATTTTAATAAATGTTTATTTTATTAAATTTATTTTTAAATTGCCAGACTAGTACAAGAAACTCCTATTTATTCATTATCCAGATTTAATAAATGTTTATAGTTTGTCTCATCTTCATTATTATTATTTTTTTCTTGAAAACTTTGAAAGTAAATTGAAGGCAACATTGCCTCATTATTACTAAAACTTTAATCTTTATTTCCTGAGAAAAAGGAAATTCACCAACATAATCACAATACAATTATAAAAATCAGAAAATTTAACACTGCTATTATCTAACCTATAGTCCAAATTCAAATGTGGCCAATCGTCCCAATGGTGTCACTTATAGCTTTTTATTTTTTTCTAGTTTAGGATTCAGTCCAGAATTATGCATTTTTAGTTTTCTTATCTCTGCACTCTCCTTTAATCTGAAGGAATTACCTTGTTTCTTCTTGCTTTTCTTGATCTTAATATTTTTTATATATACAAAATAGTTATTTTTATGTATTACTTCAGATTTTCATAAACATGGCAATTAAGCTTTATGTTGTTCTTAACATTCACAAAATGAATAATGTAAGTTTTACATATTTTTATTTGATGTATCAGCAGCTCTTTCAATTACACACCCTGGCATATTGGGCCTACCTCAGGACTGGGTGTTGTTTTTTTTATCAGTGGGGGCATCATTAATAGTAAGAATGGAGCAGTTGTTTAAATTTTATCATATGGATGGTTAGCCCTTATACTTTGTTTTGTTTTTAATTTTTAATAGAGTTTAGATTTATTGAGGTATAATGTATTCACAATAAAATTTACAATTTTGAGTATACTTTTGAAAATATAGTCATGTACCAGCATCACAATCATGATATCATTCACAAAGGTTCCTTAATAACCTTTTGTAGTCAGTTTCCTCCTTCATCTCACCCGGTCTCCAGAAACATGGATGTGTTTTTTAACACTGTAATTTCCCCTTTCTGGAATTTTATATAAATGCAATCCATCAGTATGTTTTATTTTATATACTAGAGGCCCGGTGCATGAATTTGTGCACCATTGGAGTCCCTCAGCCTGGCCTGCGCCCTCTCGCAATCTGGGATTGGGCCAAAACCGGCAGTCTGACATCCCCTGAGGGATGTAGTAGTGCATGAAGCGGCAGGCGGCCGGGAAGGAGCCCAAGCCCAGGCCAAGCAAAGCGCCACTCCTGCTCATCTCATCCCTGCCACATCTGTTCGGTAGTGCTGTTATAGAGGTGGGAGAAGCTCCCACCGCAGCTGTTGTGCTCACCAGCCGTGAGCCTGGCGTCTGGCACCCATTGGTCTGCTGAGGAGTGCTCCCACTTTGGGAGTGCACTGACCACCAGAAGGCAGCTCCTGCATTGAGTGTCTGCCCCCTGGTGGTCAGTGCACATCATAGTAACTGGTCAAATGGTTGACCGGTCAAACAGTCAACCGGTCACTTAGGGTTTTATATATTTAGACTAGAGGCCCGGTGCACGAAATTCATGCACTGTGTGTGTGTGGGGGGGGCTGTGCCCTTTTGCAGTCTGGGACCTCTCGCTACTTACTGCCCACCTGCTTGCTGCTCCTTACTGCTCAGCTCACTGTTCCTTAGCACTTCCGCGGAGGCGGGAGAGGCTCCTGCCACTGCTGTTGCACTCACCAGCCGTGAGCCCAGCTTCTGGCTGAGTGGCGCTCCCCCTGTGGGAGTGCACTGACCACCAGGGGGTAGCTCCTGCATTGAGTGTCTGCCCCCTGGTGTTCAGTGCACATCATAGCGATTCTGGTCATTCTGTAAGGTTGCTTAGGCTTTTATTACATAGACTAGAGGCCTGATGCATGAAGATTCATGCAAGAATGGGCCTTCCTTCCCCTGGCAGCTGGCACTGCCTTCGCTGTGGCCGGAGCCACCTTTCCACCTTCACTCTGGGCCCAGAGCTGCCTTTCTGCCTTCCTACGCTACCTAGAGGCCCAGAGCAGCTGGGACAGTGTGGAACACCCCACACCCGGCTGCTCGGTGCCTGCATATGCAAATGAACCCGCCATATTTGTTGGGTTAATTTGCATATGCACTACTGATTGGCTGGTGGGCGTTGCAAAGGTACGGTCAATTTGCATCTTTCTCTTTGATTAGTGTAGACTAGGGGCCCAGTGCACAAATTCATGCACCTTGAAAGGAACTGTGGGCCTTGAGGCTGCAGTGGGCACAGGGCAGGTCTCAGCCCATTTTTCGCACCCCCGCCCAGCCCCTCCTGCCGTGACCGCTAGTCCCCTGACTGCCGGCAGCCCTGCTCCTGCCAATGCTGCTCTCATGTGCTGATGGCGCCAGTCCCTCTCACACCCATTTGTACCAGCTCACAGTGCAGAGCAATTGTGGCCAGTGCCAGCAGCAGATGTGAGCATTGGCTGCTGCCCTGATTGCCCTCAGGAGCAGGGTGAGGTGGAGAAGCCCTCAGGGGCAATCGGGGTTGGCAGCCACCGCTCGCACCCGCTGACGGCGCCGAGTGATCAGGACCAGCACCGGGCACCGGCAGTGGGTGTGAGTGTCAGCTCCAGCGGCAGCAGTGGATGCGAGCGGGCAGGACTGTGGTGTGCAGGAGCAAAGAATTTTCAGTAACCACCAGAGGCTCACCCTGATGACAGTGACCGGCGCCACACCTTGGTCTGGTGCCCCTGCTCACCTGTTCCACCATCCCACCTCGGCCAATGCCCGCCCTATTCCACTATCTGCTGCCTGCTTACCAACGCCTGCCATGTTCCGCACACGCCCCCTGGTGGTCAGCGCACGTCAATGCGACCAGTTGTTTGGTTGTTCCTGTGTTCAGTCTATTTGTATAGGGATTTATATATGTATATGGTTTCTCCCACTTATTCTAATGATGTTGTGCATTCAGTAATTTATTTCTTTTATTGCAAAGTTGCAGTTTCCTATATGGATATTCCATAATTTGTTTAATCATTCACCTGTTGATAGATATTGGAGTTATTACCAGACTTCCAGTATTATGAATAATGCTGCTATTAGCATTCATTTGCAAATCTTCATTTGAACAAATGTTTTTATTTCTATTGGGCAGTACCTAGGAGTGGAAATGGTGGGTCATATCATAAGTGCATGTTTAATTTTATAAGAACATGGCAAACTTTCTATCAAAGTGGCTTTATCATTTTCCATTTCCATCAGCTATGTATGAGAATTCTAGTTCCACATCTTTGTCAATACTTTGTATGGTCAATATTTTTTATTTTTATTTCATTTGATGCATCTTAGGATCTCATTATGATTAATTTGCATTACCCTAATGACTAATGTGGTTGAGTGCATTTTCATGTGCTTATTTATCACCAAGTTTTTTAGGTATATTGTATATTCAAATATTTTTTTTCCATTTTAAATTTTGATTTGTTGCTTTTTTGAATTGTAGGCGACCTTTATATTTCTGGGATGTTGATCCTTTGTTAGGTGTACATTATGCAAAGTTTTCCCCACTCTATGGTTTGCCTTTTCATTTTCTTAACACAGTGGTCGGCAAACCACATGTGGCTCGTGAGTCACGGTTTGCCGCTCTGTTGACTAATGAGTTTGCCAACCACTGTCTTAACAGTGTCATTTAAAGAGCAAAAGTTTTATGCATTATAAACGGATGACTATGTATTTATGCATTTTTACAAATGAAGTCATATGCATTTTTAACTGGTGCTCTTATGATTACAGTTTGTATCTCAATATATCATAGGCACTCTCTGTTAATACTGGCCTACTTCACTTTAAATACAAACATCTTCCACTTTATTTCCATTCTTTATGCTAGTGTGGCCAGGTACATTATAACTATACATGTTATCAACTCCAATATATTCTTAGAATTTTTGTGTTAAACACTCATGTCTTTTAAAGAAAATAAGAGAAGAGAAAATATCCTTGGATTTCCGCAGAATGGTTATAATAATCCTATATATGATTTTCTTTGTACAATTCATTTTGAAGTTCATTGAGCTTCTTAAGTCTGTAAGTTTACGTTTTTATCAAATTCTGAAATTTTTACCATTATTTTTTAAAATGTGTATATTTGACTATTTGATAATCTTCCACAGGTTACCATGTGTCTGTTTATTTTCTTCTACATTCTTTCTGTTCTCAAAATTTGATTATTTCTATTTATTTGAATTCAAGTTCAGAAACAATTTCTCTGCAACCTTCCACTGGATGCTAACTACTAAGAATTATTCATTTCAGATGTTATACTTTCCAGTTCTAGTATTTTTATTTAGTGTTAAAATATCATTGTAATTTGTCTGCAATGATGACTCATATTTTTCTTTATTTTTTCAGATTTTACTTTAAAATTTTTGAACCTAGCATTAATGGCTGCTTTAAATGTCTTGTTTTTTCTAACATCTGGATTGCCTCAGTGTTTGTTTTTATTAAATACTTTTTATCTTAAGTATATACCACATTTTTTGTTTCTTTACATATCTATTAATTTGTATTTCATGTTAGGCATTATACGTTGCAAGAAATGTTTATCATGTCATCTTCCTTTAATGGGCTTTGAGTTTTTGTTCGTTTGTTTTTGGTAGGCATTTTCCTATTCTTCTTCCTACATTCATAATATATATTTGGTCTGTGATTTCTTCATAGGAATATTTTAAGAATAGTCTGCATTTGCCCAGCTGGAGTGGCTCAGGTGGTTGAGCATCATCCTGTGCACCAAATGGTTGCCAGTTCGATTCCCAGTCAGGACACATATGGAAGGCAACTGATCAATGTTTCTCTAGTTCTCTCTCTTTCCTCTCTCCTCCTTCTCCTCTGTAAGCACGTCCTCAGGTGAGGATTTAAAATAAATAAATAAACAGGCATACATTAAAAATAATAATAATCTGCCATTTTAAGGGTCGACTCAGTTAAAAGTAGATGGTAATATTTATAAACCCACTTAATTTTGGCTTACATAATGCATCCTCTTGTACTAAATGCTGAAAAAAGAGTGAGCGTCTCTTTTCATTTGGAATTCTAAATATTTATTTATTTTATATATGAATAACTGACATATGAACTAAGACCACCAGTACAAATTTTCATGTCGAATATTGATAAAATTTTATTACCTTTTTATATAAAGTTAAGTCAAATTTATATTTTTTGCACCCTAATAAACTTTTTTTGCGTGATTTCTGTCATATTTGCAACCTACTTTGGGGCATACTTATTTATTTATTTATTTATTTATTTATTTATTTATTTATTATTATTTTTAATATATTTTTTATTACTTTCAGAGAGGAAGGGAGAGGGAGAAAGAGAAACATCAATGATGAAAGAGAATCATTGATTGGCTGCCTCCTGCATACCCCCTACTGGGGATTGAGCCTGCAACCCGGACATGTGCCCTGACCTGGAATCGAACCGTGACCTTCTGGTTCATAGGTCAATGCTCAACTAGTGAGCCATGATGGGTGGGCTAGAGCCTGTTTCTTTAGAAGGTATCTAAATTGTACAGTACTCTTAAAATGAAACATAAGACTTTGTGGAGAAAAATGAGATTTATAGTTTCAAGGATCTTAAGTAAGACTGTTAATGAACAAAAACTTATTAGACCATCTCATTTGACCTCACACATACTTCTATTTTAATACACAAACTACTTAATAAAATTATTTAGTGAATAAAAAGTAGCATTTTGATTAGTTAACTTTTTTTTAAACATTTCATATGATAAAAGCAAATGTTGAATCATCATTGATTCCACCCTACAGATACCTAGCAAGATCTCATTCCCATTTTTCAGAAGTATTTTCTATGTTATCACAAAGGGAAAAGACATGGAAGGGGGAAATTTAAAAAAAAAATGTTTTTATTGATTTCAGAGAGTAAGGGAGAGGGAGAGAGAGATAGAAATATCAATGATGAGAGAGAATCATTGACTGGCTACTTCCTGTATGACCCAAACTGGGGACCATTTCCCCAACTCAGGTATGTACCCCAACCTGGAATGGAACCATGACCTCCTGGTTCATAGATCAACAATCAGCCACTGAGCCATGCTGGCTGAGCAGAAGGGGGAAATTTTTAATCCAAACCCATGTCTGTCTGACTCATAGACCTAGATCCTATATAACCATGTCTATCAGAAAACTGTTTTTTATTCATGGTGATTCATAGCCTGGAAACTGTTGTATCTGTTTTCCTGATATATATATATATATATATATATATATATATATATATATATATATATATTTTTTTTTTTTTTTTTTTTTTTTCTTTCTTAATACATGTATTTGATTGCAAAGTTGAGATTTTTATTTCAACTATCCTAAAATCCAGGACCCAAAGCACATGTTTCATAGTTTCTGAATCCTCCGTCCTTAGATCAAGATTTCTCTGTCTTGACATGACTGGCATTTTGGATTGAATAATTTCTTGTTGTGGGGGGCTTTCCTGAGATTGCAAGATGCTTATCTGCATTTCTGCCTGGCCTCTCTTGTCTAAAAGCCAGTAGCCATTTCTCCCATACCAGCTGTTAACATCAAAAGTATCTCCAGACATTGCTCCTGGTCGGGGGAGGCAGAGGGGGCATCCCCAACCCAGAACGACTAATTTAGAAGATAAAGCAAATTGATATTTTTAAGATTCAAGTTGCCTTTCTATTTGAACAGATAGTTTCTTGATTAAAGATTGCATTTCCCACAAGTGGGAATTTGTTAAGATAATAATAAGTTCTCAAGAAAAAAAACAAAATTCTGAAGAATAAAAAAAGGAATCTCACTTTTTGCATACTTAACTAAATCTTCCAGTTGATTGCAACTTTTAAATACCATTTAATACCCCTAGCTGGTTTGGCTCAGTGGATATGGCGTTGGCCTGCGGACTGAAGGGTCCCAGGTTCGATTCTGGTCAAGGGCATGTGCCCGAGTCGTGGGCTCGGTCTGCAGTAGGGGGCGGTCTGCAGTAGGGGGCATGCAGGAGGCACCCGATCAATGATTCTCTCTCATCATTGACGTTTCCATTTCTCTCTCCCTCTCCCTCCCTCTCTGAAATCAATAAAAATATATTTTAAAAAATAAATAAATATCATTTAATACTTAATCCTCACTTTAAGGAACTAGAGAACATTTATACCCACAAATTAGAACATCGTTAAGATGGATTTCTTTATGCTCCCATTTCTTTTTAATAACTACATATTTCATAATATCTTTCTAAATTAACATGGTCTCAATAAACAGTTAATAGGATGATAACTACAGATGTTAACTTATTCTTCAATTCTTATATTAGACACCACTGTTTCCTGAGGAACCTTCCCTGACCCAAGTCTCGGTTAGGTGCTCCTCCATTGTATTCTCTTTGCACCCTGTACTTGCCTTAGAATACTGTGGATGAGTCTAGACTTTATTACCTGGTTACTTTTCTACATCTTTTTCTACGTTAGGGGTCACAGTCTTCCATGCCTTCAGGAATGATGCAGGTAATGTAAATGAATGCACATGTTAGATATGTCAAAGTTAAGTAGGAATTAACGCTTAGACTCAATATTTTTGAGATGCAGGAAGTGGTGGAGACTATGCAAGTTATGTAATTTATACCCCATGTAAAGAGAGCAGTCAGTATTCAGGTCCAGCTAATCATTGCCATGTAGGAATGTAAGCCCAGTGTTGCCCAAAATTTCAGAGAATCAGAAATTATATTTACTATGCAGGGCAGTATACATCTGTTCCCCTGTTTGGAATCTCTCATAGAAATTATGAACACTACTGAAGTCAGAGATTAAATCTAAATGCTTAGCATTCTAAAGTATAGTTTAAAAAAAGAAAGAAAGCATAAAATGGATTAACAATAAATGGAGTTAGGGAAACGGCGGCTATGAATATTGATTTCTCTTCCAAAAGGCAAAAGATTGGTCATTATCATTTTTAAAATCTTTATTGTTTTGAAAGTATTACATAGGTCCTCCTTTTCCCCCCATTAACCTCTTCCAGCCTGCTCCTGTCCTCCCCCCAACCTCCCAGGCCCTCACCACCCCATTGGATTAGTCATTATCTCTAGGAGTGGCAGAGTCACAGAAAATTATTTACAACAGTGTTTTTCAGTCTTTTTGGTCTCACCTCTTTGGATAAATAAAATAAATAAAATTTTAAAATAAAGAAACTAGAAGGGAAAACAAATTAAAGAAATTATAGTATTCCATTTGCTTTTCAAGCAGCATGTGTTTGCATTCTGCCAAACTCCCTGAGATTCTGATTTAGCCCCTCCCTGTTAAATCATCACTGTATTATTGAATGAGAGGACAAGTATATTCAAAGGTCAGTTGGAAGCATCCCACCAGAAGAAAGTGACTACAGGAAACTGGAAAGTAGAAAGTGAAGGTTCAGTGGCAGTGATAAGAAGAAATAGGTCAAAAGCAAATTTAGAGGCTTTAGCCTGGAAAAAGTGTCAGCACTTAATCTAAGAGTATGTTCCTTCTCTTTTTGCTTCAAACTTTCAAGCAAAGTCAAGTATCTCCATCACACTAAAACCTTTAATAATTGATACCTTTTGTGAAGATAAATGCAGAATTGTTTCAACAAGAGGCATATGCAGGTGTGAACTTCATGAACAGTTATTTTTATACTGATTAATGGATCCTTTCATTGGAAATGTCTATGACGCATGAGGCAGGTCTAGTCCATTAAAATTCAATGCCTGGGACTAAATACATTTCATACTAAGCTCTGCATGCTCCCTTGTCCTAGAAGAGACCTTAATATTCTCTTGACTACAAAACTGCTTTTCTTACTTTTCCTCTTACAAACACAAACAGGCTTTGACAATAACTGTAGTGGGTAAATTGGGTCAATGAAGAAAACTACTTAGAAAAGCACATTATTAAAATATTTCTTTGTATAGCTCTATTTTTACATGTGGAAACTCAATCTTCTTTCCAAACCAAGTTCAACTCTGCCATGGAGCTTAATGTGACACTTCAGGGAACATCAGAATATTAGAGGTGGTTAGAATATTACAGAAAACAATATATCTCAACTCTGAGATATTACAGATTAAAAAATTGAATTATTTCATGATTACACATCTTTGGGGACTGAGACATAAGATGAATATTTTAATAGAGTTAGGTCAATTTTGGGGGTAATGCATTTACTATCCTAGCTAATAAAGAGGGAATATGCTAATTGACCATCATGCCCTCACGAAGATGTCAGTGCCCACAGCCAATAAGGAGGGAATAGGCTAATTGACTGCCACACCATCAAGCAGTTAGGGCCAACCAGGTCAGCAGGGCGGGGGGCAGTTAGGGGCGATCAGGCCAACACGCAGAGGCAATGAGGGGTGATCAGGCTGACAGGGGGAGGCAGTTAGGGGCAACCAGGCAGGCAGGCAGGTGAGCAATTAGGAGCCAGCAGTCAGGATTATGAGATGGATGTCCAATTGCCAGTCTAGACCGGTAGTCGGACATCCTCTGAGGGGTCCTGGATTGGAGAGGGTGCAGGCTGGGCTGAGGGGACCACCCCCCATGCATGAATTTTGTGCACTGGACCTCTAGTAAATATATAAACCTATACTCATAAGGATCTTGAGTTTACAACATTTTCACATAAATAATGCCATTTGACCCTTCTTATAGTTCTATACAGCAGGTATTAGATTTCCTTTTTAAAGGTAAAAAAACAAAGAGTTAGGTCTTTCACATGAAAGGCAATATATTGGGAGTAGAGGAGTCATTGGGAGTTGAGGCTAACATGTCATACCGAGAAAAGCATAGGATTCAAAGTCAAAAGACCTAAATTCAAATCCAAGTTCAATTTCAATTTAAATGTACATTAAAGAAAAATATTTTATGCTGTGCTATGCTATGCCAGTTGAGTTCTTATAAGTTCTTAAAGGGACTTGGGAGTTCACGAGATTTATGTGGAAAGATAGCTAAAGCACTGTGGAAAGTAAAAAATGAAGCATGGACTTTGAAGTCAAACAGACCTGACTTTGTACCTAGCTCCAACACTTACAAAATATTTAGGTTTCTACAAGTAATTTAAATTCTTTGATCCAAACTATCAATAGCTATAACATAGACATCATACAATTGGACCTTATATAACATGAGGTTAGGGGCAGCAAGGCAGTTGAAAGTTTGCATATGACTCTGACACACCAAAAGCTTTACTGCAGTTGGCCCATTTCATCCACAAACGAAAGCAAGTACAGATTGAAAACAACATTTTTGATTGGGGATCTCTCTTGTGAAACCATGGTTCGGAATACAAAAATACTGTTTTCTGGTTGAATCTGAGGATGTGGAACTCTGTGAATCTGAAGGGCCAATTGCATTTGTTGAAGAAAAAAATCCACATTAAGTGGACTCCTGCAGTTCAAACCATGTTGTTCAAGAGTCAACTGTAATATTTACCTTATGGGTAAGTTGTGGAGTTTGAAAAATGTGATGTGGATAAAGCATTTTACATCTTAATAAGCAATTTGTAAGTAGCAGTAATTGTTTTGTTATATTCTCTTTAGCATGGCTTGGTAAGACAAAAGTTTTATTTTTATAGTATTTAGTGAAATATTGTTTAGATCAATCAGAGGTCAACCTGAGAAATCCAACCAAGATATGAAAGCATAATTTAGTACTTCTAACTCTTGAACTCACCATTTGACCATGCTAAAGGAATCATAACACACATTATTTTAATTCTACAAATTTTGGCTAAATAAGGAGAAAATACAAAGGTAGTGGAAGAAAAGATGAATGTGTGTTTACTAGAATCTGTCTGATAGATAAATATGTCATATGCTTCATGATTTACATATAATTTATTTTAATTTAGTTTAGCACAGTGCTTACCATAAGGTATACATTCATTAATAAATATTTGTTGAATTAAAGAGTATCTATCTTTCTACTGATTTATAAGAGTTCTTCATACATTAAATATACAAACCATTTGTCTGTTTTATGTATTGTGACTATTTCTCTAATTTGTCATTTATCTTATATTGTGTGTTTTTAATACTTTCATTTGCTCAAATTTATTACATTTTCCTCTATTTAAAAAAACCCCACACAATTCTATGCTTAAAAAGACCTTCTCCACTTTCCTGCATTTAAATGCCTGCTCATCTGCAGGGAAAAATGTTTTAAGGTAATGTCTCTCCCATTTATCTCAGAGACTGCTCATGTCTTTAGCCCTCACCATTCAAAATTAAAGGTTATTATTGAGGTTAGAGTTAACTCCTATGAATTTTTTCTGGAGGAAAGAGAACTAGTCAACATTTTCTAATTTCCAGTACTGGTTCAGAGTTTTCCTCTGTTTTATTCATTCAGTGATTTCAGTGGATAACTAATGAAGTAGAGGAAGTCAAGTAATGGAGGGGCAGGGGGTGTAAAAAGAAAGGAGAAAGAAGAGCTAAATGGTGAAGTCAAATCACTAACTTGGAAGTTTCCCTGAGTCCTGGACTTCAATGTCCAATTGTAATGAGTTTCACTGAATATTGTTTGGCAGGTATCTTTTAAGTGCTTTATATGTATTGTCACATCAGTTGTGGATACACAATTTATATGTGTATCACATTAGGTTGAAACAGTTGTTCCCTTTTTTATAACCAAAGATATTAGTGTAGTGCGAAGAATGGGCTGAGACCTGCCCTGTGCCCACTGCAGCCTCAAGGCCCACAGTTCCTTTCAAGGTGCATGAATTTGTGCACTGGGCCCCTAGTCTACACTAATAAAAGATATTAGTGTAAAAGGGTTCTATAACTCACCCCATTTTGCACAGTCATTAGCAGAGCTGGAATTCTAACTAGGGAGACTTATTCTAGTATGTACAAACTTAAACCTGCATTGTAATTATCTCAAACTTGTAAAAAACAAAATATTTATATCTACCTCAAAAACTACTATTTTTTTAGCCTTCTCTAACTCAATATCATGTAATTCCCCAGCTATGTATTGCACTTGGAAAAAATCTGAACACCTAATACAATGGCTGGTGAGACCCTACAAGAGCAGATGTCTTTGATTTCATCTTGAATATTACTCATCTCCCCTACCCCCCTTTTAATCTTCTATCAACACTGGCTTCCAAATGCACTAAGCTTATCTCCATTTTAGGATTTTTACACTACTCCCTTCCTTGAATGCCCATCGCTGAAATTGTGGCTTGGATTTCTTCCTTTTGGTATTTAATATTCATCTCAAAGACCACCTCTTCAGTGAAGCTTTTCCTGACTACTCAAATTAAGTAGCCTGCTTTTATCACTTGCCTGTTTTATCTCATAGCCATTGGTACATCACTTACACACAGTAAAAATATAAGCTCCATGAAAGCAGGGATTTAACTGTCGTACTCACTGCAGTGTTTCCACTACTCAGAGCAATGTTTCACACACCACATAGTCTCCATAAATATTTGTTGAGGGTCTAAAAAGTTTATTGAAAAGGACAATGATGAAATCAAAGCTGTGTGTAAGAAAACTTATCTGGTAGCCATGTAGAGGAAGGACTACAATGAGAAAAGGCTTACTCAAGGAGACTAGTTAGAGGGCTATGTAAAATGGAGGGTGATAATAGAAATAAGGAGAAGAAATGTGATAAGTATTATTGAGTTAAAACCAGCAATAGCTAAAATTGATTGAGTTGAAGGGGCTCAGGGTCACTTAGAATAAGAAAGTGCCATAAATATAAATAAGGAATACCAAGAGATGACAGATCACCCTGAGAAAGTTATGAATGGGATTCACAAAAGCAATTTTGAATTTCTAATTTGAGATGCCATTGGTAGGCAGGATACATGAGATTTGAACTTATTAAAGACTAGTGGCCCAGTGCACATTAAATGGGAATTAAAGGAAATATTTTAATATTGCTATTTGCCCTTTCTCTATAATAGAAGAGTCAGAGAAGAAAGAAAATTAGTAAAATGTATATGAAAATCTCCCTCCTGTCAGAGTCTGGGGCATGCCATGAGACCTAGAGTCAAGTCCCTGCCCACCACCTGCATGTACTTTGAAAATGCAGGAGACCTAGACCTGGCTGGCCCCACCCCCACTGGGTAAGACACAGACCCAGCTGGTCCCACCCTGTCAAGCCCTTCCCGGAGGGGGGCGCAGCCTTAGGTCCCCCGCCAAGCCCTGCCGTGCAGGGGGTGTGGCCTGAGGTCCCCCATCAAGCTCTGCTGGGTAGGGAGCGCAGCCTGAGGTCCCCCAGCCCAGCACTGGGGCAGGGGGAATGGCCTGAGGTCCCCTGTCAAGCCCCATGGGGCAGGAGGCACAGCCTGAGATCCCTCGCCCCAGCCAGGTATCATGCAGTCTCAGGTCCCTGCTGTTTGGTCGTGATGTTACAGCATCCTGGATAATTTGCATATTCCTCTATTATTAGATAGATAAAGTTATCAGATTTTTGTAAGAATTACCAAAGATGGAATATAGAATGAGAAAGGACTAAGCTCCTAAATCACTAACTTTTTGGAGACAGTGACAATGAAGAGGCAAAGAGAAGGAAATCAGGAATATATGGCTTTATGAAACCAAAATAAAGAGGGATTTCAAGAAGATGATCTGACTACAGAAATGAGGGAGATTATTGACATTTGATTTGGTAATCCAAAAGTTAACCTCTTGAAGCTGAGGAGATGGATTCAGAACAGTGAAGAGGTCATAATGTTGCAAGTGGAAGAACAGGAATGGTTATTTCTCTTGATTATAGAGGGCAAGAGAAGGGAGTAGTCTGAGAAAAAGCAAAGTGCAATGAGTAAGGAGTATGATGAACTCAGTTGGGATTTATGCAAGATTTGGGTCTACATAGCTAGGGATTACTAAAGAAATGAGATCAGAGTTTTCAGTAGTGAATATCAATAACTTTTCCCAGAAAACAAAGGAAAGGATAGAGAGAAAATTACCTTGGCTTCAGTAAAAAAAAACAAATAAATAAAAAATAAAAATAAAAAATTTTGTTGTTTTTGTTTTTGTTTTTGTTTGTTAATAGAGAAAACAAATGTCTATAGACTGAGCAGAAGGAGCCAAAGGAATAGTAAAAGAAGATGAAATCTTTATTTAATTTTCTTGGTAGAGTAGATGTGCAGAGTGGAAGATTTGGAAACTGGCAAACCTCATTTCACTGTGCTTTGCTTTATATTGCTTTGCATATTCTGTGTTTTTTACAAATTGAAGGTTTGTGACAACCCTTCATCTAACACATCAATGGGCACCATTTTCCCAGTAGGGTTTGCTCACTTCATGTCTCTGTGTCACATTTTGGTAATTATAAAATACTTCAGACTTTTTCATTTTTATTTGTTATGATTTGTAATCAGTGATCTTTGATATTATTATGGTCATTGCTTTGGGGAATGAAATGTGCCTATCTGAGTAAGACAGTGAACTTAATGGCTAAAGGTTGTGTGTGTTCTGACTGCTCTACCAACTGGCTGCTCACTACTTCCTCCCTCTCCTCAGGTCTCCCTATTCCCTGAGAAAAAAACAATATTGAAATTAGGCCAAGTCATAACTCTCAAATGGCTTCTAAGCATTGCAAGTTTTTCACTTTTAATAAAAAAACTGGATATGATTAAATTTAGTGAAGGATGCATGTTGAAAGTTAAGATAGGGCAAAAGTTAGGCCTCTTGTGCCAGCAGTTAGCCAAGTTGTGAGTGGAAAGGAAAAGTTCTTCAAGGAAATTAAAAGTGCTACTCCAGTGAACACACAAATGATAAGAAAGCAAAAGAGCCTCATTGTGGATATGGTGAAAGTTTTAGTGGAATATCAGGCCTGGGCAAACAGTTTCAGTCAGCTTGATGGAGACTCAGATATGGCACTCACCTGCAGGCTCTGCAGAGGGAGGGTTCAACAAAGGAACAAAGGTATCTGCCAGCACTTCTGTCTGAAAGCTGCCCCTCCTTCTGTTGCCCGAATGCCAGACAACTCAGGTCCTCCCCACGTGCTCCTGGTGCCTCTAGCATTGGAACTCAGAGTGACTGAGTCTGAGTAAATCCCTGTTTGGGCCTTTTAAGAGGAATGCCTAGGAGTCCAGCTGCCCTCCTACTCAGCCACAATTCCTACTGTTTATTACAGATAGAAGTTATGGGTTCTTCTCTTCCTGCCACTGGAACCATTAGCTGAGTGGGCTGGAACCCCTCGCTCCTCAGGGAGGACCTCTGCAGCCGAGATATCCCTCCAGATTTTTTATCCACCACATGTGGTGTGGGACCAGCCTGTTCAGCATCTCTATCCTCCTACCAGTCTTAATGTGCTTCTTCTTTATATTCTCAGTTGTAGGACTTCTGTTCAGTTGGATTTCAGGCTGTTCTGAATGAAGGTTTTTTGGTAGGTTAGTTGTAATTTTGATGTGGTTGTGGGAGGATTCCAGTACCGCATTTACCTATGTCACCATCTTGAATGGAACCCCCTTGTTTTTTAATGGAAGAATTTTCTTAACCAGCAGTATTTAAAATTATATGTATATGCATAAATGCAGTGGCCAATCCTGTGCCAACTTGACATTCTTGCCACTGAGTATGTTTGAGATAGAAACACAATGCAAATAATAGTATAAATAACATAAAGATTACTTTGTCATTTGAATAATTTATTCTCACAAGCTCCAATGATACTCCCAACATTTTCACTATTATAATGAGTCAAGTTAAGAAAGACTCTATTGATTAATTATATATAGAGCGCAACACACATACACATTAGAGAAGAAGCAATTACTAAACTACCATGAAATAGTCCACAGCAGTCAGTTCAATACTGCAGTCACTAGAGAAAGGACATTTATTGGAGTGACCTACATGTAAGTTGGAATTCAATTTGCAAGAGCCTCACTGTAGGTAAATGTCCTTTCTGTCTTTCATGGTCAGGTGGTATAGGATTGTAACGGGATGGCCTGTCATTTGTTCCTACATTTTAACCATCTGAGAGCTGCTCCTTGCTATGACAGAAATCACTTAGGTTTTCTTTGGGTACCTAAACTGTCTGACAGTCAGGGAACCAATGCATCCTGTTATACAGCATTCAGACCTGCTCTTAGTATAAAGGTAACACTAAGGATGTGTTTCCTTACAGGATAGTGCAGAATTGATCACTTCCCTGCTTCACAGTGGAGCTGACATACAGCAGGTTGGGTATGGCGGTCTCACTGCCCTGCATATTGCTACAATAGCTGGTCACCTGGAGGTAAGTTACACCTTAGTTACCTGTTAAAGTAAACCTGCCTCTTTGTATTCTTGTTCACAACTCTTTTCAAATGCCGGCTTCCTGGAAGTTGTCTATTTTTTTAGCTATTAAACCCACTTATTTATATTTTGGATCAAATTAGTTGTTCTTTTGACAGTCAATTCAATCTTCTTTATAACAGTATAATAAAACATCAATTAATATAAAAATGGCTTGATACACAGAGACTTTATAGCAGTAAGTAAGAGCCTAGGTTTAGGAGTCAATTCCGTTTCCATCACTTACTATGTTTACCTCAAACAAGTTACTGTACCAGTACATCAAGACATCTATGTTTTCTTCATTTATAAAATAGAAATAGTAAACAACCTATTGTAATGATTAAATTAGATAATCCATATAAAGCACTTTGCTGATTGTTTCATACAGAATAAGGACTCAATGAAAGATTATTCATTGTGCACTAGATACTGATCTAGTTGTTGAAGTGATATGGCAAGAAAGACAGGCAAATATTCATTATCTTAGAGTTTAGTTGTTGGGAATGAGACAGACAATAAAGAAAGTGAAATATTATACAATGTTAGTAGTGTGTACCAGGAAGTAATAAAATGATGAAAATGAAAATAGAGTGATGAAGAAGTAGGCACCATTTTATAAGCTATATTAGAGGCCTCGTGTATGAAATTCATGCACGAGTAGGGTCCTTAGGCCTGGCCAGCAATCAGGGCTGATTGGGGCCTTCCAGCTGCTGGCTGGGGCCTTCCTTTGCATGTCATAGCGAGCCATAGAACTACCAGTCTCCCGGTTGAACTCCTGAGGGGAAATTTTGCATATTAACCTTTTATATATATAGATAGTGATGCTATGTATCTCATATATAATAGCACATACAAAAACCCTGAGATAGGAAAGTGCTAGGTGTGTTTGAGGGACACAAGTGAGCCACAGTTATTACTGTAGTGTGAGCTGGAGATGGAGTGATGGAGATGAGGTCAGGTGTCACACTGAAAGGCTCTTACTTTCGATAAGTATTAGCATATTAATAGCAAAGTAGTTTTCTTCATGTTGACATTTTCACTCCTTACTATGTCATCTTATTTCCCACAAAATAAATCTTTTTAGTGACATTCAGTGTAAGTATTAGTAAATTTGTGTTCATTAAGAGAGGGGAAATCCATTAAGAGTCACTTAAATATAATCTTTTTATAAAAAAATAAACCAATTGAGGCCAGTGATAAAGTAAATAAAGTAAGTATCAAGAAACCTGAGTGAAAGAATTTTTTATGTAGACCTTGAGTGCTAATGAAACACCTTCAAGCTCTGAATGCCAGGAAAATTACAGAATATGTTTTGTAAAGCAAAATCCTTTTTGCCTGGTGCTAAATTAATTAGATATGCAAGTACTAGATCTAAAACAGGGTCAAAAGCAAGGTGGTTAAGAGCTTTGTCTTTTCATCTCCTACTCAAATAGCTGCTTTCTTGCTTTGTAATCATAATTTGGAAGGAACTATCATATTGATTCTACAAGCCTTAGGGAAAATTCTACTAATATAATTCCCAATAGTTTTCTACTCTTGTTTTGCAATTCTCTATGGGTTCTCTATCTTCCTTTATGAGCTGTTGTAACATTTAATGACTTTTAATGTCACTTATTGATGGTGCATAAAACAGGTATACATTTATTAGACTTTATTCTCTTCTTGTCTAATGGACTAAATAAGTTATAGATCAGATAATAAAGGATAATGGTATCCCAAAAACCTTATATTAAAAAAATGCAGAATTTTTTCTTTGACTTATTTCAAAACTATTAATTGTAATAAATACTCACTTTCAATGTGTTTTAGTTGCCCTCATAGTCATTCATTGATTTAACAGATATTTTTGAGCCTCTACTTTTTTCATAATATAGTCCTAGAATATGGGAATGATACAAGAAAATATGACATCGTATTTCCCCTAAGCACTTTATAATGGAGTTGGACACACAAAATGAATACCCAGGAAAAATTACATAAGCAATTTAAAAGTAAAATAACAATCTATATATATAAAAAGCCAGCAACCGGAACGCCATAATGACCAGAACGACCGGTCGCCATGACGCCCACTGCGGCCAGCAAACTCGCCTGATCAGGGGGTGGGGCTGGCTGGCCAACCTCCCACGGCCCCTCCCCCCAGCTGGCCCCTCCACTGATCAGCCTCTGCCACCCATATTGAGGGCGGGGCAGATAGCCAACCCCCCTGCGGCCCTTCCCCCCAGTCTGGCCCCACCCCAGATGCGCCCCCACCACCTCGATTGGCCTGTGGCTCCTCCCCAGCCAGCTTTGCCCTCAATCTCCCCCCCCCCACTTTGATCAGGGGCAGGGCAGGCCGGCCAACTACCATGGCCCCTTCTTCAGGCTGCTGGCCCCTGATTGGCCCCCTCACCCCATTTGGGGGCAGGGCTGGCCAGCCCACCACCCACAGCCCATCCCCACAGTGGGCCCCACCCCCTATCAGCCCTCACCACACAGATTGGCCCACGGCCCCTCCGCCCAGCCATCTCCACCCCCAATTGGCCCACCCACACCAATCGGGGTTGGGACTGGCTGACCAACCTCCCATGGCCCCTCCCCAGCCGTCGACTCCTGATCATCCCCCCACCTCTATCAGGGTTGGGGTCCGCTGGCCAATTGCCCACGGTCCCTCCCCACAGCTGGCCCGGCCCTGATCGGGTCCTGATTAGGGCAGGCCGGCCAGCCAACCTCATGCCATCTCCTCCTTCCAACAGGCCCGGGCCAGCTGGACCCCACCAGTGCACGAATTCATGCACTGGGCCTCTAGTATAGTCATAATAAAGGAGGAGGAAAGAGTCAAAGACCAGAGTCAATTTAATAATTAGGAATAATTAGAAATATGAATGTCAAAGAACACAAAATTAGAAGCTATCAATGTGAACTAAAAGATTTAGGAAAGACTTATGAGAGGGATTTGATATTGGGCTGAGCTTTGAAGAGTGGTGAGAACTGAACAGAGGAAAGAAGAGGAATTATGTCCAAAAATGGGAAGGAAGAATGATCTGAGCATATTTAGGTGAAAGTGAATAGAACAGTAGCATGAAACATATTATGAAGAGTACCTGTAGGTAAATTTGGATGTTAGAAATGGACCAGACTAAGGAAACTGAGAATTGAAGTCTAAGGAGTGTAATTCAATTCAATAAGAAATTATTATGGTTTACAATGTATAATACACAAGACTAGATGCTGTGGTAGGTTAATAGAACACAGAAGCTCCCACTCTTTAAAGACACTTAAAATCAATAGGATTTTTCCACTAGGAAATGGGGAGCCATTGAAATATTTTGAGCAAGAGAATGATTAGAGATTTAATACATAATATGTTGAAGAGGATTTCATTGACCACATTATTTAGTATGGATCCCAGAGTGACAATATGATGTTTAAGCAGACAGAGAAAAGGGACTGGGTAAGGGATTCAATTTAGAGCAATAATCAATTAGTTCCAGACATGTAAATTTACTAATTAAATGTTCATTTATAATTTAGAAATATACAACTGTCATTCAGTGGAGAAGTTGAGACTTAACTTTTTAGAAATCATATGTGCAGAGGTTATATCTGGAACCATAACAATAGCTGAAAGGTATAAATTAGGTCTAATAAATGGCCAAGGATCGAGAATAAGAGAATATCCACAGAGACCTGAAGAATTAGTGAATAGCCATTGAGGAAACAAAGCAAGATGGGTCAGAGTGGTATGAGGAAAACAAGGATATTGTAGTATCACAATAATTCAGTTTATAGAGAATTTCAACAAATAAAGGATCCTGGGTATCAAATGGTACAGAGAGACTGAGTATTATATATATATATATATATATATATATATATATATATATATATATATATATACTAGAGGCCTGGTTCACGAAATTTGTGCACAGGGCAGGGTGTCCCTCAGCCCAGCCTGCACCCTCTCCAATCTGGGACCCCTCGAGGAATGTCCGACTGCCCGTTTACGCCCGATCCCAGTGACTAAATCCAGGACTGCTGGCTCCCAACTGCTCGCCTGCCTGCCTTCCTGATTGCCCCAAACCGCTTCTGCCTGCCAGCCTGATCACCCCCTAACCACTCCCCTGCCAGCCTGATTGATGCCTAACTGCTTCCCTGCCAGCCTGTTTGCCCCTAACTGCCCTCCCCTGCAGGCCTGGTCACCCCTAACTGCCCTCCCTTGCAGGCCTGGTCACCCCTAACTGCTCTCCCCTGCAGGCCTGGGTCCCCCCCCCAACTTCCCTCCTCTGCCGGCCTGGTCACCCCCAACTGCCCTCCATTGCAGGCCTGGTCCATCCCAACTGCCCTCCCCTGCTGCCCATCTTGTGGCGGCCATCTTGTGTCCACATGGGGGCAGGATCTTTGACCAATGGGTGCAGCCATCTTGTGTGTTGGAGTGATGGTCAATCTGCATATTACTCTTTTATTAGCTAGGATAGAGGCCTGGTGCATGGGTGGGGGCCAGCTGGTTTGCCCTGAAGGGTGTCCCGGATCAGGGAGGGTTCCCTTGGGGCGTGGGGCGGCCTGGGCGAGGGGCCTGTGGTGGTTTGCAGGCTGGCCATGCCCCCTGGTGACCCAAGTGGAGGCCCTGGTATCTGGGGTTTATTTATATTCTACAATTGAAACTTTGTAGCCTGGAGCGGAGCCAAGCCTTATGCTTGTTCCGTGGTGGCAGCCATTTCTGTTGGGATTTATGTATCTTCTATAATTGAAACTTTTTAGCCTTAAGCGGAGGCCTGGGCCAGCCAGGGTGTGCGGAAAGCTTGGCTTCCTCCATCGCCGGGGGCAACCCTAGCCTCCTGCTCTTTCCAGGTCCACGGCTGCCGCCATTTCTGTTTGGATTTATGTGTCTTCTATCATTGAAACTTGGTAGCTTGAGTGGAGTCCTAGGCCAGCAAAGGAAGGCGGAAAGCTTGGCTTCCTCCATTGCCAGGAAACCCAAGCCTTCCTCCTGCTCTCTGTGGCCGTAGCCATCTTGGTTGGGTTTATTTGCATATTCGCTCCTGATTGGCTGGTGGGCGTGCCTTGTGAGTGTAGCAGAGTGATGGTTAATTTGCATATTACTCTTTTATTAGATAGGATATATATATATATATATATATATATATATATATATATTTTTTTTTTTTTTTTTTTTTTTTTTAATTACTGAACCAAAAATTTAGATGCTTTTTTCACTCCTATTTTTTTACTCTAGGAGGGATGGTGACAGTGGAATAGTGGGAGTTTACTTTCATTAGTAGTCACTTTCTTTTATTGCCTACCTTTCTCTGTGAAGCAATAACTGATGCCAAGTCTGATAGGCCTCTTTGTCTGCACATATCAAATTCAGACCCTCCATTAGTGTCTCATGTGTGTCTGTCCTCCCATATCCGTGAATTCTATTAAACAATTTTACAATAAAATTTACATTGACTAGGCAGCTGTCTCCTTCAATAATAGAAGAGAACGTGCTGCGGTTTCCTAGACATGCTGACTGCAATTGCAATTGGAGATGCAGATTTAGATTTACTGTGCTTTGAAAAGCAAGCAAATATTGGTTGTCCTGGCTCTCAATACTTCTCCCTGACTGATTTATCCATCTATCAATACATATGCATATGCTGCTTTATGCAAGGCCCAACATCCTGTTGGCAATCCATAAACATGTGTTAAACCCTCTTCTCCCCTTTGAGTTCAGGGGGCATGTGCATCATGTGCTCTCTCAGCTATGAATATTAAAAATATTAGCGGACCCTAGCTGGTTTTGCTCAGTGGATAGAGCCTTGGCCTGTGGACGGACTGAAGGGCCCCAGGTTTGATTCAAGCTAAGGGCACATGCCTGGGTTGCAGGCTCGATTCCCAGTACGGGGTGTGCAGGAGGCAGCCAATCAATGATTCTCTCTCATCATTGATGTTTCTATCTCTCTATCCCTCTCCTTTCCTCTCTGAAATCAATAAAAATATGTTTTAAAAACTATAAAAATAAAAATATTAGCTGACATTTGGTAGTGCTATATTATTTACATGCACTTGTCATTTGGTTATCCTGGGGGACAACTACCATTAGACTCAGTTTCTCAGTAAAGAAACTGAGAATTAGAGAAGTTAAATGACTTCCACAGGGCTATTCAGACAATAGATACATGAGATGGATAGGACTCAACCATGGTTATCTGACTTCAAATGTGTAATCTTGTAAATAAAAGAACAGTTCCTCCCTGTGACTCTTGTATGTATTGCTAAAACAGAGCTTACATCTGTAGGACACAAAAAATATTCAGAAAACAAAACATAAAATCTCTATATTACTACCTAAAGGCCAGGCATTGCTACATATACAATAACAACATTAATTGATTCAAGAATAACTTAATATGGCACTTAGTATATGGGCACCAAAACCCATGTAGATATAATGCATGTAGGTGAACATATCACAAACACATCTACACACACATACACACATATACATATACCTTAAGTGTAAAACACTTTATACATAGTCAAATAACTCTTTAAAAAGTTGTTATACTTGAGTGTTTCATGGTATAGTTTTTGCAGTTATCAGAAGACAAATCAATTAGCAAATAGAAAAAGCATGTCAGAAATAATGCAATATATAATGCATAGGTGTCGTGGAGTATTTTATTTTTCACAGAAAGGCATAGTTTCATATATACTTTGTGGAGGTCAGAGTATTATTTTAATAGTTGAATTGATTCTATCCTACCTTATCCCATTTTGAGATTGTAAACACGTATCCAAGCACTGCTTTAGAAATGCTTCCCAGTTATTATATAATTTATTTCTGATTTCAAGGAAATGCAATTGATGTTGTTTCAGTTCATTCTTAACTTAATAATGTAAATGTTTTAGGAGAGAATTTTGTTTACCAAGAAGCTTCTAATTCTAAGTTATTTCTTTTATAATGGCTTTAGGTTTTCCCCCAAAGGCACAAACAAGCAGATGCTTGGAATTATAAAATGTGGTCTCTCTCTCTCTCTCTCTCTCTCTCTCTCTCTCTCTCTCTCTCTCTCTCTCAGAGATAACTTACTCATGAGTTTTACAATTAAAACATATCAGATCTGTCTCCAATCCTATGAATAAGCAATAGTCCCTTGTGAATTTCATTTGGAATCAGAACTAATAGTAACACACACACACACACACACACACACACACACACCAGTTATATTTAATAGCTTTGAAATGATAATGGAGTACCAAACATATCAATTGACTTAATCCTCACTTGGGATTTTATCTGCATTTTCCATATGAGAAAACAGAGGCACAGAGCAGTTAAGTAACTTGTGCAAGGTGACAGCTAATAATTTGTAGAGCAGGTGTTCACATGCTGTCAAGTGTCAGAGACAACTCTCACTCACAGTGATGTACTGCCCTTCTAACCTAGATATTTTATCTTTTTATTGCTAACGTAAATGACATTGTATTTTCTAATTTTTATAGTTTGTTTATGGAAAATGTATTGGTTATTAATTTTTAATTTTATAACCATTGAACATATGGATTTATTATTTCTATAGATTTTTAGGTGAGTCTTTTGGATATTTCTGGTTTATAATTAAATTTCTTAAGTGCAGTAATAATTTTTACTTCTTTTCCAATAATTAAACATCTTATTTTTCTCTTTCCTAATTGCCTTGGCTGATACTTCCAGCACAACTGTCATTTTTCAGTTGAATCATCTTGTACTCCCACAATGACACAATAGGTCATGGTACATTATTCTCCTAGCCTGCTATTGAACTTGCTTTGCTAATATTCACAAGCGAGGTTGGTCTATGGTTTACTTTTTTGGATCATTATATTGGTTTACGAGGGCTTTCAGAACAAAACACCGCGGACTGAATGGCTTAAATAGTTTATTTTCTCACAGTTTAGAAGCTAAAAGTCTGATATCAAGGGGTAGTCAGGTTGATTGCTTCTGAAGTTCTTTCCTGGACTTGCAGATGTCTGTCTTCTTGCTCTGTGTTCACATGGTTGCATCTGTGCATGTACATGCCTGGTATTCCTCAGTGTCTTAATCTCCTCTTCTTATAAGGACATCAGTCATATTTTATTAGGGACCACCCTAACTTAATGACCTCTTTAGAGGCCCTGTCTCCAAATACAGTCACATTCTGCACATTCTGAGATACTGGGGTTCAGGGCTTCAATATATGAATTTGACATAGATGGGGGAACAAAATTCAGCCCATTACAATCATCTTTGACAGCTTTTGGAATAAGTGCTGTGCTGAATTTGTGAAATGAGTTCAGAAATCTCTCCCTGCCCCCCTCTCTCTCTCTCTCCCTCTCTCTCACTCACTCTCTTCCCTACCCCTCTTTCTCTCTCAGATTCAGGAGTGTAACTCTATGTCATTTCACAGTATGCTGCACTGTTAACCTGATATCTGATAAGTCTCCCCAAATTTTGCATACAGTGAAACAAATCCTATATGACCATTGTGGGCTGCCATAATTCAGGTGCAAAACATATAGCAAGGGCAAAATATACCAACCAATGGACATCATTGTAAATTTTGGTAATATCACTTCAGTGAATGCCATTAATGATTGATAGGTATTATAACACTAGTCACTGGCATTAACTTGTTGTAAAGTTGTTCTGAATAGTCATTTGCAGTCCCATGATATTACACTTTGATATACCTTCATGTCAAATGATTAAGTCCGAAGCAAAACCTTTATTGCACACATAGTCTTAAATAACCAAGACCTGATTTAAGAACACAACATCTTCTGTGGCATTCAAAAGTGGTTCTCTCAGAAGTTGAAGCCAGAACTCTACGCCCTAATTACAGAATGTGTCCTGTCTTACAGAATACTGTTTATTAAGGCAGGGAGGCAGGCTCCTACAGTCTAGGCTTTTGGTCTGGAGATTGAGAGAAGATCATAGATCATGCATTGTAATCAGTAATTTTATGATCTCAGAGCAATGCTTTAGGCATGTATCAATTATAAGAGTGGTATAAGAGGACACTAGCTTGAGTGTCACTTCTATGTTTGGCACTTGAGTCTTTGCTAGAGAATCTATTAGCTACTCTTAAACATTAAGTATTGCTCTCAGGGTGAGGTAAAAGAGCACAAGCAGGAAAAGCTTTATAGGCTAATAAAAATGTAAATGAGAGGTTCATCAGCTTGTTACCCTGGAAAATGATGAAATAAACATTACCTGAGAAATTAGAATCAAAGATTATTGCTAATCAAATCAACCTGATGAGAAATTTCTTTGTAACCATTCTATGTTGTATGTGAATTTTCCTCTGTATGCCAACCCTTCTATGCACTGAATTTGATTCCAACATTCTAGGTCCTCTATACATTAAAAAAGATATGATAGATAGATAGATAATAGATAGATAATATGATTTATCTATTTATCATATATTATTTATATATTAATTATGTTATATAATGCATCAGCTAAGCAGAAAATTTATGTTAGATGTTTGTGGCAAAAAGAGACAGGTATATATTTTAATGCTATTCTCTCTGCCAGGAATTAGAAAGCTTTGTTTTGAATCAAGGTGTCTGTTGCTTGCTCAAGTCATATCCCGAGTTTTAGAGCCTCCAAGCTCCTTATGTCTCAGGCGGGCAGGAAATGATTACTCTTTTTTTCCCTCAATTAGAAATACATCAAAAGATCAATATTTTATACCTGACCTTCTAATATAGTAGTAAAGTACACAGTGAACACTACTTACTTTTTTTCAGGGATGTTTCATTCTGGGATGGTATTTAGGGAGTAGAGGCTTTTAAGTATTTTATCTTCTCTGAACTTTGTGTGAGTTATTCTCCTTGATGGCTCCCTTTGGTGGATCTCCAAAGAACCTTTAAAAACTTGCTGAGGTTGGGGTGGTGGGAGTGAGAGGCTAGAGCCCCCATGACTGGCTCTCAGCAGCGTCCCTTTCTCACAGCATCTCTCTTATGAGGTGTCCTTCAAAGGCACGTAGCACCTCTGCCTCTCATCACTCATTCTTGCACAACTGAATATCAGATCAATTTAGCAGTTATAAAGCATGGAACCAGTAAGGAAGGCACATAAAGCCTACTAGAGTTACTCTCAGAAGCAATTCAAGTGTAACCCCTTGAAGCATCTTTAACCTTGCTGCCCTCTTACTTTGTTCTGTGTCCTGAAGCAAGCTGCTAACCAACTTCCTTAGCTATGCGCTGAGCTGTCTCCTAATTACTGCAGATCTTCACACTTGTGAAGGTCCTGCCAGGACTTTAAGAATCATTCTCATAATTATTTACTGAAGATATATACATTGAGCTAATAAGGAGACTTGGGGAAATTTTCAAATTAAATAAGACAAAGAACAATGGCTGCAAATCTTTTGTCTAGAACTGTCAAGGATATTCCTGTTGGTTGCCAATATGTTGCTTCAGGTTTCTTTACATTCATATTGCCCTTAATCTCCTGGATTTAATGCAGTAGTATTCTGACTTATAAGACCTGTCTCCCAATTTGTTATAGTTCACTTCATTCTAAACACACATGAAAATTTATCAGCTTCTCTGAAGCATGGTAAAGTCACCCCTCTGACCAAGAAACTTGCTGACCCCACAATATACCCAGTAGGGGATTAAGTCATAATGATCCAGCTCACCTATTTTTTCGACCATGGGTTCTCATGCTCTTCATCTTTCAATCAATGATCTAGATTAAATGAACTGTTCCCCATGTTTATGTCCCTTTTTATATACATTTTTATCATACTATAGTTTCTTTTTTTTAAATTTAATAAATCTTTATTGTTCAGATTATTACAATTGTTCCTCGTTTTTCCCCCATAGCTCCCCTCCACCCGGTTCCCACCCCACCCTCTGCCCTTACAACCCCCCCCCACTGTCCTCATCCATAGGTGTACGATTTTTGTCCAGTCTCTTCCCGCACCCCCCACACCCCTTTCCCTCCGAGAATTGTCAGTCCACACTCTTTCTATGCCCCTGATTCTATTATATCCACCAGTTTATTCTGTTCATCAGATTTTTTTATTCACTTGATTTTTAGATTCACTTGTTGATAGATATGTATTTGTTGTTCATAATTTTTATCTTTACCTTTTTCTTCTTCTTCCTCTTCTTAAAGAATACCTTTCAGCATTTCATATAATACTGGTTTGGTGGTGATGAACTCCTTTAGCTTTTTCTTATCTGTGAAGCTCTTTATCTGTCCTTCAATTCTGAATGATAGCTTTGCTGGGTAGAGTAATCTTGGTTGTAGGTTCTTGCAATTCATCACTTAGAATATTTCTTGCCACTCCCATCTGGCCTGCATAGTTTCTGTTGAGAAATCAGCTGACGGTCGTTTGGGTACTCCCTTGTAGGTAACTAACTGTTTTGCTCTTGCTGCTTTTAATATTCTCTCTTTGTCTTTTGCTCTAGGCATTTTAATTATGATGTGTCTCGGTGTGGTCCTCTTTGGATTCCTCTTGTTTGGGGTTCTCTGTGCTTCCTGGACTTGTAAGTCTATTTCTTTCACCAGGTGGGGGAAGTTTTCTGTCATTATTTCTTCAAATAGGTTTTCAGTATCTTGCTCTCTCTCTTCTTCTGGCACCCCCATAATTCTGATGTCGGTATGCTTGAAGTTGTCCTTACACTATCTTCATATGTTTGGATTCTTTCTTCTTTTTGCTTTTCCGGTTGAGTGTTTTTTGCTTCTTTGTATTTCAAATCTTTGACTTGATTCTTGCGATCCTCTGGTCTGCTGTTAGATCTCTGTATAATATTTTTTATTTCAGTCAGTGTATGCTTAATTTCTAGTTGGTCCTTATTCATATCCTTGAGGGTCTCGCTAAATTTATCGGCCTTTTCTAGAAAATTCTTGAAAAACCTTATAACCATGGTTTTGAACTCTATATCCAGTCATTTGCTTTCCTCCATTTCTTTCATTTGTGACCTGTTTCTTTGTCTCCGCATTTTGGCTGCTTCCCTGAGTTGATAGAGTGGCTTTGTGTGCTAGGTGTCCTATAGGGCCCAGTGGCTCAGCCTCCCCAGTTACCTGAGGTAGACACTCTTGGTGGACCCCTTTGTGGGCTGTGTGCACAGTCTTATTGTAGTTAAGCCTTGATTGTTGTTGGTATCACTGGGAGGAATTGACCTCCAGGCCAATTGGCTGTGAGGATCAGCTGTGTCTACGCTGGGAGAACTTCTGTGCTGGAGATACCCTTATGAGACAAGACTTGCAAAAGCCTCTGTGCTCAGTTTGGATGGGGCAGAGTCTCAGGGCAGAGCAGACAGCATTGGTTTCCCGTCAGCCCTGCCCTAATAGGCCCCTGTGTCTCAGTGTCCTGTGGTAATCGCTACAAGCACCTCTGAGAGAAAGCCGCCCTTGAGTTCTGCCTGCTGCCAGACAGTCCAGTTTCTCCCCGAATGTGTCTGGGTCCCCAGAGTCTCGCCTGGAACTGGAGTTCACCGCAGTCGGGAGCTTTTGTCTCCCTCCTGGTTGAGAAAGCCAGCCGCGTACTCAGTGGCCTGCCCTCTCTGCATGCGCGTCTTAGTACCTCTGCCTCCTGCAGCTCCTCTGAGTCTCAGTGTGCTTTTCTCTTTCCTTCTAGTTGTAGAATTTCCTCTCAGCCAGCCTTCCTGTGGTTCTGGATGATGTCCGTTTTGTCTTTTAGTTGTAGTTTTCAAATTGTTGTGCGACGCAGCAGTTTAGGTGTTTACCTATGCCGCCATCTTGGTTTCTCCCCACACTATAGTTTCTTTATAGTTTGCCTCCCCCACACATCCTCAAACTACAGCTGAAATGACACCTTCATGAAACAGCTGGATCCCACTAGCCTGAAGTGTTTCTATGTTTCCATGTTCTCAACAACCAGAGCCCTTTATCTATACATTTTTCATGGCATCAACTCTGCTTGTTTTATAAACATGGTTCTATGTGATTTTTTTTCTTTTAAATATTTTTATTGATTTTAGAGAGGAAGGGAGAGGGATAGAGCAATAGGAACATCAATAATGAGAATCATTGATCAGCTGCTTCCTGCTCGCCCCCTACTGGGGATTGATCCCACAACCCAGGCATGTGCCCTTGGCCAGAATCGAACCTTGGACCCTTCAGTCCGCAAGCCGATGCTCCATCCACTGAGCCAAACCGGCTAGGGCTCTATGTGATTTTTTATGTATTTTTTTAGTATTATGCTTTTCCATACAGTAGGTTTTAATAAATGTTTGCTGAGTGAATAGATTAATGATTATTCAAGAGTTGTTTCAGACAACAACAACTCTTGAATAGAAATTATACACAATGAGGAAAATTATTTCTCCTCTCAATAAAAGCCAAAGAAGAGTTTATAATAATACCAATTATTAGAAAAGTAGCTTACAAAATCACAAGTAATTTTCATGAATAGCTTCATACAAATTATTCTTATAAAATGTATAAAATAATAATCAAGTTTTGTCTTGAAATTTTTCTTTCTGCCCATTCAGTATCTATTTTGACCTATATAATCCAATGATGAAGTTTAACCCTTAACAAAAGAGTTACAGGGCTTAAATGCATTCCACTCCACACAAAAGAAGTCCAACATACACAAAAGGGAGCATCGTTAGTCTTTTAGACTCATATGTCTCTATCTATGACTTGGCAATGTCCTAATCATTCTGATCAATAATGTTGTCTTTAATCTAACATGAGAATTTTCTCTCTGGCATAAAATCAGTTACTGACTCAGAGACCTGTGCTATCACTCGGTCTCAACATTGATAGTTTGTGCCCCATTTATGAAATGTCAAGATAAATAAGGATCTTCAGATTACTTATACTTGCTTTTTTATCCGTTCCACTAGCCTCACACTTAGAGAAATACTATATGTCTATTCCCTCTCTAACTTGATTTTATATATTTTGTTACAATAGTTTGCCAAACTGAGTACACAACTTCACACTGTTTATGCTTAGAAGGATTGAAAATGTGTTGTTTCAATAAAGGACGGTCATTTGGTTTAGATGCTGACAATCTCATGAGCAAATGTGATAACATAAAATTTTGAAAATCCAGTCAACAAGCTCTGTAATTATAATATTTTATAGTAAAAGCCTTTGAACATTTTAGCTTGATATCTTATTGTTTCCATTAGATAGTTGCTCCTAACTTTTCTGGCCATCCCCAGGAAAGAAGAAATCTCCTGTGAATCAGGCAAACTTAATTAAGTGCAGCTAAGCAAGCACTCTTTGAGTGCCTTCCACATATGATAATACACCAGGTATGGAGTTACAGGGGTGCATTCTTTGCTTAAGATATTGTGCCATTCTACATTCCAAGAGATCAAGTCTGAGCCCTCACTGGAACTCCTTGAATTTTTGAGATTTTGTCTAATTTAGGTAATTAAACCTTTTAAATCTATCTGAACTTATATAACATTTGTAATTAAACAAAACCCAGAACCAATATGTGAATAATACATTTGCATTTGAAGTCTTCTGTCAAAATTATGATGAAATCTTTCTGCATTTCAGGCCTTAAAATTTTGCATATGACCTAGCAAATCCACTTCTAGGAATTTATTTCTTTTAAATAATAAGAGATTAAATTGCAGAGCTGTCCGTGTAAAAATCTAAATGTCCAGCCATAAATATTGTTTATTTTTTTATTTTTTTTAAATATATTTTATTGATATTTTACAGAGAGGAAGGGAGAGGGATAGAGAGCTAGAAACATCGATGAGAGAGAAACATCGATCAGCTGCCTCCTGCACACCTCCCACTGGGGATGTGCCCGCAACCAAGGTACATGCCCTTGACCGGAATCGAACCCGGGACCCTTCGGTCCGCAGGCTGACGCTCTATTCACTGAGCCAAACCGGTTTCGGCCATAAATATTGTTTAAATCAAAATGGTGCAAGGGTACAATGGGATACCATGCAGTCATTAAACATGACACTTTTACAATACTATATGTTTACATGGGAAAAGGCTCACAAGGACTTTGTTAAACACATATAATTTTATTTAAACTTTATTACTACATTTAATTTTTTCTTATCTTATTACTAGAGTGGATATATTTTCTTAAAAATTTAAGTTTTCACAAATGGCTACAGAGTTAATGGCTACATACCTCTCCCCACTCATTGCTACCCAAAGATGAACATTTTCTTTCATATATTTTTTTTTCAAAAATGGGATCACACTAAATACTTTTATAACATTTTTATTTAAAAATATATAACATCTTTTTAAATGGGCCACAATATTTTAAAACTATTTTTTTTTTGTTTTTAAATGTTTTACTGGGGTGACATTGATTAATAAAATTATATAGGTTTCAAGTATACAGTTCTACAATACATCATCTGGATATTATATTGTGTATTTAACACACCAAGTCAAGTCTCCTTCCATCACCATTTATGCCCCCTTTCCAGGGGTCCTCAAACTTTTTAAACAGGGGGCCAGTTCACTGTCCCTCAGACAGTTGGAGGGCCGGACTATAGTTTAAAAAAAAAAACTATGAACAAATTCCTATGCGCACTGCGGGCCCAGGAAGAGTCGGCTGCTAAGCAGGACAGGCAGCGACACTCGGCAGGCCGGATAAATGTCCTGGGTGGGCCGCATGTGGCCCACAGGCCGTAGTTTGAGGACCCCTGCTTTACCCTCTTCTACCTTCCCTAACCCACTCCCATCTGGCAATCACGCATACTGTTGTCTGTGTACATGAGCCTTTTTTTTTTTTTTTTTTGCTTAATTCCTTCACCATTCTCACTCAGACCCTAACCCCTACCCTCTGACAATTCTCAGTCTGTTCTCTGTATCCATGAGTCTGTCTCCACTTTGTTAGTTTATTGTGTTCATTGGATTTCACGTATAAGCAAAATTATACAGTACTTGTCTTTCTCTGACTGGCTTATTTCACTTAGCGTAATTCTCTTCAGGTCCATCCATGCTATCACAAAAGGTCAGATTTCCTCTTTTTTTTTATGGGTGAGTAGTATTCTGTCATGTAAATGTACCACAGCTCTTTTATCCCTTCATCTACATTTGGGCTGCTTCCAAATCTTGGCTATTGTAAATAGCACTGCAATGAATATGGGAGTGCATATATTTTTTTCAAATTAGTGTTTTGGGTTTCTTTGAATATATTCCCAGAAGTGAAAGTGCTAGGTTATAAGGCAGTTTCGTTTTTAATTTTTTGAGGAAACTTCATACTGTTTTTCACAATGGCTGCACCAATCTGTATTCCCACCAACAGTGCCCCAGGGTTCCCTTTTCTCCACATCCTCGCCAACACTTATTTTTTGTTGATTTATTGATGATAACCATTCTGCATTTATGTTTGTATCTCTTTGTGGTTTTAATTTGTATTTCTCTGATGATTAGTGATGTTGAGCATCCTTTCATATGTCTATTGGCCATCTATATGTCTTCTTTGGAGAAGTGTCTATTCAGGTCCTTTGACCATTTCTTAATTGGATTATTTTTTGTTGTTAATTTTGCTATTTTTTTTTGTAATTTCTTAAGATGAATATATAGCTTAACTCATTGATTTTTTGCCATTTTCTAGCATCTTTTAAGAGTATACATTTCAAACTTCTATTTTGGCTATATTGTTCAAGTCCTGATATGTCATATTTCATTATTATTCATTTCAGAATTTTTTTTTTACTTCTACTCTGAATTCCTTTTTTACCCACATTTATTTAGAAGTAAGTTTCTCACTTTAAAAACAACATTTTTTATTTATATTTTTCTTATTGATTTTTAAATTAGGTGGCCAAAGAATTCTGTCATTAGGTTTTTAAGTATTTGAAATGTATTTAGTGTTGCTACATGGACCAGTATATAATCAATTTTGTGAATGTTCCCTGTGTTCTTAAAATGAATATGTATCATGCAGTTGTTTTTCACATGTTTTATATGTGCCAATTAGGGCAAGCATTTAATTGTGTCTTCCATATTTTTAATATTCTTATTTATTTATTTATTTATTTATTTATTTATTTATTGGCTTAGTCCACCAACTAAAGTTTTAAAATATCCTACCATGATTGTGGATGTTTGTTTTGTATTTTAATTCCATAAGGTTTTGCTTAAAGTATTTTGATACTATGCATTGCTATGTATGCAGAAATTTAACATGATTATAGATTCCTGAGAGAATTGATTATTTTCTTACAATAAATTTAAATTCTTTATCTCCATGATTACTTTATTTAACCCATGAAGTCTAATGTTTTCTCATATCAATATAGTAATAACAACCTTTCTTGCTTAGAATTTATTGGGCATATCTTTTTCTATCCATTTACTTTGAACTTTTATAAATATTATGTGTTAGCAGTATCCTGTCTAATAAAAGAGTAATATGCAAATTAACCATCACTCCGCTACACCCACAAGCCACGCCCACCAGCCAATCAGTAGCGAATATGCAAATAAACCCAACCAAGATGGCTGCAGCCACAGAGAGCAGGAGAGAGGCTTGGGTTTCCTGGCAATGGAGGAAGCCAAGCTTTCCGACTGCCCTTGCTGGCCTAGGCCTTCACTCAAGGCTACAAAGTTTCAATGATAGAAGATACATAAATCCAAACAGAAATGGCGGCAGCCACAGAACTGGAAGGAGCAGGAGGCTAGGGTTGCCCCCGGTGATGGAGGAAGCCAAGCTTTCCGCACACCCTGGCCAGCCCAGCCCTCTACTCCAGGCTACAAAGTTTCAATTGTAGAAGATAAATAAACCCCAGATACCAGGGCCTCCGCTTGGGTCACCGGGGGTGTGTCTGGCCTGCAAACCACCACAGGCCCCTCGCCCAAGCTGCCCCACGCCCCAAGGGAACCCCCACCCTGATCCGGGACACCCTTCAGGGCAAACCAGCTGGCCCCCACCCATGCACCAGGCCTCTATCCTAGTTAATAAAAGAGTAATATGCAGATTGACCATCACTCCAACACACAAGATGGCTGCCCCCATTGGTCAAAGATCCTGCCCCCATGTGGACACAAGATGGCCACCATAAGATGGGCAGCAGGGGAGGGTAGTTGGGAGGGACCAGGCCTGCAAGGGAGGGCAGTTGTGGGTGATCAGGCCAGCAGGGGAGGGCAGTTGGGAGGGACCAGGCCTGCAAGGGAGGGCAGTTGGGGGGGACCAGGCCTGCAGGGGAGGGGAGTTAGGGGTGACCAGGCCTGCAGGGGAGGGCAGTTAGGGGCAAACAGGCTGGCAGGGGAGCAGTTAGGCATCAATCAGGCTGGCAGGGGAGTGGTTAGGGGGTGATCAGGCTGGCAGGCAGAAGCAGTTTGGGGCAATGAGGAAGGCAGGCAGGCAAGCTGTTGGGAGCCAGCAGTCCTGGATTGTGAGAGGGATGTCCAACTGCCCGTTTAGGCCCGATCTAGTGGTATCGGGCCTAAACGGGCAGTTGGATATCCCTTGAGGGGTCCCAGATTGGAGAGGGTGCAAGCTGGGCTGAGGGTCACCCCCCCACCATGCACGAATTTCATGCACCGGGCCTCTAGTCTCTTATAAATACCATATAGTTTAAGTTATTTTATCTTACTCAAATATTATTTTTAAAAATTTTTGATTGATTGATTTTAGAGAGAGAAAGGAAGGGAGAAAGAAAAATATTAATTTGTTGTTCCAGTTATTTATGCTTTCATTGGTTGCTTCTTGTGTGTGCCCTGACCAACTGAGCTACCTGGCCAGGACCGGATATTCATTATTTTACCCTAAAGATTAATCTCTTTGCATTGTGTGTTATTTCTTATACATTTATAGTTAAATCCATCTACATATTTTGTACTTCCATTTTTTCATCATGTTTTATGCCAACAATTATCTGTATGTGTAATGGTCTATTTCTGGATTCTTTATTCTGTCCTTTTATTCTATTTGTTGCATTTCAAAACTACTCTGTCTTTATTGCTGAAGCTTTATAATGAGTTTTGGTATCAAGTATAAATGTGCTTTTCTTGTTCTTAAGATTTTCTTTTGCTATTCCGGTCTTTTATTAAATTCCATTATAAATTTTAAAATCAGATAGTCAATTTTTGTGATGTCTTTTGATACAACTATCTTTTTAAATATACCTTACTCTCATATTCAAAATACACTCATTCCTTCCAACATCCCTTCAAAGCCACATTCCATTACTACTTTATGCTGAGATTGCAGGATCTCATCAAATAAATCAGGTCTAAGTATGGATGGAGACCCTTGAATTCAGTTTCTCTACTATGGTTTATCTCAGTCTGAATGCCTATGAACTAGAGACAAGTGCCCTGCCTCCCACACACCCAGCATACATTGGTGAAATAGACATAGACAATCATGATAGACATACCTGTTTAAAAGTAGAAAATGGAGGCATGCAGCAGATAACCTGATACTGGCGTCACAAAAACTCAAACACCACAATATGGTCAGGTAGTGCAAATAGTAATGAATGGTTGTAGTTAGTTGTGAAGGCTCTTGGTCGTTTATACAATTTGGAGGTAAGCATTTTAAAGTAATAAATTGTTTTGTGTGTAGGATGTACTTAAATGTAAATGCATAACTACAAATTATTATAATTTTTATAATGCTATATGTTATGTTAAATTTTCTGAGCATTCAACTTTGCAAATTAAATCATCTAAATTTTTAGAAGTATCATAAATCTGGACTAGATCAGGTCCTAGGCATTAGCTAAATCATCTTCTACTCTAGTTTTCTTGCCATTTAAATCTTTAAATCAAATCATAATTTTATACTTATCAAGCTGGGGCCATAAAAACTAAGGCTCTTCTCCCATGTACTATATAGAACATTCTTCCCTTTACCTATGTGGGAGACATGTGAGGGAATAATACCTAGAATAATACCTAAGATCACCTAAATACTAGACATCTCACAGATGATAAAATTCCATAAAATATTTTAGTTGTTTTCATTTTAATGCTGAGGGAATCAGGAAGTATCCATTTTGGCTTATAAAAGAACATCAGTATTTCTTCTAACAGTGTCATAAATAAGACATCAATTGACAGATTTATTGTTGATCTGTGTTTAATATAAACTTGTTTTTAGAATATCGGAAAAGTGGTGAAAGGAAGCTTGACAGCTTTGTAGAGATATATGGTCTGAAACTCTGTAGTATATCACTCATTTTAAATTAAGACTTGATATTATTCTTTCTGAATTATATCAGAAGTAGAAAGAGACAGAGTGCGGTCCTGTTCATCATAGAAGGAAGAAACAAAAAAAGACCCTCTTGAATCATTGATTTTGTGAAACATGTTAAATTATTTGCCACCATAAATGTAGCCACCTCTATCTTGAGGTGTACTGACAGGTGGTGACCTCATCTGTTTGGATGCTTATGGTTCCTGTATTTTGCACCTTTATGACAGAACATTGATGTTTATTTTTTATTTAGATAATTTATCAATGTATAAGTTTGTAATGTGTCTATCTTGGTATTTTATGTGAGCCCAATATTTTGCAAAGATGTATAAAATAAGTAGACTTTAACAACCTTGAAATACTTTTTTTTGATACTTTAGATTTTCATAGTAGCAGTATATCATTGGCTAAACTATTGAGAAGTAATAAAACATAAAGCCACCTATCTATAAAGACATGTTTTATTGAGTGTTTTCAATATTCCAGTTATTTTCTAAATACTAAATTGATTACTTTATTATTTTTCTTCACATTCACAAATGTTTTCCAAACTTCATAGCTAATTTTGTGACTTAGAGTTCTATATATTTGTTTCCATTTAGAATTCATTCTTTTTGGCTATAGAACTATCTTCTTTGCCTTATCCATTTTGCAGGCAGGATTAAATGGAATCTGTCATAGTTTTCAGAAAGCAGAAATGTAAGCAACCCACTGGACATCTAGGGACATGGTAAGAAAGAGAAACATTTCTGAGAAGATGAATTAAATCCAAGTTGTGAACCACAAGACTTGTTTTTGTGTGATAAATTAAATCTTACCTTTTGCAACAGCATGTGTGGACCTAGAGATTATTATGCTAAGTGAAATAAGCCAGACAGAGAAACACAAATACCATATGGTCTCACTTATCATGTGGAATCTAATGAACAAAATGAACTGATGAACAAAATACCAGTAGAAAAAGAGGCATTAATACATGGAACAGACTGACAGTTATCAGAGGGACAGGGGTTGGGGGTCGGGATGAAAGAAGGTGAAGGGATTAAGCAAAAAAAGACATAGACACAGACAACAGTGTGGTGATAGCCAGAGGGAAAGAGCTGTGGGGGAGGGGGAGGTGGGCAAAGGGGGGATAAATGGGGACAAAAGAGACTTTGCTTTGGGCAATGAGTGCACAATGCAGTGTGCAGTTGCTGTTTTGTTGAGTTGTACACTTGAAACCGGTATGGTTTGTGAACCAATGTCATCCCCAAAAAATCCATTAAAATAATTAAAATAAAATAAATAATAATAACAAAACAAAAAAAAACTAGCACATTTACAAAGTCATATATTTCACAGTGTATTCAAATAGCTATATCAGCCAAAACCAATTTGGCTCAGTGCATAGAGCATCAGCCTGCAGACTGAAAGGTCCCAGGTTTGATTCTGGTCAAGGGCATGTACCTTGGTTGCGGCCATGTCCCCAGTAGGGAGTGTGCAGGAGGCAGCTGATCGATGTTTCTCTCTCATCGATGTTTCTAACTCTCTATCCCTCTCCCTTCCTCTCTGTAAAAAATCAATAAAATATATTAAAAATAAATAAATAAATAAATAAATAAATAAATAGCTATATCAGAATCTCAGCTGTCTGTTTTCTTTAAACATAACTTATACCTGACCTTCAGCCAAGGTTAGTTACTGTTCCTGATAGAAACTTTTTGAGTGAAACTCCTAAAGTGTTACAGAATTAGCACTTTAGTATTAGAGCTAAAGTTTTGAACCACTATGTGCTAAAGATTGAAGCACATACTTGGTAGATGATTTGCTATAGGGCCAAGTGGAAGTCAGGAGAGTGCCTGGAGAAGAACATAGAGATATAAAATCTGAAGGCCAAAGCTTTGGTGCCCCAACTCTAGTAAAGAACATTCTTCCATTAAGATATTGGAATAGAATTGAGCATGTTTATTCATAATTCCTATCTCAGTTTTTAATAGACACCAGTTATGAGTCAGTATATCTATTAATTAAAAGTATTGGTTTGCTCTGGAGGCAAATTTAGATTTAAATATCAGTTTTGCTATTTATACTTTGTTGGCCTTAAGTGGTGATTGCTTTAGCTCTAACCTTAATTTTTTTTCTAACATAAAGATAATAACAGGACTTATTTTGTATGTTTTGTGAGGAATGAATGTGACTAAAGAGGATTATACCGTGACTACTATTGATATATGAGCATTCTGTTTTCTTTATTTAGCATAAATTTGCGAGTGTGATTATGAATTTCTATGGAAATGTATACAGGAGCATTGTTAAAAATATGACTATCAAATTCATGCACATTCACTTTGCTTTTTTTGTGTTAAGAACACTTAACATCAGATTGATCCTCTTAATAAATTTTGAGGTGCACAATATCATTTTGTTATCTATAAGCACTATGTTGTACAACACGTTTGTAGAATTTATTTAGCATAACTGAAACTTTATACCCATTGAACAACAACTCTCCATTTATCCTACACAATAGCCCCTGGCAACCACTATAGTATTCTGTGCTTATAAATATTTGACTACTTTAGATACATAAAAGAAAAGGAACCTTATAGTACTTGAACTTCTGTGACTGCCTTATTTCACTTAACATAATATCTTCCAGGTTTATTCCAAGTTGTTGCAAATGGCAGGATTTTGGTATTTTTTTAAGGCTGACTGCTATATTCCATTCTATATAACATTCTATTATATTCTAACTAGAGGCCCAGTGCATGAATTCGTGCGTGGGTGGGGTCCCTCGGGGTGGCCTGCGGGAATCAAGTGGAAACCTACAGTCCAGTGCCGCTTCCCGCTCCTGCTCATCCCAGCCCCACTGGGCCTGCCGCAATCAGTTGCGATCAGGATGCCATCAGCCCTCCGGGCGGGCAGTGGGATGCCCTTGCTGGCCCGGGATCTGGATCTGTCCTGCTGACGTTCACACCGGTTGTTGGGAGCCATTTGGGAGGCCACTTTTATATTGTTTCTTCCTTGCGGAGTTTCTAGGGAGAGGAAGCAGCCACAGTGCCCAGGGCCAACTTCCAAGAGGCCAGTGGCACTGTTGGGATCATGCCGGTGGTACAGGGCTGTCGGTGCCTGGCCCGTTCCCCAGAGATTGGACCTGCAGGACTACTGAGGGAGTGGCTTCCGCTCAGTTGGTGGGCCACAGGGATGGGTCAGTCAGCTGAGCAGCACTCCAGCTGTGGGGGCACACTGACCACCAGGGGGCAGCTCCTGCGTTGAGCGTCTGCCCCCTGGTCGTTCAGTCATTCAGTTGCTTAGGCTTTTATATATATAGATATGTAATGTATGTTATATGTTATAATACATCATATTATAATATATGATATTTATTATATATTATTTATAATTAATATATTATACATACATATACTATACAATAATATAAATATGATATTAAAATATGAATTTCTCTCACATTTCTTTATCCATTCATCTGTCAGTGGGTATCTGGGTTGTTTCCATATTTTAGCTACTGTGAATAATGCTGCAATGCAGGTGGGAGCACAGGTATCAGTTTGAGATATTGACTTTATTTCCTTTGGATATACCCTGAAGTGGGATTGCTGGATCATATAGTAGTTTTACTTTTAATTTTTTGAGGAACATCTAGACTGTTTGCCATAATTGTTGTACCAATTCTCATTTCCACAAGCAGTGTACAAGGGTTACCTTTTCTTCACACAATTACCATCACCTATCTTTTGACTTTTGGTCATAGCCATACTGAGAGGCATGAGGTAATATGGCACTGTGGTTTTGATTTGTGTTTCCATGTTATTAGTGATGTTGAGTATCTTTCATATACCTGTTGTCATTTGTATGCCTCTTTGGAAAAATATCTATTCACATTCCTTTCCCATTTTGAATTAATTTATTCTTTTTGCTATTGAGTTGTGTTAGTTCCTTATATATTTTAGATATAAGCCCCCTAACAGATATATAGTTTATAAATATTATCTCTCATTTGGTAGCTTTCCTTTTAGTTTTATTGTGTCCTTTGCCTCTGCCTTCCTAGTTCATCTCATTGGGCCTGCTAAGCTCTTCTGAGAAGACTCAGGGTTTTGTTTTTTTAGGACCAGTCCAAACCCAAGAAGACAGTATTCAACAGCCTCACCCACATTTTACCTGGTCCCTTACTGTGCAATTGAGAATATTTCAGTGTCCTGGACTCTGGAGCTTGGTATTCCTCTAGTATTTGTATGTTTGGAACTTCTTTCACCTTTATTTTGGATAGCTTCTATGCAATCTTCCAAGCACAATTTAATCCAAGTGTTTCTCTTTGGGGAAGTTGTTCCCCCACCCCCACCACCCATCCAGTACCTCATCCTTGCCCCACGATGCCAGGTTTATCTCTAGCATACCTCTTTAGTATGTTGATACTAGATGCTCAGTGCACGAATTCATGCAACAGTGGGATCCCTTGACCTGGCCTGCGGAATCAGGCTGAAACTGGTTCTCCGACATCCTCCAAGGGGTCCCAGATTGCTAGAGGGTGCAGGCCAGACTGAGGGACCCCACCGTTGCACGATCGGGGCAGGGAGGGATGTGGGAGATTGGCCAGCTGGGGAGGGACTGCGGGAGGGCTCCAAGGCCTGTCTTGCTCAGTCCCGATTGTCTGGACACCAGCAGCAAGTTAACCTACCCGTTGGAGCATCTGCCTCCTGGTGGTCAGTGCACATCATAGAAACTGGTTGATCGGTCAACTGTCTTCCCCCTGGTGGTCAGTGCACGTCATAGCGAGTGGTTGAGTGGCCTTAGCATATCATTAGCATACTACGCTTTGATTGGATGACAGGACACTTAGCATATTAGGCTTTTATTATAAAGGATTATATATTAATTTGTCTTTCACCCTGGAAAATAAACTCATTAAACACAGGACCAGGAATCTTTCTTTATCTCCTATGCTTGACATGATTTTCAACCTTTCCCATCTCATGGAACACATAAACTAATTAATAATATTCTGCAGCACACCAAAATATATATTATGTTTCTTGCCAATCTGACAAAAAAAAAAAAAAAAAAAAGGTATCATTTTGACTCATTCACACTGGATGTTTATTTTTGTGTTGGCTGTTTTCATTTTTTTTATTTGACAATATAAGGGGGAAAAGGTCAGTGTTCCTGACTAAATAGTTAGGTATTACATCTTTTAAAAATTCTTGTGCTTGGCAGTTGAAAATTGCAGCATTAGACACTTACAAATGAATGAATGGAAGACTCAATTTGGAGTTGTCTGGAGGCACAATTTCCTCACAGCAATTCCCAGGCCTGGCTTTCTATTTAAGCTCTTCCATTCCTATCTTCATCTTGTCAAACTTCTCCCTCAACCTGGAGTCCTGGCTTCTAGAGCTTCATAAGCTTAAGTATTCCTCAGAGGATAGTCATCTGCCCACTGGACTATAGTAGTGCACTCAAGACTTTAACTACTGGGCTTCCTCAGTGGATTCACACCTTAGGGTTGCCCCCTCAGAGCTAGACTTACCTTGCTTTCAGACATGGGAGCAGGCATGATTTGGATCCCTTGGCATCTCTGTACTTGCTCTCTCCTTGTAGGAGTCTTCTTTCTCACTCTTTTTATAGGGTAGTGTTCTAACCCAAAAGCTGAGGAAATGAACATTTATAAAGGATTTGCTTTAGTCAGCTCTTTTGCTTATTATCATACTTTCTCATTTAATCCTCACATAAATGTATTGATAAAGAAATTGAGTATTGTCCTAACCGGTTTGGCTCAGTGGATAGAGCATCAGCCTGTGGACTGAAAGGTCCCAGGTTTGATTCTGGTCAAGGGCATGTACCTTGGTTGCGGGCACATCCCCAGTAGGGGGTGTGCAGGAGGCAGCTGATCGATGTTTCTCTCTCATCGATGTTTCTAACTCTCTATCCCTCTCCCTTCCTCTCTGTAAAAAATTCAATAAAATATATTTTTATTTTTTTTTATTTTTATTTTATTTTTTTAAATATATTTTATTGATATTTCACAGAGAGGAAGGGAGAGGGTAGAGAGCTAGAAACATCGATGAGAGAGAAACATCGATCAGCTGCCTCCTGCACACCTCCCACTGGAGATGTGCCCGCAACCAAGGTACATGCCCTTGACCGGAATCGAACCCGGGACCCTTCAGTCCGCAGGCCGACGCTCTATCCACTGAGCCAAACCGGTTTCGGCTCAATAAAATATATTGTAAAAAAAAGAAATTTAATCTCATTTAATCATCATATAAAGTATATTAATGAAGAAACTGAGGAACAAAGAGACTAACTTTTAAGTATCAAATTCTAAACTAGGCTATCTGACCCAAAAGACTGAGGGTGTAAGGGGAGGGAGCCTGCCACCTGGGAATGTGCCCTGACTGGGAATCAAACTGTGACCTCCTGGTTCATAGTTCGATGTTAAACCACTGAGCACCTTTGGAATGATTACCTCAGGGAAGCTAACAGGAAAAAGTCCATTGCTTATGTTTATTTCCACTTCTAAATTTGGCTTTTTTGTTTTCAAAAGATTACTCCTAAGATTCCTCATGGATAAGATAAATCTTTTGAAAATTATACTTCCTGTTATCTTTTATTTTTCATTTGTCTTTGATGAAAGGCTAGAATATTAAGAGTATATTTTAAAGGATTTTAAAAAGCAAGAAAAACATTTTCAAAACTTTTCAAGATAAATGTTTTCTTTATTGATTCTGATTAGGACCTCATTTTCTATGGCACTGAAAATATTATATTTAACTATGTAACAGAAAATTTTGTTAAAAAATTGCAATAGTCACTTTTTTTGTCATATGTTTCTATCATATCTGTTGCTATATCATTTATTTCCACTCCTGTTTTCAAACTTAATCAATTATAGTTCCACCTATTACTTTCTTCTTTGTTCTGAACTTTTATATTATTGGTCTGCTCAATTTACTTTGTACCTGAACTGGCTACATAATTTGCAGATCTCAATGAAAAAAAATGGAGCTCCTTAATTTAAAAAAAACAGGAATAATTTCAAGAAAGTAATAGTAGAGCATTAAAACAAACATGGGGCTATTCTTAATATGGGTACTGTGTGAATGTATATGTTGTACATTATGATGTTGATTCTACTTCCTATATAATTTCTTAAATATTGTTGAAAATGTTCTTAGCAAGAGAATAATTGAAATAAAAATTAAGTGAAAGACTGAGAATGGAAAATTTATATATATTTATATAATTGTCTGTTTTTCTTAATTTGATTAGAATGGTGGTATGCCTTTAGTTAAATAATAATGATGATACTACACAGAGTCTTAAGCTGTATGTTATATTTTGCTGGCTCTTAAGAAAATTATTTGGGTCATTCATAGTTTGTACTTGAGAAATAGAGCAGAGGAAGAGAAAGCAATTTGAAATTTATGTTTTAAGTCTCTACCTCTTTGCTTATTCACAGTCACAAGTTTCCTTTTACTAAACCTCCACTAATTGTGACCAAAATACAAGAATATTAAAGGATATTTCTGGAAAGGAGATACAATTCATTGGAATCTCTATACTATATTAATGCTGCATGCTCCATGATTTACATACAAATTATTCATGGAAAGAAATTAGGTTTTGTTTTGATTTAGTAATGGGAATGTGGCTCCTAGTGAAAAAGGGCTCATACTGGCAATTTTACAAATAAAGGTATCTTTAGAGAAGAAAAAGTAATCAGGGACATTGAAGATTCCGTTATTGTTCTAGTTTAATTAAATACTTTCTTAAGCCTAGTGTTTAAAAACATACATTTTCAGACCAGCAAACATTTTAAAAAGTTATTTTAAAAATATGATGTAAATAAATAATATACCTTTGTGTATTTAAAATTTATCAAGTATTTCCAAGCAGAAAAATGTATTATTGTTGCATATTTCAGTCAAACAATTAACTCCTACATTTTTATATTACACTGTTAGTAAACTGGACTAAGACTTGATTTGGGAAATTCTGTAGCTTTGGTTCTGTCAATGTATATTTGATAAATATGACTGAGTTTTAGCTTTTTTAAAAAATTAAATCCAAATAAAACAAGATTGCTTGCCCCATTATTATTGTTTTCCTGAGGCAATTTTGCAGCTATGATTATAAATAAACTTCTATTATCAAGTCTTATTTCCCAAAAGACAAGGAAAAAAAATCATCATTGGTTCTCCCTTGTGTGTTTCATAGTTTCTGGCAATATGTAAACTTTAAGAGATCATGTACCCTCTTTAGGTTTAGACTTTTTAAAGCTTATCTTGATTTTCTAGTAGTTTCTACGTATTTTTCTTCAGGGAAATTTAGAGTATAGAAGATGTAAAAAAGTGACTAGGGAAGAGCAAATTAAGTTAATAAATGTTTATTGAGCACATATACAAAAGAACATAGGCTAGCTATGGTAGAAATTGAAAGTATAAAATATAGCTTTGAATGCCATCTAGGAGCTTGCAATCTATTTTCAAAAATTGAAATATAACAATATACATTCATGTTTTCTTTCATTCAACATTCTGCAAATGAGGAACTAATGGGTTTCCAAGATCTGTGTTCCACAATAGTAGTTTAATGGTGAGTAATATTATATACAATTCCTAGCCTTGTGGAGCTTATGATCTGGTGGTAAAGATAGGCAATCAAATTCTCAAACAAGCAAACCTAAAATTGCCACTGTGATAAAAGCTATGAAGGCCAACATTGTGCTATGTCTAAAAGAGAGTAATTTGGTCTCCATTCTTCTACGCTTTTCCCTCAGCCTATTCTTCTGACAGGGCAGCCTGTGTGAGTCTTTTAAAATGTGTATCAGATCATGCCACTCCTCTGCTCCAAAGGCTTCCCGTATCCTTCAGAGAGAAAAAGTACTTATTTCCTCTCCCAATGTACTTCTCACTCTTTTTATTCACCCTTTAACCTTAAGTTCCCCAAACATACCAGCCATGCTCCTGCCTTAGGGCCTTAGGACTGCTCTTCTAGACAGTTCTTCCTTAATAACTGAATATCTTAGTTCCCTACCTTTCTTGAAGTCCTGGTTCAAATGTAGTTTTCTCAATAAGGTCTTTCCAGATCATCTCAATTAAATTAAAACATCAAATATCTGGAACTCTCTAATCTCTTCCTCCCTTTATATTTCTCTAGTATTGATCACTATATAACACAGTTTATCATTTATTTATTGTCTACATCCTGAGCTAAGTTATAAGCTCAGTAAAGACACAGACTTTATTGTTGCTGTTTTCTCTAAATTATCCTGTTTCTAGCACAGAGCATGCCTGGCATATAGTAGAAATTAATACTTATTGAATAAATAATCCATATCCATGAATAATCGGAGAGAATCTCTCAGAAATTTGGCTTATAATTCAAGGACCTAAGCAGGTGTTAATCAGCTAAAGAGAAGAAGAAATAATAATGATAGTAGCAATGGTAGTAAGTATTACATTCAGTACTATTACTAAGCCACTTACATATATTAAGTCTTGATCCTTGGCTTTTCCAGACTTGTCCCTGTTACTCCCTAGTGGATGCAAGAGGAAGTTGACAAGGAACTTTTTAAAAATACACATTTGTAGTATCTAGAGATTTGATTCAGTCATTCTAGGGAGGGTATCTGTAATACATTCTTTTTATAAGCCTCAATGTGACTCTAAAGGATATTAAATCACTTGTCTTGATAATTAGTTCAATGAGCCTAGAGGTCTAAAAAGATTTCATTAGATGAAGTAGCTTTTAAAAAGTGGTAGAACTGCCCTAGCTGGTTTTGCTCAGCAGTTAGGGGCACATACCTTGGTTGTAGGCTCAATCCCTGGCCCTGGTCCGGGTGCATTCAGGAGGCAAGCAATAGATGTGTCTCTCTCACATTGATGTTTCTCTCTCTGTCTCTCCCCTCCCTTCCACTTTCTTTAAAAGTCAATGGAAAAATATCCTCGGGTGAGGATTAACAACAACAAAAACAGTGGTAGAACTTGGCAAGTATATGTTCTATGCTAGGTACTGTTGGATGATCAAATATGTTTGAGGGATGAATGAACTGATTGATCTTTCCTTTCTTCCTACTTCAAATCCCAAGTTTATATAGTTTTCAAATCCCTCTATAGCTTTCTGTATCTTCTCCAAACAGAATTATTAATTTATACCTCCTTTATTCTGTTAGCCCCTATGGTATCTCCATTAAATCCATATTTACCTTATATCATAGTTATTTTGTTTTGTTTATCCCACTTCATGTTGCAATGCCTTTTAGCAATTAATGCTTTTGACCCCCAGAACCTAGCACAGTGATTAGAATACATAGGTACTCAAAAATATTTGCAGATGTTGTCCTCTTTTAATATCACAAGTGGGAAGTAGTTAACTATTTTAATGTAGATGTCAGTTCTACATTAGTAGTGAATTGAGAGGTACAATAGTATATTAGCTAACTATTGCTGCATAACAAAAATTTACCCTAAGACTCTGTGGCTTAAAACAGCAAACATTTATTGTCCTGCAGTATCTTTAAGTCAGGAATCTCAGGGTGTCTTAGCTGGATCCCCTGGCATAAGGTCTCTTATAAGGTGTCATCGAGTGGGGCTGGAATAATCTCAAGGACCAAGGGAAAGCATCTACTGAGTTCATTCAATAAGTTTCAAAACAAAACACAAAACTGCTTGAAATGATTGGAAAGTGTGGATCTTAGAGCAATGGTTTTGGGCTATAACAGTATAGTATGCTTAGTGGTTAGGCATCTGGGTTCTGGAATCTGCTTGCCAGGGATTTTTTTGTATTCAGGTTATACCATTTGCTAGCCATATGATGGGATTCAGAACTTGAGTCCCATTCAGAATTATTCCTTGGCTCTTTATTTTTCTGAAGCCAAAACTGCTTGGGCAAAATTGATGCTGTACTTCTTTTTATTTTTATTGCAGACTTCTACTTTTAGCCACCATAAATATATCTTTGTTTGGCACAACCAATGGGATGGTTAGTGCATTTATCACCATTATGTCCACTGTTTTCTGTCCTGATAATAGGTCTCTGATTAGATGATGTGTGTTCTTCATTTTAATAAATGCCTTCTCTAGAAAGAAAATTATCTGTAATTGATTTCTATAACTGCCAATGCATAGTGTTTTATAATCAGTTAAAACATTTTTACAACTGTGGATTTACTAACGTATTGTGTTACTTATTTTAAGTTCTTGCTGACCAACATTTTCAATTAAATTTTTAAATAAAGAGCCTGTGGGATACAGTTGATTATCCATATTTTTATATTAAAAAATAAATTGAGGTTGTATTTTGCAGTTTACCAAATAGTAGTTTTCTGGCTTATTTAATGAGGAAGCTCAAAAAAGGAAGTACTATGTATTTCATATATGTGCTTGTAACAGGACTAACCCTTGACCTGAGACTTAACTGCTGATGTATTTTTTGTTTTTAAATTCCAGATGCTGAAAATTAATTGATCATTGATACAGTTTTTAGGAGGATTATTATTAGTCTCATCTAAGAGACAAAAATCTGTATGTGTTTTTTCTTATGTTCTATAAGTTGACTCCAACTCACCTTCAAAGTATTATTTAGAAGTTGATTTTTCATGTGGAGGCAAATCACTTGTTTTCAAAATGCTTTGGCAGAAGGGTTTCTTTAGAGAAAATGCAAGTAGTTCACCAGTGGGAAGTAGTTAACAGGTGACTTAAGTTGGTGAACAGAAGTCCTAAGAAAGCTGGTTGTCAGGTGATAATTGTTCTTCTCCTTGATTATGATATCCAGTTTGGGGAGGAACATCAGTGAGAGGGAGCCTAACTTGTACTTCAATTTTCAAACCTCTACAATCACAATAAAGTGAAAAATGTTAGGTCTCTGGAAAACTATATAAATAAACCTCATAAGAAAAAATGTGACTTTTCAAATGCATAGAACATGATGTTTTCATAACATGGTGAACATTTGAAGCCTGTTTTGTCAGCCAGGGATTTAAAAATAAGACCCTCGCATAAGGAAATGCTGGGGGGGGGGGGGCGAGGGAAGGATATATAAAGAAGAAAATAGCGCTGCAAGGTGATGATAGCTGGAAGGCTCATAAAATTTTGGCCGTCTTCTCTTAAAAAAATATGTCTTCTGTGGGCTTCCTTAACAGGCATTTCTTTGTTCTCATTTTTCTTCTTAGATGACTCTTCTCTTTCCTTTGCTGGCTCCTTTGTTTACTGCTTTCTAGCCGTAAATATCCCACAAGTAACGCCTCTCTCCTTGCAGAAGTAGTGCTATCTCCTGTCTTCAATTATTACCTCTATAAAATAATACCACATGTATCTCCAGCCTTCTCATCACTATTCTTCATCCATTGGCTTTCTACTTTTGTTCTCATTATTTCCTAAAAAGTGATAAATGTATTTAATTGATGGAATTCCTTTATTATATGTATACGAGTGGCCCGGTGCACGAAATTCGTGCACATTAAAGGGGGATTAATTAGAGGAACTATTTTAATATTGCTATTTGCCCTTTCTCTATAATAGAAGTGTCAGAGATGAAAGAAAATTAGTAAAATGTATATGAAAATCTTCCTCCCGTCAGAGTCTGGGGCGTGCTGCGGGACCCAGAGTCAAGTTCCCACCCACTCGCAGCGCCTCAAAATTGCACAAGACCCAGACCCAGCTGGCCCTACCCCTATTGGGCAAGATCCAGACCTGGCCGGCCCCACCCTTGTCAAGCCCTGCCAGGTGTGTGGGGGGGACAGCCTCAGGTCCCTGGCCTGGCGCCAGGCGGGGGCACACCCTCAGGTCCCCCATCAAGCCCTGCTGGGGGGGCACAGCCTCAGGTCCCCCAGCGCACCCTCAGGTCCCCTGGCCTGGTGCCAGGGCAGGGGGTGTGGCCTGAGGTCTCCTGGCCCAGTGCTGAGGTGGGGGGCACAGCCTGAGGTCCCCTGTCAAGCCCCACCAGAGGGAGGGGGGCACAGCCTCAGTTCCCCTGCCCCAGCCCAGCACCATGCAGCCTTAAGTCCCTGCTGTTGCTCATTAAGGCTCGTTATGGGAACTTGGCCACCCCTGTGGGTGCAACCTTCTTGTGTTATGGAAACCTCACCTCTGCTGTGGGCACCGCCATCTTTGTGATGGTGTGACAGTCAATTTAAATATTCCCTCTTTATTAGATAGGATAAGTTAATATATACCTAAGTTTTATTTTTACAACTTAAGAATGTGGAACTTCCCTTTAATTTCTTTGATAATATTATCTTGTGGAATCATTTTTCTGAGTAATTTTTAGGCCAAATTTAATTTTAACCTGAAATAATATGAGAAAGATCACAGACGAGAACCTAATTTCTGTGACAGCCTGAAGAAACTATTTTCCAATAGGTTTTTGTATTCAAATATTTAATTAGAGCTATGTCAGATTTTTTTAAAAAGTCATTACAAAAATATTCAACTAATGTCATAAGTGAAAAACTCTGTAACTACAAGGCAGAGTGTTCTCACCTAACATTTGTAATGCGTATCAAGAAGTGAATATATATATATATTTAAAAATGGAAAATTCTACTGAAATTAGAGCATAATGTCAAAAGAAGTACTTATTAAATCTAAAAATGCTACCATCTGAAATTCTTTCTAAGTAATATAAACCTTCGATACAAATGGATAAGCAATTATTGGTATCTTTAATTGGCACAGCTTTTGATAGTCATTTAGAGACTTGAAAATTATTTTCACATCTTGATTAAGGGTGTGGTCCCAACTGAAACAGCTTGTGGTGTCTGATAAGAACACGATGAATGGCCAAAGGGAATTGGAAGAAACTTGCTCTTGCAAGTAATTAATTTGAGAAACAGAAACTTTAGATGATGTTCTTACTTCCTAAATTTATAAAGGAGAGAAAGTTTTATCTTCACACTCATCTCCCTTTATAGGCTTCCTCTTCTCCAGTCATTATCTGTTGATAACTTCTCATCTACCCTCCATCACCAGCTCTCCCATATGCTGAGTCACATGATTCTACCATCTTAATAACTCTAAAATCTATTCTCTCTGATCTCCAGGCCACTACCACTACCTCAGCTCATTTTACCCTTATCTCGCTTTTCTTAATTTACTGCAGAACCTGTTACATGATTACCTTGCTTCCAGTCTTGCTCCCTCCACAATCCATTTGCTATATTATTACTAGAAGGATCTTTTTAAGATGCAAATCAGAACATTCTTTACTCCTACTTAAAATTTCTCTGTGAGTTCCTATAAACTAAAATTTTAGAAAGAATGCTAATTTTTTTATAGTATATAAGACTCTTTGAGATCCGTAATGTACAACTCCTACTTAGAATAAGTTTTAACTTCATTTTTTTTTTCAGTCAACTGGGAACAATTACATAGTCAGGATCACGCTTACTGGTAATGTTGCCTGTGTGGTCATTTTTTAAAATTCTTGAAAAGTAATATTAACCAAGAGCTATATCCTCTACAGGACTCTTTGAGATGGCAAGGCAAGGAATTGCTAGTTGGCCTCAAATAATAACACAAGAAGAAAACCAGCATGGAGTAGGATGGTTCTTTGGACTTCCATAGACTTGAGGATAAACTTTAGAATAAAGTTTCAGTTGGGTCCATGCCCTTAATCAAGATGTGAAAATAATTTTCAAGTCTCTAAATGACTATCAAAAGCTGTGCCAATTAAAGATACCAATAATTGCTTATCCATTTGTATCAAAGGTTTATAGTACTTAGAAAGAATTTCAGATGGCAGCATTTTTAGATTTAATAAGTACTTCTTTTGACATTATGCTCTAATTTCAGTAGAATTTTATATATATATATATATACATATATATATATATATATATTTTTTTTTTTTATTTTTTTTTTTTTCTCCTTGATACCCATTACAAATGTTAGGTGAGAATGCTCTATCTTGTAGTTATAGAGTTTTTCACATATAACATTAGCTGAATATTTTAGTAATGACTTTTTAAAAAAAAATCTGACATAGCTCTAATTAAATATCTGAATACAAAGTTCCATAACCTTACAGGCTGAATAATTTGGAACTTTATTGTCCTTATTTTCAAAATGGGGTTATTGATAACAATTCCATAAGATGATTGTGAGCATTAAATGAGATAGATATGCTTATATAGATACTAGAGGCCCGGTGCACAAAATTTGTGCATTGAGGGGGTGTCCCTCAGCCCAGCCTGCACCCTCTCCAATCTGGGATCCCTCAGGAGATGTCTGACTGCCAATTTAGGCCCAATCCCGCAGTTGGACATCCCTCTCACAATCTGGGACTGCTGGCTTCTAACTGCTTGCCTACTTGCCTGCCTGATTGCTCCTAACCACTTCAGCCTGCCAGCCTGATCACCCTCTAACCGCTCCCCTGCTGGCTTGATTGGCACCTAACTGCTCCCCTGCCAGCCCGATTGCCTCAACTGCCTTCCCCTGCTGGCCTGATCACCCCCAACTGCCCTCGCCTGCTGGCCTGATCGTCCCCAACTGCCCTCCCCTGCCAACCTGATCACCCCCAACGCCCTCCCCTGCTGGCCTGATCACCCCCAACTGCCCTCCCCTGCTGGCCTGATCTCACCCCCAACTGCCCTCCCCTGATCTTGTGATGACATGGGGGCAGCCATCTTGTGATGACGTGAGGGTGAGATGCCACCTAGGCTTTTATTAGTATAGATTATCATAGTACACATTCAAGAAATATTTGTTCCCTTTGCTTTCTAATGTCTTATTCATATTTATAGGAATAAAAAAGGCAAGTAATAAAGATGAGGTTTATGCAGGGGACTATATCAACCTAGGGAAAAGGAAGTTGGGAAATAGAGTGAAAATACATAAGAAGATTATCGGTTGCCAAAGAAGGTAGGCCCTGTGTTGGAGGAAATCTGGGAAAACACATGCAACTGGAGAGGCAAGTGTGTGCATGTGTGTGTGGACACATGTGTGCTATCAAAATAGTAGTAGCAGTAATAGTCAGAAAATGTATAGATCAAGATATCTCAGAGCTTCCACTTACTGAAAACTTACAATTATGTACCAAGCACTGTGCTAAGTGCTTTCCATGAAGTAACTTAAATACAAGGGAATTTGAGCAGACAATGTAGATCAAAAGGAAACACAAGTATCAGTGTGGAAAGTGCAACATAAACCCTTGAGAGATAAATAGAGAAAGAGGCACCCCTATGTGTTGTATCGTAAATCAGCGAATGAGATACCAGACGCCTTAATAAGCCAGTTAATTGGGAGTCCTTTATTGCAAGCGGCCCAGGGGGAGGTGTCTCTTCCAAATCTCTGAGCAACACATACAGGAAGTTTCCCATATTCATACTTTTCGAGCTTCTTTGTTTGCAGATATTACAAAGAGCTCTGTGTGGATTATTGTTACAGACAGTTTAACCTTAAATGCATAATGAATTAGTACTTGGCATACGAATATGGGAATTATTATCAGTATTAGTCTACATTAGTCTATTACACTGGATGGCTAGCTTGCAAGGTCAGACAGTTAAGTTTATCTTTTTCTATTATTTGAACTAAAAACAAAGTCATTTTATAGAATAAGAGACTGTCTTAAAGTGACAGAGTTTATAATGACAGAGTTTACAGGACTAGGGACTATCTAACAATAGGAGAGAGTTTCAAACAGCAGTTTTTTATACAAGATGGAGGTTACTATGCTTCATATGGAGGTAGAGAACAAACTCAAAGAACATGATGTCAGTCAATATAAAAAAAAAACACAGAATATTAAGGAACAGACAAATAGGAACAAATGCTGGAGAAATATTAAAATAAGGAAAAGATTAAGAAGTGTCCATTGGAATGGGCTATTAGGAGGATTTTGATGTCATTTTTCAGAGACATTTCCCTGAAGTGGTGAAGTCTGAAGCCAGATTGAGGTGAGCTGGAGAGTGAATAGGTGGTAAGGAAAAGGGGAAAGAAAGTATAGACTACTCTTAAAAGAAAATGGTAAAGATTAAGTGAGACAGCAATAGTTTGAGGGAACATAATTGAAAACTGGTTATTGAATGTTAGAACTGGAAATAACTGGAAAATAACAAATCTAAAGCAAGTTGCATACTAATGTCTTTGGGATTATTTTGGATTCATGAGGTATACATTTTAGAAAACATTTTCCTCTAAAGCTTTGGTAATACAGATTTTCCACTAAAGAAAACAATGGTATAAGCACAAATATGAGGAAGGACTCCAAAGAAGTCATAGGGAATGAGATAGTCCTGAAAGCAAAGAAAAATTTAATATCAAAGTATATATACTTATTTAAGTTAACTAGGCATAAGACACTGTATTTAATTTTGCCAATTTTTACTAAGATTGATTGCCATTTTACTTCATTGATAATTTATATTATTTTCTCTTTCTTGGGACATTTAGTTTCTCTTGATATGGTCATTTGTTATCCTTCTTCATCACTTACAATGACTTTCATAAAATGAAGTATAGAGGGGGAGCTAAATGGGACGAAATAAAAGCTAAAATACTGTAGAAAAAACATTCAGCAAAAAGAACAGTGGGTGTCTTTACTCTTACAAGCATTACTTTTAGAAACTCTGAAATTTTAAAATAATAACTTCTGGCTATTTCAGTTAGGAGGATTAAATTTCAGTGCCTCTGATAAAAAATTATTTAACCTGAAGTCAAAACTTCTTATACTTCATTGAGACAATTTTAGAATATGAAAAGAAAAAAGTTTAAAATTGTATACAATAGTGATTTACCCACAGTGGTAATTAATGGAATAATTAAGGTGTAAAGATAAGTAATATAAACATTCAGAGAAAGAAATGCTCAATATGGTAAAGTATTTGCAGAAGGTTCTCATGGAGAACATGGGAACTGAGTGTGGCCTTCAGACTGGGTGTGTGGCAGGCAGAGAAAGAGAAGGGAGGCTTTCCAGGAAGAGGAGCAGGATGTACAATAAGTGTTGAAATTGCAACCTGGAACTCAAAGGGACTCCATTTGGACCTTTTTGGGAGTCAACTAGCAAATAAAAGTATCTATAAAGGGTAATTTATGTAGTAATTCCCCTACCCTACTATCAAAATAAAGAGCTCTGATCCATTTTCTGTGCTCATAAAACAATCACTTCATGGGAGATATTTTATGGTGCTTATCTTTCCATCAGTAAAAGGTACCAAGTTACTAACCTATATTTGAATCTTGACTCTTAATAATAATAATACTGATATATGTGTTAGTTATACAAATATAACCATTATACAGTTCATTTCCTTAAAGAGTTTAAACATTATTAAGATAGCCTTTCTGACCCTGCTGGTATTGTTCAGTGGTTGAGCATTGACCTATGAACCAGTAGGTCATTGTTTGATTCCTGGTCAGGGCACATGCTGAGGTTGTGAGCTCAATCTTCAGTGCAGGGTGTGCAGGAGGAAGCTGATCAATGATTCTCTCTCATCGTTGATGTTTCTATCTCCCTTCCTCTCTGAAATCAATAATATATATATATTATTGATTGTGTGTGTGTGTGTGTGTGTGTGTATATATATATATATATATATATATATATATATGTATATATATATATATATATATATATATATTAATAAAAATAGCCTTTCTGTGATAAGAATTGTTTCTAGATTACAATTTTGCTAGTAGTTTTGCTATTGGTGAGGTTCCTCAGTGTCCCCACCTGTTATTGGTGGAAGTGGAGCTCTTGGAGTGCCATGAGAATATGAGATATTGTGGAAAGCTATATTGATGATGAAACATTAGGGGAGTTTCCCTCCAAAGTCCCCTCTCCCTCCATCTGGACATGGAAAACGTCCCATTTTGTCTTCAGTAGGGCTAAGATCAAAGCCACTATCCAGAGTTTTCACTCCATATTAAAGTCCAGTCCAGTTCAGCATCTGGCTAGGTTAGCTTGTGATACCAGCTGTAGTCTATTGCCTGTGGGGTCCACATGGCCATGGGCTTTGCTACTTCTAGAACTATATGGCAGGTTAGTGCAGATACTGAGCAAGTAAGAAACAAGAGCCTGAACATCAAGAAAAAGAGACTATCCTGCAGATTTTGATTGGGAGTTTTGCTAATGAATCCTTCAGGATTTTATATGCTTGCCTTGGTTCCACCCCTCCAGCCAATCCATGGTTCCCCAGGCTAGACTGACAGGCGAGTAAGCACCTTCCTATGTCACCCTGAATTTACTGCACATGCATCCATTCCCTTCCCCCAGTGATTTGCAAGGAATGGAGTGGTGGTTCCCTGTGGAGCATGAAGTTGCAGCTTCTTGGTGAATCTCCCAGATGACCATGTTTATAATGTCTGGTCTCCCCTTTGCTTTCTTCCTATTACTAATATTAATAACTAGCTATTTATGATGGTAACAATTTTGTTTTTGAGGAACAAAAATAAAAAACTATGTACTTTCTTAAAAATTGTAAGGCAACAGGAATTTTATGCCCTACAGAAATCGTAATGAGATCATTTATTTTAAGATTCCAATCACAGTTCCTGCCAGTTGGGGTTTGCTAAAGGTTAATGTAAAGTAAATGATCAATATGTATTTGTTGAATGTATTATTTAAAATTTTTACCATACAATTAGTTCCTAATTTTTAATGATTAAATTCCCTATGACTAATGGTAGATATATATTCCATTTTTTACTAGAAATACAGTCCAATTCAATAGTTATTTAGCATACTTAGCATAATGGCAAAGTAGATTCAGTCTGTAACTTCATGTGGTTTCATATAGTAGACAGTGAAGTTTATTTACCAACTTTTTAAGGTTCTGAAACTTTTTAAGGTAAGGGAAGCATGAATAAAATGATTTTATATATATATTTTCCAACCTAAATGTTAATATGAGTGCATTTATCTTAATTGCATGATAGCATATTTGTTCATCACATTATATTATATTCCCATAAGATTTATGGAAGATGCTTTCCCCATAATGATTCCAAAAATTATAAAAATAAATATATGCATTCTACTCATAAGTAACATGAAATTATTCAAATAATTCCAATATGCATTACTCTCAATGGTTAAATATTTCCTTACATTTTAAAACAAACTCAATAAAGCATACAATAATGACTGTATGGTTTCATTAAAACTTACATTTGACAGTTTCTCAGAAAGCCAACACTTCATAATTAATAAACACTCAGCTAAAGATTAACTTTTTGAATGACTGGATAAGTACAAATTTAGAAAGAAAAAAAAATTGCTTTGGACTATTTATTGAAGCCTAAGAGCTGTTATCCATTAGAATGAAAGTTAGTTCTGGAACCCTGCCTAAGAAATTGGCTCTATAATGTTAACATTAGAGATTCTTTTTTGCAATAAAAAATCATGCTGTCTATTTTATGCTATATTTAAAATAAGAGAAATTATAAAAAGCTTCATTTACCTTGATCGTTAGTGACCTCTTTTAAAGGTTCCTGAGATTGAACTTACAGGCATGTGAAGTCTAAGATACAAGCGCTTGATACAAAAGGTTCTGGCATTCATTTTCGAGCTGAAACTATAGTGCTTCTAACTGACAGAATGCTTCCTCCTATCTGAGTCAATTAATTCGTCTACTTAAAGGTTAGTGTTAATGAGATCGAGGTCACAGGTGGGGCTTGATGAAAAGAAACTTTGAAGTCAAATAGACCTAGATTTTTTTTTAAATTTTTTTTTTTTAATTCCAGTTCTGGCCTTTACTGGCTGTATGACCTCATAAGTTACCTAGCCTTCACAAGGCTCAGTTTCTTCACCTTTAAAATGAAACAGCAGCACTTGTCTTTCTGTGTTTGGGGGTAGAACAGTTAAAGGATACTCCAGTTACTATTTATGCACTTAGTTCAGGGTCTGACACATAATATGTCCTCAATAAATGTTAATTGTGGTCTTAATTTTGTAATAGAAAAACAATTCACTTTACACATTGTGTATTCTATTAATCATTAGTCACCGATATCCAAATATCAGCAAAAACATTACCCTGAAAATGTATAGAAGTGTATACACCTGCTTATATTTTGGGACCCACCAGAAATTTTAGATGATCCAACAAGAATTCCTTATCCCTTCTTTGGCAATAGTAATTAGTTCTAATACTATCCTGGGGATTGAATAATCTGGAGGATAATTGTGTAAAAAAAACAATTTTAGCTCAATAAATTTTTGTTTTATACAGGAATAAATATATGATTAATGAATGAGCTATTTTTTAAAAATATATTTTACTGATTTTAGAGAGGAAGAGAGATAGAAACATCAATGATGAGAGAGAACCATTGACTGGCTGCCTCCTGCACACTCCCCACCAGTGATCGAGTCCACAACCTGGGCATGTGCCCATGACAGAATTGAACCTGGGACCCTTTAGTCTGCAGGCCGACCCTCTATCCACTGAGCCAAACCAGGTAGGGCATGAATTAGCTATTTAAAACTGTGAAACACTCAGAAACAAAGCTTGAGGCAAGTGACTAAAGGTTCACTTCTTGTTGGCAGTGACTTGCTCCATGACTTTGAGAAATTCCCTAATTCCTTGGGTACTCAGTTTCTTCCTCTTTAAAACATAGAGGTTTGACATATAATGTCCATGGTCCCTCTCCAGTTCTGTGGGACTGTGATTCTAACAGGCAAGGAAACTTGACTTAGGAGGCAGTTTGTTTATAGGAACAGAAAATCTGTTAGAGGGTAAGTCCATTGAGCTCTTAGATCCCATCTTCCTGATTTGTCTTTTCAGACTTTTGAAATTTCCCAAATGTATATTATTTGGTCAACTGAAGAATAAACAGTGCATTAGGAAAATCCACAATTAAAATGAACACATCTTAAGGAAATTATTCCAATTATTTTTCCAGAGAAGAGAGAGTTAGAAATGGGTTTTGGGAATAGAAGAAACCTGAAGGTTTGTTGGTAACCTATAGCTTTTATAAAGGCACCTTGGCAACAGATACTGGTATTGTTTTTCACTTGCTCATTCATTCATTCATGCATTCATTTAACAAATGCTTAGTGAATGATTAATATTTGCATGGCCACATGCTAGGGTAGGATTATAAAGATGAATCTGATATATACCTTACCCCTAAAGCACTTTCTCTTTAGTAAGAGTGATAAGGCATTATATAAATTCTTTAAATTTTCTAAATGGCATGAAAAAAGTTATATGAGATTTGAGAGAAAGGAAGACAAGTCAGTTGGGAGGAAACAAGGGAAATCAAAGAAATTTTAGAGGTGATGACATTTAGCTTGAGTGTAAACTTCTGTAGATTGGACAGAAGACAATTCCTGGCCGAGGAAGTAATATGAATGAAGACTCAGAAGGAGCAGAAAACAAATACAGTTTGATTATACAATTGGGTTTATGACAGTGAGGAAAATAACTAAATAAGTCGCCATCAGATTGAGAGGACCTTGAATTCCATACAAAGGGTTTGGTCTTTATTATCTAGGCAAAAACAAGCCTTTGGAGGTTTTGGAGAAGGGAGTCAGAAGAAAAATGTGTTTCAAGATTCCTGAAGAAGAATGTATGGTGGTTGTGAAATGAACTTGCATGGGCAGATTCCCCAAATAAAACTCCTGACGGTCTCTTTCTTTTCCAGGCTGTCGATGTGCTGCTGCAGCATGGAGCTAATGTCAATGTTCAAGATGCGGTTTTTTTCACCCCATTGCACATTGCAGCATACTATGGGCATGAACAGGTAAGTATTTCCAAAGGCTGGGGGACCACCTAAGCACTTTAGGCTTTTGTTGAACTGTCCTAGCTTTAAAGAAAAGATATTTAAGGTATCCTTTGAATTATTTTTCCATATTCTTATTAGCTCCATCCTTGAGGAAATTGTAGATCATTAGAAGCATTGCAGTTGCTGAGTTATTCATTTTTACTGATTATTTTAGAAAACAGGGGAGGCTGAAGAGCACACTAGTAGGTGTGCAGCCACAGTCAGCCTGAGTTTTATAAATTGCTAACTTTAATACCATGTGATCTTCAGTTTCTTCATCTAGAATGGGAAAAATATTAACAGAATCTACATCAGAGGGTTGCTGTTATGACGAGCTATTAAAGTGTTTGGCAAATGCTTTAATAAATGTCACTGTGTTGATGCCCATGATGATATTAGTAAAACAAATCACAAAATCCTTTCCAGTAGTTCTCTGAAAAAAAATATTATTCAGAAATTGTGTTTCCTTTTTCCTATTGTCACGGGATATGGAAAGCTGAAAAACATCTCCTGAAATATGTTCTAGTATCCAGAACTTGTGAATATAACCTTTAGAGGCACTTTTCAGGTGTGATCAAGATAAGGACCTTGAGATGAGAGATTATCCTGGACTATCTGGATGGTCCTGATATAATCACAAGGAAGTAAGAAGTCAGAGTGGCTAATAGGTGATGTGACAATGGAAGCAAGAGGTTCAAGTAATGCAGGATGGGGCCGCAAGCTGAGGAATCCATGCAGCCTGCAGAAGCTGAAAAAGCAAGGAAATGAAAGTCTCCAGGGAGAATGCAACCTTGATTTTAGACAGCAGACCTCTAGAACTATGAGAGAATAAACCTGGGTTGTTTTAATCCCATAAGTGTGGTAATTTGCTATAGTGACAATGGGAAATCGACACTGGAATAACCTAGATAAACTAAAAAGCAATCACTAAAGGTGCTTTAAATATATAGTTTTCTTTAAACACAATTATATGACAAGCACATATTTATAACATTTGATATCTATAATAATAAAAGCATAACATGCTAATTACTAGTAGAACGGACAGCCGAACGACCTTCTGGACAACCTTCTGGATGAAGCCAGGGCTGCAAGGGCCGAGCCCCTTGCACAAATTTCATGCATTGGGCCTCTAGTTCTATGATAAAGTAATATGTATAGAATAACTTAAAATTTACAATGTACATTCACTTAATACATAATTTCATTTGACCTTCAGGTCAACCTTATGAACTTAAGATGTAAGTGAGCTCATACCGTAAGACAGGCACTGTGTTGAGACCTTTTTGTGGATTTTTTAATATTTAGCCACAACCCTGAACTTAGCTGTCATTTGCCCCTTCTTATGAATGCTACATATGGAGCCCACTCAGGTCAGGGAGCATGCCAGAGTTATGCAGCTAATAATAGAAAACCTGGAATATGTATTCAGGCCTGTCTTATCCCAAAGCCCATATTCATTCTGGTGTACCGAAGAGCCTCTTGCTATTCCTCTTATACCAGTGGTTGGCAAACTGCGGCTCGCGAGCCACATGCGGCTCTTTGGCCCCTTAAGTGTGGCTCTTCCACAAAATACCATGTGGGGGCGTGCACATACAGTGCGATTGAAACTTCGTGGCCCATGCACAGAAGTCAGTATTCGGCTCTCAAAAGAAATTTCAATCGTTGTACTGTTGGAATTTGGCTCTGTTGACTAATGAGTTTGCTGACCACTGTCTTATACCAATGAACTAGATCATGAAGTCCAGGCAGTTTGGCTAGTGTTGGAGCTAGAATTCAAGGACAAGTGCTCTACAACCAAAGTCCATTGATCTTCAACCTTAGCATATTGAAAATGTGGTGAAGGCCTGGGGCAGGGGATGGGTGCAGACTAAAAGGGATAAGTGGGGGGGCGGAGGGGGGGGGGAGGGACATCTGCAATACTTTCAACAATAAAGATTTTTTAAAAAAGACAAAAATTTTACACACTGCTTTCAAACACTGCCCTTTAGCCATACTCAAAGAACCAAATAGAATCAAATAAAATAGAAATACAAACATCATTGGGAAATCAAAACTTACATGATCTTTTGACATCCCACTTTCACTCTTCCTCATTTTATATTCTAGATCACTAATCTGACTCCATTTTTGAGTAGGGTGATACTTTTGTACCATTGTAGAGGTCATTCCACTGTACTGCCTGAGGATCCCAAGTTGAAAATCAAACTTACTTCTGTCCCTGTGCTGTTCTAGTCATTCTGCCTTTATTTTCTATTCTAGCTGGCATACGCTTGGACACTCTCAGGCCTGTGAAGTGTGACTTATAGCTAGGGAAGACTGCTCAGTTCATTGATGTGCTGCACAAAGGGCACCGGAGTGCACTGGAGGACTGGGCACTGAAAATGCTTTTGAAAGTACAGGGTCCAAAAGCCCAGGCGATGAAAAAAGCCCATACTTTTCTGACTTCAGGCACAGGCAGCATGTACACAACCCATGTTATCTGTAGACTCATTCTTTTTGGATATTAACCTCATCACCCAGCAGAACTCCAAAGAGCTTCTATGCATGTTTGGTGTAGAGCTAAATTTGTTTACTTCCCTTGAATATATAGTCACAGACTTATACAATTATGCTAAAATGTGATGGTCCTTTTACGATAAAGGACTCGCTTTCTGTATGCAAAGACGGCACATAAGTAATTTATGGGTGCTACTGTCATTTGCTAAAATATGCTGACGGGAGAATGGCCCATTTAATATATAAATGTGTCTGATGTGCCATGTTCCTTGCCATTTGTTTATTTACTTATTTTTAAGTAGAAGAGTAGGTGTTTTGTACCAAGAGCAATATTTCCTAGGTATATAATAATACTGCTTAATAGACAATCTATTTTGAAGATAGTTTAAATCTGTCCATTATAAAGTCACATAATCTGAATTTATGGAGTCTGTGTAAGTGGAAATATCTGCTTAGGAGTGCAAGGTTCTTGAGATTAAACTTCTACTGCTCTCATTTCTCCTGAATTAAATATTGGTCTACCCAGTAGCCAACAAAGGGACAAAGTATACATGTTTCACATTGGTGCTCTCACTTCGGCCAACATTTGTTAATAGGCACTTTTCTAAGTGCTTTGTAAGTAATAAGTCATTTAATTTTCACAAAAACTCTATGAGGTAGAACTATTATTATTCTTAGCAATGAAGAAACTGATATTTCAAAAATGGAATAATTTATTTAAGGTGACATAGCTAGTAAAAAAAGTCTAAATTTTGCTAGTAGAACCTTTGTTGCTTACCCACTACACTCAATAGGAAGTTTCACCACACCCCATTCAGCTAATATTTTTGCGTGGACTTTCTATCAAATATGTACCATATTCCTGAGAGGTTTCTCCCCAAGACATGTTTATTTGATGCCATATAGAAAGTTGAAATAGTTTTAGAAATTAAATTCACTTATACCACAGTGGTCAGGACAAGTGAGGGGTCCTCCCATAACTGTCATATTAAATAATTTACTTCTGGGGGTCACTGTGGTGACTTCTAAAATTCTCAGGGAAGGAGGCAACATCAGGTTTAGAGAAATTATTTGGAAGATTCCTAAGTGAATATGTAAATAATTTGAATGAATCCCAATTACCTGAAACAACCTCTGGCCGACTCCTAAATTGTTAAATACTTCATCTCTCTCCATCCCTTTGGATGTGATCTCAGCTTACTGGGGAAGATTTCCAGGGCTAGGGCAGCTATCTCCCGTTTAGAAAAAAATCCAGAAAAGGACCCAGAAGTCCATTAGCAAGATGACCATGAGTGACCTATGAATGGAGGTGCTGTGAAAATCAAGAATCAAGGGAACACTGCTAGCCCTAGCCAGAAGGAGACTTTCAAAAAATTTTTTTCAGTAAATTATGGGTGAATTCAGAGAGGATTATTTATATACAATGAAGACCCCGCCCTAAACATCTTGTTAGATGATACAATAATAAATTCTTTATTTTTTAGGCCAGCTGAGTTAGGATTTCCTGTTATTTTCAGTAAAAATAACTTAAGAGAAGGCATTAATAATATGTCTTCTTCCATATTGCCAAAATTTTGCATGATTTTTTGACTTTTGATACTAATTTCAAATGAATGGATCCTTTAGGTAACCCGCCTCCTTTTGAAATTTGGTGCTGATGTAAATGTAAGTGGTGAAGTTGGAGATCGGCCCCTGCATCTAGCAGCTGCAAAAGGATTCTTTAATATTGCAAAGCTCTTAATGGAAGAAGGCAGCAAAACAGATGGTAAGATTATATATTTAGAAGACCTTTGCCCTCTTTTCTTATTTACTAGAAAATAATCTTAAAGAAGATTAATTCTGTCCTTATGTAATAATTTGTTCTATAAGTCATAATTTATTATACTTAATATATTAATTAAATCTATGTGTTCATTCTTCTTTATACATTTTAGCTCAATTCTTAATATATTAGGTGCTGCAGTTAACAGTAAAGGGGTTGTCCTAGGTAAATGATTCCTATTTGTTGTTATTCATTAATATTTTTCTTTAGTTGGGATCAAGTTTATATACAGAAAAAATTTTAAATCTTAAGTGAATATTGACTTAACTGAATATTTACCTATGCATACACCCATGTAAAAACAAGTTATATCAAGTTATAGAATATTTTCATCTGGAAGGTTGAACTCTGGAAATTTCCCTTGTGCCTCTTTCTGAGTAAATAGCTTTCACCACCATAGGTAATCAATTATTTGACTTCTGTTGCCATAGGTTAGTTATTTTTCTATTCTGGCAGTTAATAATTTTGTGACCACCTTTTTTTGACCAACACTATGATTTTGACTTTTATCTATATTGTTGCATGAATTATAGTTTGGAATTTTAAAATATTTATTTTTCATTTATAATTGAAATACAATATTATATTAGTTTCAACATGTATACAATATTAAATTAGTGTATAACATGTATATGTGTGTGTACACACATACATGTACCCACACACATATACTTATGAGTGAAATTACTAAATCAGAAGGTATGCACATGTTTAACATTTGAAGAAATTTCAGAGTTTTCCAAAGTGTCAGTACCCCTTTTCACTCTCATATCAATATATGAGAGTTCCCCATATCTCCCTTAACATTTGATATTATTATTATTTATGATGAAATTAGAATATGAAATTTCTATTTCATATAGGAAATGAAATTAGAATATGATAAATTTTGGGGAAAATAGCTTTAGAAAATGACCTAAAGATTTTAGATGTAATTAATAGAATAGAATTTCCTGCAACTTTATATTTTTTAAATTATAAAATGAGTTTTTGGAAAATTGATTGAAAGTAGAGCATGAAAAAAATTTTCCTTTCTCTTTCTTTTTCTCTTCCTCATAAACTTTACTTTGACACAGATTCCCTCAGAGTTACATCTTGTCATTAAATTCTCTCAGGCAAATCCAACATTCTTTCATTGACCCCCAAGAGACCTAATTAAAAGCCCAGCTGTAAGAGCTGCTGGCCTTTGCAGCAGAAACGATGCACATTTATAAAAGGACAAGGTTGTCAAAGCTCTAGAACAGTGGTCGGCAAACTCATTAGTCAACAGAGCGGCAAACCGCAGCTCGCGAGCTGCATGTGGCTCATGAGCCGCAGTTTGCCGACCACTGCTCTAGAACTTCCAGTTCCTTGGTCTAAAATTGAGACTGATATTCAGCTAATAAAGCTAATCAAAGTTTTCATTTACTCATAAGGAAAACACAAAGGCTTCCAGAGACAACTATGAGGAGAGGCTAAAGCAGTTTCCAGTTTCCATGTTGGAAACAGAGCCATTTTATCTTGTAAAATTTAAGCAACCTAGTTTGTGTCATTTTTTATAAGCCAGTGTGCTATAACTTAGGCATCTTTATAGCATTAGCATAAACAACCTGTGCTGTCAGGATGCAGGGGAGGCTGTCCCTGAACCTTGTTAAGTAGTCTCTGGGATTCTGTTAGCTTAGAATAGGCAGAAGTACACCTCTGTGAACCACTGAACACATAATTGTGTTTTTGAAACCGCCTCACTCTTCCAAGGAGCCAGGAACTGCTCACTTTTCCCCTTTTATTGTCAATGCCAAACTGCTTTTTACTCATCTTCCTAACTCCAAAGCTCGGTGGTGTCAAAATGAGTGTCATTTATGATCAGCATGTCTCCAGGATCAAAGGACTCTTCTACAAAAGGTATTGAAATGTGTACTGCACCTGAATTCCCCTTACGCCCCAGCCTCATGTGATATAATTATAAGCATTTTCTTTCTGATTGACACAAGCTCTACATGCCTCCTACTCAATCATTTAAAAACTTGAGAGACAGCATGACTCAGATTTTTAAATATATTTTTAGATGATCTTTTAGTACACACTTGATATTTAAGTCCCTTTTGCACTTCAACCAATTTCAAAGAATAAACCAGAAGATCTGTAATGGTGATGAACATTACACATTTATTATTAGCTAGTTCACTGATTCCAAAATGTAGCTAAGCCTCCAGATGATCTATTTACTTATATAGGATCTTGCCTATCATAATAGACCTAGGAGGAAGAATAAATGAATGACCCCAAAAAGGAACACAATTTGAAATCTGATATTTTCAGTATGTTTCCTTGGTAACAGAATGTGACAAATGAAAATAAATTTGGGTTACAAAATTAGCCAAAATGCAATTCTGAAAGTACCCTCTTCAGTTCAACATGTCTGGGAGACTGACTTACTCAGTCATGTATCTTTTAAGTCTCCATCTTTTTTCTTATATCTCTCAGGGCAATGAAAAGGGATAAATGTAATGCTTATTGAATGAGATTGAAAAGGTCAAAATATTGTTGAACTCCCAAAGAAGAAAATGGTGATACATTTGTCACAATCTTTAAAATTCAGAATGTTTAAATTTGTTATCCTCTGACTGTTAAAATCTATAGTTATTTTAACATGAAACTGAATATTGTAGAAAGTCATAAAATTTCTAGGACATGGTCAATAAGAGGAAGTATTTATTTTTTAAAGTATACCTTGTCAGAAATATTACACAAATTCATTATTGAAAATCTAAGACACACTTGGGAATTGCTTTAGAGAGCTAATGATATGTGCTGACATTGCTGGTTAATATGAAATTTTTTGTTTTATCTTTAAGATCAATAAACAGACATAAGCAAGTAATAACATCCATTCACCCACCCCTTTATCCAATCTTTCTTTCAAAAGACATTACTGAATACATACTCTCTTCAAAGTAGAGGAATAGGCACTAAATATTTTTCAAATACCAATGATTCACAAATATTGCTTTGCTTGGAATTTTACTTTATTTAAATATTTCAATAAGATGTTAAGTTAGAGAAAATAGAATATCATTCACACATCCAATTTCCTCAGAGAAGGTAAAATAATAAATACTTTTATTGTCCTTGCAAATTGGTCCAAGACAAAACTAAGTAAATCACAATGACTGAAGCATAAATATAAGTGTATACACCTAAGCTCTGTACCTGATCCAGATTTCTCCTGACTTGTCCCTTTGGTTGGCATTTACTAATTGATGGGAAAAATATCTAGGCCATTACAGGTAACTCACCAAGTGGATAATCTTCTTTGAAGTTTCTCAATTCAACTATCTACACTAATAAAGGAGAAATATGCAAATTGACCATACCTCCACAACGCCCACCAACCAATCAGGAGTGAGTATGCAAATTAACCCAACAAAGATTGTGAGTTAATTTGCATACAGGCGTGGAGCGGCCAGGCAGGGCAGGATGTCTGTGATGAGGGGAAGTGTGGGGGGCAGAGGGAGCTACAGAAGCCGTGCTCTGGCAGCAGCGGAGAAGACTGAAGGCTCTGGCCAGAGCGAAGATGGAAGGTGGCGGCCAGAGCAAAGGCCTGGGTCCTGGGTGCTGGAGGAAAACCAGTGCCAGCAGCCAGGGGAAGGAGGCCTATTGCATGAATCTTCATGCAACGGTCCTCTAGTAGAAGAATAATGTTGGGTGGGGCCAGGAATGGCCAAAGGCAAATTATGAATTAATAGAAGATTGTGCTTCATTCTTCTTTACAATGTCCCCTCTGGACCTCAAGAACTCTTATGTGACCTCCAGATGCTCTGGACTCCCTACTGTCCTCAGGCATCGACTCACAGTATTGACTTTCCCTGGCTTCCAACAGGATGTGAACAAAGGAAAAGCATCATAAAAAGGAAGATAATCAAAACAACTAGAAACACTCTTCTGAAGTAAGGGTGCCCTTCTGAGTCACTCATTAATAGAAAAGAATCTAAGATTTATTTTTCAGTACAGCTTCGGGAGGAGTTCAGTGATTTTGCTGAAGAATTTCCCTGTGGCTTAAGATCTTGCAGGAAAATAAAATGAGAATAATTATCTAAAAATATAGCAGCTACAAGGTCTAAATTCATGTTCATTACGTATCAAATGATGATTATAACAACAGTACAATAGTAATGAATTAGTACTTGCACATTTTTAAATTAACTATTTTCTTCCCTTTTTTTCCCTGTCATTCATCATTAAATTTTTCCCCTTTGATTCTTTTGGTTCTATGAACAATTTGTATATATATGAGGATTAATTGGGTTTGTTCAGGACTATTATTTTCTATCTTGAATAAAGCACTCTGTACAGATGGGATAATAAGAGATTTTTTTAAATGGCTATAGACCAGTTGATTCAGTTATTTTCGTTTTTAAAATTATGCAAAAGCTAATCCAGAATTGGTGTTCAGTTATTATTATTTTAGTCCTGTAATTCTTGACTATCCAATTAGCTTTTAAGTTATATGAAGGTATCGACTCTATGCATTTATAGCTTATTGGTCTCAGCACTTAGCAAATGTCTAGGAGGGAAATTAGTAAAAAGGGAGAGAAGACATTTTTATTAAGTGCCTAATATGTGATAGGCATCATGCTAGAAGCTTTCCAATTATGCTCTCCTTGAATCCTTTCAGCATCCCTGCAACAATTGTGTTATTACATCTATTGCTACTGAGAAGAAATCAATACATCTGACACCTGGCACAGTGCTGGTGCCTAGTGATCGTTTCATACTTGTTGAGGAATGAATAGGTATCAGTCAGGTCTTCTCATTTGCAAGCACTGGAAACTAACTTTTGCTAATTTATAAAAGGAATATGTTAAAGCCGTGGTTGGCAAACTGTGGCTCGCGAGCCACATGCCGCTCTTTGGCCCCTTGAGTGTGGCTCTTCCACAAAATACCACGGCCTGGGTAAGTCTATTTTGAAGAAGTGGCGTTAGAAGAAGTTTAAGTTTAAAAAATTTGGCTCTCAAAAGAAATTTCAATTGTTGTACTGTTGATATTTGGCTCTGTTGACTAATGAGTTTGCCGACCACTGTACAGTTAAAGGATATCAAGCAGCTTGCAGAACCTTCCCCAAGACAGGGTTGGAAAGCCAGTCCCAGAATCCTCATAGTGAAGAACGATATCCAAAATCACACTCCACAACTAGTCCTATGAAGATACATGGCCACCCTGCTTGGCACACACAGCACCACTTGTGATTCTGGCACCAGCAATGCAGGGCACTGATTCTTGGGGCTGGATCACTCCTGCTGGAAACTGGCTGGTGCTACTCCGCCAATGCTGCATTGCCCAGATAGCTTAGGCTCTGCTTTTTTCGTGTCATCAGCTCCAATGTCAGAGTCTCATATAATGTGTTGGTGGGAAGAGCCTATAGATAAGTGTCCAATGGCACTATTGAGAGTGAAACAGTCACTATACTTTGGTTCTCCACCTTTCTAATGCCGCAACCACTGTTAGACTAACAGGCCTAAACCAGAACATATGGTCACCCTCTGCCAGTCCTGTTCCCTTGCTACAAAGGAAACTTGGAAATATTTTCAGCTTCTATGATAGAACATGGTTTTGGCCTCTTTTAGTACAGGGAATTCACCAAATGTCAGAATAGGTTATAAGGCTGGGTGGGCCGAAGAGAAGGACAAATGCCCACTACTGAGTGAGCAATTGAATGTTAAATAACTGTCTACAGTAATGGGATTAATGAGGTCTGCCTCACTCTAAAGCTCATTGGTTTTTATGATACCTGCTCTGTATACCATAATGTGATAATTCTCAGTTAAGGGTACGTCGGAACCTCCCAAACAGAGTTGTAAACATACAGAGAGCTAGGGCCCTCCCTAACTTGTTAAACCCAAATCTCGGAAATGGTGTTCTGGCCAGGAGCTGTAATTTTTAACATCCTCTAGAGGAGGAGAAAATCAATTTGAAAGGAGATACTTGTGGAATTAAAGCCATGAGCACCTTTTAGGTGCATATTAGTTTCCTGAACTATTCCATTGTGCAAGGTAGACTTGATTAGATGTGTTCCATAGAATTTATGGGAACTAGAAGAAAGCCTGCTTAATGTGGTAATAGGCAATAGAATATAATTATAACTTTTTAAATTGGTTGCACTTAATTTCCTTTATTATTATCATTAATTGGCAATTTCTAGGAGTCTCTCAGGCACTTGGGAAAAATCCCTGACACTACCCATGAGAAGGCTAAGGAACAAGGGCTTCCAGGTGACATGCCTTTTTCTTTCTCACTGATGACAGTGAATGCTCAGGACAATGAAGACCACGTCCCACTTCATTTCTGCTCTCGGTTTGGACACCATGATATAGTGAAGTTCCTACTTCAGAGTGATTCAGAAGTCCAGCCTCATGTTGTTAATATCTACGGAGACACCCCTTTGCACCTGTGAGTATTATGTATAATACTATAGGTCCTCCAGGCATGTGGCATGTACCTATTTACTGTAATCAAAATATGTTCTTTAACTCTAGGGCATGCTACAATGGCAAATTTGAAGTCGCCAAGGAAATCATCCAAATATCAGGAACAGAAAGTCTGACTAAGGAAAACATCTTCAGTGAGACAGCTTTTCACAGGTAAATGAATATTTAAATACAATAGCCACTACACTTAGCGGACACCCTATGGCACCTGCAGTTGTATACATACAGCAAGAACAAATAGTGGCAGATGTTGCAATCAGAGAGCGAGAGCAGAGGGTGGGCAGGAGACAAGGATCCCAAGCTACAAGCACAGAATAAGGTAGAGGCAGATGCTGCTGTTAGTACAACAGATGGGGCCTGTGCCAGATGCTGCATTCATGGCAGCAGCCCCAAAGACAGGGACTGATGTTGCCAAGGCAACAGGCATATCAACATCTGTAAGCATATTGTTTCCTTTCCACTTCACTCCACAGAAAGCTGCCAGAAGGGCCAGTGCCCATAGTCCTCCTCCTACAAGAATCTCATTACTGGAATTCATTAGCATTAAATGTGACACTTTTTTCCTAAGCACATAAGCCTTATGTGCAAATGTATCTACCTATCTAAGACATCCATCTGTCAGCCTATAAAAACTTAGTCAGGGTGGCCAGTGAGAGACCTAGGAAGAGGACTATGGGCACTAAGGAGAAACCTTAGTTCCTTTCTAACCATCTATGAGAGTCCTTTACAATATGCTTTTTGCTCTAGAAAAGCATTCTGAAGGAGCAGCTGGATTTGAAAAAGTTGCAACAAAGAAGGAAAGAAGGAAGGGAGAGGAGGAGAGAGGACAGGGAAAGGTAGCTAATAACTCAGAGCTATAACTTCCTAAAGTGTCCATAAGGAACAGATTTAAAACAGGTGACTAAAAATTTCATTTTTAACAGGTGACTATCCTATATAATAAAAGTGTAGTATGCAAATTGTCCCCTCGATCATGAGTTGTCCGGGAGTTTGACCAGGGGGCGGGGGAAGGGAGGGAGCCCCCAGCCAGCAGCCAGCAGCCGCTAGGGACCGTACCAGTGCATGAATTTTGTGCACTGGGCCTCTAGTTTGGCTATAAAAATAAAAAGAATAATTTTAATTTAGTAAAACTTGAATATAAGACAATTTACCTGCACATTTCAGATGCCTTGGCCAGTTTGTAACCTCTAAAAAATAAACAAAATAAGCCTGGGACTCTATATTTATGTAGTGTTTCTATTACAGTGGTAAATGATTAAATGAAGAGGCCCTTTTTCATAAGCTTGTGCTTCTGCATTAGGTATCAACCTGTCAAATTCCACTTGGATTTCCAGATTTTTCTTAGCAACCAAGAGGTCAGCGAAAAGGGAGGCAAAGAAAACTACCACTTATGGAGTGATTATATGCTGGATTATTTATGTCTATTATCTTATTTAAACCTCATAACCATTTTACAAAGTTGGATTTATTACCTCTCTTTTACAGATGAGAAAAATCGAGGCTTAGAGAAGCTAAGTAACTTGCCAGAAATTCTTATGGCTAGAAAATCATGTAATAAATGCCTGCCTAATTCCAAATCCTGTACTTTTTAAATATGTCTTCATGTTCTAGTACCAAAATATTTTGTCTGTTTTCTATACACTCTGTAACAGAACATATTCAAGAACTTTTCAGATCCCACCTTCAGTTGAAATGGATCAGTGGGATCTGTCACTGAAGGGGACAATTAGCAGAACTGATATGTACAGGTTGCTGGTGTTCTCTTTTCCCATAGGTCATGCTTGTTAAGGCTGATACCTCAGGCTAGTTTTCAAATCATTTTGCTATTCAGTGCACATAAATTGGAACCAACTCTAATCAGAAGATGGTTGTCACTTCCAGAGGATTGCTTATATGACAAGATTAGTGAAGTTGCGTTAAAAGTATGTTCAGTTGTTTTATTTTTGTGCAAACCTGTGGCAATTAGAAATAACATGATGTTTTTATTCTAGTCAATTTAAGCATAAAGTAAACTTCCCTTTTACATGAGAAATTTACTCAATTATGAATTATTTTATGTACTAATCACAGTGCTTTGTATATAGCAAGCACTCAATATATTTACTTCTGTTATTGTTTTCATAAGTATATGTATACACAGATATGTCCTATATAACAAAAGCCTAATATGCTAAGTGTCCAGTCATCCATTCAACCAATCAAAGCGTAATATGCTAATGATATGCTAAGGCTGCTCAACTGCTTGCTATGACATACACTGACCCCTAGGGGACAGACAGTCAACCAGTTGACCAGTCGCTATGAAGTGCACTAACCACCAGGGGGCAGACGCTCCAACCAGTAGGTTAGCTTGCTGCTGGGGTCTGGCCAATCGGGACTGAGCAAGATGGGCTAGACACGCCCTGGAGCCCTCCCACAGTCCCCGGCTGGCCAACCTTCCACATTCCTCCCCAGCCCCAATCATGCACTGGTGGGGTCCTCAGCCTGGCCTGCACCCTCTCACAATCCAGGACCCCTCAGGGGATGTAAGAGAGTGGGTTTCATCCCGATCCCGCAGGCCAAGCCAAGGGACCCCACTGGTGCATGAATTCGTGCACTTGGCCTCTAGTATATATATATATTCAGATCTCATTATTTTCTGTAAATAGTTGCTTTGAAAGAAACAATCAGGCAATTCAACAGTGGAACATTAAAAGTGTAGTATTATGGGAACTATTTATTATGCAACTAATCAATGCTGGTAAAGTCTATTGCAGTGAAATGGTAGCTTTTTAATCACTCAATGAATTATTCAAGAAAGTTTAATTAAGAACCAGCCTTGTGTTGGTGCAGTAGGAACATTAAGATGACAAGATTTCTTCTCTTATTAAAAGAATTCTGTTGTAAGGTATCAAGGTAAGCAGAGGCAGTCCTATAAACACCCCAGCATCTAGAGTAGCCTGGGTAAATCGGGGCTGTATTTATTTTCTAGGGCAGCCATAACAAAATGCCACAGACTCTGTTGCTTGAAAACCAGATGTTTATTTTCTCACAGTTCTAGAAGCTGGAAGTCCAGATCAAGGCATCAGAGGGTTTGGTATCTTCTGAAGTCTCTCTCCTTGCCTTGCAGATGGCCACATTTCTGCTGTACCATCACATGGTTGTCTTCTGTTTCTGTAACTGTGTGTGAAACTCCCCTTCTTATTGGGATACCAGTCATATTAGGTTAGGACCCACTCTAATGGTTCAATTTTTAACTTAATTGCCTATTTACATTGTATCTCTTTAGATATGGTCACATTTTGAGGTTTTGTATGTTGGGGTTTCAGCATATTAACTTGAGGGGCATGCAATTCAGCCTATAACAAGGGCCTTCTATTTTCTTTATGGTATATTTTTTGCAGTGCTTGTACCTATGGCAAGAACATTGACCTGGTTAAATTTCTTCTTGATCAAAATGTTGTAAGCATCAACCACCAAGGAAGAGATGGGCACACAGGTAAGGCTGTGGTGAGATCATCAATAGTTTATGTGGCATATCCAAAACTGTCAAGAAAAGTAGTATGCTCAAGAAGAAAGGGGGCAGTGGGAGTGGTCCACCCCAGAGGGGAGGGATATTTTATCAATTACATCATTTAGAATTGATGGTGCATGGTGATAACAATAAGCAACTGACTTTGAGGTAGTTTCACTGTTGCACTAAAGTATCTCCAGTCAATGAATTCCTTGTGCTCTGCACCAAGAACAGACTAACAACATTGCCCTCCCCTTGGTTGGCTGATCAAGAAAAATACTTGATTGGGTCTTTGTTCTTTGATATGTACAAAGATGCCAACCTTTTTCTTGGTAATTACAGTAGGTATAGAAATACTAGGAATTGTGCTAAACAAAAAGGCAGTCTATATAGAAGATCAACTAGAATAGTATACTTCTTTTGCCTAAAGTATATCTTGTTTGCTCAATAATGGAATTAATTCGTTATCAAAGAAGTAAATCCTTCCCTTGTATCTCTGGCAACAAATCTATTACATGGTAATGACTGTCTTTTGAAAATTGATTGTTTTCCTCTTTTTTCCTTTAGCACTTTCATTCTATTCTATTGTAGGATTGCACTCTGCTTGCTACCATGGTCACATTCGCCTGGTTCAGTTCTTACTGGATAATGGAGCTGATATGAATCTAGTAGCCTGTGATCCCAGCAGGTCTAGTGGTGAAAAAGATGAGCAGACATGTTTGATGTGGGCTTATGAAAAAGGTATATTTTTCATCATTGCATCTCTCTAGTAATACATGGAACTGTGTGCATAGATTATGGCATCAATAATTTTTTTTTTGCTTGCATGATTTGTACACTCCCATTTCTCTGTAAATTATATTTGAGTCACTGGGGACTTGCATCAAAGAGTCCAATAGACCATCAGTAGGGAAGGCAACCCCTGAGCTGCAGATGAACTGAAGGCATGCTTGGTATTGGCACTTTGTAAAGAGAATGGGCTCACATTCTAGATACTAGAGAAAAAAATCGCGATGGATAATGACAGTTACTTTCTTAGAGTAGACATAGAGCGAGTCTTTATCTCTTAAATGGGGGAAATTTTTATGTGAATTCAAATTTTTAAAAGGAAATAAATACAAAGAAAGAAAGGGAATGTTTGTCAGATCTGCTGACAATGCCTCTACTTTAAAAAGTAAGGGAGCTAATAATTAGTGTTTAAGTATAAACTTACTGGAGTGCCAAGTAGTGCAAGCTTGGGCTAGGATGGGAAAATACCTGGGTTTAAATCAAGCCATGTTCTTTTATCTTAGGCAAGTTATTTATTATTGCTGAACTTCAGTTTCTTCATCTGGAAAATGAGGACAACAATAACTCCTCTTTTACAAGATTGTAAAGAGTAAATGAGATAGTATGTGCAAATTGCTTACAACAGTGTCTGGCACAAATGAGTACCTAATAATTGTATTTTAGTAATGATAACATTGGTAATAGCAGTAGTATAGAAATAAAGGTGATTAATAACAAATTCTTCATTTTAAGGGAAAGGAAACTAGAGACAATTAGAAGGTGAACTAGCATCTTTGTCATTGTTATTAAGATATATTGTATCTTAGAAGCAAGCTGTACATAAGCGATCTTTATACACATGAGGCCCTATGGAGTTTAAATTTCTAGAGGACATGGAACAATAGACATTGTAATTGAAATCAGAGATCTACAACTAAATGCTGTAAAATATGTCAGACGTTGATGTCTGCATTACCTTATTAGGAAGTTTAAAGTATGTAAAGAAGTGTTTTCATCTTTTTAAATGCTAGAATCTTAGCAGTCCATACTAAAGGAGACAATTACTAAACTGGAAGATTTATCAGGCTACCTGAAGTAAAACATAAAAGTCCATTATTGAAAAGAAAAATGGAGTTTGATGGATAGAAATAGGCAGCTATTATAGAACATAGACAAGGAGAAAGAAAAACATACAGGTTTGAAGATTTATAGTAAAAAAAAAAAAAGACATAGTAGTTACTTTAATAGAAACAAGTGAACAAATATGGACTAGTAGGGACTTTGTAGATATACTAGTAGGCCTGCTATTTTTATTTGTGTTGTATAAATACACACACACACACATATGTTTGCACATTGTAGTTCAATGAATTTTCACAAACTGAACTAACTCTAGCATACAGATGAAGAAATGGGTCATGGCTAGCACCCCAAATCCCTACTTACATTCTCTTCCAATCACTCCTCAAAAAGGGTACCACTGTCTTCATGGGGCATATATTAGCTTTGCCACTTCATGTATTTTATATAAATGGAATGGTATGCTATATATCTGTTTTTGTCTGGCTTCATTTGACCCACAATTTGTAAGATTCATCTATATTGTTGCAGATAGTTGTAGATCATTCATTCTCATCGTATAGTATAATGGTTTGCAACTATATCACAATGTACTTATTCACTCTACTGTTTAGGGGCATTTGAAGAATTTTCAATTACAGATTATAAAAAATGCTGTTGCTGTGAACACTCACGTACATGTCTTTTGATAAGTATCTGTAAATACTTCTGTTAGGTGTAATGACCTGTTGCTTTGTATAAAAGAAATTTCAGGTAGTTCTATATTTGAGTATCAGTTGGAAAATCTTACATATCCTGAGGCTTCCAAAGGCCTTACTAATTTCTGGTTACTCAACACATGGCATTTATTTAGATGGTTATCAGTGTCTCTTAAGAAATTTGAGTTTCAGAGAAAGATTATTTACAAAGCATTAGTCTTCTGGAAGACAGCTCAGAAATAGCTGCTGCAGCTAGCACTGGCACTGGCTTTGTGTTTAGTTGATTGAGAATGATAGTTGAAAACTGGTTTTATTTTATGTTTTTGTGGATCCCCACACTTTATAAAACAATAAATCATGGTATAAGCTCCTAAGAGTTCCTACCAAATGACAACAAAATTCCTCTAGCTTAGAGGATTTAGCCACTGGTCTCTGCAACATATGCCATGCTTGTCACTCTTATTTGTTCAACTAATGTGCCAGGCACCAGTGTTGCATCTCATTATTACCATGAATTTTAACAAATTGAATGTTAGTACTCAGGAGACAGATGGATGGTTTGGGTATGTTCTTAGGATAGAAGAAATCAAATCAACAAAATGAAATTGTTGCTATTTTTTCTTGCTGGAGAAATGTTGCATCATTTTCATGTGTTCAAGGAGGATTGAAATGGCCTTCTTAAAATATTGTCAACAGTACACTGTCCCTGTTTTATTTAGATAAAGAAATGCTTCCCTTCCTAGCTGATTTGGCTCAGTGGACAGAGGCATCGGCCTGGGGACTGAAGGGTCCCAGGTTGAATTCCGATTGGGGGCACATGCTTGGGTTGTGGGCTTGATCCCCAGTGGGGCGCATGCAGGAGGCAACCAATTGATGATTCTCTCTCATCATTGATATTTCTATCTCTCTCTCCCTCTCCCTTCCTCTCTGAAATCAATTTTTAAAAAAGGAAAAGAAATGCTTTTCTTTCTTGCTCAGAGAGGGACTCAATAAATTAATGGATGTGGCATACTAAGGATTTCCCTGGGCAAGTTGGAGATGGAGAAGAAGCACTAAAACTTCACTTGGAGTTTCTTCTTTATGCAAAAGAAATTATGTAGAAATGGCCCCATCCAGGACAGATAAACCAGGACTGATAAACCAGAAGGGACCCTATAACCAAGGTCTATCTATTTGAAAAGGTGTAATTTTGGATGGGTCCAATTTGAATAGCTCATCCTACTTTAACCTCTTAATAGAAAATTGAGAATGTTTTTCAAAAACATTAACCTCTGTTTGAATTATTCTAAGGCAAATTTTCACCTGACCCAAACAAAACTTTCCGTTAATATCTCTGATATTCTGATATAGCATGTTGAGGGGTGCTTTGCACTGTTGGAAGAGTTCTCTTTTTCTTTTTTAGATACTTTCAGAAAAGAGCTGAAAGTGGGATCAGATATGAAAAATACTTTCTATTTACATAGCCCTTTTATTTTTATTTAAGTGTACTATATTGTATTAGTTATATTAGTTTCAGGTGTACAATTTAGTGATTTGACATTTTTATACCCAATGTGATCACCCCACTAATTCTAACAATCATCTGTCACCATGCAACATTATCAAAATATTATTCACTCTATTCCTCTTCAGCTTTTTCACCCATTCTTTCACCCCCTCTGGTAATCATCCCTTTGGTCTCTGTTTCCTATGAGTCTGTTTTTGCTTTGTTGTTTCTTTATTTACATAGCCCTTTTAACCTAAAGATATCAAAATAAATCCTGGAAATAATTTTTCTTGTGACCTTGATTCTACACAGAAGCTACTGGTTAAGTTTCAGTATTTCTCTACCATTCTGCTCAGAGCTCCAATTTTACAATATTTAGAGTGTTTCCCATCCTTAAGTCTGCCTTCCCCTGCCAACCTTTTTTTTTTCTACGCCATCTGAAAGTAGCGATAGCTGTCTCACTCACTTGGATTTGTTCTGCCCTTTCCCTGAGGTACAAAGGACTTGTATGAATCAATTTAAATTGGCCAGAAGAAATAGCCAGCAGCCTGCTTATGTTCAAATCCTCTGCCCTAATCACCAGTATGGAAAAACCATTGAAAAGACCTACACATAATCTTACATCCATTGCATTAAAGATGAAACTGCCAAATTGAAAAGATCTCAGCCAATTAGAATTGAACACATAGCTCAATAGTCTGTCTGGCAGTTAGATTTGAAAAGGCTGCCTTTGACAAAGAAAAGCACTCCTTTATGGCAGGCTGTTTAGGGCCAGAAAATCACCCAAACTAGAAACAGAACTGAAACTCTGTTTTGCTAAAACGTCTTATTTGCTTCAGCACTGACACCAATTAAAGTAATTTGCAGAGGGTCCTATCCCAATATCTAATTGCCCAGAATACAATATTTGTGTACAGCAGTCCCACTCTAATTCACAGTGACAGGGAGCTGCAGTTGGAGAATCAGTGAGTAAGTGAGCAAAAACAATAAAAATCAAGGCTCCTATTGCATGATGTATACTTTGTTCATTCATTTTGACAAGTGTAGTATGGTGTGAATTATTTATAGTAAACATACTATAGTGTATTCTCAAAAAAGTAATACAGTCTTACAGTAGTGAATTTCTATAGTTTTCAACCAGTTAAAAATAACTAAGAGAGAAGGGTGTCAGAGGAGCAGAAGGAAGATATGGTGGATTCATTAAATGTTTTGATAAATTTTCATCAATGAAATTATAAATATTCAAGTTTCTTCTATATTAAATTCTATATTTGGACTTTAGTGAACCTACTTAATTTTGTGAATCTAGTTTAGTGTGCTTGCATGGATTAGGATAGGGTAGAGGAAGGAATACACAAAGGATTCAAATGGTATTTAAAAATCTATGTGTGATTTTGTGTATACTGGTTACCTTTATACATGTTTAGTTACTCTCTCCTTTAAAAATAAATAAAACAATACCAATTCTCATTAGAAGAGGAAAAACTTCCATTCTTTTAGGGAGTTACTGCGAAAATACTTTTGAAACATAATACATAAGAAACAACATATATTAAAATGGATAATGGAAGAGAAAGTACATTCATTAAGCACCAATTATATATGCATTTATCAAAGTAACCCTTTAAATTGGTAGTTTCTTTCTATTGGATAGTTTGAGACTTAGAGCTGTTAAGTCACACTTGCCCAAACCACACAGCTCTTAAGTGGAGAGCTGGTACCAAACAGAGGTCTATCTTATTACAGAGGTCAGTCTCTTTCCATCTGACTCTAGAATCAGATAGATCCAAGTCCCAATTTTATCCTCAATAATTAATTATCTTGGAAAAGTTATTTAACCTCTCTAAGCCTTAATCTTTAAACTTAAAATGAGTAAATTAATAACAACTTTACAGAATTCCGCTGAAGATTAGGGATAAGATGTACATGTCCAGAACATAAATTCTCAATAAAAATGGTGGTGTCTGTTATTAAGGGGATAGCAGAGGTTCAGTCAAGTTCCACATAACTCCCAAACCTCATGGTCTTTCCTAATTTACAACATGCTTTAGTGTCTGGAAAGAAATATGACATAATGACGCATTTGGATGAGGGGCATCCGCTACAAACCTGCTCATGAAGGGTGTATATCCCTGCCAAACACCACTGACAAACTTGGGATATATGAAAACATGTGTTGTTTTGGTGTATTGATATCTCTTATTTATGACTCAAGTAATAACATTCATTTTAAAACCTCAGGACCAAAGCAAATTCAAGGAGATTTAGAAAACCACTAATCAAAATATTATGAAAGCAATTTAAAACTATTACTCTAATATGTATATTAGCATGCAAAAAAAAAATAAAACACAAATTTGCAGATCTCTTTACTACAACAGTCAAGGAAAAGTGTCAAAAAAACAAAAACAACGTGCAGCCATTTTTTAAAACCACACAAACTGACATACTCAATCCCTTTATTTGGGGATCTGAGGATCATGTGTAATTCAACACGCCTACAATTGAACTTGACTTTTTTAAATTTTATTTTATTGTTTAAAGTATTACACATAGTATTACATATATCTCCTTTTTCCCCCCCATTGACCTTCCCCCAGTCTCCTCTACCCCCTGTCGCATGCCCTCATCCCACCCCCCCAGTGTCTTGTGTCCATGGGTTGCGCTAATATGCATGCATACAAGTCCTTCAGTTCATCTCTTTCCCGCCCTCCCCAACACTCCCCAGCCTTCCTGCTGTAATTTGACAGTCTGTTCCATGCTTTACTGCCTCTGTATCTATCTTTTTGTTCATCAGGATATAATGTTCTTTATTTTCCATAAAAGAGTGAGGTCATGTGGTATTTTTCTTTTATTGCCTGGCTTATTTCACTTAGCATAATGCTCTCCAGTTCAATCCATGCTGCTACAAATGGTAAGAATTCCTTCTTTTTTATAGCAGCGTAGTATTCCATTGTGTAGATGTACCATAGTTTTCTAATCCACTCATCTGCTGATGGGCATTTAGGCTGTTTCCAAATCTTAGCTATGGTGAATTGTGCTGCTATGAACATAGGGGTGCATATATCCTTTCTGTTTGGTGTTTCTAGTTTCTTGGGATATATTCCTAGGAGTGGGATTACTGGGTCAAATGGGAGTTCCATTTTTAGTTTTTTGAGGAAACTCCATACTGTTCTCCACAGTGGCTGCACCAGTCTGCATTCCCACCAGCAGTGCATGAAGGTTCCTTTTTCTCCGCATCCTCGCCAGCACTTGTTGTTTGTTGATTTGTTGATGATAGCCATTCTGACAGGTGTGAGATGGTACCGCATTGTCATTTGGACTTGCATCTCTCAGATGATTAGTGACTTTGAGCATGTTTTCATATGTCTCTTGGCCTTCCTTTTGTCTTCTTTCGGAAAGTATCTATTTAGGTCCGTTGCCCATTTTTTTTTATTGGATCATTTATCTTCCTTTTATCAAGTTGTATGAGTTCCTTGTAAATGTTGGGGATTGAACCTTTATCGGTGATAACATTGGCAAATATGTTCTCCCATACAGTGGGGTTTCTTGTTTTGTTGATGGTTTCTTTTGCTGTGCAAAAGCTTTTTATTTTGATGTAGTCTTATTTGTTTATTTTCTCTTTAGTTTCCATTGCCCTAAGAGCAGTATCAGTGAAGAAGTTCCTTCGGCATATGTCTGAGATTTCACTGCCTGTGGATTCCTCTAGTATTTTTATGGTTTCCCGTCTTATGTTTAAGTTTTTTATCCATTTTGAGTTTATTTTTGTGTATGGTGTAAGTTGGTGGTCTAGTTTCATTTTTTTGCATGTATCTGTCCAATTTTCCCATTTATTGAAGAGACTGTCTTGACTCCATTGTATGTCCATGCCTCCTTTGTCAAATATTAATTGAGCATAGTAGTTTGGGTCGATATCTGGGTTCCCTATTCTATGCAATTGCTCTATATGTCTGTTCTTGTGCCAGTACCAGGCTGTTTTGGGAACAGTAGCTTTGTAATACAGCTTGAAATCTGGTATTGAGATCCCACCTACTTTGTTCTTATTTCTCAGGATTGCTGCAGCTATTCGGGGTCTTTTTTTATTCCAGATGAATTTTTGGATAGTTCTTTCTAGGTCTGTGAAATATGCCATTGGTATTTTAATGGGGAGTGCATTGAATCTATAGATTGCTTTGGGTAGTATGGAAATTTTAATGATGTTGATTCTACCAATCCATGAACATGGTATGTTCTTCCATCTGTTTACGTCTTCCTCTATCTCTTTTTTCAGTGTCCTGTAGTTTTCCGCATATAGGTCTTTTACCTCCTTGGTTAGGTTTATTCCTAGGTATCTTAATTTTTTTGGTGTGATGGTAAATGGGATTGCTTTATTAGTCTCTCTTTCTGTAAGTTCATTATTGGTGTATAGAAATGCCATAGATTTCTTGGCGTTAATTTTGTATCCTGCTACATTGTCAAATTCATTTATTAAGTCTAATAGTTTTTTGATGGAGTCTTTAGGGTTTTCTATGTACAGTATCATGTCATCTGCAAATAAGGACAGTTTTACTTCTTCTTTTCCAATTTGTATGCCTTTTATTTCTTCTTCTTGTCTAATTGCAATGGCTAATACTTCCAGTACTATGTCAAACAGGAGTGGTGAGAGTGGGCATCCCTGTCTTGTTCCTGTTCTTAGGGGAAATGGTTTTAGTTTTTGCCCATTGAATATGATGTTGACTGTGGGCTTGTCATATATGGCTTTTATTATGTTGAGGTATGATCCTTCAATTCCCATCTTGCTGAGAGTTTTTATCAAGAAAGGGTGTTGGATTTTGTCAAATAATTTTTCTGCATCAATTGATATGACTATGTGGTTTTTATCTCTCAATTTGTTTATGTGATCTATCACGTTTATGGATTCGCGGATATTGTACCATCCTTGCATCCCTGGGATAAATCCTACTTGGTCATGGTGTATGATCTTTCTGATGTACTGCTGGATCTGATTTGCTAGAATTTTGTTGAGAATTTTGGCATCTATGTTCATGAGGGATATTGGCCTGTAATTCTCCTTCATTGTGTTGTCTTTACCTGGTTTTGGTATTAGGGTGATGGTGGCTTCATAGAAGGAGCTTGGAAGTGTTCCTTCCTCTTGAATTTTCTGGAATAGTCTGAGGAGGATAGGTTTTAGTTCTTTTTTGAATGTTTGGTAGAACTCCCCTGTGAAGCCATCTAGCCCCGGGGTTTTGATTGCTGAAAGCTTTTTGATGACTGCTTCAATTTTTTCCATAGTTATTGTCCTATTGAGATTTTTAGATTCTTCCTGTTTGAGTTTTGGAAGGTTGTATTTTTCTAGGAATATGTCCATTTCCTCCAAGTTGTCCAGTTTGTTGGAATAGAGTTGTCCATAGTATTTTTTAACTATCCTTTGTATTTCTGTGGGGTCTGTTGTTATTTCTCCTCTTTCATTTATGATTTTGTTTATTTGGGTCCTCTCTCTTTGCTTCTTGGTGAGCCTGGCTAGAGGTTCATCAATCTTGTTTATCCTTTCAAAGAACCAGCTCTTGGTTTCATTGATCTTTTGTATTTTTTTTTTTTTTTTGTCTCTATGTCATTTATCTCCGCTCTGATCTTTATTATTTCCTTCCCTCTGCTTACACTGGGCTTTTCTTGTTGCTCTCTTTATAACTCTTTGAGTTGTAGGATTATGTAATTTATTACCATTATTTCTTGTTTTTTTGCAGTAGGCTTGTAGAGCTATGAACTTCCCTCTCAAGACTGCTTTCACTGTGTTCCATAGATTTTAGATTGTTGTGTTTTCATTGTCATTTTTTGCCATGATTTTTTTTATTTCTTCTTTGATCTCTCTGGTAACCCAGTCATTGTTTAATAGCATGCTGTTTAGTCTTCATGTGTTTGATTTTTTTTTTTTTGGATTGTTTTTATTGTAGTTGATTTCCAGTTTTATGCAATTGTGATCTGAGAAGGTGCTTGATATGATTTCTATCTTCTTGAATTTGAAGAGACTTTGCCTGTGACCCAATATATAGTCTATCTTTGAAAATGACCCATGTGCACTTGAGAAGAATGTATATTCTTTGGCTTTGTGGTGAAATGTTTTGAAGATGTCAATTAATTCCATCTGGTCTAGTGAGTCATTTAGGATTGATGTTTCTTTGCTGATTTTTTGTTTAGAGGATTTGTCCAATGGTGATAGTGGGGTATTAAAGTCTCCCACTATGATTGTATTGCTGTCAATCTCTCCCTTGATATCCTCCAGGAATTTTTTTATGTATTTGGGTGCTCCTGTATTGGGTGCATATATGTTTACCAGAGTTATTTCTTCTTGTTGGATTGCTCCCTTTAGTATTATGAACTGGCCTTCCTTATCTCTTTTTATGTCCTTCACTTTGAGATCTAATTTGTCAGATATAAGTATTGCTACCCCAGCTTATTTTTTTTCATTTCCATTTACCTGAAAAACCTCTTCCCATCCCTTCACCATCAGTCTGTGTGCATCTTTTTTTCTGAGGTGGGTTTCCAGTAGACAGAGATATATGGGTCACATTTTCTTATCCAATCTGTTACCCTATGTCTTTTGATTGGGGCATTTAATCCACTTACATTTAAAGTTATTATTGTAGGTACTTGTTTGTCACCATTTTTATTCTTTACCCCTGTGTTCCTTCTTCACTTCCTATTTCTTCTTTCTACAGCAGACCCTTTAGCATTTCTTGCATTGCTGGTTTGGTGGCCATAAACTCCCTTAGTCCTTTTTATCTGTGAACCTCCTGATTTCACCCTCAATTTTGATTGATAGCCTTGCTGGGTACAGTATTCTTAGATTCGGACCCTTCCTTTGCATGACTTTGTATATTTCATTCCATTCCCTTCTGGCCTGATGTATTTCTGTTGAGAAATCAGTTGAGAAATCATTCACTAGTCTGAAGGGGGATCCTTTGTAGGTAACTTTCTGTCTCTCTCTGGCTGCTTTTAAGATTCTTACTTTGTCGTTGGTGTTTGCCAGTTTAATTACAATGTGCCTTGGCATTGGTCTTTTGGGGTTCATTTTGTCTGGGATTCTGTGAGCTTCTTGGCTTTGTGTGAGTTTTTTATTCCCTATATCAGGGAAGTTTTCTGTCATTATTTCTTCAAACAGGTTTTCTATTCCTTGCTCAGTTTCCTCTCCTTCTGGCACCCATATTATGCGGATGTTGTTTTGTTCCATGTTGTCCCAAAGTTCCCTTAGGCTCTCCTCCTGCTTTTTAATTTTCTTTTTCTAGAAGCTGCTCTGCTTGGGTATTTTTTCCTACCTTGTTTTCTAGCTCACTGATGCGCTTCTCTGCTTCTTCTAGTCTACTGTTGATGCTCTCTATTGAGTTCTTTATAGCAGTGATGTCATTTTTCATTTCTTCTTGGTTCTTCTTCATTTCATCTTGTTTCTTACACATATTGTTGAATTTGTCTTCCATTCTTTTCATCTACCTTATGACCATTTCTCTGACAGGTTGCTTACCTCCAATTCGTTTACTTCCTTTTCTGGTGATGCCACCTTTTCTTTCATATGAGGGCTGTTTCTTTGTCTTCCCTTGATCTCTCTTCTCCGGGTGTCCGGTTATGTAGTTCTCTCTCTCCTTCGCTGGGTTGGGGCCTTAGTCTGAGACATTCAGAGGGACTCACAAGTCTTAAACCAGAGATGGGCAGAAGGGGGCAGTGGGTGCTGGGAAGACATCCCTATGCTAGAAGTGAACTTAACTCTTTTTTTAAAAAAGTATATTTCTTATTGATTTCCAAGAGGAAGGGAGAGGGAGAGAGATAGAAACATCAATGATGAGAGAGAATCATTGATTGGCTGCTTCCTGCTTGCCCCCTACTGGGGATTGAGCCCACAACCCAGGCATGTGCCCTGACTGTTAGGGTTGATTAAGCAATTGAATTGATACCCCTCCCCCAGCAACTGATTTTTCAGGCCACTTCACTATGGATATTCCCTTTGCTGAGACCACATTTCACTTGCTGCGACCACATTCCATTATCTCCCCTTCGGGTATGCATAAAGAAGTCCCGCCCAGGATAAAGCCTACCAAAACTCCTTTAAAAGCTGCTGACTCCCGTCACTGGGTGCTGGAGCCATCCAGGATCAGCCACCTGGTGTAAAGGTGATCGAATAAATTTGTAATCCCTCACCATTCTGGCCTTGTGCGTTCCTCCTTTGGTGACCTAACATTGACCAGGAATCGAACCTTGACCCGGTTCAAAGGTCAACACTCAAACACTGAGTCATGCCAGGTGGGTGAACTTAACACTTTGTCTTCATCAATCAGTTTCTCCTACCGTATCCCTTATTCACTGTGTCATTTTAAAGCAGTATCGCCCACTTAGTCACCTAAGTCAGAAATCTGGATTGATACTTGACTACTTTTTCTCCTTCAGTGTCCCCTACCCCATATTCATTCAATGAAGAAGTCTTGTTCATTTTACTTCATAGATATATTTGAATCCATTCTTTCTTTATTTTTGCTACCACGATTTTAGTCCATACCATGATCCATTTTATAGCCTCATAAGTAGACTTTTAAAAATAATATCTTCAGCATCTTTTGAATCCATTTTCCAACTATAGTCAGAGATATATTCAAGGTAAAAATAGGACCATATTATTTCCCAGCTTACAATTCTTCACTGACCCACTGGAGTCACCTATAGGAAAAGGTCCCAGTTTGCTATCATGGCATACCCTATGCCTTTCCTACCTCTCAGACCTCATATTCAGTTATTCCTTTCACCTGGATGACCTCACATGCCACAAGCATCATCACATTCACCAGATCACTATTCACTGGGTATTTGCTCCGTGACAGGCACCTTGGAAACACTCTATACGCCTTAACCCATCAAATATGAACGGTCAGCCTGTGAGACAGTGAAACACAGAAATTAAACTGAAATGCGTTGTTTTCCTCTGGGCAGTATACAAAGGTGATTTCCCGGGTTCTTCTCCAGGTGGATTTGAAGAATGAAGCTACCAACAAAAGGTGGTATAGGAAAAGGTGGAAATTTACTGGGAAACAAGCACAGACACCCACATGGGGAGGGGGAGAGAGACCCACTAAGTCCCTCTTTCCTAAGATTTATAAAGGCTGTGGTTCTTTGTGTCCTGATATTCCCTCTGATTGGCCACTATAGTAGCATCAAGACTCAAACCCCAAGTGGGGTCCTCCTCTTTTTTTTTTCCTACTCTCTGTGAGTTTCCCCTTTATTCTGTGAATGGGTGGCTTTCTTCCCCTTTATTTTGTGAATAAGTGGCTTCCTTTTCCTCTATTCTGTGAGTGAGTGGCTTCCTCTTTCTTTATTCTGTAAATGTATACCTTTTGGCAGCTTCCAGCCTCCTTATTCTGTGAATGTATGCCTTTTGGCAGCTACCAGCCTCCCAGCTTTGCAGCCCTACGGTTCTTTCCCTTGGACCCCTTAATTCCTAAAACTCCCTAAACCTGCCTAATTTACCCCTAAAAACTCCTTTCAACTATATCTATTCACATGATGGCAATACAAAAGTATTGGTTATCCCCACACATATCACATTATTCTATGTTTCCAAGCCTTTTATCATGCCTTTCCACACCCTTCCATTCTCTCCACCCCAGTTCACTTTTCACATCTGATTTCTACTTAGCCTTCAAGATTCAGTTTATGGATCTCCTCTTCCAGAAAGTCTTCCCTGACAGTCCAGCCTGTACACATGTCTTTTCTTTATGTTTTATTGTACCATGTGCACATCTCAATCTCTGTACTTATCACTTCAGATTAAAATATTCTCTCTCCTGCTAAATTATAAACATCTTGTGAGCAAGCATCTGAGCTATTACATTTTTCCTTTCAGAAACTTAATTCAATGGCTGATTCCCAATAGATGCTCAATACATGTTTGTTGAGGTGAAATTGAGTATGAGCACATATTTCAGTTATAACATTCTATTTTGTGTGTCACTAGATGGCATCTGGTCAGTTGTAGTATAGTTGATGTGATCAAGAATACTAATTACCACTATTCCGTTGTCTCTGTAGGTATTTCTTTAAATATAATAGGTTTCTAATCAACTGCACTATCCTAATACTTAAATTAATAGGAAGAAATATTTAAAAAATGCTCCAAATAAAGTGTTGCAGAATTTACCAGGTGACTAGAAAATACACAATGAGTACTAGTGTTACAGAAAACTGGAGAAGAACCAAGCAATACTTAGAGAGATGGAGTTACATTTATTATGTGCGGGTCCAGAGGAAAATGTCTCTCAAATTCTGGGCCCCAACATGGAGGAATTTTCCCTATTTATATGTTTTTACTTTCTTTGTCTCCCAAATATGGGGTGTTTCCGACCCCCTTTGCAAGTTCTTAAAGAGCCCCTATGTGCTGGGGCCTTGTGACCTCAACCAAAGACTTGGCCTGGTGCCAGCACTGATAATTTCATCTGGGGAAGGTTTAATGGCCTCTCTGAAGTGGGAGTAGTCTTATTTTCCTTATTATTTAAGCAAGCAAGGAAGCATTTACAGAAGCCAAATAGCAGCATTAAAATTTCAAAAAGTAGTTTTTATATAAGATGGATGCTTCATTCCCCACTGGTTTTATGTACATGAGTCAAATCATTGACTCATAGTCATTGTCAGGGATGGAGTTATATTTACCCCTGTGGACTATAATCTTAATTTTCTGCCTAATAAAGTTAGTGGGCCTGCTTATAAGATAAGGGCCCAGAATGAAGGCCAGGAGTAATCTTTAGAGAGTCTGAAAAGTCCTGGATTCTCTATTTTTCCTGGGCTGTCTTAAGCCGGGTGTGATGAAGCCACATTGGGATTCCTTTGACCTTGACTGCCATGGAGGTGGTCCTTTCCAGGTAGGAGTCAGTCCTTGGGTGGCAAATACCTTTACCCAAACAGAGTCACCAGGGTGGAAGGGATGAACCGGATCAGAAGTTGGTACAGGCAGAGCATCTTGGACATGCTCCTGAATTGCTTCCTGTGTAGACTGTAAAGCATGTAAGAACTTGAGTAAAGACTGGTTATGGATTTCAGCTTTTCTAGACTGGGTAGGTTAAGGTCTGGAAGAGTCACTAGAATCTGTAGAGGCCTCACTGGTTTTAGGGCAGTCTCCCGGGCAGCTTCATCTGTGGCCTGATTCCCTCTTGCTTCTGTGGAAACCCCTTACCTTGTAAATAGCACTATGTACATGAGCCATTGTAAATGGGTACCTGCTATCAGTATAAATTGTTACTAATTTTTCTTTTGTCCACCAGAGAGCCTGAAACTGGATGACTTGAGTGTTTGACATCCAGCACTTCAGTGTATTTCAGAGTAAAGCCTCGACCTCATGTGGGGCAGTTAGGATTAGTTACTGCCCTAGGGTTAACTTATTTGCTTTTTCGATAAGCATAGCTGTGGCTGCTACAGCCTGGATGCAAATAGGTCACCCAAATGCAAAGGGGTCAAGTCTTTTGAACAAATAGGCTACCAGCCTTTTCTAGGGGCTGAGACTTTGGTGAGTACCTCTTTGCCTATGCCCCTTGTCTCACATGCGTATAGGTGGAAAGACTTAGTTACATCTGGTAGCGCTAGTTGGCCCATCATCCTTGCTATGCTCATGTCTGTCTAACTGCCTAATATATTACCTCAAGGATCCTGGCTCTGAATTCTTTTAGGGAAAATGGACGTTGAATTTCTTCTGTAGCTGCTTCATGCTGAGGAGGGATGGAGTTTTCTCTCAGAGCCAAGAGATCCTTGCTGTCTGTCACAGGGACAATGAGGCCTGGGCACAGAAGGAGGTGGTCTTGTGACCTGGCAGAGACAAACTGTAACAAATGGTCTGGTGGAAGGGAAAGAAAACATTTCAGTTTTAATGACCTCTATTGAAATAGAATTTTTCTCCTCAAAATTACCTCTATGTTTATCAAAAGAGCCAGATCAAGACTAATTTATCTATTGTATTTAATTTGGCCTGATTGTTTGCATAAACACAACAAGAATGGTAACTAACTACCTTTGTCAGAATTTCATGATTGAATCTTAGTGTGCCCCATAGGGCCAGGAAGCCAAGCCATCCAGCTGCCATCCAGCCTGCTTATAGTATCTGCTGAGTTAGGTGAATCCCTCACTTGCAGTGACTCCACCTGGGCCCATGCCCTAGGTTTTAAGGCCCATCTCAGTAGCCCTCCTACTTGTTGCGGCCTAGAGTGTGTGGGGTTCCGCAGGGACGCAGAGCCGTCCTTATTGCTCCCCTTCTATTCTGACCAACCACCAGTGATGGTAGGTCATGGGCCTGACACTCCAGCGCCAGCCATTTTCAAGGCTCCCAAGCAGGATACCAGGCTTTTCCTTGGCACTCATAGTGGCTTCAAGTCTTCAGAGTTCAGATAGGGCTCTTTAAAACATGACACTCCAGTCAAAGTTTTCAGTTATTAAAACCACTATTAGAAACTGGTCTGATTGAATTTATGCAAAGAAATGTATTGCCATGATTTATTAAGCATTGCCAAATTTCAGAGGAATTGTATAAGGAGAAAAATATACTGACCTGCTTTAAGATCTTCTGATTTTCCTTGTCAGTCCTTTCTATGGATTCTTCAGAGTAACATAACTGTCTTCAAATGGCAAGAAGAAATTCAAAATGTATCTATATTCAAGTAGACAATTATAGCTGTCCTTGTAGTAGGGTTCCCCTACTTGACTTGTAGTCTCACGTGTCACAGGACCTCATGGGGTCTGTAATTCCTGTAAACAGGGGGCTAGTACTCACCACTTCACTACTTCCCTCTGTTCCAAACAGGCCTCCCCCAGTTTCCTAAAGTTGAAGTTTGTGCCACCCCTGACATGGACATGGTCACACAGGCCTGTAAGACAGTAACATTGGCACTGAGGCCACTTCTGACAGCTAAATCTTCTGCTACTAAACATGACACATGGTAGGGCTATGCAAACATCTTAGGGAGGTGATTAAAGTCTCTTCTTGATTTCCTACACAAAGCAAAATAGTCCTTGTCTTTCTGGAGTCATGTCCATGAAGACGCAGGCATCATCTAAGTCTATTATACAGTTTTCTGCAGGCTACTGTCAGGGCTGTGCATGGTGGCCAGTCCTTCTTTCTAGCCACAAACACAGCCTGTCTAATTTCCCTAAAATTTATTCTGGGATGGGAGAAAGTTGTTTTGCTGTATACAGGCAGCTTAACCCCTACATACTTGGGCTTGGACATCTGCCTAGAAAGCGGTAATTTATAAGTTTAACATGTGGCCTTAGGTCCTTCTAACCCAACAGGGTCTCTGCCATCCCTCAGTCAGACTCCTCCTCTCTTAGAGATCTCAAAGTCCTGAAGGCTCTCCGGTCCAGGGACAGCGCCTTTCCTTTGCCCTTTGACTTTAAGCTGCCAGTCCAAAACAGCCAGAGTTGCAGTTAGAAACAGCTTTGCATATTGCAAAAACGCTTCTGTGGCAGTGGCTTGGGTATTAGGCCCCTTGTCTTCCCACCAGTCTCCTTTGTGGCAGAGCAGGGACCAGGCCTCTCCCAAGGGAGTGCACTGGAAAGGGATCTCAGCCCCTCCTCTTCCAGCAGCAACAGGTACTGAACCCTTTCAGTACATTTGCAAACAGGGAACTTCTACTAGCTCTATCTGCTGCTTTTACAGATCCCGGGCTCGCTGCTCTATTCCTGGGGCTGCCGGAAGGCCAGTAGCAGTCACTGGCTTCTGGTTTAACTGTTGTAGCCAACAAGCCAAAGGCCTAAGTCTTGTATTGCTTGGTGTAAAACACTCATTACTCACCGGGCAGCAGCGGAGCAGCTCTAGTGTCAGGTAAATGTCTGCTGTCCCCCACTATTCTCGCTGCTGCGGCTTCTTCCAGGGCCACTGCAGGCAGCTCGGGCATCCAGCCCCCCTTACCCCCTTCTTTCATCTGGCTCTTGGGGGCTGAGTCTGCCTAGCAAGTTTTAAATCACCAGGGCAGCTGCGGACTTCAGCTCATTTCTCCTCCGCTTGGCTCCTGGGAGTTTAGTTTTTTTTTTAATGTATTAGAATTCTTTATTCTTAGAAACCTCAATCCTTTAATGATTATCAAAAGTGAACAGTCAGCTTTTTTAGATTAATATTTATGAACACATTTAAAATGTACTTTTACTTTCAAGAAAATATATCTAGACCTTCTGTGATAAAACTAAGAGCAGGTATCTAGTAAAAACTGCTATATTCTTCCTTATGTAATTTTAAGTATATTGTATAGGTCTAATTTAGTATTGGAAGGGTTAAAAAAGAATAGACCGGGGCAGCTAGATTAATTATGCTTGCAGAAAACTTGCGAGCTTGAATCTAGTGAAGTTCTGATAAGACACCTGGACCAGACCCCTACGCCAGCAGAATGGTCTGCAGCCAGTAAAAATCAACAAAAACCTATCTCTCCCTGCTTCATAATTACCTGCCAACATGCCCTTTCTGCATTAACCATTTACTCTGTCCTGAAACAAGGCAAATGGTCTGAGATCCTGTATATTTAGGCTTTTTACATTTAAGGATACTTTTTTTCTTTCTGTAACCATTGTTTTCACTCATAGATTTTTACTCTAAGCCCCTAGAGCAGTGGTCAGCAAACTCATTAGTCAACAGAGCCAAATATCAACAGTACAATGATTGAAATTTCTTTTGAGAGCCAAATTTTTTAAACTTAAACTTCTTCTAATGCCACTTCTTCAAAATAGACTTGCCCAGGCCGTGGTATTTTGTGGAAGAGCCACACGCAAGGGGCCAAAGAGCCGCATGTGGCTCGCGAGCCACGGTTTGCCGACCACTGCCCTAGAGGATCTTAAATCCTCCTCCTTTACCACTCTCGATTTCTCCGACCACCCCCTCCCCACCTCATCCCGTCCCCAGTCCAGTTGCTTGTCTCCTTTTCCGATTGTGAGTCAGAGGAAGACAATTCCTTCAGAGGGGAGAAATAGAAACAGTGAGAGTTTCAGAGAAAACTACAGACTACCACTGTAGTAATCCTCCCTCCCAGAGGCTTGGGTCCAACCTGTGGAGAAAAATGACTCTTAGTCGGCCTGGAAAGATAGCAGATGAGGATAAGGGTGTGTGGGGAGATTTCATGCGAACTGAAAGCCTGGATGGCCTTCTGAAAGAATAGATATTTAATCCAGTTACAGATGCTATCAGAATCAGGATGAGGGAGGAAGGGAAAGACCAGGTTATGTCCTCTCTGAGGATCCTAATAAATAACTGAAAACAGCAAGTCAAACAAAACACACAACCAGGAAGACAACAAACCACACAAGACACACAACCAGGGTTAACGGGGTCCATAGATAGTTAATAATAACTTCAGCCTTAGTTCCGCCTCAGGTGGCTCACGTTGGACTATGATGTCACAGGCAGGGACAGGGCCTGTAAATCTCTCCGCCATAAATAAAAGTTATTGGTTCTTTGAAATGTCACAAATTTATACCTTTAAATTAACCCTAGGACTTCAAAATTTCAATTTAATATAGCAAATTCACAAATCAGAGAAAACTGAAACCCTTACTTATACAAACAGACAGAAATTTTTATTAGCTAACTGGGCTGATTCCCTCTCTGACAGAGAGCAAAAGACTCTGAGAAAAATAATCTCGCAGCTGCTAGTGACTTTTGCATTCCCACAGAGCGGATCCGCCCTATCTTTAAACAAATTAAACAATAGAAAGAGATAACAAATACTCTCATGTGTACAGCCAGAAGGCACAAAGTAGCTTTTGCTTCACACAGACCAGTTAATGAGCAGATAATTATGCCAAGACAGACAAACATCCATTCTCACACTCTCTCAGTAGACTAGCCCAAACTGGAGCTGAGCAGATAAACAAAGCAATGCCCAACTCCCCATATGGGCATGGGGGCATTCCCGGCACCCATGCCCCAGAACAGAGTTCTCAACCAACATCTTGGTTAAAACCTACCGGAGGAGTTAAGACTGTGTCCAGTCCCCCTTCTCGGTAGCAAATTGGCTAGTCCCACACAAACAAACAGCAGAGTGAACTCATAATTCCTTAATCGAATCTGAATTCATTCACCTCTAGGGTCCCACATTTATATACTAGCTAGTCCGAGTTTTTGACTTCTACCAGATATTTACCCAGAGTTTAAACAGTCTACCTGATTCCTTGTCCTCCTAACCAAACGGGGTCTCGGCTAGTCCTTGAGGAAGTCCTTGACTTCCGGAGAGGTGATCAAGCTCCCGCTTCTACTCACTTGGAGTGGGCCTAACCAACGGGGCCCCTACCTTGCTGATTCTGTCGACAGGTCCAAAAGTGTCCGTCCACTCTCTCCAGATGCCGGCCGGGTCCTGGGCCGAGGTCCAGGAGCGCCTGGAGTCCCCCGGTTCAATTCTGCTAAATCAGCAGAGCGGCACCTCCCAAAGGCCTATCTGACTCCCCCGGTCCCCAAACCTGGCCCATTCACTGGAGGCCAAAAGGCCAAGCACAGTTGTTTCCCAGTCAGGGAATCATTAATGTTACATAAAACCAGAGAATAACCAAGCAATACTTAGAGAAATGGAGTTACATTTATTACACACAGGTCCAGAGGAAAATGTCTCTCAAATTCTGGGCCCCAACATGGAGGAATTTTCCATATTTATATGTTTTTACCTTCTTTGTCTCCCAAATATGGGGTGTTTCCGACCCCCTTTGCAAGTTCTTAAAGAGCCCCTATGTGCTGGGGCCTTGTGACCTCAACCAAAGACTTGGCCTGGTGCCAGCACTGATAATTTCATCTGGGGAAGGTTTAATGGCCTCTCTGAAGTGGGAGTAGTCTTATTTTCCTTATTATTTAAGCAAGCAAGCAAGCATTTACAGAAGCCAAATAGCAGGGTTAAAATTTCAAACAGCAGTTTTTATATAAGATGGATGCTTCACTAGAGATTCAGGAAAAACCCTTTATTTAAAGCAGTGCTGCTGGCTCAGGGGATTCGAAGATCCAAAGCCTGAACAACCAATACAATGAGATCACCCCCTATATGTATTTCTACATTCTTTGTTTCCTTACTTCCTGTCTTTTGTGACGGGCTTTCACAGCCCCCCCTGAGTCAGTTAGAATAGGGAAGTTAGATTATATCTGAATGCCTGGCCTGGGTGGCACCAGCGACCGCCCCCCACCCCTCTGGCCAAGCTGCCAAATTCCCAGCCAGTGGCCCCTGCGAACTGGAAGCACCCAGGAAAACAGACTATTGCCTAAGGAAGGGGCAGTGACTTAATTATAGGCTAACAAGAATGTGCACTAGGACACCGGTCACTGGCACAGATTCAGATTGCTACCCTCTCCCCCAGGTTGCCCCCTATATTCCTCCTCAAAAGCTCTTCTTTCTATGCATTGGAACTACAAAAATTTTCCCTCTTGCTGGGATGCTTTTCTCCACTCTTTTTGCTTAATCAACTCACACTGATCTTTCAAGTCAACTCAAAAAAGCAATTCCTCAAGGAGCTCTTCCCTGACCCCTTAGCCTATTGTAAAATAAGCACATGCACAGCATCCTTCACCTTTCCTTCCTAGAGCTTGGCTAAATAACATCTGAGTGAATATTTACATAATTAGTTTTTCTTTTCTATTAGACAGAATTCTTTACAGAAGTCAAGAGCATTTCAACATTATCTTGTACCAATCAATCATTCAAACAAAAAAATGTATTACACACCTACTATATGATAGTCATTGTTCTGGGAACTGAAGTAAAACAGCGAGGTAGACAGACAATATCTCCCTGCTATTCGGAAGTCTGCTTTTCTAGCAGGAAGAACTGGGCTGCAAGCAAGAAAACAAATAGAAACTATCAGATAATGATAAGTGCTATGAATAAAATACGAAATGCAATGGTGAGTAAAAAGTTCAAGGACACAATTTAAAATTGAGAAGTCATGGAGGGCTTCCCTGGGAAGATGTTATTTGAGCTGCTTCCTAATGGGTGCTCAATAAATCTTTGTGGAAGGAAAGGAAAGGGGAAAGAATGGCCAATGGAAAGCAGAGGAAAAAAAATGAAAGAGGAAAACTAAAGTGACTTAATTTGAATATAATGTTCTTTTGCAAAAGCATTCATGCTTGTGCATTCTTATCTCAAGGTGAAGGGCTGGTGGCATTCTTCTTTGGGCCTGGTGACTAAGGGACAAAGACAATGGAGGAAAGGGGATGTGGGCTCCCTCTCTGTGATACAGTATTAAACACCTTTCAGATTCAAGTCATGAGAATATGTAGCAAGTTTGGAATTTTCGTTGCCTCTGATTTAATTGACAGTGTGTGGGACCACGACTGACAGGAGGAAGATGAGTCACAAGGGCCCCAACATGGAGGAATTTATCAGGAGCCATGGAGGAATTAATCAGGAGCCATGCCACCCTCTGATTCCACCTTTCAATGCTTCTGGAAAGTTAGTTTTTAAAATGATGAGAAGATAGTGGAAAACTGAGCAAAATCTTATCCAATCATTGCTGTGAATGTTTTATTCTTTGAGGCAGACTGCTCCTTTGATGACCAGGACATGTGGGACCTATGAGGTCAAATAGAAATTCCTTGGTTTCTCTAATCAAGACCAAGTCTCCAAGTTCTCTGCTTAACCTTGGACCTAACAGGCCTCAGAGTTACAAAGTTAGGCAGAAGATTTTAATACTGGTATCATTTACCATTAATATTCAGACTTGATTCTTAAAAATAATTTTTATACTAAGGTTTCTTCTATGTTCTTAACATAATTTCTCATAGCAATAAATTACATTCATTGTTCCTAAGATGAAATGGTGGGACAGAGAAGCAACCTTATAGGAAAATAATACAATTTATACATTTTCTTCTTGAATAATATATGAATCCTCTGTTGAGTACATGACCATGAGGTAGATACTAAATTGTCTTTGTAATAGCCTTTTGGGTGGACTTGTAGCCTTAAACAACAAAGTAGGTTTTAAAATAAAGAGCTATTCAGAAAGTTGAAAGCAAAAAGCCTTGAAAGGGATGGGGGGGAATCTCTCCAAGTATAAGGAGTAAAGGGATACAAGAAGAAGACAAATGAAAGGAAAAGCATGAAATGTGGGGAATACAGACAGGACTAGAAGAGTGGGGAGCAAGCAATGAAAGAGACTTCAAGCCAGCAGTAGAGTCTCATTTGCCAAAAACCCTCAGGGGCTCCAATGAATAATACTCTGAAAGTTCAAATCATTATTATAGCTGCATTAAGACTCTCGATTCCAATAATTACAGGCTGTTGTTGTTCCTTGTGATTAAGCCCCTATCCCAGTGGTCGGCAAACTCATTAGTCAACAGAGCGGCAAACCGCAGCTCGCGAGCCGCAGTTTGCCAACCACTGCATTAGGCTAATAGCATAGCAATTTTCTATTTGGGTAAAATGCTTGGATATAGATAGTAAATTCTGAGATATAGGAAAACATTTTATTTAATTAGTGGAAGTTTGATTATCTCTGGATGTGTTCCATTAGTGTACCTTGGTTATCGGGGTGGATCCATTATCAGGAGTCTATTTAGTGAGTTCCATCGGAGCATTTTTTTTTTCTGCTTAACTGTTTGTGGCCACATTTCAGGGATCTAGGCGCTAGGAGCCTTCAGGTTTCCTTGTATACTAGTACACATCGGTAGTTTGTCAGAGTGGTGAGAGCTGTGGAGAATTTCCCATACGTGTAAACCTTCACCCACTGTTAACAGGCGGTGGGAAATCAGGCGGAGATGCCTTCCAGAACTGAGAGGGCCTCTTGCCATTTCTCTGGCAGCCTCATGCTTATCATCAGCCAGAACCCAGGCACTCATTAGGCTCTTGATGAAAAGCATCCCAAAGAAAATGCCAGCAAATCGTGCCACTGTGCTGGCAGGAAATTAAAACTGCTCAGAGCAAGTGGCGCCAAGAGAGCTGTTGAAATGAAAGGTAACGTCGAGGGTGTGATCACGGACTTACGCAGGCGTTCAGGATTCAAGATGTGGATTTCTGCTTCACTAGGGAGAGCAGGAGTCCTCTCTTGGCTTGTCAGCTGCAGTCAGTCCAACAGAGGAGCTGAGACAGGCCAGGCGAGGAGTGGGCTCAGTGAATTAAGCTCTGTTGTGCTTGAGTAAATGCTTGGGATTTGGGTTGTTTTCTTTCCCCCAAAGATGCCTCTCCTAGGAAAAACAGAAATAAGAAAATCATTTTTTGTGTGTGTGTTTTGTTTTTATTCCTACTTCCAAATCCTTAAAGACTAAATTAAGTAAAAGAACAGCTCCAAAAGCAACACAGGTCCTATTAAAGTGGGGTCAGAAGGTATGGAGAAGAGCAGACAGAATTTCAGAACCTAGGAATCCAGCAACGGGACAGATGAGGGGGTATTTTAATCCCAGATTTTTTTTTTTTTTTTATGGTATTACTTTTGTCCTGAGGCTAAATAGCCTTCAAAGTCGGGGAAGAAATGGAGGTGCTCAACAGGAGGCAGCATCAACACACAAAGGGCACTAAAATTGTCATCCCATTGGGTGTGGTAGGCAGAGCAATGGGCCCCATAGATGTCCTGGTCCTAATATCTGGAACATGTGAGTACACTGCCCTACATGGCAAAGGGGATTTAAGGCTGCAGGTGGAATTAAAGCTGCTAATTATCTGACTTTAAGAGAGAGAGAGAGACAGAGACAGAGAGACAGAGAGAGAGAGAGATTACCCTGGATTATCCCAGTGGGCCCAATGTAAGAACAGGGGTCCTCAGGTGTGAAAGAGGGAGGCACAAGCCAAGGTCAGGGTGACATGCTGTGAGAAGGACTCAGACGGACATTGAGCACTTTGAAGAAAGATGTAGAAAGAGGGTCCAGAGCCAAGGAATGTCGGTGCCTCTGGAAGTTGGAGAAGGCAAAGAAACCGATTTCCCCTTAGATCTCTAGAAAGGAAAGCAGCCCTGCCAATGCTTTGATTTTAACCTAGTGAGAACCGTGGTGTTTGACTTCTGACCACCAGAACTATCCTATCTAATAAAAGAGTAATATGCAAATTAACCATCACTCTGCTACACCCACAAACCACGCCCACAAGCCACACCCACCAGCCAATTAGGAGCAAATATGCAAATAAACCCAACCAAGATGGCTACGGCCACAGAGAGCAGGAGGGAGGCCTGGGTTTCCCCGGCAATGGAGGAAGCCAAGCTTTCCGCCTGCCCTTGCCGGCCTAGGCCTCCACTCAAGGCTACAAAGTTTCAATGATAGAAGATACATAAATCCAAACAGAAATGGTGGCAGCCACAGAGCTGGAAAGAGCAGGAGGCTAGGGTTGCCCGCGGCGATGGAGGAAGCCAACCAAGCTTTCCGCACACCCTGGCAGGCCCAGGCCTCTGCTTAAGGCTAAAAAGTTTCAATTATAGAAGATACATAAATCCCCCCCAAAAAATGGCTGCCACCACGGAGCAAGCAGAAGGCTTGGCTCTGCTCCAGGCTACAAAGTTTCAATTGTAGAAGATAAATAAACCCCAGATACCAGGGCCTCCGCTTGGGTCACCAGGGGGCGTGGCCGGCCTGCAAACCACCACAGGCCCCTCGCCCAGGCCACCCCACGCCCCAAGGGAACCCCCACCCTGATCCGGGACACCCTTCAGGACAAACCAGCTGGCCCCGCCCCATGCACCAGGCCTCTATCCTATCTAATAAAAGAGTAATATGCAGATTGACCATCACTCCAACACACAAGATGGCTGCCCCGATGTGGTCAAAGATCCTGCCCCCATGTGGACACAAGATGGCCGCCACAAGATGGCCAGCAGGGGAGGGCAGATGGGAGGGACCAGGCCTGCAAGGGAGGGCAGTTGGGGGTGATCAAGCCTGCAGAGGAGGGCAGTTGGGAGGGACCCAGGCCTGCAGCAGAGAGCAGTTGGGGGGGACCATGCTGGTAAGGGAGGGCAGTTAGGGGTGACCAGGCCTGCAGGGGAGGGGAGTTAGGGGTGACCAGGCCTGCAGGGGAGGGCAGTTAGGGGCAAACAGGCTGGCAGGGGAGCAGTTAGGCATCAATCAGGCTGGCAGGGGAGTGGTTAGGGGGTGATCAGGCTGGCAGGCAGAAGTGGTTAGGGGCAATCAGGCAGGCGAGCACTTGGGAGCCAGCAGTCCTGGATTGTGAGAGGGATGTTCGACTGCCCGTTTAGTCCAGGGTCCCAGATTGGAGAGGGTGCAGTCTGGGCTGAGGGACACCACCCCCGTGCATGAATTTCGTGTACCGGGCCTCTAGTAACCTGATAAAACCGTATTGTTTAAGCCACTAACTTTGTAGTAATTAACAGTAGCAGTAATAGAAATTGAATATATTGGTATTTATGAAATGTATCTGAAGTTCGATAAAAGAGTTACCAAGTTCCTTTACAATTCTTAGGGCAAAATAGTAAGACATGAAAAGATCCAAAGGGCATATTTATGTGTTAGAACTATTAGGCATATTACAAATATTATCTTACCTAATCTTTACAACAACCTAATGAAGATGCATCATCAGTTCTAATCTGTAAATGGGGATGTTTTAAAAATATATTTTTATTGATTTCAGAGAGGAAGAGAGAGGGAGAGTTACACAGAAACATCAGTGGTGAGAAAGAATCATTGATTAGCTGCCTCCTGCACACCCCACACCAGGGATCAAGTCACAACCTGGGCATCTGTCCTGACCAGAAATCAAACCGTGACCTCCTGGTTTGATTTCTGGTCAGGCTCAACCACTGAGTGATGCCAGCTGGGAGAATGGGGATTTTTTTTTAAAGAAAAAATAATTAAAATTAAACTAATTAAACTTCAACTAATTAAAATCCTTAGTGGCTTCCCATTTCCTTTACATTGAAATCCAAACTCCTTATCCTAGCCAATAAATCTCCACATCAATAGTATAAAGGTTAAACAGCTGATCAGCATAGCTGGGACTTTGTTAGGAAAGTAATGCTGGGGACAGACCTTGTAAATCAGAATGTCTGGGGGTTGCACTCCGGAACCTCCAGGTGATTCTTATATACACTAAGACATTGATGAGGCACTATTCCACATGATGTGTGCTTACCTACTTCTCCATGCAAGTCCAGTACCACTCTCATCCTTGCTTGCAGGGAACCAGACATACTGGCCTTCTTTCATTTCCTAAACATGATGTGTCTGCTTGCATTTTGGGACCTTCACAGTATCTGTTCCTTCTGCCTTGTAGGCTCTTTCTTTATAGGTTTTCCTGTTGGGTAATGGCATTTGGGTCTTGTAGTCTCACTAATTGTGAGCACGGGAGAGTCCAGAGAAAGAGTGCTAATAGGACTGGCTCCCCATTATTTCATTACTAGTGGCCCGGTGCACAAAATGTTCAATCACAGCAAATGCATCTCTCCTTCCTGATTACCATATGTGCTGTTCACCAGTATAATGTTCCCCTTAATATATACTCCCACAGCTCTTGATTTTTCCTCAGTTAGAAATTCTCATTATTCATATTATTTGTTCAACTCCAGTAGGCTTCTTAAGAGTAGGACCATAGTTGCCTTGTTCATTGTGTCCCTAGTAGCAAACATAGTACCTCATCTAGTAGGATCTTAATGAGTGATTTTGAATGAATGAATGAATGAATGAATGAGTGAACTAAATTTCTATTGCAATATATTATCTCTTAAAATACATCCTATCATCCTATGTTTCAAGCTACCTCTGGTCATTTTTGGATTGGTTGGTAAGCTGAATAAATCAAGCAAAAATTAAGACCCTCTGTCTTTTTTTTCTTTTCATGAAGGACATGATGCAATTGTCACACTCCTGAAGCATTATAAGAGACCACAGGATGAACTGCCCTGTAATGAATATTCTCAACCTGGAGGAGGTACCCTGTCCTTATTCAGTTTTTGTTGTTAGTGCGATATTGTCCTGAAGGTAAAACTATGTTTCTATTACTATCATTCTGGGATGAGGGAGGTGAGCATGTCAAATTAGCTTTATTTTCTAAAAACTTATGGCTGGGTGAGGCTGAAAATAAATAAGCCCCCTTTTTAACTCACCAATCTGCAATTCCTTCAAGTTTAACATTCCCTGGATAGGATGTTTATGAGGCTCCTTCATGACGAGGAAGGCCTGGGAAGGCTGAGAGCAGTCATTTTCCCTTTCTGTTACCTATTAAGGCATCAGGGAATGCTCATATCCAGACACAAGTTAAATCTGCTGGAGTCTGCTAGACCTCGGATTTCTAATATTTCTATGTGCTTTCTAAGTAAATATTTGCTGTACAGGTTTAGTGTCCAGTCTACAATTTAAGCTAGTCTGACTTGGTTTTCCTAGCAAATATGTCACCTACCTTTTCTATAACGTTTAACTTCCACGTAGAAAAAAACAAACACCTGATTGCTTCTTTTAACACTATAATGTAATTTGATTTCTAGATGGCTCCTATGTGTCTGTTCCATCCCCCTTGGGGAAGATCAAAAGCATGACAAAAGGTATTTTAATATGGTACAATTGCTATATTTTATTACTAAGGGTAACTATTGCCTCAACTATGATAACTTTCTATTTTGTTTTACATAGTATAATTGATGACTATTTTGTAAGTATAAACAATACTATCAACATACCATTCTTTCTGTAACCTCACTTACTGTTCTGTTTTCCGAATGCCTCTGTTCATGAAGGTATAACAGTGAAAGTTTTAATTCAATGTAAAAAAATAGAGTTCCAACTTAGTTAAACAGTTAAACTACCTAGAACTTGAAGTCTTTTGAAATATTTTTTTGGTTTTGCGTGTTTCCTCTGAATGATTCATGTGTTTATTTCCTGATATCTAATTGGTATGTATCCCTTTGAGGTTCAGTCTACGGATCTTTGGCTAAGCCTATTGTGATGGGTTGCAGGGCTTGACCAGATAAGACTCTTTATCATGATGTGGTATGGACTGTGCTCCAGGATTGCCATGGTATGCAGACAAGCTAGTTGTTGATCAGATCAGGAATAAACTCTTGGCCCTGATAACAAAGGTTGGGTAACATAGAGAGAACTAACATCCTTTTAATGCAGGGATCATTTGTAATAAGGTTTTCATATCTCGTAGTAGTCAATGATAGCTGAAAAAGTAAATGTTACTAAGGAATGATATTTTTGGTTCCATAATTTATATTTCCACATGCACTTGTGCACATCCACATGTGTGCTTTTTATCTTAAAAAATAAAACAATTTCTGTTTGCAGAGAAGGCAGATGTTCTCCTCCTAAGGGCTGGATTACCTTCACATTTCCATCTTCAACTCTCAGAAATTGAGTTCCATGAGATTATCGGCTCAGGTAACCTAAGAAATTCCTAGTCAGCTTTAGTGTAATGAGCTCAAGATAATGTCTTTATTTATTTCTCTTAAACAATTTTAGGTTCTTTTGGAAAAGTATATAAAGGAAGATGCAGAAATAAAATAGTGGCAATAAAGCGGTAAGCAAGCAAATGAGAAAATGAAACATCCGAGTGGAACTGTGAACTTTGAGAAGCGTGTGAATGGTGAGCCCCTTGTTTTGATTCATCTGTTGACTGAGGATTTCCTGTCGATAACGTCTCCAGGTATCGCGCCAACACCTACTGCTCCAAGTCAGACGTGGATATGTTTTGCCGAGAGGTGTCCATTCTCTGCCGGCTCAATCATCCCTGTGTCATTCAGTTTGTGGGAGCTTGTTTGAATGATCCCAGCCAGTTTGCCATCGTCACTCAGTACATATCAGGGGGTTCTCTATTCTCCCTCCTTCATGAACAGAAGAGGTATGGGGCTCTTGTTTTGAGTTATTATTTTATGTACCATTGGAATTACCCCAGCAATAAACACCTCAGAGGCTTTCTGCTTGGAGTAGGACTTTGCCTTCTGAAATTTCTGAGTGCTAGGAAATGTGGCATTTTAAAGATGGCTAATAATTAATACCCAATAATTAGAGAATATAAATACTTCAGTGCTTTCTTAAATGGAATTCAGTTGGAGATAACAAATTCAAGGAGTTTAAATTGGTAACAGAAGATTGTAATCATTAGGCTAAATTTGACATACCGGTAAAGTAGATATATATAAACTCAGATAAAATAATTGCCAGGGGTCATTATTTACAATTGTTGGTTTTTTTTTTAAGTTTTAAAAAAGAATGGTCTTGCACAGGTCTAATTTGAATTCACTTTCTCTACCTATGCATATAATAATTAGAATGTGGTTTCCACTCAGTGATTATAATAGATTTAATTTTTATGATACTAGAAAGAAATTTAGTATAATATTATAAAATAAAGTAGAATATTTTAAGTAAAAGAGTTTGGTATTTGAATTGATTTGTAATTAAACAATATATGATGTAGAAAAGCTGTTTTTTAAAGATTTGTTGAATTTTTAGCTTATTCTGTAATAGAGCAAAACAGGCTGAAATTATACAGAAGAACAAACCATATATACCATTGATTTATTTTAGAAAGATATGGCATTGGCTTTGACCATTTCATCCTCATTAAATGTTATTTTTAAATTCTAGGATTCTTGATTTGCAGTCTAAATTAGTTATTGCAGTAGATGTTGCCAAAGGTATGGAATACCTTCACAACCTGACACAGCCAATTATACATCGTGACTTGAACAGGTATTTCTTCCCCCTGAATAATGAATTTAGAATTGTGTAACTGACTAGAAGTCCAAGATGTATTTCAGTGAAGATACATTTTAGATTTATTACAGATCAGGGTTTTCTGCTCTGCGGATAAGAGGACAGACTACCGTAAGCCTGGGTAATATAGTTGTGTCATTGTGTCTAACAGAAATAGGAAACTATATAACAACCTCTCAGAGATCTTTTGAATACATTAAAAATTTCCAGCAAGGTAGTGATATCTGTAAGGTTCCCCAGCTAACTAGTTCTTAGGTCAGTAAATTCAGATTAAGGTTTGAAATCGATCACTGTTATAGAATATCATGCCTCAAACAGTCAGGTGCTATATAAATAGGAGGTCCTGGTATAAAATTATCTGAAACACTACTTTTGTGCTACTATTTTGGTATTTCTCTAATTGTAAATTTAACTAAATCCCAGCAGCTCAATTACCTGGTTTTTATATGAAGATGTTTTCATATGGAATAGAAACTTGAAACAAATATAGAATCAAAGGGTTCCAGAGGTGGAATATCAAGGGATTTCAAAAATAATTTTTTAAACAGTGAAAATTTTATCTAAAATTTGCCTTAGGAGAAGGCCCATTATACAACATGGATCAGTTTTAGTTGAAGGCAGAGTTCAGGGTAGATAATTGTTTACTTACCATTTTCCCTCCCAAGGAGAGAAATTCCTGGGCTGCTTCTGTGGAACCCCAAAGATTCTGGGGAGAATAGCTGGATAACCACTGATATAGTTTCTGAAACATATCAGAATATCAAAACCAATGACTTTCATTTCATGATTATCAATAGGTTCATATAGATCCCACTTGTAGACTTTTGTAAAACTACTAAATATTAACTAATTAAGTACTCCACTTTGTCATTTCTTCAACAAGTATTTGGTAACTGCTATGTTTGGAGCCTTTATACTTGACACAGTAGAGTTTGCAAAGTGAAACTGCCATAGACTCCATTCTCAAGGAGCATTCATACTTTGGCAGAGGAGAAACATATTTGCGTAAATATATTTTTAGTTATAAAATAACAAGTTCTGTAAAAGAGATAGTGAAAAATTTCTATACACTTTCAGAAAGAAGAATATTCAGTACTTCTGAGGACTTTAGAAACAACTGCACGGAAGAGATGCCATCCCTGGAGGGTGGATAGGATTTGGAGGAGTGTTTTAGGCTTAGGGAAGACATAAAGGAAATAGAGATTAGAAGTTTAAAGGCATACAGAGAAACAATATATAGTTTCATTTTAGTGGATGAAGTGTATAAATATATATAGCATATGTAATGTATGAGGCAGACTATGGGGGGAAATTTTCAGAAAAATAAATTGGAACAAGAGCACAGAAATCAGAAGTTGCTAGCCTATGGTAAATTTGACTTTGTTCTTCTGTAAGCAAGAAGAAGGCACTGAGAATGTCTGAGCTAGGAATCACAAAATTGGAACTGTATGTTGGAAAGATCAATTGAGCATCTTTGTAAAACATCAACTTGAAGGGGAAGTCAAGGAAATAGTGAAGCCATAGTTACAGTAATCTAGATGAGAAATAATGCAAAGCAAAATTTCACATGTGGCAGTAGAAATGAAAGGAAGAGACAGATCTGAAAGATAGAAGAAATAAAATAAAAGAAATTAGATATGAGCATGGTGGAATCTTAGTTCTTGGAAGTAAACATATGGAGAACTCTATTTATAGTTATTTACAACTTTTCAAATAAAATTAATTTCTTCACTATTAGACATTAGTTCTTTCCTTTACTTACCTTTTAAAAACATTTATGTTCGTAAACATAATTTTCTTTTCATTTCAGTAACAATACTTAGGAAACAGATAATAAAAGGTAATAAAATAGCATAATGCAAACTGGTAAACTGTGAGTTTTAGGAGTATTACCTTGTAATCCCAACCATTTTTGCATGTGGTATTAAAATAAATTAGTGACCATAGAAATATTTTTTTCTAGCTGTAACTCTTCACTTGTGGGGCAATTGAATGTGTGTTCTGTTGCCCTGTTAGTAAGTACAAGTTGTTACCACCAGGTTATAAAGCAGGACCAAAAGTAATGTTGATTAAAAGTGAAAATAAAACATTATTAAATAACAGATAAAGGTTTATATTTGCCATTTTTTCTGTCTCTAATCTAACCCGAAGTCTTAAAATTATATCAAAAAGTCTTCAAATTTTATGAAACATTGTTTTATATGTGTCTTCAACATAAGAAAGCCCCAAACTATTGCATTTACTATTTGTGGATTATTTTTTATTAATCTTCAATCTGGCAACACTAAAACAGTTGTTTAGATTAATTCAGATAAAGTATTGCCCAGAAGAGTATAAGTTTTTTGCCTCAGAGGGCTTACTATAGTCTGGTTGGGTACATAGAACATATGCCCAGGAAGCAACACTAAAACAGTTGTTTAGATTAATTCAGATAAAGTATTGCCCAGAAGAGTATAAGTTTTTTGCCTCAGAGGGCTTACTATAGTCTGGTTGGGTACATAGAACATATGCCCAGGAAGCAACTTAATTGCTATTTAAGGTAGCAAATGCTAAAGGACCAAAATGATTAAACAGCAATTTTCAAAGGATTTCAAGTAAGTCAAAGATCAAAGTAGAGTGAAAAGCTTCTTGGAGGATGTAGAGCTAAAACTAGACTTTGGAGAATAGGCATGTACATGTCCTGAGTCTTTTTACAGCATACTAATCTTTGCATTTCTACAATACTTAGAAAGCCTCACTGAAAGAGGAGGGAAAGGTGCCCATCAGAGCATGAGGAACTCAGACAGATGTTTGTATTTGTAGTGAAATGACCTATTTACATTTTCCTCTCCCCCACTGCTCTGGGCATATCAGGATTTCCAAGGAAGAAATTCAGTGCTTCTAATCTCAGAGCGGATGTTCGAACAATGCATCAATGCATTTTTAACTGAGCCAAATTCTTGGAGAGTTTCTATGAATGTCATTTTAGGAAGCACTGGCCTACTTGGTGCTAGAGTCTGATTAACTTGCCCAATGCCTTTTATAGTTCTAGAGCAGGGGTGGGCAAACTTTTTGACTCAAGGGCCACAATGGGTTCTTAAACTGGACCGGAGGGCCGGAACAAAAGCATGGATGGAGTGTTTGTGTGAACTAATATAAATTCAAAGTAAAGGAGCGGAGGGGAGAGCAAGAGAACCCTCCGCTCTTTCGGCTCTGCGGGCCGGATAGAACAGCCGAACGGGCCGGATCCAGCCCACGGGCCGTAGTTTGCCCATGGCTGTAAGAGGCTATTCAAGTTAATTGACCAGCCCAGAGACAGAGGATATTTTTTATCTTTGATTTTGTGGTTGGTGATATGTTTGATGAAAGGAAAGAATCCTGCCTTTCTCCTGGCAAGCATCTTACCATACAGGTCTGAAAGTTAATTGTCATCTTTAGTATATTCTAAGAAGTTGTTCAAGGAATGAATAAGAAAAAGTGTGTGTTTTTTCCAATGATGGTGAGAATGAGGATAATACCTACCATTTATTTAGCACTTAAATTGTGAAAGGACCTCTGCTAACCCCTTCTCATGTACGTTCTCATTTAGTCTTGCAACAAGCTATAATATAGTTATTATCTTCATTTTACTGGTAAGGAAGCTGACTAAAAAGTGCAGGGTCACATCACTGTAGTGTTCTTAACATTATGTTATGCTGGTCCAACAATGACAGCAAAACCAAGCAGAATGGAAAGATCGAAGAAGGAAGGTGATATTGAAGGAGCATCAGCCATGTTTATCAACCTTGCACTTTGTAGTTCAGTCCTTAACAAGTTTAACTCCTACAATCCAAACCATATTTTATATCCTCTCCTTATGCTTGCATTCCTGCTTTGTTTCTTTCTCTATACCTCATGTTCTGTTACTGTGGAGCAGAGGCACACAGGTATGTTTTCTTTGGCCCATCATGTATAAATATTTTTAAATGCATACAGCTCTATGCAGGAACGTATATTCCAATTTGTTGTAGGCCCCACTGCCTACCAACTTACCAACTTACACCTGGCCCACTTTATTCATTCATTTTGTGGCATTGGAGCTTGCAAAGCATGGTTTACAGCTAAAGGCTTTAAAGATTTTTACTTAATACTAGCAACTGTCTATGTTTTCTTGCAAAAGGACATTTTGCAAATTGTTTGACTTTAAACCAAACCATCATTGCAAATATATATGGATCAAATGAATGATCTTTTTTTTTCCTGTATAAAGTCTGTAGTATAGCATCCCTGTCAACAATGGAATAGAAACACTTCCATCACAGTGACCAGGGCATTCCCATGGGATGTCCATATAAAAGCATTTTGTAAACTATAAAGCACCATAAAAATGCCATTTGTTATTGTTATTAATGTCTCACTTGTTCTCTGATATGCTAAGAATGGAAAAACACTCTACAATATTCTCATACATACAGATATTTTTTATATAACACAACTAATTAATTGGAGGTCTAGGTCTAGATCTGAGAAAGACTCACTGTTGGCTTTTGAGTGTCAGCTTATTCGGGTGAGTATAAAGGAAAATAATTAATGATAGTTTAAAAATAGCCAACTTACTGATGACAAATGACAGCTAATTTAAAATGACAAAGATGTAAGGGCTAAAAGAATTTTAATTTTGAAGATGACATTTAACTAAATTAGTGAAGATTTCAGAAAATATCGAAGAAAAAAACTATTGATAAAAAGTTTAATAATTATTTTTAAGTTGAAGTGTGCACTTGCCTTTCAACTGAATACATAATATAAAAGTCCTGCATTTCAGAAAACAATCAAGTACAACTAAATGAATGATTGTCTTTCTAATTATCTAACTCTTAATACAGTTGTTTCCCTCAGTTCTCATAGAGTCCACTCTTACCTATTCTTCTCACTTGTGACTTTTCTTATGAGCAGTTATACAGAAAGCATTTAGCATTTACTGGCAAATACCATCTAGCAGAGAATTCTGAATAGCAAATGCAGGCCAATTAATTTATTACATTACAATACTTACTAGACTCCCAGTGCATGAAATTAGTGCACAGGGGCAGGAGTGTGTGTCCCTCAGCCCAGCCTGCACCCTCTCCAATTTGGGACCCCTCAAGGGATGTCCGACTGCCCATTTAGGCCTGATTGCCCTGGGATCAGACCTAAATGGGCGCAGACATCCCTCGCACAATTCAGGACTGCTGGCTCCCAACTGCTCGCCTGCCTGCCTGCCTGATTGCCCCTAACTGCTTCTGCCTGCCAGCCTGATCAACCCCTAACCACTCCCCTGCCAGCCTGAATGACACCTAACTGCTCCCCTGCTGGCCTGATTGCCCCTAACTTCCCTCCCCTGCTAGCCTGGTTCCCCCCCAACTGCCCTCTCCTGCAGGTCTGGTCGCCCCCAACTGCCCTCCCCTGCAGGCCTGGTTGCCCCCAACTGCCCTCCCCTGCAGGCCTGGTTCCCCCCAACTGCCCTTCCCTCCAGGCCTGGGTTCCCCCCAACTGTCCTCCCCTGCAAGCCTGGTCGTCCCTAACTGCTCTCCTCTGCCAGCCTTGTTGCCCCCAACTGCCCTCACCTGTAAGCCTGGTCCCCCCCAACTGCCCTCTCCTGTAAGCCTGGGTTTCCCCCAGCTGTCCTCCCCTGAAGGCCTGGTCACCCCCAACTGCCCTCCTCTGCTGGCCTGGTCAACCCTAACTGCCCTCCCCTGCATGTCTGATCTCCCCCAACTGCCCTCCCTTGCAGGCCTGGTCCCTCCCAACTGCTCTCCCCTGCTGGCCTGATCGCCCACAACTGCCCTCCCCTGCTAGCCATCTTGTGGCGGCCATCTTTGACCACATGGGGGTGGCCATCTTGTGTTGGAGCAACAGTCAATTTGCATATCACCTCTTTATTATATAGGATAGTACGTCTTGAAAGAGAAACCCATCAAAGCTTGTGAAAAACTTTACAACTCTACTCCTGTAATTCTCTAATATAAAATCCAACACAGGGGCATTTTAAATTTTGTCAATTTTTAAAATTTATTTCCACTTTAAAAGTAAATTAATTAATGTATTAATTAATTAAAATATCTGAATGCTTGATATGAGCCAGACTCTATGCTATGCCTGGGAATACAGCTGAGATAACAGACCATAGCACTTTTTCCAGCTTAGAGCCCAATGAAGTATTTCTCAAAATTTTCCAATTATGAGAACCATCTGGGGGCCCTCATTTAAAAAAAAAAAATCAAAGACTCTTCACTTGAAAGCACAGATTGAGAATGTCCTGAACTGGGCCTGATAATCTATACTTTTAAACAAAATGCCAGCTAATTCTTCTGATCAAACAAGAGGAAGAAATACTGTTTCAGTGCAGTGGTTCTCAACTCTGGGAACATGGTAGATCTGTGGGAGAACTTTAAGAAAATTCTTTTGCTATTTAATTTAGAATCTCCAGGAGGGGAGATTCATATTTTTAGAGAGCAATCCAGGTGATTCCAGTATGCAGGCAGCATTGATAACTGCCTTTTAGTCTAATGCAGATTACATCTCTTAACCATTTGCCATACAACCTCATTCTTCTATGCCGCTGGAATGGAATGGGAATATTGTGGAATCAAGTCACAATGTAATCTCACATGCTTTGAGAATTATTGCCCTGGTACAGTATAATAATTTATTCACTCATTCATTCATTAAATCAATAATGAATGTAAAAGACAGAAATCCACATGCCCAGGGTACCTATGGCACAAAGTGAAACCAAGATCCAATCATTTACTGGGAAGTTGTGTTATGCATAAGGCATTCTGGAGCTGTTTTATAACACATGGTTGATACTAGAATGTTTCCAGGAGTATGGAATCTTCATAGGCAGCCAAAATAAGAATAGAAGTTTTAATATTGGACAATTATAGTATTGGACAACACAGTTCATATAGATATTTAAGGCTGGAAATTTTTGGAAAATTACAGAACTATCTATACTAATAATAGGGAAATATGCAAATTGGTCAGGATGCCCTCACGCATAATGACTGATCAGCAGGCTGTGTGTGCAGGAGGCACAGGTGGGCGGGGACTTGCAGCATTGGGGACTTGTGTCACACTCTCACAATCCATCACCAGGAGGGCCTCCGCATGGCCCAGCCCGGGGGCAGCCCCTAGTGGAGGCGTGCGGAGGCCTGCCCAGCGCTAATGTGATGCTGCCTGTGTGCATCCCTTCTGTGTGTGTCCCCAGCCTGGGACACGGGGTGGGCGGCAGTTGGGGGTGAGCAGGACAGCAGTGGGGGGCAGTTTGGGAAAATCAGGCTGGCAGGGGAGCAGTTGGGTGCGAGCAGGCCAGTGTGTGGGGGGGGCGAGATTTGGGGCCAATCAGGCTGGCAGAGGCGGGCACTTGGGGGTGATCAGGCCGGCAGGCAGTGTCGTTAGGGGCGATCAGGCAGGCAGGCAGGTGAGCGGTTAAGAGCCAGCAGTCCCAGATTGCGAGAGGGATGTCCGACTGCTGGTTTATGGGATTAGGCCTAAACCGGCAGTCGGACATCCCCCAAGGGGCCCCGGATTAGAGAGGGTGCAGGCCGGGCTGAGGAACCCCCCTCCCTTGTGCACGAATTTCATGCACCGGGCCTCTAGTATATTCTATATAATAAACGGCTAATATGCAAATTGTCCCCTCGACCAGGAGTTTCACCGGGGGTGGGCTGGCCTGCCAACCTCCTGCATCCCCTCCCCGCTGCCAGCCCAGCCTGATGGGGCCCAATCAGAGCAGGCTGGCCAGACCTCACCCATGCACGAATTCTTGCACTGGGCCTATAGTATATAATAAATTAATATATACTATATATAAAGACTTATATGAATATTTATATGATTATTATAAATCAATGCACATATAAGCAATCACATTTCCATGTTTTTGTAATGCTTCCAACCATTTTGAACTGGAGTTCTGAGGGAATAAAGCTCTATGAAAAATGATTTGAAGAACAATTTTATCAATTCTCTCAGGGATGAGACATAGCTATTGCCATTTGGAATGAATAGAAATTAATTTGTTATATGCAATGGGTGTCTAGGGCTTAGGGACTTGGAGCTTATAGTTCTGAAATGTTTATGTCCAAAATAGTAATTTGACTTTCTATTTCCAAATTAAAAACAAAACAAACAAAAAAAAAAACACAACAATGTATAAAAGCAATTAGTTGCAATCTGTTTCAACTTCATTACTATTTTGAGTAATGATTAAAAAAACTAAGCTATACAATTTTTAAGATGAAATTTGGATTTGTTAGGATAGGTTACCTGCTACAATAATAGATACTCCAAGAGAAGTTTGTACATCGATTATATGAATAAACAGGCTGTTGGGGGAATCCCTATCCATGAAGTCATTCAGAGTCCATTTTTAGTATTTGGATTGCAGGGTCTCTTTGGGGATCATCTCCATTAAAGTGAGCATAAAAGGGACAAGAATATGTGAGATGTGCATGAAATGCTTATGAGCCAAGCATTAGAGTAGCATTCATCACTTTCAATCACATCTCATTGGCTAGAGCTCAGTTGTATGATCAGGACTAACTGCAAAGGGTACTAGGAAGAATAGTCTATCTGCATGCCCAGAAGAAGAGGAAGTGAGTTTTGGTGGGCAGCCAGTATTCTGTGCTACCTTCACTAGTAGACACTGTTTACACTAATGACAACAGCTACCAGAGTTTGGGTAAAGACAATAGCTGAAAAGTCTGGTCTAGCTTGTCATGAATCAATTGCACAAATATAGTTAATTGCATACCAAATATATTTAGTTTTTAAACAAAGTGTCACAATTTATAAACTAATATCAATAATTGGCAAATGTAGTGAAAGCTATTTAATAAAATGTATTATATATGGATTAATTTTGTAATAATTCACTTTTATTATTTGTGGTAAAGACATGAGACGAGCTTAGGGAGTGCAGGGACATATGCCCCTGAATCAAAGCAGGGTCCAAGAGTAAAAACATGTACTGTATTAAGATACAATATTATGAAATATGCTGTATGAAGTCAAAAACATACATCACAGTTTCATGGTCTCCATGTCAATAACAACACACACATACACATACACCTATTTTTCTTTGAGTAAAAATTGAAACACAGGAAAACTATTATTCTATTCAAGAACCTTATTGCACTATATTCAGTAGAGAGTTTCTCAACCATTTAATTCTACAAATTATTCTACTCCTCCTTATGAGCTTTACTCAGGTGTTATTTTTCAGTCATGATTTCCATTCCCATTTCTGACATCTTTAGTCTCCATGTAAAGCCAACCTGTCTGTTCTCAGCCTTTCTGGGGATGGGAAATTCCTTTAGCCCTATTGATTGTTTTTTTATTGCTGGACTAATAACAAAATTGACACAAGACCAGATTAATAAAAGAAAAACAAATGTAAAACATGCACATGGGAGCTCATAAATGATTCTCAGAAATTATTAAAGCAGGCAGCTTTTTATACTTTTTATATATAGAAAATAATACATTTGTGAGTATTTTAAAAAAAGTTTTGTTTTTACAGGCTTGTTGGCCCTGAATTCTATAATTCTGGTGATAAGAGTATCTTTCTTAACCCTCCTATCCCCCTGGAGCAAGGAGAGCACGTTTCACAAGGGAGTTTTATGTGTTCCATTTCAAGGAGAAATGAAGGTCAATATGCTCTTCTTACACCTGCTGCTTTTCGAGTAGTTTTAATTCAAAATGATTAATATGCCATTGTGGGATTTTGGGGGGCTGTATGTCTTTGCTCCTGGCAGTTCTTTCCTCTGAAACTTCCCTGGAAGTTTCACATATTAAAAGTTGAGCTGGTAGATTATTTCATCTCATTGAACCAAAATCTTAGTCCTGATAATAGGTCAGATCAGTTAAATTTATTTTAGGAGGTGGTGATGCAGGTGAACTCCCAAAGTTAGGGTTATAAGGTACAAAAATCAGGTATATAAAAGTGGCATTTCTATGGAAGCCAAAAAAGAAGACAATGGTCAATCATCAGAGCAGACTGTGAATCCAGCCTGGGTCTGGACCACAGCTAGTCAAGAAATTTCCAGATGTAGGAGTTGATGAATCTTTTGTAGTTTGAAATGTCTCTGATGATGTCATTGGGAGCACAGGTAGACTTTTCCAGTGAGTTACATATCAACAGGCATGAAGATTGACCAAACATGATATATGCTGGCAGTTTCTGTGAAGTTTATTTCAAGTCATTCATCTAGTTTGCATGGTTTCAGAAAAGGGAGCAGTTTTAGTTCTCAGTGACTTCAGGTCAGAGAGTAGAAGAAACATTGGAAACATTAGTTTGGAGAGTTATAGCCAAATATGAGGAAACTAGAAGAATTCAAGATCCAATCCAGCTTATAAAGAGGAAAATCACAAAGATAAGTAATAGAACTAGACTATGATATCAAATTAAGTATTATAATTTCTACTAAGACATATTTTTTTCTCTAAAATCACCATATTTTTTCACTAAAGATAGCCAAGTTAAAATTAATTTGTTTGAAAATAATCTAGTTTCAATAAACCTGGCCTGATTATTCATATACATGCAATAAGAATAGCAATTGATCATGTAAGCTTTTTAAAATCTGCTTTGCTAGAAGTTTTCATACGGAATCTCCAGATTGAACTTTTAATAGTATTCCAAACCTAAGAAGCCAAGAAAAACATTGTCATCAGACTTCATTTAATACCTTTAGATTTAGGTCTTCTCAAGGTTTCCAAAAATATCCTGAGCTTCTTGTATCTGCCAGGGAGTGGCCTTCTTTACCCCCTGGTAAGGTTGCTGGGAACACTGTAAGCAAAGTACCAAGCCTATATTTCCAAGGGCTTTATTCGATTCTATAAAGTTAACCTTAGTTCTTTAGAGCTGTCTGGTCACATCTGATTTTCTGTAGGTCTCTCACAAACATGATATTCCAGTCAAAGCCTTGGTAAAAAATAACCAAGTTTCTAATTGAGTTCTATTACAAGCAGAACAGATACTTAGTGAACTTATGTGAATAACTAACTATATTGCCATGAAAATAAGAGTGCTTGCTTACTGAGAGTCTTTGAATTTTATAGGGATCATATCGTGAGATAAATGTTTCAGTTCTGTTTACAAAGGCATAATTTAACAAATTTCTGTAAGTCATGGGTAGTTTAAGAGAAAAAAAAAAGTTTCCTTACAATTGGAAAACAAAGATTAAAGAACCAGTAATATTTCAAATAAAAATTTATAGAAATTAAAATCATAATTAATGCAGCCCCATGTATTCATTTATGTTGCTCTCTCTTTTGTTAGCAGTTTTATGAATTCCATTTTGTTTCTTTAGTATTCTGTAAATGCTTATCTAGTTCAATGGTATGACCTGAAAGTCACCAGAAACCTATGTTCGAGCATACTTTGAACCTCTGGAGAAGAAGCATGTTTGTAAAGGCATCATAGTAAAATAGCTGTCTGTAAATGACAGAGGACTTGAAATGGCATAGTTAAATATTTGATTACAATGCAGTTGACAAGAAAATTTGGTTATTTCTGTAACACATTTTAAGATAGTGACTAGAATTATGACTGACAACATTATATAAAGATGTTTCAGGTTTTTAGGAATTTCATATAATTTTTAGAACACTCATATTAATAACTTTCACCCATCCAATGTAAGTTAAGAAAGTCTATCACTCTTTATTTGACTATGCTCCCAATGTAATTTAACATACTAAGTAAGTATAATTAGTTAAATATCTTCCTTTTTATAAAAAGAGAACAAATTATTTAAAATGTTCCAGGGACATTGCAAAAATATTTCATATAAATGAGGTCAGAAGGACTTCATTTAGAATTTTATTAGGAGAAGTTTTCTAAAAATAATGAAAGATTTTAAAATAGTCCAATAGGATCATAGGTCACTGTGAAGCACCACTTAGTTACCCATTTAATCATGGTGACAATTAAAGACTTCTCAGGCAAATACAGAGAGTTAAGTAGTTGTAAGCAAAATTGAGCTCTTTCAATATTAAGACCTAATCAACACAGTGTGAAGCACAGTTGCTAAGACAAAAATTTTTGCTTTCTGAGAAGACTACTTTAACAGGTAAAGAAAAACCTTTTAGTATCCATATCCAAAGTGGAGCATAGTCCAAGAAAGCTTTGTCCCCTTAGCAGATAAAAGAAAATTACTTTTTAGTTTTGCATAAGTATGCCATTGATAGTAAAGCTTATTTTTAAAATGCTTATAATAAATTCATTTACTCTTATCCAGTTTGATCACATATAAAAGTTCCCTTCTCAAGATTCTTTTTTCACAAATCTTCTACAAATTTTTCTATGTCCATTTTAGTTTGTCCCTTGTTCTCTACCCATTAAGAAATGCCAGCTTCATTTTAGGAAAAATTACTTTTTATAATTCCCTCAAAAATACATCTCCATACCTCAGACTTTCTTTTATAAAAAATACATATTATTTTCCTTCCACATAGAGTTGTTCCTTTATCATTTCTAGTAGTCTTGATTACATATGTTAATTATAATTTTAATCCTTAGAAAACTTTAATTTCTAGTGAAAACTAATATATAAGCCATTGTAAACTGTCCTTTATGTTAACATTCTGTGGACTGACAGACTTGATACTTTTTATAATTTCTAGAAATGTGAGATTTATCATGGAAAGTTTCTCAGTGTGGCATAAAGCAAGTTTACTAATAGATCCAAACTAATCTTTTAGTTTCTCTATAATTAGAAGCCAAAAATAGACAAAACCTATGATTAGTATTAATGTTCAATATTTTGCCTTATTTGGAAATGATCTAGATATTTAATGAATTCTTATCATTTAATTAATTTAATAAAACTCCAAAGTTTCAAGCTACCAAAAACATTTTGGAAGCTGCTTTTAAGTACAGTTATTATAAGCATAATTATTATACCTAAAAACTCTTATCTCATTTAAATTTTATTTATTTATTTTCAACAATTATGTTTCAGTAATTTATGAAAATTTTATTACACCAAGTTACTTTTTTTTTGCTAACAAACTTTGTACTAGAGATAGCATAAACATATTTGACTTTTAGTAAACCTAGGTATAAATAAAAGCGTTATATTATTTGTGCATAACTCTAAAGACATGCCTGTTTTAATGAAGCCAATAAACTCAAACCAGCCATAGATTGAAGACTTTCCCAGATCATGTGAGCCTGAAATTTATTGGAGTTAGTTTTTATAGGTCCCTACTTATATAAGTGCTTAATTCTTTTTTTTTTAAATATATTTTTTATTGATTTTTTACAGAGAGGAAGGAAGAGGGATAGACAGTCAGAAACATCGATGAGAGAGAAACATCGATCAGCTGCCTCTTGCACACCTCCCACTGGGGATGTGCCCGCAACCAAGTTACATGCCCTTGACCGGAATCGAACCCGGGACCGTTCAGTCCACAGGCTGACGCTCTATCCACTGAGCCAAACCGGTTTTGGCTAAGTGCTTAAATCTTAAGACAATAAATAGAGCTCTTTACAGATTAATTTTGATAATACCATCCAGAGGTAGAAAACTATCATATATCTACACCATACAAACAGCGCAGGGAAAAATTAGGCTTATAGTTGTTTGTATGGAAAATAATACAATAATTAATAATAATAAAATGAACTGTGTTTTGTGTACTCACAACTTTAAACCTACTTTTGCCCCACCATGTATGTAGGCACACACAGATGCAGAGATCTTATAGTTACTAATAGTATTTATGGAGAAGATTTTTATTTGCCCAATTTCTTCTTTTTAAAATTTTCTTCTTAATTGTGGGGCAATTATACTTCCAATGTCTTGATTCTTCTTATTACAATATCATCAGATGTCTGAAGGCAAATAGGAAGGTGTCTGAATGGACTCTGATTTTTGTTCTAATTTCTATCTTTTCATCTTATTAAGGGAATCACAATAGCTAGCTGTCATGTCAGTTTTAGAGCTCTCTAAAACCTTTGTTGAATTTAGAAGTTTTCCAACTCAATAGATCCATCTGGCCATTGATGAGTAGCATCTGTTAATCTTAATAGCAACTCAAACCAATAAACCTTTTTATGTGCAAGAGGCATTCCCTAAGGTAGTGCAAAAAGCAAAAAGCAAAAACCATCCTTCACAAGTTCCAGATAGTTCATTCCCAGACTTAACCTAAGAAAAAAACCTGAGGAGCCCTGTCTCCAAATAGCCATTCTAAAACATGTGAATCAGTCCTTTTTCCTCCCTTTGAACAGAATAGGGTTTTTGATTCCCTAAACTGGACCCACAGACCATTCGACTGTCAGCCAGATGTGTATACATCCTCTGGCTGGTGGGACCAGAGCAAAGAGTCTTATTGGTCATTAAGAAAAGGCAAAAGAAAACAATGATCATTTCTGGGAGGAATGGAATCAACAGAAAGCAAGAGTACTTATCCCAAGTTTTTACCAAAGTCACTTATGCTTAAGCAACTAGCTCTGCAAACATTTTCGGCTGCTAATCTAAATTTAGAGAGAGCAAAGGGACTCTCACCATTATTCGTTTCCACTGGGCCTTGCAGAAAGACTGTGGAGGCTGACATGGTAAGAAATCTTACATTTTGCTGACACTTGTCAGATCTCTCTCTGTGGTAGTTCCGGGGAGAAAAAAGTTTTCCAGCCAGTTAAGTCTCCTGACTGGTTCACTAAAATTGTTGCAGAGGGAAATCACCCAGTTTACCTCTCTCAGTTCTTAGGACTGTACTAGCAATAACATTGACACAGACCAGATTTACAGAGGAAAAACCATTTTAAAGCATGCACATGGGAGATTATAAATGACTAGTGGCCCGATGCATGAAATTCGTGCACATTAAAAGGGAATTAATTAGAGGAAATATTTTAATATTGCTATTTGCCCTTTCTCTATAACAGAAGTGTCAGAGATGAAAGAAATTAGTAAAATGTATATGAAAATCTTCCTCCTGTCAGAGTCTTGGGAGTGCCACGGAAACCAGAGTCAAGTCCCCACCCACCCACACGTGCCTCGAAATCGCGCCAGATGCAGACCCGGCCGGCCCCACCACCATTGGGCGAGATACAGACCTGGCCGGCCCCACCCCCGTTAAGCCCCGCCAGGTGGGGGGTGCAGCCTCAGGTCCCCCAGTGCACCCTCAGGTCCCCTGGCCCGGCGCCAGGTGGGGGGGCGCAGCCTCAGATCCTTCATCAAGCCTGGCTATGTGGGGGGTGCAGCCTCAGGTCCCCCAGCACACCCTCAGGTCCCCCGGCCCAGCGCCAGGGCAGGGGGCGCAGCCTCAGGTCCTTGGTGCATGCCGGGCGGGAGCCGCAGCCTCAGGTACCCCATTGCACCCTCAGGTACCCTGGCCCGGCGCTGGGGTGGGGGCGTAGCCTGAGGTCCCCCATCAAGCCCCGCTGGGTAGGGGGTGCAGCCAGAGGTTCCCTGTCAAGCCCCGCGGGTCAGGGGGCATGGTCTGAGGTCTCCCGTCAAGCCCTGCCAGGCGGGGGGTGTAGCCTGAGTTCCCCCAGCTCAGGCCGGGGCAGGGGGCACAACCTGAGATCCCCTGTCAAGCCCTGCCGGGTCAGGGGCACAGCTTCAGGTACCCTGGCTGGGTGCTGGGGCGGGGGGTGCAGCCTCAGGTACCCCGCCCAGCCCGGTGCCATGCAGCCTCAGGTCCCTGCTGATCGCTCGTTCTGGGAACCCTGCCTCTGCTGTGGGTGCAGCCATCTTGTGACAGCATGAGGGTTATTTTGCATATTACCTCTTTATTATATAGAATGCTCAGAGAGATGATTGAAGCAGGCAGCTTTTCATACTCTTTAGACAAAGAAACAATAAATTGATGAGGATTTGACAGGTCAAAGACAGTTAGGCTTGGATGCTCATTTAGTAAGGACTCTCAACAGAAAGAGGGATTAGGGTAATAATTAGTGAAGAAGTAAAAAGTTTTGTTTATATACACCCTTTGGCCCTGAATTCCTTAACTCTGATGTTGAGGGTGTCTATCTTAGCTCCCCAAACCCTCACCCTGAGCAAGGAGGGCACTTTTCACAGGAGAGATCTATTTTTTGCATTTTCAGGAAACAGAGGAGGGTCAAGTACCCTTCTTGCACTGGCTGCTTTTCAAGTAACTTCCATTCAAAATAATCAATATGACATTGTGAGATGTTTTGGGGCTGCTTGCCCTGGGCTCCAACAGCTCCTGGATTTCCAGATAAGCAGAGAGTTCCTATTAACTTTCAAGTTCCTACATATTATTTATTTATTATTTTAAAAAAATATATTTTTATTGACTTCAGAGAAGAAGGTAGAGGAGAGAGAGATAGAAACATTAATGATGAAAGGGAATCACTGATCAGCTGCCTCCTGCACGCCCCACACTGGGGATCAAGCCTGCAACCTGGGCCTGTGCCCTGACTGGGAATCAAACGGTGAGCTCCTGGTTCATAGGTTGACGCTGAACCAGTGAGCCACACCATCTGGGCACTACACACTATTTAAATAGAATTTTGCCATCTAACTCATGATCATCTTCTCTCAATGTAGATTTATTCCTGCCCTCTTACCTGATTCTCATAGTTCAGAGGGAATTTGCAAACATTTTCAACACATTTTATTTGGGTTCAAGTTCTCATCCTGAACCAAAATAGTAGGTCCCTTCCCCTCTGTTCCAATACTAGAGTGTCCTTTAGTCCTGATCTTCCTCTCTTTGTCCAATGGAAATAGCTAAAGTTTACTCCCAGGGCCAGGTATAATTTCTTCCTCTTTCAGCTGCCTCCAGAAAAATCTCATTTAATTTTGGCTACATCCACTAATTCTAAAAATAGTGCTCTTACTTAACACCTCATTAAGTTAAATTCCCTTAGGCACATACTCACTTTAAACTAAAACAGGTATATTTAAATCAGAGGAAAACTCATTTATGCTGCCCACACTATTATATTGCTCACACAAACCTGGTCAAACCTGCCATCTCTCACTGTAACTTCCACTAGAATCTGCCTATCCATCTATGAGTCTGTCTGTATTTTGCTTGTTAGTTCAGTTTGTTCCTTAGATTCCATATATGAGTGAAATGATATGGTACTTGTCTTTCTCTGAGTAGGCTGACAGCTGTCTGGGGTGGGGTGAGTTGGGCTGGCGGGTGAAGGGATTAAGCAAAAAAAGAGAGAAAATTCATGGACATAGGCAAGATTCAGAGGAAGGTGGGGAAGGTGAAAGAAAGTATAGGAGAGATAAATGGTGATGGAAAAAATTAAATTAAGAATTTTTAAAAAAGAGTATTTGGTGGGGGGCGCAATGGGGAATAAGGACATATATGTAATACCTTAATCAATTAAAAAAAAAAAAAAAAAAGAGTATTTGCCGCAGTCATCCCAGTCAGACAAACTCCTGAATCTCACATTTTAGGGGTGGGTTCTAAGCCATCATAGCCATTTGAAACAATACATAGGTTTATGTGTGTGTGCAAAACAAATACACATGTGATTATAATAAAACATAGAAAGTCAGGGTTTGGCGAAAAATGGGAATTCTGTAATGTCCAAATTCACTTTTGATTTTACATAAAAATTCTACTGCTTCACACTGGAACCTGGCCTCAGGATTTCCTATCCCAGTGTTTTTTGTGATGATGTGGTTCACTCTGCTACCTCTTTCCTTCATAGGACAAAGCCACACCCTGAGAGTCCCAAAAACCAGGGGGCAGGAGTGTTTTTCCTGTGACAGTGACACCTTCTCCCACCCAAGGGCTGAGCATACACTGGTAGAAGTGATGCCCTTCTTGAGCCTCTGAAACCTTTCAAATGCTTCCCTGTGACAGGAGGTGAATTTACTGGCCTGCAATTTTCTAGTGTTACTGGTTCTCTGCATTGCCATTTTCCATTCTTTGGGGAATGGCCTATATAAAGTCAGCTTTTGAAAATGTCAACAAAAGCTTTTCTCTGTTTGGCCTCATTTCTCCTCTGCTCTCATTTCTTGGGAGATACCACAAGTGCCCCTCTTGGTACCTTGACAATTTCCTGAGTGGCTAACCTTTCAATAATGGTATTAATGCTGCCTCGTGGCTATCTCTGCATTTCTCAGTTCATCATTTTCAACCCTTGCTTGCTGAGATTCATTTATGTTGTGTTCTTAAGGTCCTGGAGTTTAATTGACTGCAACCTGACTAGGAACCCAAGGCCAGAATTTCTAGCTAATAAATGAGGAACATTCTTAATAGGTTGATATTTCTTTCCTCATTGACTGAATTTCAAATAGCTATACCTTGAATTTAGCCTAGAAAAAGAGATCCAGATAATTATAAACTTTCTTGGCTTGCTTAATATTTTTTAGTTCAAATTTCTTCCTACCAGCCTTGAGAGGAAGCAGCTTTTCAAATACTGTTAGTCTTCTCTTGAGATTGTAGAATGGACCACTCTAGACATCTGTGTGGTGCATGCTACCACCCTATTGGAAGGCCACAGGATGAACTGACTGAGAGCAGGGATTATTGAGCCAGACCATGGAGGTTCCAGTAGTTCCAATACCAGCTCCTGTGACCTTAAACAATTTATTTAAGAAACAGTTTTTTTTAATTTCTAAGGTGCCAATAATAATACCTATCTTACTGGGTGTAAATGAGAAAATACATTATCTATTAGTGTCATTATCATCTTTATTCTTCTAAAAGAATGGATGACCAAGTTTCTTTTACTGAATTAAATGTTTCTAGGGCCCTGTCTCTCCTTTGATTGTATTACCACAAACTTTGCTTGTAATATATCAGATGGCTAATTTCTTCCTGTCATGACTATCTAGTAGGAAATTGGAATGTTTATAAAGAAGGACCAGGGAATTCTCTTCCTATATTGCTGCCTTCATGGAGACCTCTCTATTCCTTCATAGTTCAAATTTGCATCAGGGATTCAGTCTTGACACTCCCATTAATTAAGTAGATGCAGATCTGGAACAGAATTTGTATTAAAAAACACATGTGAGGGTTCACAGGGTTATTTCATTATTCAAGATCCTTCTTCTCCGGGATTCTTTTTCCTAGGACTCATTAGCAAAACTTAAGTGTACAATTTAAAAACAAGCCATTCAATTATTCAACAGTCATTTGTTGGTGAATATAGTGGCACAGAAGGGAAGCCTCTTCAGAAGCACATCCCACAGGTCATGCCAGGCAAAAAAGGTCAAGTAGCAGAAGCCCTGGTTTTGCAGAGGGTGTATGGAGCCCCAAGTGGGGAGGCAGCTTTCCTTCCCTATGCCCAATTAGCTCCCTCAGGGATTCCACTCAGCCATCATCCTTCTCACTATAAAGAACAGAGGATGATGTTTTCAAAGTGAGCATTGAGAAGGTTGTCCCCTGCCCTTTTTTTCTCCAATAGTCAAAGAAAAGAAAGAATTCATCCCCTGACACCTTCTTGATTCCTAAGAGAAAATCATTTTTCTCATTTCTATTCCTGTACTTCCTGTGTCACTGTTGTTATGTCACTTGACTTCTTTCTGCCTCAGGTTCCTCATTTGCCAATGAGATGATGTCTACGTCCACCTGTCCACGGACATCCTTGCAACTAGTGGGGGTGTCAGGATGATTCATGGGCACTTTAGAGGGAAGATTTGACCAGAGACATCAGTATATCACTTATATGAGTTGCATGGAAACTGATTTGCCAAAAAGTCTCAAAACCGATTTATTTCCTATCCAGCTGCTAGATCTGGACTGCTTGTTGAGTAGTCTGGATTGTTTTCCTCCCACTGACGGCGAAAGGAGTTGTGGTTACTAAATGGTGTGTGGGGAACAGCATGCTCCTTTTCCAAAAGGCTTAATATTACCGTGAGCAGCATGGAGAAAAGGGCAGGCAAGCCTCAGGAAATGATTGGGACTCTTTAATCCCAGAGGGATGGTCTTTGTATCAATTACATTTTAAGCCTTGTATGTGAAGAACTGTATTCTCGGTCACTAAGCCCTCATTTAATGGTTTTCAAAACCTACAGAACATTGGTGAAAAGCATGCCTGCTGCCACAGATGAAACAGTATTAGAGCGTTGATGATGTCGGGCTTCTTTTCTTTGGGGAGGGAAATCTCTTCTAAACTCTTAAAATAGCAGTTGGTTTTCAGTAAATCTATTCAGAGTTAAGGGTCTAAGGATCTCGAGTGACCCCTTTCCTTGGGAATAGAGCACATTTTAATAGGCTTTTTCCTGTCTGTGGTCCCTGAAAGGTTTAGCTGCTGGCAGACCTCCTGAATGGCTGGGATTTGTAAAGGAAAGAATTGATTACATGCTTCTTCTAATTCTTTCTCTTTCTTTAATTTATTTTTCCCATTTCATACAAAGAATGAGAAAGATACTTTGAGTCTCCTTCTATTGAGATATGGTTGGCCTCAAGGGCACACATTTTAGCATTGAACTTTTATTAACCTCTTCTGGGTTTGACGAAGTTTCTCCTTTTTTGCTTCCTAAATATGAGGCTAAAGAGCTGTTATTTGCCAAACTTTTTCCTCAGCACCATAAGCAATAGAGAGAGAAAAAAAGATTTTTTGTTTTGTTTTGTTTGGCTTTTTCAGTTGAATCCCATTTGCAGTCTCTATCTAAAAAGGTAAATTATAGGTCTTAACACATGCTATTCGCACTGATGGAACATTCCACCCCTGCACTACCTCCCCATCTCCTTCCCCTCAGTGCCCCTCTGCACCACTTTTCTCCTGGCCAATTCCTGTCCCTTCCTCCAGGAAGCCCTCCTATATGTTCCCATCATGCACTTGCTTATCTCAGGATAGCACTCTATTAACCTTACCCATGTCTTTGAGTGTGTTTCCTATAACACACTAAGCTTAATCAGGACAGGGGCTGTGAATTTTGTTCCATTTTATTCCTAAATGCTTAACACAGTGACTGGGTCCTAGTAAAAATTCAATTAATATTTGTCAAATGCATGAATGAATTATTAATGTTTCAGGGACTATCAGAGTATTATATATCAAACTTTCTTTGCACCAGCTATTCCTCTCAGTGTTTCACAGGCATTAGCTTTCTGAATACTCATAACTCTGTAAATGGCTTTTTTCAAACAAGTAAAGACAGAAAGGCTTAAGTAAATTAAACAAATTACAGCTGGTAAGTTAAAGTCATCTAGTCCAAAACATAGAGATATATAGTCAATTAAGTCATTTAGTCCCACAAACCAGGAGCAGCTCTGACTGAATAGCAAAGCAATAATTGCCAGATTGCTTTACCAAAGAAGGCATAGTTTATAGAATTCCTAGCAGAAATGAGAAGGTAGTTTTCATTTAATATTGAACAATTCAGTGACATTTAATAACATGAAAGTCATTATTTTTCTCAGTTAAGACTGCAATTTCACAAGTGACTTGCATGGCTGTTTTGTGCTACAGATAATTATTTGCAGGCTGGTCACTAAAGCCTGTCCACAAAAACAGTGAAGACAGTGAGAAGAGAAAGTTTAATCAGTTGTTTGACTGCTAATTTACTCAGGTGCAAAGTTTGCCTAATAAACTGCATTTGCAATAATAGACATAGCCCAAGACTATCTGATTATTTTTAAGAAAAATACAATCCCCTGAGATTCTAGTGATTTCTAGTCACTACTGACCATGTAGATTTGAACCAATGCCTGCTTCTTCTGAACCGATTGATTTTCTTTCTCACAGGCAACATTTTTATTTTTTTAACCTGCAGCCTTTCTGTGCCTGACTGGAATATTTTTGCATTTGATTAATGTTTTCATTTGACTTTCAATGAGGTCTCAAAACAGTTTGGCTTGTCACAGTCACATTATCTAAATATCCTCTGAAAAGAGTATGTAGAAACTAAAATCAGATTCATGTGAACCTGAAAAACCAGTGGCGACATTTCCTGAACTTGTTATATTTTTATGTCTGAATTAATCATTTCACAATTTTGTTTTATAATGACCCTCAGCTTCTTAAATACAGTGATTATTAGATACCTTAATGGAAAAGTTTTAATTTTTAACTGACCTAAAAGTTATTCTCTAGCAAGAATTTGGGTTCCTTTTTTTAAAAAAATATTCCTTGTGGTTTCAACAGCAAATACTATATTATGACTTCTATTTGTATTAAAAATATTTTCCTTTGGTTCTTTATTGTTATTACTAGAGGTCCGGTGCACGAAATTCGTGCGGGGGCGGGGGAGGTCCCTCAGCCTGGCTTGCAACGACGCCAGTGTCCTGCGCCCTGGCCGGCCTCTAGCCAGAGGCTCACCCACCCGCCCTCCCTCCACGGGACGGGGCACGTGGGATGCTGGGGCTCGTCGCCAGGGCGACGCTGCCAGCATCCAGCACCCCGGCTGCTATGGGCACCACCATCTTTGTGACGGTTAATTTGCATATTATCCTTTTATTAGATAGGATTATATTAGAGAGAGAGGTAAGGAGAGAGAGAGCAAGAAACATTGGTTGCCTCCCATACTACTTGGAACAGGACGCAACCCATGATGTTCTAATGCTCCAAACCAACTGAGACATACCTGTCAGGGCCCCTTGGTTTCCTGAACACAAATATATAGTCATTATTTTCACTTCTCAGGTGAAAATAATTTTTCACTACTCTTCACTCCTAATTGATCAGAATTATCCTAACTACGGATTTAACTATGTTCAGCTTTCTGTTTACATTCAACTTTGTGAAGGAAATCACACAAAACAGTACATACCTTACGATTTCATTTATATTTGATTTTAGAGAATGCAAACTAATTTCTAGGTTCAGAAAACAAATCAGCGGTTTCCCAGGGCTGCATTAAGAGAGGGGTGCACTGAAGGGGGAGCAAGGAATTCTGTTAGGGCAACAGAATGTTTTGTATCTTGATTGAAGCAGTAGTTTCACAGGAGTATGTTTGTTTAAACTCATTGAATTGCAATCTTCAAATAGATGAATTCTTCTTTGTCATGGGGACACAAGTAAATTGTCTAATAGAAGTGGTAAATATAAAAAGTAAATTCCTTTAGAAGAGATATGTACAGTACTACAAGTTTGCAACTTTAAAATCATGAACAAAATATATTTCGTCCTTTTTAAAACCTTTAAAAAGGAGAAATAATCACGTGCCAAATAATCTCACTGAGGATTTCAAAACCAATTCTAGCTAAAGGGGAAGAATCAACATAACTGAATTGGAGGAAAAAAGGTTTACTCAGATGCCATCACTGAGTACAAATCTGTATCGCACTAAGGTCGAGTTAGCTGTCTGCAAATGTTAGCATTCTGTCAAAGGACCACAGACATTGACAGGAAGGGAGATGAGAGGGCGTCTTTGAAAATACGCACTTACCCTCTATTCACTCTTGCTGGTTCTGGGCTGATGCAAAAGATTTTCAGTGCTAGAATGTAATCCTCAGCCAAATGTGAAAGTGCATATATTGAATGGCTAAGGAAAGGTCCAGAGAGAAAGAAAGAGAGAGAGAGGGAGGGAAGGAGGGAGGGAGGGAGGGAGGAAGGAAGGAAGGAAGGAAGGAAGGAAGGAAGGAAGGAAGGAAGGAAGGGGCCCAGAGTTTTCATATATCATTTAAAAACTGGTGGGTTGAGGACGACATTAGACCTCAAAAATTGCAAAGTGGGCAATATAACATCTGAAAAGGAAAACAAAGCCCCAAACTGCCCTCATACCCTAAGTTGACTAAAAGCCATGTGCTCCTTCCTAGATGTGCAGCATGAAACAGTGGGTTATGGGGATGCAGACAGAATGTCTTTTTCCATTTTCAAAATGTCACTTAAGGGAGAAGATGTCTATAAGATCTAATGAAAACTGATGCTGTGACTCATAGAAAAATACAATACATTAATTTACAATCAAAATCATGGAAGTGAGATTGCATAAACAATAATACTCACAGGCAAGAAATATAAAATCAGACTTCCTCTTCAAAATTAGAACTGGAGAGCATTTCTACCTCAGTCTCAAGAAATGAAAAAGTATGTCAACATAACTGGTCTGTGAAAATGTTCTCATGTGTGCTCTCATCTAAGGTAAATTTAGCCCAAACTCAGAAAATTGGATTGGATAATTGAAAATTAGTTGGGACAAGGAAATGAGCAATGTGAATGTTCAAGCTTCAACAATATACACAGTGAAGGTATTTGTGATACACTGAATCTTCTCTTGATGAGTATGAATGACTTAAAAGGTAAATAGCTCAGATGGTTCTTATTAGAGCAGTGGTTTATTTATTTCGCTAAAGTTAGCTGGGTACTAAGCACCTATACACATTGTCAGAGCAAGACAGGTTAGCCATTTCAGAGATTCATTTTACTTGTAAATGTTAAAATGTCTATAGATAAGCTACACAGCATGAATCATCTATATTTATACAAATCCTACCTTCTTTGTTCAAATGTCTCAATAATAAGAGTTTACATAGACCTAATTTTATATATATATATGTGTGTGTATATATATATATATATATATATATATATATATATATATATTCTATATTGCTCTATATTTTTAGACTATTTTAAGGAAAAGTATGGTGTTTTGGTAAATAAAACTTACATTAGTGAGAATTAAGGAGAATATATTCTAGGTGAAAGAATAAAAAAAAGCAATAAGTAAATTAAGGAACTTAAAAATTTTTATTTTGAACATTTATCAATAAAATGATGTTAAAAATCATAGATTGGTCAAATGGTTATATTACTGGGGGTTTCACAACTTTACACACAGGAAGTTTCTGCCCTGGAGGCTAATGTCCACGTGTTACAAAGAGAGATGTCTTACAAAAGGGATTTATTACAAAAAGAGAACTTTGAAACTTCTCAAATTGAAGCTCTTCTCCAAAAAGTTGGGCTTGGCTTGCCTACAATAGCTTTCAGTATTATTTCTTACAAAAGAAGTTCTGTAGGTTTTGTCCAACTATGCAGAGATGGAAGTTTGAAATGTCACTGGGAGCATCAAAGAGAACATGTAGCCCAGGTGTGGCCGAAAGATTGTGTGCTTCCAAGTCAGAAATATCCAGGCTTAAGCCAAGCTCTGCCACTTCCCAGTGTTGCAGTGGTTGATAAGTTATTTGTAAAAATCAGCTTCCTCACTGATAAATAGGGGAAGTATCTACTTCGTAGCGGTGTCTGCACATAGTAGATATTCTACAGTATTAATATTTAATGCCTTAATCTAAAATGGTTCCAGAAGTAACTTATTTGCATGTAAGTATATTGAATTCCAGCTCTCATATCTCTGCTACAAAAAAGAGTTACTAAGACTATCTCTAGAGAAAAATACTTAATAATTATTTCTCTTTCTTCCCATCCTCCCACTTAAAAGAGAGAGAAAAGGATGAGGAAGAGGAGGAAGAGAAGAAGGAAGAGGAGAGGAGGAAGAAGAGGAGGGGGAAGGAGAAGGAGAAAGCATGCAGAAGCAATGTCAGTGTACAGGAAGTAATAGTTCAAAGGTCATTATTAAAATTACTAGAGGCCCGGTGCATTAAATTCATGCACGGATAGGATCCCTAGGCCTGGCCGGCTATCAAGGCTGATTGGAGCCTTCTGGCTGTCAGCGGGGGCCTTCCTTTGTTCTGCACCACCCCCTGGTGGTCAGCACACATCATAGCGAGCGATTGAACTCCCTGTCTCCCAGTTGAACTCCTGAGGGGACACTTTGCATATTAGCCTTTTATATATATAGATATCTTCTAACAGTCAAACCATAAATAATCAGTCTCCCTCTCTTTTCATCTCCTGCAATGTCAGACCTTATCTTAACTCAGCCATCTGAAGTCTGGTTAAATAAAAAGAAAATATTAGCTCACCATAAATAATTCATAGGTGGATAATCAAGAATTGACACTATTCTGCTTTTGTTAATATATTTCTAAAGGATAGCTTAGATATTCTGACTTACTTGAAAAAACACACAAGGAAATAGTTCTCCTATTTAGACATTTTGAGGGTATTTTATTAATTAATTTTATTTATTTGACTCTTGGAGAATCTACCTGCAAATTATAGAGACAGATTCTATTCTAAACTTCCACACTGCCCTGAGTAGTATCTCTCAGGGAAGTCTCCTCACCTTCAGCCTTTCAAATTGGGCAACAGCTGCAAAGGCCAGGGCATTGCAGGAGCTACCATTCTTGCTAAGCATTCTTGTTCCCCATTATGACATTTGCATGCTGCCTGCAGTAGGCAGCTAATGCAAAGCTTTTATCATCCAAAGCACTCATGTCACTGTGAATTCATTGTTGGGGGCATACCCTTCCTCAATGTTAGTTAACAGACAAGGGAATGCACAACAGATTCAGGACATAATAAGACAAATTTAAAAAAAAACTCTGGAAATATTATGAAGAGTGGCTTAGTACAGGAGCACTTGCCATAGGTTAGGAAAAAATTAAAATAGCCCAGAAGCAATAAGGCTCTGGATTAAGATAGTAGCAATGGGAAAGCAAAAGAATGTAAGGATTATAGGTCTAAGGTAGATGTGAAATTGACTGGATATGGTAATTAATTTGAAGTGAAGGTGATGAGGAAAAAGGATTGATAGATAAGATTTTTAGTCTGGGTGGCTGGATAGAAGGTGATCACACATTAAGTTGCAAGGTTATTAAAACTGACTTCAGCCCTAGCCAGTTTGGCTCAGTGGATAAAGAGTTGGCCTGTGGACTGAAGGGTCCCACGTTTGATTCCAGTCAAGGACACAACCTCAGTTGCAACCCCTCTCCCACCCTGGTCAGGGGTGTGCCAGAGGAACCAATCAGTGTGTCTCTCTCACATCAGTGTTTCTCTCTGCCCCTCTCTCTTCCACTTTCTCTAAAAATATCAATGAAAAAAATGTCCTTGGTGAGGATTAAAAAACAAAAACCAAAATTGATTTCAGACATCTAAGATTGAAATTCTAGTAAAATAATCATATCTACTTTATGGAAAATTGTGATAAATATGGTAAAAAGCATTTGGGAATTGCTTGAATTTTATTTCCCTTATGAGGCCTATTCTGATCTACCTGTCCTCCTAGATCATGTTAGCTGCTTCCATTCTGTACTCTTATGATACTCAATTTCTTCCCTATTTTAGTACTTACTTCCCTTTATTGACATTGCCTTTTTCATTCTGTCACCTCTATTAATCTGTAGGCTTTGTGAGGGCAGGGACCATGACCATTTTTCTTATCTTAGTGCCATTATACCAAGTGTAGAGAATAATAAATAATAGATGCTCAAACACTGTTTGTCGAGTGATTAGTGGTGCCTTGGAACCTTTGGAATTTGTAAAGGGCTAATTGTACATTTCAAAGAGGTTGTAGCTATGGCTATGGGATTAATTGACTTTAAGTAGATAATCCTATATAATAAAAGGCTAATATGCAAATTTTCCCCTCGACCAGGAGTTCGACTGGGAGTTTGACCAGGGGGCAGGGCTGACAGGCCAACCTCCCACGTCCTCTCCCCCTGGCCAGTCCGGCCCATTCAGCCTCGATCAGGGCCAGCTGGCCGGACCCCACCCATGCACGAATTTGTGCACCGGGCCTCTAGTCCAAATATAATAGCAGTGGAGATAAGAGGTGATGCAAGATGAGGAGCAATATATTAGAGAAGGGAGAGGAAACAGTCAGAGGAACGAGGGGTAAAGGAAAAGGGGAGGTATTTTAGAAGAAAGATGTCAGAAGTATCAGGTACCTCAAAAAATCCATCAGGGTGTCTAGGGGAAAGGACAATGATACTGGAGACCTGTGAATGGTAGTGGACAAAGGGGAGCATCAGCAGAGCAAAAACACAGGATGAACATTATTATTTCAAGAACACGTTTAAAAAGAATGTAGAAGGCACCATAATGATCTCTACAACCACTGGGTACTTCAGTTCAGTGTTTGAATTCTAGCCAAGTGCGATATGCCACGAAAAAACACACCACTTTGACAAAAGAAGTTTGGGTAAGGTTGAGTATTACCTTTTACTTTTAGATATGCAGAAAATACATTAGAAGTTCTGTAGTAATTATTCAATTTCAACAAAACATTTCACCAAATTCTTGGACAACTTACAACTTATTAACATTCCAAAGGAAGTCATATTCCCTGGAATGAGGTTTGAGATATTCTGCTTTGATCGCGTGACTGCCAACAGGCTTGTGTTCTCTCATTTTAAAAGGTATTATAGTGGGTACTGTCAGTGTTCAAGCCAGAAATCTTTCTGGTTCAGATGACTCTGTGAATGTGATGTAGTCTTTGCATTCCATTGAAGTGCACTTTGTAGTAGTGATAACATTGTCCCTTAACATTCTTTTATTCAACCAACATTTACAGGATGCCTACTATGTACCAGGCACTGTACTCAATGCTGAAGATACAGGATTAAACGAGATGGCAAACCCTGTTTTCATGAAGCATACAGATTAGAGATGGGCAGGGGATGGGTGGGTGTAAGGAGAAACACAAAAAGATAAGTAAGCAAGGTAAGTTTCAGATAATGGTAAGTGCTATAAAACGCATAGATGGGATAGAAAGTTTGGGGGGCACAGAGGGACTGATTTTAATTGTTGCTCAGGGAAGACCTCTATGAGAAGGTTACATTGAGCTGAGATCTGAATAATACAAAGGAGCCAGCATGGTAAAGATATGAGCGGGATATGACTCCAGAGAAACAACACGTATACAGTGTAGGAGTAGAAGCAACCAAAGGAGATTGAGAAGGCCTGCCGAAGAGTAAAAGGAAAGCTATAGTGTCATGGGGTCCAAGAGAAGGACATATAAATAGTTAATAAAGAGTTACCAGCTGTGTTAAATGCAACTGAGAATTTAGGTAAGAGGGGGCAACATAGTGACCACTGGACTTGTCAGGATTGGAGTCACTGAACACCATGACTAGCATACTTTTGAGTAGTGGGGACCTATAATAATAAATGTTCCTGCTTACTCAGTGTTTACTATGTATCAGGTTCCATATAAAGGCTTTTACATGTTTTGCACTTACTAATAACCACTATGAATTAGACGCAATTTTTATTCCATTTTACTTTTAAGGAAACTGAGGCAGAGAGACATCAAATAACCTGTCTCATAGTTACTAAGTGACAGTGCTGGGATCTGAACCTAGACAGGCTGGCTCCAGCAGCTGAGTCTTTACTACTTCACTGTACTACTTCTCTAAAACCGGGTGATAATGGAAGGCAGGGCTGTGGCAATAACAAACACATTTTACAAGAATTTTTGAAGTGGGAAACTGAGAAATTGATTTATAATTGGAGGGGTCTCTGGGCCAGGGAGGGCTTTTAAAAATGAGAGCTACTAGAGCATGTGTGTATGCTGATGGAATAATCTGGAAAGAGGAAAATTTGATGTTGAAGGATAGAAGCATTTCATTGTGTGAACCAAGACCTTGAACTTAGTTGGAAGCCCGACAGAAGTAGGGACTCGTAGGAGTCTGCTGAATTCCAATGTTACTTAACCCTGGCAAGTAATGGAACTGGGATTTATCCCCAATCTGGATGCCTGGTTCAGTTCTCAAGCCACTAGACCATGCTGTCTTATAGACCTTAGTCTAGTCTACTTCTCATCTAAAAAGTCATTTTCTGCTGGTTCTGTCAATAGCCTTCTCCCCCACTCCCCGCCCCCTTTTTTTTAGATGCAGAAGCTCTGATTCAATTTCCTGCTGGAATGGATTCTCTACAAATAAGGATAATCCTCTATTTCATGTTTACTCACTTGGTTGACTTCCTGTATTCCACACTCTTCCCACAACAGGCTTTGCAGTTTTTGTATTTTGAGACATTTAAATAATGTGAGTTGGCATTGTGACCACGTACCTCCTAAAATGAATAATTTTCCTCCTTTATCATTTTTTTAAGCAAGTGGATGAGTTGCAAAGGAGCTACATTAATGAGATGTTTAGTCTGAAGTTTTAATTTTGCGAATGTTGGGGAGCATAATTAAGGTTCAGGCAGTACGTAAGTGTCTTCAGGAATATAAAAACTATATTTTGCATCTAGAATTTTGGAACACTTTCTGCTTAAACACAAACCTCTTCCACCTGTGTTCCTTTTTTTCTCAAGCCCCCTGGACACTGCGAGAAATCAGAACCTGTGGTCCTAACAGGGGTGGCCAATAAATAACCAACATGGCTGTTATTGTGACAATTAGCAGAAAACAATGTACTGGAAGCGGTGGGCTGGAGGTGAAAGGGAGTGGGCACTGGTTTTATATTTCTTTAGTCTCAAAATTGTAGGGTGGTTTTCTTCCATTTTGTTCTAGATGATATCTCAGATCATTAAAAGAGTGGAGAGAGAAAGGAATAATGAATTAGAGGGGATACAGATAGCTTCTAAAGGGTTCTGGGGAGAAAGGTGAGCACAAAAGGACTTCAAAGCTTAAGAAAAAAATCATTTATGAAGCATATCTCTGGATCAGTGTACCACATAATTATAAAAAAAATTCTTACACAAATGTGGTGCATCCATCAAGATGGATGAGGAAAGGAAAGAAAGCTTACTTCACTTTAGATGATGAACTATTGGCATTCAAGCATCTGAAATGGCTATTTCTGACCTAGATATGAAAATGGAAATTAATCTCTGAGGCAATTTCTCTTTCTTAGGCTGCATCTACACACACAAGTCAGTTTGAACAAAAACAAAAAACAAGGCGAGTCAAGTAACAAATATTAAAATTGATATTTCTACCCTTTTTTAGCTGTAGGATAAAAACAGTAAAAAAGTATTGATTTATTCATTGGTTTATGCATTCATACAATAAATACTTATTGGGCTTATGGTAAGTTAAACCATATTAAATTGTTCTCTCTTGGTCAAAATGGCTGCAAATCAACAATGACTAGTGGAAAAAAATTTCTCTAATGATTGAAATCAATCAATACATATTTACTGAACATGGATTATAGATTCAGGATGTCCCAGATGTTTCAAATCAGCGGTAACAAAGTTTTTAAGTATTACAATCTTTTTTAAGCAGACCTTAAGGGATGCTATTGAACCTTTAGGGTCCATCAAATGAGAGGATGCATAACCAAACTGGCACAAAGTCAATGGCACTTACAATATTCTGTGTTTTATTTATCACAGTAGTGTTGCATATATTTTAAAAATAATAGCATGCACACACACATTTGTATGTATGTATACATTTATAGTTAATTTCTTGACAAAGTTTAGTACAAATTTGGATTGTCAGACTGTATTAGACAGGTCTTTTTAACTTGCAAGACAGAAAATGATTTTCATTTACATAACATGCTTAGAGCTAGGGTTTTAAATGATATTATAAAAACTTGTTCTTTCTCCCTATATAGGCTTTAGTTACTATTGGTTTTATTATTGTTGGTTTTATTCTTAATCTCCCCTGGGGTCCACTCTTGCAATATAAAGAGATCTTCTAGATCCATATTACCAATATACACTGAGTGGCCAGATTATTATGATCTCTGAACACATAATAATCTGGCCACACAGTGTATATCCTATATAATAAAAGACTAATATGAAAATTGTCCCCTCGACCAGAAGTTCGACCAGCAGGCAGGCCGGCCAACCACCCATGTCCCCTCCCCCTGGCCAGGCTGGCCATACCCCACCCATGCACAAATTCATGCACCGGGCCTCTAATATATAGATAGATGATAGATAGGTAGATAGATCATATATAGATACACACACACACACACACACACACACACACACACACACACACTGAGTGGCCAGATTATTATATGTTCAGAGATCATAATAATCTGGCCACTCAGTGTATGTCCTAAAACTGTATATAATTGGCTCTAACTGGTCTCGCTTTGGCCTCATACTTATCCCTGAGCCAATCACTGTACATAGAAAGATGTGATGTTCTGATTGGCCACATTATTCATATACTGCTCCTAGAATCCTAGAGCAACATGAACCTCATGACCTAAATGTGAGGAAAGGGACTCCCCTAGAAAAATAAAGAAGTGTGAATACATGCTGATCAAGCAAAAATAGCAGTTTGCCTCTGTGTCACCCCTCTGAAATAATTCCATTGCCACCCTAGGGACCATGGCACATGGGTTGGACATCACTGCTGTATAAGACTATACAGTGAAAGATCTGCATCCTTGCCTTGTTCTCATATGTAATTGGCTTGTTCATTTAATCAGCAAGAATTGAGAGTCTACTGTATATTATGTTTTGTACTAGGGGATTCAGATTTGGCCAGGACATCGTTTTTATCCTCAAGGAGCTCTAGACCTAGTAGTAGAAAGACAATATTACCGAGTGATAAACCAAGTATAATGAGAGTACAGAAGAAAATGTAACCAACTCTGTGCAAAGAATGTGAAAGGGTTCACAGTGATGCTTGAGCAGGAACATAAAGGAATAGGAATTTTCAGTTAGAACAAAAAGTAGTAAAGTGAAATATCAGTGACTAAACAAGCCAGGGTAATTTGGTGCGTAATTGGGAGACCTAAGCTATCACGGCTGTATGAGTTGAGAGAGCAAGGGAGGGTCAGGAGGGAGAACTGTGTGCTCACACATACATCAGACACAAACACCAATGGGGTGAGGAGAGTTGGGAGCAGCTTAAATCATTATGCGGATTTAGAGAAAAGTCCTATACATTTCAGACCACTGTTAGATAGTGCAACTTTCCTCCAGAGCTATGGAGTGAGAGAGAAGCCAATTAAAAAGGGAAGAAAGAAAGTGTCCAACAATCCCTTTTGGTGAGAGAAAGAGGAATGGGGAGAAATTCATATTATTGCAGTGATGTCTTTGGGAGCAGGGTACTGAACCATTTCAATCCTTTGGCTTATAAGGAAGAGAAAAGTTTTGTGTGGTTTTTACAATCTACAAGAGAGCCATCCTTGGTAGCACTTAGAAATAGAATGTCAAGAATATTGAAAAGTTTCAAAGTCTTAAATTCAAGAGTCACTTTCTTTTCAAAGCTGACAATGAGCCTCATACCAAAAAAAAGAATTTTTAAAATAGTTATTCTGTACTGGCAAAGGGATTGAGCAAGCAGAAACTCTATGGGTTTTTTTCTTCTGTGTAGATATAACTTTGATAGAGACATATTTCTTTCTATAACTAATTCAAATCCATATACATACATACATATGACACATTGAATGCTATATTTGGTTGATTTTCCAGGTCATAGCAATTCTGTTACTTTGTACATTGCTTTGTGATGAGCTAAAGAAAATATTTTTAATGCATTCACAGCAGGCTGAAAGATTTAAAGTTGTTTCTTCATTTATTGGTTTTTATACTTAACTATATAATTCAGCCCTTTGTTATTCACATGTGGTATTGAATCTTTAATAACACTATCAATGAAAAGGCATGTACCTGTCTGCATTTGGTAACAAAAAGGAAAATATATAAATAGCTTGCCATTGTTTGGTAAATTCCACTGCTCAATTATGGGAAAGCTAAATAATCTATACTCCATGTGAACAAGGTAGAAAAGAACATTTAATGAGCTATAGAGGGAAGTATTTTCAGAATACTATACTCATTTTCATAAATGTTGTTGGAGAGGCAATTGCTCAAATATAATTGTCCCATTAGGAGGTTAAGAGAGATAATAACAGCTTACCACAGAAGGAAATAACAAAAGAAATAAAATGTCAAATATGATCAGATCTGTCTTTGACATATAAATTCAAACAATAAAATTGCTAAGTAATTATTTAAAAACTCAGCTTATTTTATTTTTCAATCTTAAATTCTTCAAGCAAGAGTCTGCTAGTACATCTGGGCTTTGGATCACCCGTAGTATTTGCATCTGGAGGAGAGTTTGTTATTTTCACATTAAAGAATGCAATTTTGGATCAATGCTTTCCAGGGGTGGGCAAACTTTTTGACTCGAGGGCCACAATGGGTTCTTAAACTGGACCAGAGGGCCGGAACAAAAGCATGGATGGAGTGTTTGTGTGAACTAATATAAATTCAAAGTAAAGGAGCGGAGGGGAGAACAAAAGAACCGAATAGAACAGCCAGATCCAGCGGTGGGCCGTAGTTTGCCCACGGCCGTAGTTTGCCCACGGCTGCTTTAGACTGTCATTCTAAATGATATTCATAGAAATGATACAAAATTTAGATTGGTATATATTGAACATTGAATGATAAACTCAATGTGGAATAATCTGAGTCTTTCATCCTTTATATTTTTTAGTTTCTTTGTTTTTTAGTAGCTAACTTTTGTTTCATCATAAAGACTTATTCAAGTGTAGATAAATGAAAATAGCACTGGGTCAAAAGACCTGACTTCTTATATCAGCTCTTGACAGTTGTTTTGTGAATCTTGGAAGTGAAAGAATGGGGTAGTGTTAAGATGATATTTCAGCAGACAACCCTAAGGCCTGCTTTGATGGTGATTGGTGATTGTTCTGCTCTTCTTTTAGAAATCCCTAAGGAAAATTTATGTACAGAGAACAATGACAAAGCAAGGGATAGTAAGGGATTAATAGCTCAGAATTTGGCCCCTAAACCTACAGAAAAACTTATTTCTGATCTGAATAATATGGAAAACTAATATTTCCCCTACTCTGGAGATAGAGTTGAACCATGATGGGTCAAATCTAAACTCCAATCCTTAATCATTACCCCTTCCCCTCTCCTGACATAGATTAGTTTTGCATGTTTTTTCAGCTTTATTTATATACATTCATAGATAATTTTTTTTTACATCTGGCTGCTTTTCTTCAACATTATTTTTGTGAATTCATCCATTTAACACTCTATAGTATTCCATTCTACAAATATATTTTTCTCTTCTAGTGTTGATGGATATCTGGGCTATTTCCATAATAAAAATGTGTTACTCTGAACATTCTTTACATGTCTTTCTGTGGTCATATGCATGCACTTCTGTTGGTTATTTATTTTGGGAAGGAAGAGGATGATTCCCAAAGGGGAAAATTGACTCCCCACTTTTTCATTTATATCTGTGTTTCCTTCTCCAGATCTTAGATGCATAATTCTGCATTTTTAGCTGTTTTGTGCCTTTAAATAGATTTTTTTTTGAAAAGTATTTTGTATAGCTCCTCTCAGAATGATGCTTGATCTGCTATTACCTGAAGTGGAACTCTTATGGCACAGCCTCTTTTAACTGATTTTAACTTGTCAACATTAAGCTTCAGGTTCAATTCCATATAGCAAATAAGATTATATTTTGTTCTGAATTTTCTTTATCTTCTATATCACTGCCAAACTTTGGGTATCTCATTGCTAATTTAATTGGGCATTGCTGAACTTACAGTAGGATTAAATAGACATTTGATCAATAGATTCAGAACAATAGCAAGTTACCAAAAGGAAAAGAGAAAATGGTACTGGCTGTAACTACCAAAACATCTACATGAAAAGTGAAAATAAATCAGTGGCATTGTTTATACAATGCCAAATACTTAGAATTGGAGAAATTCTTAAATAATCTACTAATTAGTGTGTTGTTTTTTTATGAATTTTTGGCATCATGTATACAACCACATGAAAATTGTGTTCTTATTAGAATTCTTTTACACAGGTCATGAGGAATATAGTTGAAAGACTTGGCTGAAGTCCATCCCAATCACATTACCATGGATAATGAAACATAAACTAAGTATTTGTTTATTAAAGTTTTACTTACTGTGCTTCATTTTGCCTACATTATTGTTATCATTACAAACATGGGAATAAGGAACTGAAGCTTCTTAGCAATGTTATCTACTTAGAATGGGTGTCAGCTAAGAACCTGATTCCTACTCTAATAACTAACTATTTGAGCTAGATTGGCTGTATCCTACCTATGCTTAAACCTCATTTCTGTCTCTAAGTCAGGATAGTTGGATAAGGATTCTAAAAAATAAGCATCTCATCAAGAAACAAGAGGTAATACATATCTGAATCACTTGAAAAGACTTTTTAAATATGATTTTTTACCCCATCTCTTTTATCACAATCAAGAATGTATTAGAATCCACACCTCTCATTACTCCCTAGCCTTTAGAGACCTACCACTTTAGGAAACACTGGATCAATATTACAGTCTTATTTGCTTTTGTTTCTCTATAACTAGTGCTCTATCACTCTGTGCTTGTTCAATTCCTGTAAGGATTGTTAGCTTAACTTTTCATATCCAGTGTCTTTTAACTTTGTCCCTTCTTCAAGTAAGTCCCTTAGATATTTGACACTGCTTGCTGAAATCCAAGTCCCCATCTAATTCTCTTGGCCTATGCCTGTGGTTCTAAGACTACCATCTGGAGGGCTTATTAAAGCACTGGTTTCTGGACTCTGTTCCCAGAGTTTACAGTAGTTCTGGGTCAGGTATAAAACTTTGCATCTCAAACAAGTTCCCAGGTGAGGCTGATCCTGCTGGTTTGGGAACCACACTTTGAGAACCACTAAACTATGCTGATTCCCCCAAACTTTGGACTCATTTTTCCTAAGTTCTATTCCCTATGGTTCATCTCTTACATGAATCTCCTATGTTTTGGACTCTAATTCTTATCTGCATTTATAGTATACTAGAGGCCCGGTGCACAAAATTCGTGCATGGGGGTGTGTGTCCCTCAGCCCAGCCTGCACCCTCTCCAATCTGGGACCCCGAGAGGGATATCCGACTGCCTGTTTAGGCCCGATCAGGACATCTTTCTCACAATCCAGGACTGCTGGCTCCCAACTGCTCACATGCCTGCCTTCCTGATTGCCCCTAACTGCTTCTGCCTGCCAGCCTGATCACCCCCTAACCACTCCCCTGCCTGCCTGATTGATGCCTAACTGTTTTCCTGCCAGCCTGTTTGCCCCTAACTGCTCTCCCCTGCAAGTCTGGTCCCCCCCAACTGCTCTCCCCTGCAGGCCTGGGTCCCCCCCAACTGCCATTCCCTGCAGGCCCGGTCGCCCCCAACTTCCTTCCTCTGCCAGCCTGGTCACCCCTAACTGCCCTCCCTTGCAGGCTTGAACACCCCCAACTGCCCTCCCTTGCAGGCCTGGTCCATCCCAACTTCCCTCCCCATCTTGTGGTGGCGATCTTGTGTCCACATGGGGGCAGCCATCTTTGACCACATGGGGGCAGCCAACTTGTGTGTTGGAGTTACGGTCAATTTGCATATTACTCTTTTATTACATAGGCTAGAGGCCTGGTGCACGGGTGGGGGCCGGCTGGTTTGCCCTGAAGGGTGTCCCGGATCAGGATGAGGGTTCCCTTGAGGCGTGGGGTGGCCTGGGTGAGGGGCTTGTGGTGGTTTGCAGGCCGGCCACACCCCCGGTGACCCAAGTGGAGGCCCTGGTATCTGGGATTTATTTATCTTCTGTGATTGAAACTTTGTAGCCTTTAGCGGAGCCAAACCTCCTGCTTGCTCCGTGGCTGCAGCCATTTCTGTTGGGATTTATTTATCTTCTATAATTGAAACTTTGTAGCCTTGAGTGGAGGCCTGGGCTGGCCAGGGTGTGCAGAAAGCTTGGCTTCCTCCATTGCCAGAGAAACCCAAGCCTTCTGCTCACTCCGTGGCCACAGCCATCTTGGTTGGGTTAATTTGCATACTCGCTCCTGATTGGCTGGTGAGGGTGGCTTGTGGGTGTAGCAGATAGATGATTGATTTGCATATTACTCTTTTATTAGATAGGATGATTCCCTACTAACTAACCTCCTGGTTCTGACTCTGATTTTTCCCAGACCCTGAAGAGCAACTAGAGCTGTTAGCTGATTTGATTGATTGATTACATAATTTATTGGTTCATTTATTCATTTCATCATTCATCACATATTATTTAATGCCTATTATATGACAGTCATTGTCTATACAAAATGAGGAAAAATATATTCTTTATTATTAAGAAGTTTATACTTTAAAAAGGAGGGATCATTGAGTACATTGATATTGTCACTACGATACAAGTCATATAATATTGGTTAAGCATTGGGTTCTACAAAAAGACAGAGATGAAAGATCTAACCCTGACTACATAGGAGCAGAGAAGACTTCTAGAAAGAGAGGGTGCCTAAATTGAGTTCTGACATATCATTTGGAGTTATCCAGTTGATGAATAAAACAAGGCACCCAGAGAGGGTGGAGCATATATAAATAGCTGTGAAGAAGTTAACAATCTCAGTGTGGCTGATCAAAGAGTAATATATATGAGTCTAAAAAGAACATGAGCATGAAGAATTAAGCAAGGGCCAAAATATACTGGGTGGTTTAGGCCAAGCAAATGAGTATGGAGCTGTGCAGAGTCATTGAAGGAGTTTAAGCAGGTAAATGATCTGATCCTCTTTACATTTTTAGAATTAGAAAATGTGAATACTACTACTCAAAGGGAAACATTCAATGCCCTAAGTGAATAATAATAAAATAAAGTGATATGCAGTGAACTAAAGAGATATTTAAAGCCTATTTATGAAATAGCACTATACAACTTCATGACATAGAAAAGTGCCAAGGAATATTTAACTATCTTTTAGCAGAACCAATTGGCACACCACAATGAAAAACTGCAGAGGCTAAACAAAAGAATGAGGTGTTAAAGAAGAAATTTTCTAGGAATGGAGAGAAAGAAACATTATTTGTGAACTACTGAGTTCCCTATAAACATCCTTGAGTAATGTTAAAATGTGCCATCTGAGGTAGTATTATTTCCTTGTGATTTTCAAAAAGTCATTTGTGTGCTAATCTGAAATTTTTACATCTAAACATTGATCTTTTGCTTTTATGTGCATCTTCACTTTTAGTTATATCCTATATTGGTTTCTGCTAATTAGTTGCTGGCTTCTATACCAACTACCACAAATTTAGCCATTAAAAACAATATAAACTTATTTTCTCACAGTTCTATAGGTAAAATCTGGGTTGGCTTGGCTTTTCTTGTTTCTGTTTTTACAAAGAAACAAAAAAAATTGAGATATCCATCAACCAGGCTCTTATTGGAAGGCTCTGGGAAAAACCTACTTCCATAGTCATTCAGGTGGTTGGAAGATCCAGTTCATGTGGTTGTGGGACTGAAGTTCCTATTTACTTGCTGGCTATTAGTTGCAAGCTTCCCTTAGTCCCTAGAGACAGACTTCTCTCCAGTCCTTGCACATTGACCATCTCAGAGCCTGAAAGGGATGTTGAAGCCTTCTCATGCTTGGCATCTCTCTCTGACTTCTGCCACATCTCTGTGCCTCTAGGCCAGGAAAGTTCTGTGCTTTTAAGGGCTCAAGGGATTAAACTGAGCCCTCCCAGATAGTTTAGTATAATCTCCCTATTTTAAGGGTCTGTAATCTCAAGTATATCTTCAAAGTTCTTTTTGTCACAAATAGTAACATATTCCGTTTCAGGGATTAGAATGTGGACTTCTTGGGTGACCATTCTGCCTACCATAATTCATATTAAGGCTTTCCATTTACTAAGATAAACAGAAATTATAGCCCAGTGTGAAAAGCCTGTGTAATTTACCATTGTCATGGAAGTATTTTTCTGCTTCTTCCCTAGTTAACACAAAGAACCTCCATAACTAGCCCTCATTAGGCTAAATTCTTAAAGATTTGCTCTTCGTTTCTTCTTTTTAACAATATATCTTATTGATTTCAGAGAGGAAGGGATAGAGAGATAGAATCAATGATGAGAGAGAATCATTAATCAGCTGCCTCCTGGACTCCCCTACTGGGGATTGAGGCCACAACCCCAGGCATGTGCTCTGACCAGGAATTGAACCCTAACCATTGAGCAACACTGGCTGGACGCTCTTTGCTTCTTTCTTTCTCCTCTTTAGTTACTCCATTTGTCAAATATATGGTCTTTAGTGAAGCATCCATCTTATATAAAAACTGCTGTTTGAAATTTTAACCCTGCTATTTTGGCTTCTGTAAACACTTACTTGCTTAAATAATAAGGAAAATAAGACTACTCCCATCCGAGAGAGGCCATGGACTATGCCCCAGACAGAGTTGTCAGTGCTGATACCAGGCCAGGCCTTGAGATATGGTCTCATGGCCCCTTCCCAGCAAGTAGGCCTTTTTTCCCAGAAGGCCCGGAAGTCTCATTCCAAATTTGGGAGACAAAAGAGCTAGGAAAAGTATAAATAGAAAAGGTTTCCTCCATGTGGGTGGCCCAGAATTTGAAAGGCACATTTTTCTCTGGCCCTGCCCTTAATAAAATGTAACTCCCTTTCTCTAAGCATGGCTTGGTTTTTTCCCCAGTCTTCTGTAACATTACTGTCAGTGAAAATATATTTGTGTCAAAGCTGTCCACAATAAATCAGTTGTTGATTTGAGCTCTTTTTAAGCTAATGAACACACAGGATTAACATATATATTTGGAATCACAGTGTTCAATGAAAGGTGAAGTTAATGGGAGAATCAGTGAAGATTATTTTGCTCACATTTTTGCCAGCCCCTTCCCACCTAAAGTCAATATAGCATGAAAAATAATTCATCTATTGATGATGTGGTTAATATACTCTAGAAAGTCTACCAAGGACTTCTAAATGTGCTACTAACTCAGATTTCTTGGAAGATGTAATTGAATAATATTCTTTATTGCAATTATTATGCTGCTTTGCCTTCCAGCAGAGATTTCTGCCTTATCCGATACAGGGAAATGTGATTCTGATACATAATGTGAAAAGAAAATATGATAGCAGGTATCAATAGGAAATTAATATTAAGTTTTACTAACAATTTTTTCAGGGAACCATTTTTTTTTTTAGGTCTTATGATTAAAGATTTGCATTTTTGCATTTGGAACAATCACAAGTTTTATTTTCTTTATCTAAAAATACATGTTGGAGTAGAATTTAGACTTGGATCCTTATGTCTTCTCCCGACTTACACACTTTCTTAATTTTGAAATACTTGGACTGTCATGTGTTATCTTTTAGTTATTCTTTTAGTGTTACAGAAAAAAATAGGAATACAAGCCACAATTCTTGATTAGCAAAATGGCTATAAGAATATTTTTCCTGCCGAAACCGGTTTGGCTCAGTGGATGGAGCGTCGGCCTGTGGACTGAAGGGTCCCAGGTTCGATTCCAGTCAAGGGCATGTACCTTGGTTGCGGGCACATCCCCAGTGGGAGGTGTGCAGGAGGCAGCTGATCGATGTTTCTCTCTCATCGATGTTTCTAGCTCTCTATCCCTCTCCCTTCCTCTCTGTAAAATATCAATAAAATATATTTAAAAAAAAAAAAGAATATTTTTCCTGCCTTTGTTGGCCTTTTTCTCATTTCTTTTATTTTTTAATTTTAATTTCTAGAAAAAAAGAAGAAATTCATTCTCTATAAACCTAAACCCTGTGGTGTCTGAGCCTGAGAGGAAAATTTCAGTTGTTGGGGCTTTTGGCTTCTGTATATTTGCTATAAGCTAATGAAGAAAGGTAGAATTATAGCATTATAATAGCTGTCTACTTTTTTGGAAACCATGTAGGCATGTGCCCATGATTATCACCAAGTATTTCTCAGTTCTGTAATGTCACTCATTCTCCTAGATCTCACTCATGAATGTGAAATACTTTACTCTCTGCTTCAGTCACTCCTGGTAGCAGCAGTACTACCCCATGGCCAATAATAATCATCCTTCTCCAAGAAATCCCCAGATTTTTAGAAAACTCTCCCCCATCACTTGAAGACCAAGATGTTTTCTCTCAACCTCATCACAATATAATTGCTAGGTCTGAGAGATTTATACCTCAAAACAATCAGTCAACCTTGCTTCCTACCACAAAATTCTACAGGTATGTGGGTGGAGCTTTGGATGCTAAGCTGATGACAACTTTCAAGTATGGCTAGCCCTTCTGATGAAGTATTGGCTTTAGAAAGGAGGTTATGATCACTGAAATTTCTTTACCTCTGCTACTAAGTAGCTTATGGACTAGATCAAGTATTTCCATTTTATTCACGCTCACTTTCTTCTATAAAAAAAAATGAAGTTAATATTGCCATCTGTACAGTGTTCCTATGGAGAATAAATGAGGATATGTTTATAAATACCTTCCACACTGCCAGGTATGTAGCAGATATGTAAAAAGTATTAGTTTCCTTTCCTCCATTTTTATTTGCTTTTTTTTTTTTTTTTTTGGTCAGGTTTCCATTCCTATTTTTCCAGTCATTCTCTCTAGGCAATCTACACACGTGATACATTTTATTCTCCCACGAATCAAGTTCAGAAAAGATAGACACTGTAATTTTGTGTTCCTTATTAATCAAGTTAACTTGAGTTAGTCACAAGTCATGGGCCTAGAATGTTAAGTCCTTCTTCATTTAATGTGCCTTGATAGGCAAATCAAAAGTCCCTTCTTTAAATCCAAATGCAACATGGTATTATATTTTTTAAGTTCATCAGGCTAAGGTTATATTTTGACATTTAACTTGACAGTTTCATAACCCAGATCTGTTTAAGACATTTTGTGGTATGGTGCTTTTTGTAGAAATCTATTACAACTCATTATACATACCCCTTAATTAGGAAAATATCCTCATTATATATAAATGTAGAATACTTCATGAAAGGTAACACTCATAGAGTGTCTCCATATAGTAGGAGAACAAAGGGTCTTCTTAGTACCCATATTAGCTACTATTCCATCAATTAAGATTACATTGCAACTTATAAATACTTTTCCATCTATTGCTCATGCGATCTTCTCAATAGTCTGTAAGATAGTCAGGAAAGACACATTTATCAACAATTTGTATAAGAAAATTGAGGCTTAGAGAGGTTCTGTTCCAAGGTCATGTACCTAATAAGTCCAGAAACCAGTGTTCAAACCCAAGTTTGACTGAGGATAGAACCTAAGGTCCTAAACATTGTGACAAGAAGCCATCCAAATCTCTTACTCAAATTGAAGTGCTGTTTGCTTTAGTCCATGTTACCACTTTTTAAAATCATTATTTTTAATGATTTAATATTTATTCATAGTATGACAATGACACCTTTATCATTTTCAAGGAAAGTGCAGGGTTTCTGTACATTCCGATTCTTTGAAAGCGGATATCCAAAAACCTCTGAAATAGGCTGGATCATAGATACTATGAAAATACTTATATTCATTAATGGTCCTTCTGTATATTGTTTCCAAATGTAATTATTTTTTTATACACTAAACATCTAGGTCATATTTCAGAAAAAAACAACATTTTGATGAGATTATTCTAAGAATCAAGAAATTTAAAGCTGAGGTAATATAATTGAATTGCCTGTTTTTAAGATTCTTTAGTGGACCAGGTCCATATGGCTCAGTGGTTCAGCATGGACCTGTGCACCAAGGGGTTGCCAGTTCAATTCCCCAACAGGGAGCATGGCCAGGTTTTAGGCTTATTAACCCCAGTACAAGGTATGCAGGAGGCAGCCAATTGATATTTCTATCTCTCCCTCTCATCTCCACACTCTAACATCAATAAAAACATGTTTTCGCACCACTGGCAAGGCTCAGTGGTTGAGAGCTGACCCATGAACCAGGAGGTCACAGTTTGATTCTGGGTCAGGGCACATGCCTGGTTGTGGGATTAATTCTGAGTGTGGGACTTCCAGGAGGCAGCCAATCAATGATTCTCTCTCATCATTGATGTTTCTCTCTCAATTCTCCCTCTCCCTTCCTCTCTGAAATAAAAAATTTTTTAAAAAATCCTATATAATAAAAGCCTAATTTGCCAATCGACTGAATGGCAGAACAACTGGTGGAGTGACTGGTCACTATGATGTGCACTGACCACCAGGGGGCAGACACTCAATGCAGGAGCTGCCCCCAGCCTGCAGGCCCCAGGTCAGCCAAGGTGGGTGCCAGTTGGCAACCCCCAATTGCCCCACTGGTTGCCCCACAGATTGGTCCTGATTGTTGGCCATGCCTAGGGACCCTACCCATGTGTGAATTTTGTGCACTGGGCCTCTAGTAAATATATAAAAATATATTTAAAATAAAAGACTCACTTATGAGACATTGCTTTCTCATGTCAATGTGCCTCACCTAAGATTCATCCTATCATAAAATCATTATTTTTAAATATAAGGAAGAGTTCATTTTATAGAGCTTTGGTGTTTGTGTGAGGTTCTATGCATACACTTTGAACTCTGTATTCTGTAATATGTAAACTATTTTATTTCATACTTCAGATTACATCTGTGTATATATTTAGTTTGAATGTAAAATTTTATGTAGATATTTTCTAAATAATGTTTTTCCTCTTTCTTTTATAATCGGTACTTAGATAGCCTCATGATTTTATTTGGAAAGCCAGTGAGTGAAGTTGTACCAGCATTCTGACTGATTCAGCAATTATCCTATATAATAAAAGGGTAATATGCAAATTGACCCTAACAGCGGAACAACCAAGAATGACCAGTCACTATGACACACACTAACCACCAGGGAGCAGATGCTTAATGCGGGAGCTCCCCTTGGTGGTCAGTGTGCTCCCACAGGGGGAGCTCCACTCAGCCACAAGCTGGGCTGATGACTGTGAGCACAGTGGTGGTGGCGGGAGCCTGCCTTCTTGGCAGCGCTAAGGATGTCTGACTGCAGCTTAGGCTCGCTCCCTCTGGGGAGTGGGTCTAAGTTGGCAGGTGGACATCCCCCAAGGGATCCTGGACTGCGAGAGGGCACAAGCTGGGCTGAAGGGACCCCCTGAGTGCATGAAATTTTGTACACCGGGCCTCTAGTTTCTAGATACTCTAAGAAACAGGTTCTATGGAAATGCCTCAACCCCTGACTTCTGCTAAAGATGCTGAGGCAAAAAAATTAGTTGAGTAGGAGTGATTTAAACCACAAATGAAAGAGCAATTTTGTTTTAAAATAACTCTTGATTGCTGAATACAGTAATGGGTTTCTACATGATGAATTACTTCTGATAAAATGTATTAGAGGACCCAGGCTCTAATCACATCAATAAAGGCAGTTTCTACTTTTTAATTGTATATTTCTACTTATAGAATTTCACCTCAAAGTATAAAATTAAGGTAACTGTTAACTCCCAATTTCTTATCTTAAAAATATAGAATGTAAGGCTTCCAGAAAGGTTATATTAATTTCCCCCAAAGTCATACAGCTAGTTAATGGTAAACACAGGTTAGAACTCATGTGACTGACTCTTAATCTAGTGGTCTTTCCACTTCTCCAGGATCCCTCAATACATTAATCTCCAAAATTTCATGTGAGAATAAATGTTGTAGCTCTTAAGAAATAGAAAAGTATATTTAATTTCTAATAAAATAGGAAATTTCTATTTTTATCTGCATTTCACCCTTTACCTCAAGTTATACTACAGTTTTCTCATCAACCTGATTTCAGACCTGTCCTGTATTTCTTTGAAAAGTTCACAAGCTACAAAACTAAGTCATGAAAGATCAGAAATAAACTTGACATCTAAGATGGAAATGGAAAATAAAAACTGCCATTCTTCTAAGACACAGTAGCATAATAGCCATGATGATGAGATAACTGTCAGAAGCCAATAGGGATCTTGAATTGAGATTTATTCTTTGAAGGCCTAACTATGCTCTTATGGTGTTCTCAAAATCAGTAGTGTCTTATGACTGATCACAGCCTGAGACTGGCTTTGAATGATCTCAGCAAGAGTTTCAAACAGACTGATTTCTTTTAGTGCTCACTCATGCCCTGTGGGGATTAAGAAATTATTGAAAAGAAAAGGTTTCTCTTCTTGACAAATGGTGGGTTATTGTAGAAGGCATTTTTTTTTTGTCTTTATGTAGTTGTACCTTGGAGCATACGTTGCATGCTAACTTTCAGGGCTAGAAAGTACTAATAGTCTTCCACATTTTGATTTTATAGTAAAATTGAAGTTGCTAGTGAAATGCACAGCATCACTAACACTATAGGTTCCTAGGCTTTTATGACATCTACATACTATAGGTTTTTATATTGGAAGATTTCTCAATAAAGGACAATAGTGTGACTGTTCCATTAAATAATAAGCATGGTTGTAAGGCCCCTGACAGGTAAGGTTCTATTTAAATGCTAATTATCATCATTATAATGCATTTGGGATGCAACTAAGTGTGGCTACCCTGAGATAAAATCTTTTTCTTTAAAAGAGAAGATAATAACCGTGGGTAAAACTTACTGACTCTTGTAGGTATCAACCAGAGACAATCCTCAATTAGAATTTTTCTCAGTACAAAAGTGGCAAAAAGGGATCTATTGAGTATGTCAGATAGGTAAAAAAAAACATACGGTATGGCCCTGGCCAGTTTCTCAGTGGTTAGAGCTTCGGCCCACAGACCAAAGGGTCCAGGGTTGATTCACAGTTGAGGGCACGTACCTTGGTTGCAAGTTTGATCCCCAGCCCTGGTTGCCCTGTGTGCATGTGGCAACCAGTCGATATGACTCTTTCACTCTTTCACATTGATGTTTCTCTCTCTCTCTCTCTCTCTCTCTCTCTCTCTCTCTCTCTCTCTCCCCCGCCCCGATTTTCACTCTTTCTAAAAATCGATGAAACAAATACCGTTGGGTGAGAATAAAAAAAAACCCCAAACTATATATTGTGCATTGAAGAAGGACCTCCCCTAACACACACACACACACACACACACACACACACACACACACACACACACACCTCTTGTCCAGAAATGATGGCCTTAGAAAATTATGAGCCTGAAATTCATTAAAACTTTCTTGATTTCCTATTATGCATTTTGCATTGAGGAGATAGAAAAACAAATAAGAAGTGATCACTGCTTTCAAGAGGATAGGGTAAGTAAAGAAAGGACGTTCAAAAGAAACAAGAGAAAACCATATGGGATATAGGTAAAGTGGAGAGATATTAACATCTAATCCTAAGGAGGAGTAGGCCTGAAGGAAGAAGAAATAGAGAAGGTGTATTTGAATGTGCTCTTGAAGGATAGACAGGATTTAGACACATAAAAACATGAAGAATGGGCACTCCAGATATTAGGAGATTAGGTAAATTAGAGAGCTGTTTCCTATTAACATCCAAATACCTATTGAATGTACTCCATCAGTTGATGACAAGTAACTAAAATTAATTTACTAGATTCAACAATAAGATGAGTAGATGAGTCAAGGAGGCCTATGACTTCAACGTGTTTCTCACTTCAAGTTTCTACCTATGATAATTTTTTAATGTTTAATTATTTATTGTCTTTAGAAAATTAATAAACAAAATAAAAATAAGTTCACTAATTCCATGTTTTCTTGCAGATATTGCAATAGGTCTATCCCCATCATAGGCAAACTTCTGGCAAAAATTAGAGACACTGAAATATCTCTATTTTTGCTCCCATTCCAAATGCTATATTTACTAATGTGAATTTCTAATGATTATCCCATTGCAATGTTTTTTTCAAGGTGACTTCATGTCTTTAATGATGATCTTTAATTTTTATCTTTGGCTTCAGACTTCTCTCTCTGCTCTAGATATAAATATCCAACTACCTATTTGGCATTCTCACTTGGATAACTAAAAGGAGTCTCTGGCTAGAAATATCCAGCATTGGATTATAGCATTGTTCTTATCCAATGTTTCTTATCTCAGGAATGGTACCACCCTTTACCCAGGTGCACATACAAGAAATTTTAGTCATTTTCCGTACCACCTCTCTCTCACACCTGTGTCCAATCATACCAAGGCCTTTTATTTTAACTCATAAATAACTTCCAAATTCATCCACCACCCTCTATCCCTATTGCCACTCTCTTAGTTTAAGCTACTAACATCTCTACCTTGGTGACTGAAATAGGCTCTGAGCCAGCCTCTTCAGATTTTGTCTTACTGATACCTGATTCTTTTCTACTTTGTATCTGGGGCAACTGTTGTAGTACATATAATCCATTGTGTTACTCTTTGGTATTTTCTTATATTAACCCCCAACCCCAATGAATCATTTCCCCTAGGAATCTATATCCCCATGTAGACTGCCCTTACCCAACTCGAGGCTTGGACAAGTGACTAAATTTGGCCAAAAGAAAATAAACAAATATGACACAAGCAGAGGTTTGCTAAGTACTTGTTCATGGAGACTTGTTGTCTGGAACACTGCCATTACCACATGAAAAACTTTAAGCTAAGAGCAGGGAGGAGGTAGTAGATGCAGCCAGGGTATGTGGTTGCTGAATATCTTGGATATTATATACACTAAATATGATCTCACCTTGACTCAATAACAGCAGACCACATAATTTTGTACTTTTTCTTGGTCATACTCCATCTCAATTCCCTGTTTCTTAAATATAGGTAATGAGTTCTGAGTGACCCAGATATAAAAAATGTAGATAATTCAGAAACAAAAACAGTCATTATGGCTAAAAAATCAATTCAATACAAATGTATGATAGTGATACAAGATTGACAATGGCAACTTGATTAATTAATTAGCTGGTTAATTCATTCATCCATTCATCTGTTTTTTTCTTTCATTTCTATAGTAACCATTTATTTAACCATTTATTAAACGTTTATGATGTGTCAAACATTGTCAGAGCAGAAAAAAGAAATAAGACAGGCTCTTCTACAAAGCATATACATAACAAGTGGATAAATATATTGATTACATTCACAATTGCATTGAATACAGGGGAAAGTCCTACATCTTAGTGCAAATGACTAGAAGATGATATTTATTTAACTTCTCTAGCCTCTTCTCAATATAGTCACACAATACATTTTACTATATAAAGTACATTTCATTACCTGATCCTAAACAATTCCAAGCTATATAAAGGAAACTATAGTTTCTAAAATAATGGTAGTCAATTACAAAAGGATGGTCTCAGGAAAGCCACATATTCTTTTTTTTCCCATTTTTAAATATATTTTTATTGTCCATAGTATTACAGATATCTCTCTTTTCCCCCTGACCCCCTCCTCCCAGGCCCTACCCACCCACTGAGGTCTTCACTACCCTATTTCCCTTATCCATGGGCTATGTGTATCTATATATATAAAAGCCTAAGCAACCATTACGCCCGAATGACTGGAACAACCGGAGCAACTGGTTGACCAGTCACTATGACACACACTGACCACCAGGGGGCAGATGCTCAATGCAGGAGCTGCCCCCTGGTGGTCAGTGCACTCCCACAGCCAACCTCCCACAGCCGGCCAGCAGCGTCAGCGTTTGGCTTCCATTACTTCCGCATGTGGCCCAACAATCATCGCCTCCTCTCCCGACCCCTCCAGGGCCTTTGGCGCCGGGCTGGAATGGGGAGCCAGGGGTGGGTAATGGTGGATGTGGCCCCTTTCCCAGGGGGGCCAATGACCGGCTCCCTCCTTGAGGCCAGTGTCCAACCTCCTGTGCCCTGTCCCTCCCCACAGTTGGCAGGCCCTAATCAGCCTACCCCTGATCGACCCTGATGGGCAGTGACACCTAGGGACCCCACCAATGCATGAATTCATGCACCAGTCCTCTAGTAGGTATATAAGTTCTTTGGTTTATCTCTTCTCATTCCCCCAACCCCACATTGAAGAGATATGCACATAATGTTAAATTTCAAGGGTATTGTAAAGTTCAATTTGTTAATATTCAAGAAAATAACTGATGTCCTCTGATGAAATGTCTTTAATGCAAACCATATATTTTGTTACATTTAATATAACCAAAAAATAATAAAAAAAACAAAATTCAATTTTCATGAAAGTTAACTGGAGGCTCTTTGAGTTCTGTATGAAGAATGTTAAGAGTTCTGTCTAATTTGAATGCAAGCAAGTGCCAAGAAAATGTATGTTTATAGCAGGGTACTACATTACACTTGGTGTTTTAGTGTGCATCCAAATGATGTTACTTTTTAGTGTTATTACTAAAAATGCTCAAGATATCTTGCAAAGGGAATGGAAAAGACTATGTAAAATTAGAACAACATATAGATATGAGTAAAACCAGTTGTAATCAGCTCTTTCAGCTATATGATAGCAGGAGACTTAAGATGGGTAAATTTTATTTTGCATTTAGAATGCTTTTTAGTGAATATCACATATTGAATTTCATAACAAGGAGCACATCCTTTTAGATGGCTATTTGCTATTTGTAATAGCGTAGGAGCATTCTACAGTTTTAACCTTATCAAAACCTACTGTAAAATTTTTGAATTAATGAATCATTGATTTCATTGAGATGAACAATTTTATAAGTGGGTCATTATGCTTACTATTATTGTACTGGTAGCATCCGAATTAACCATGTTTAAAAGTCCTTTGAAGATTTTACTTGAAATGTTCTATCCATACATAACAATCTATCCTGGTTATTTTACAACAAATTTGGTTATATAGTACCAAATGTATTGTACCTTTTCTCTAGTATTTATATTTTGACATTATGATGTAAGAGTCTAATAGCATTTTATTTTAAAGAATAATATATATGCATGGAGTTTTGTATGAAAAAATTATAGCAATGAAAGAAACATACACCAATTTGGTCTAGCATACTAATCTTAGCCTTTCTTCCAGCTATACTTTAGATTGCTATTCTGCTCATGAACTTAATGGACTGATAATTTTTGAACAATGTTGAATGATTTACATTGTTCTGCTTCTATTACCATTCCACAATGCCCATTTTTAAAGATATATATGTAGAAATTAAACTTAGTTGAAGAATAATGATTGTGTGCTATAGAGAAAATGTTATGTTAGTACAAGGGATCTAAACTCAGTAATACACTTTTCCTGTCATCAAGGAATTTAGAGTCTTATAAGGAAAACAAGCAAGCAAATTAGCAGTTTCAATGGCATCTGACCAATTATGAAAGTCTGTCAACTCCCTTTTGAAAATAGGTCCAGAATTGGACCATTTCTCACTACCATCCTCATCCAAACTTCTGTATCTCTCAGCTGGACTATCACAGTAAATCTTTAATTCTCTTTCCTTTCAATTTTGCTCCCCTCAATTCTTAATTCTATTTTCAACAAGCAACAAAAGTCATTTTTTAAAAGTCAGTTCATGTCACTCCTGTGCTCAAAATGTTCCAGTGGCTCCCCAGACCACTTGCAATAAAAGTCAAAATCCAATCACCTAAAAGGTCCTCCGTCATCTGGTCCCTCCTAACGCTCTGACATGAACTCTTATTACTCTCCCCATGGTTTTCCAATCACACGGGCCTTCTTGCTATTCCCTGATCACTCCAAATGTGCTCAGTTGCAGACTTTTGCACTGGCTGCATCTGTGGTAACATTCTTCCCCCATCTTTCTACATAGCTATCCTCCTCACTTCCTTCCACACTCAAATATCACTCACCAGTGAGGCCTTCCCTGACCATCATAGGTCAGATAGCAACTCCCATCCTGCAGCTTCTCCTGCTTTCCTTACTCTCAATTTTTTCCACACAGCCCTCTCACTCTCTGACAAGCCATTTATTACTTTGTTAAATGGTGTGTGTTTTTTTAAGTAAGCAATTAGCATCTTTAATTTTTGTATTATTTTTAATATGTTTTTATTGCTTTCAGAGAGAGAAAGGGAGAGGGAGAGAGAGGTAGAAACATAGATGAGAGAGAAACATTGCTTGTCTGCCTCCTGCATGTCCCCTACTGGGGATTGAGCCTGCAACCCAGGCATGTGCCCTGACTGAGAATCCTGACCTAGAATAGAAACAGCGACCTCTTGGTGCATGGAATGATACTCAACCAACTGAGCCACAATGGCCACGCACATTTGTTAAATGTTATTTGTCTTGTCCCACCGTATCTAAATTTGTGAGTGCAGGTACTTATCTGTTTTGTTCACTGCCAGTTATTGCCTAAAGCAGTGTCTAATTGTTTTTAACTTTTACCATTCCTTCTTTCATTGTTTTGCTTGTTATGTTTATCTATTAAATCTTTCTTTACTTAAAAAAATCTTTCTGTAAAAATTTTTTATCTTATTATACTGATCTAAAACATAGTTATATTTACCATCATAATTATTATTCTGCTTTACTACTTTCTGGTTGCTATACTTTTTCTACTTTCCTGATTTTTTTATATTCCCTTGCTGTTTCCTTACGTCTTTTGTGTATAGAGTAAGCTTTTTAAATTTTTTCCTCCAGAGATTTGGACAATATACACCCTCTTCTTAGTTCTGTGATCATCTTATATTTTTATAAGCCATTATTAAACCTTTTATCTCTGCTTATTATGAGGGTGGAGTCCTAGATTTTGGCGAAGCTGTGACTACTCCTGATGTGCAGCCATGTCCAGTGTTCCTTTCAGTAGAGACGATGGTTGGCATGCGTAGTTCAGTGGACGGAAGGAACACGAAAGATTATTAGTGTGGAAAGAGGAAACTTCTAGCATAGCCCAGACTCATTCTGGTCCCAGACTCTTTCTCAACATCTCAGTTCTGAAACTTTTGGCAGAGCATCAGTTACCCTTTTCAGAGGAGCATGGCTGGTGTTCAAGTGTCCAAATATGGCACATGATTGGGGAGAGGGAACTTTTCCTGCTTTGACATGAAGCATATGACACATCATCGAAATTCAAAGACCGATTCATGGTTGTGCTGTGACCTCCGGTGAGAATCATCTTGGATGTCATGGTGGGTGCTAGCAGAAGAGATGGGTGCAGAGCCTCCGAAGGGCTGTGCTAATGGTAGAGACTAATGAGCAGAACTGAGGCAGGGACTGTGAAACAGACCTAGAGTCACTGAAAGGGGATGTTTATTGGCAGTGTGACATAGCTCTGAGCATCCTAGAGATTATTCAAGTAGACTTTCCCAGGAGTTAGAGGTTTAAATTAGTAGGTGCAGTTGTGGGAAGATACCTTATATAGTTAAATTCAAGACCCATATTATAGCTTTGGACTTCCCTCATTGAAAGCAAAGACTTTAATATACTTTTATTTCCTACTCCTTAATATTTTCTGCTATCTCATTCCTTAATATTTCTAATATGATCTGAAATTAGATTTACAGATTTTTATTAATACATTTTTATTCTTATTAAATATCTTTTCAATAATATTTTTTATCCATGCAATTTTATTTTGTTATATTCATCACTCTCATTTGAAAAAAAAAAACACCCCAAAACCCTAACTATTTTGCTGGTAGTAATGTTCTCTGGAGTTCTGTTTTACTACATTTTCCCCATTACTGTCTTTTTATTTTATTTATTTATTTTTTAAATATATTTTATTGATTTTTTACAGAGAGGAAGGGAGAGGGATAGAGAGTTAGAAACATCGATGAGAGAGAAACATCGATCAGCTGCCTCCTGCACACCTCCTACTGGAATGTGCCTGCAACCAAGGTACATGCTCTTGACCGGAATCAAACCTGGGACCTTTCAGTCCGCAGGCTGACGCTCTATCCACTGAGCCAAACCCATTAGGGCTGTCTTTTTCTTTTTTATTTATTTCTTATAGAGTAAGACCCATAATCTATAATAATAAAAGTGTAATATGCTAATTAGACCAGACGTCTTTCTGGATGACCTTCCAGATGAAGTCGGGGCTGCAAGGGAAGCCTGGGTTCCGGGTATCAGAGGGAAGCCGGTGCCGGCAGCCGAGGGAAGGAAGGTCTACTCTTGCACGAATTTCATGCATCAGGCCTCTAGTGTGTATATAAAGTGAGCTTTTGAATATGTAATATTTCCTAGATATTAATAAAAGTTTAACTATGTTGTCTCTACCTTTTCACTCTGCACTAAACTCCAGAAGCTTAAAGGAAACTGCCTTCTGGTTATCTCCTCTTGAATGTTCAAAATATATCTCAGAATATATTGGATAATATAATTGTGTCAGCATGAAATTTCAAGGCAGAATAATGGCATTGTAGTTATGTAGGTGAATATTCCTGTTCTCAGATGATTCATAATGAAGTATTAGATGTTGTGGCAACTATGAAAGTGTGCCACTTAGATCTCCTATTTGTGGGGAGCATGATTGACTGCTCCAGGAGCTGCTCTCCATGACCTTTCTTGTTCTGTGTAACTCTCAAAGGTTTTATCTATATCTATATCTATATCTATATCTATATCTATATCTATATCTATATCTGTATCTGTATCTATTTCTATATATCTATATATCTATATATCTATATATCTATATATCTATATATCTATATCTGTATCTGTATCTATATCTATATCTATATCTATATATCTATATATCTATCATCTATATCTGGAGAGAGAGAGAGACAGAGAGAGTAGGGGAGGATAGGAAAAACAAATCTGACAACATATTAACAACTGGAAAGTCTAAGAGAATCATATGTGGGTGTTCATTGCACTATTCTTTTGAAGATTTGAAATTTCCTTTAAGTAAAAATTTGGTGAAAATGTAAAATAAAAAACTACCAAAAAAGATATCTTAAGTTCAGCACATCTATTGAAGAGACAACTGTTTGCCTATTTTAATATCACCTCTTTTCATTCTTCTCTGTAACAGATCCTTGATTTTATTTGGGGTGCAATACATCCAGCTCAAATTTTTATTTCAATTAAAGCATCATCTAATCTCTAAATACTAGCCATTGAAATATAGGCACATGTGTTATGTAGGACTTGTGGGCCATCTTCCTAAAAGGGATGAGGTTTGCCCTCTTTTTCCTCCTCCTTCAGGGCTCCTTGACCTATAGATATGATGACTAGAGCTCAAGAAGTGATCTTAGACCATGAGACAACACATCAGAGAGAACAAAGCAGCAAGAAAGAAGGAGTCTGGATTTCTGATGTCTGGATTTAGCACCAGAGCCCTAGACTTTATCTCTCCAGGATTCTTTAACATGAGAGAGAAGCAAACTCCTATCTGGTTAATGACATTGTTATTTGTTGTTGAATTTATTTCAACAGCTAATCTTAGACTAATATAGCATCTGAACTAATGACTCAGTTTCCATTCCTACTCCCAAGACAACTTTCTCACCAAATCATCCTTCTAGATGCCTAGAAGTAAAACCTTACAAAAATCAGTTTTCATTTTCTTTTGTTGCCATACCAAATGATCACAAACTTAGCATCCTAAAATAACACCCATTGATTATGTCAACAGTTCTGTGGCATTCTAGGCATGATTTTACTGGGTCTTCTGCTGAGACTCTAAAAGCTAAGACTCTCAAGTCTGAAATCAAGGTCAGCAGGGCAATATTACCTATTGGAGACTCTAGGGCACAGTCCACTTCCAGGTTCTTTCAGGTTGTGGACCAAATACAGGTGCTCGCAGTTGTAGGACTGAGGTCCTGTTTCCCTCATGGCTGTCTGCCAGCAGAAGGTCTTTGCGCCTATAGGCCTCCCATATTTCTTCTCATGCAGTCCATGTAGCCCACCAGCAAGGATGAGTCAGGCCCTGTAAAGATTTGAATTACTCACCGACTTCCTCTTTTGCTTTTAAATTCAGGTGATTGTATTGGAAGTTTCTGTTGCCACATATCATAACATAACCATGGGAGTAACACCAGGGAATGGAACATAAGGGACTAAATTCTGCTCACCATACATCCTTGATTCCTCTCTTTCTCTCACCTCCCACATCCAGTCCATCAACAAATCCTATCAGCTCTAACATCAAATGTATCCATCATCTGACCACATTGAATTCCCTGTACTTTTTTCACCATAGTCCATCCATCATCTCTAACCTGGATTATTGCAGTAGACTACTAGATATTCTCCAAGCTTCTGCCTTTGTTCTGGTTATTTACTTGCTAGAATGGTCCTTTAAAAATATGGGTTAGGTCACGGCACTTTTAACTCAAAAATCTCCGATGTTCCCCATTTTACTAATAGTAAAATCTCAACTCTTTACAATGAATTAAAATATCTTGCAAGCTCTACCCATCACTTCTTCTTAACTTCAGCTCATACCATGCTCCCCTTAGCACAGTCCCCTCCAGCTGGCCTCTGGGCAGTTGCTTAAAGTGCTCAACCATGTTTCTTCCTCAGAGCCCTGTAACTGGCACTCCTTCTGTCTGGAATACAGCATCAGCTATCATTCTGCCTCACTCCTGGACTTTCTTCAAACCTCTACTCAAGATCACCTTTTCAGAGAGAGCCTCTGGAGCCATCTATAAAAACCAAAACCCCCATTTCCATATGCCCTTTGTGCCTTATTCTGTTTTGTTTCTTTTCATGATGCTTAACACTGTATAAATTATATAACTATTTGTTTGTTTGCTGTCTATCTTTTATTCCTTGCATGTAAGCCTCATGAGAGTAACATTTTTTTCCATTTTGCTTACTGCTGCATCCTCAGTGACTCTAACAGTGCTTAGCATATAGTAGCCTCTCAATAATAATTGTTTAATAAAAGAGTGGAAATTGAATGTTTTTAGTTAAAATCCTATTCACCCAAACTGCTATTTTTTTGTCATACAGCATGCAAAGTTGCCAAGATAAAATCTAAAGTAAACATAATTTGTATCCCTTTGGTTTAACTTAGTTTCTTTCTTAGATGGTTATGGAATATCTTCAATCATTGACATGTTTTTATAATTTACCAGGATAGGAGATGTGACAGAACTATCTCACATAACAGGTGATAATCATAAAGGGGAATTTGAATACCTTCTCCTAGTTCCTTATTTGCATCTGGTGCTACTCAGCTTCAAAGTTCTATATTAAATTAGCAATGAAATATTTTTCTATCCAGTTCACCTATATTAGTTTCTTATGCCTGTCATAGCAAATTATTACAAACTTGTTGATTGCACACAACAGAAATTTATTCCCTCGGTGCTGGAGGCTAGAAGTCCAATATCAAGTATGGCGGGGTCTTTCTTTTCGGCGTCCAGCACAGAAAGAGAGATGATCCGGTTCTTTTAGTAGAGGGGCTGGGGATTGAGAAATAAAAGAAAGAAAGAGACAAGACACAAAATGGAAGGAAAAAGCTGGGAACCGGGTGGGACCGCTGCCTTCTTCTGCTGGAGAGACAATGACTCAGAGCCAATACAGCGCGTTTATGTTATACCCCCAAATACCAGGAAGTTTCATCAAATGGTCAAGACAAAGGAAATTATTTGCATTCTTGAGTAGGCCCAAGTATTCCTGGTGCTTGACTGGATTTACATATCAAAGTCCATTCCCCGACACCTGGGCAAAGGTAAGAGTCAGTGCTGATAACACATCTGCCTTTTTGGTAAATGTGTATCCAAGATGTGGCTTTGCCTGTCGCCTTGGGTTCAGCTGACAATAATTAAAGAATGCCCGTGTGCCTTCCCAGGTGCTGTCTACATCAAGATGTCAGCAGGGTTTCATTCTCTCCAGAGACTCTCGGGGACACTGTGCCTGGTGCCTTGGCTTCTGATATTCTCAGCCACACCATCCCAATTTCAGCCTCTGTCTTCATATAACCCTCTCCTCTTTGTGTCTGTTTCTCCTCTTCTTTCTCTTATAAAGACACTGTCATTTGTTTTAGAGCCCAGCGAGATTATTCAGGATGATATCATCTTGAGAACATAAACTTAATTACATCTGCAAACACCCTATTTCCAAATAAGATAATATTCACAGGATCTGGGGACTAAAGGATAGACCTATCTTTTTGAGGCCACCTTTCAACCTGCTACACTATCCCTGCTGCAATTAAGGGTGTTCCCTTAAGCAGATCAGCAAATCACTGATTTGTGCTATTGTATATTATGTGTATACCACAGCGCTATTGTGAATTTGTGTGTGTGTGTGTATATGTGTGTGTGTGTATATATATATATATATATATATATATATATATATATATATATTTAAAGCATAATATGCTAATTAGACTGGATGTCCTTCCAGACGACCTTCTGGACGAAGCCTGGGCTGTAAGGGAAGCCCGGGTCCCGAGTGCCAGAGGGAAGCTGGTGCCAGCAGCTGGGAGAAGGAAGGCCTACTCTTGCACAAATTTTGTGCATGGGCCTCTAGTTGGCTAATATGCTGTGTCCCTCCATCTGTCCGACTGGTTGCTATGATGCTCACTGACCACAAGGGGGCAGATGCTCAATGTAGGAGCTGCTGTGATGCTCACTGGCCATTTAACAACAAACAGCACTATGGACCTGGCACCCACAAAGCAACACTCGGCTTCCCCCATTGGGACACAGGCCCCGCCACCACCCTGGAGCGACACCCCACCAAATTGTAGCCAACACTGCCAAGACTCCATGGCGCAAAATGTGGCCCACAGCCCAGCCCAGCCCGGAAACGGTTGCTGTGGGCGCCAGGTAATGATGTCACATAGCAACATCTGGCTTCCTCTCCATAGGGACTAGCTTCCTTAGAGTTTCTTCAGCCCAGGAACATGACTTGCTTTATAGCCAGGTGCAAACATTTTACACTTTAACCAAATGTCTGTGAAGCATTTTCACATGCCTCATCTCATTTGATCCTCACAGAAGTCCTGGAGTAGGTAGATAGGAGACGCAGTAGAATCCTATTTTCTTTTCATTCGCAGGGAAATGGAGATTTAGAAAGTTTAGAAACTTGACCGGACTGAAAAGAAGTAAGAAATGGTGGAACTTGAAAATGACTTCAGGTTTTTTCACTGCGCAGAATATAGTCAAACACTGCTACAGTTAAATATTTCAACCTTTGTTCTCCCTGCATGATCTACAATAATAATCTGCTTTATGTTGATATTTATTGCTGTGTTGCTGACAATTACCTGAAAGAGAAGTTGGGGTGCATCACTGGGCTGGAAAAAGTTTAGCTAAGTCAGAAAGCAGGTCTAATTAAGCAAGTTTATCTATATATATAAAGCTCTCGCTGGTGCCAATCGCATGCATGTGTTTTCATCTATCATTGTCGATCATGAATTTGGTTGACACTTCTATTATAGAGAAAGGGCAAATAGCAATATTAAAATATTTCTTCTAATTAATTTCCTTTCAATGTGCACGATTTCATGCATTGGGCCTCTTGTATATATATTTGGGATATGTGTGTGCACATATGGATGTGTATTTGGATTTTTTTGATACTTCAGAAGGAAGCTCAGGCATACTCAATAACCTTTGTCTAAAACTTAAATATTCAGGATATGTTAAATGATACAATCAATTGTTTTTTAGGCAAAAGTTTCACCCCGTTTTCTGCTATCAGCTAGAATATTTTTTTTTTCAAATTTTTATTAAGGTATTATATGTGTACATATCTTACCATTGCCCCCCACCCCCACCCCACTCCCATACATGCCCTCACCCCCCAATGTTTTGCATCCGTTGGTTACTCTTATATACATGCATATAAGTCCTTCAGTTGATCTCTTATTTCCCCCACCTCTCCCTAACCTTACCACTGTAATTTGACAGTCTGTTTGATGCTTTACTGCCTCTGTAACTATCTTTTTGTTCATCAGTTTATAATGTTTTTCATTATCCCCAAATGAGTGGGATCATGTGGTATTTTTCTTTCATTGACTGGCTTATTTCACTTAGCATAATGTTCTCTAATTCCATCCAAGTGCCTACAAATGGTAGTAATTTCTTCTTTTTTACGGCAGCATAGTATTCCATTGTGTAGATGTACCATAGTTTTCTGATCCAGTCATCTGCTGATGGGCACCTAGGCTGTTTCCAAATCTTAGCTATTGTAAATTGTGCTGCTATGAACATAGGGGTGCATATATCCTTTCTGATTGGTGTTTCTGGTTTCTTAGGATATATTCCTAGGAGTGGGATTACTGGGTCAAATGGGAGTTCCATTTTCAGTTTTTTGAGGAAACTCCATACTGTTCTCCACAGTGGCTGCACCAGTCTGCATTCCCACCAGCAGTGCACGAGGGTTCCTTTTTCTCCGCATCCTCGCCAACACTTGTCGTTTGTTGATTTGTTGATGATAGCCATTCTGACAGGTGTGAGATGGTATCGCATTGTTGTTTTGATTTGCATCTCTCGGATAATTAGTGACTTTGAGCATGTTTTCATGTGTCTCTTGGCCTTCCTTCTGTCTTCTTTCGAAAAGCTTCTATTTAGGTCCGTTGCCCATTTTTTTATTGGATCATTTATCTTCCTTTTATTAAGTTGTATAAGCTGCCTGTAGATGTTGGAAATTAAACCTTTATCAGTGATACCATTTGCAAATATGTTCTCCCATACAGTGGGGTTTCTTGTTGTTTTGTTGATGGTTTCTTTTGCTGTGCAAAAGCTTTTTATTTTGATGTAGTCCCATTTGTTTATTTTCTGTTTGGCTTCCATTGCCCTAGGGGCAGTATCACTGAAAAAGTTCTTTTGGCATATGTCTGAGATTTTGCTGCCTGTGGATTCCTCTAGTATTTTTATGGTTTCCCGTCTTATATTTAAGTCCTGTACCCATTTTGAGTTTATTTTTGTGTATGGTGTAAGTTGGTGATCTAGTTTCATTTTTTTGCATGTATCTGTCCAATTTTCCCAACACCATTTATTAAAGAGACTGTCTTGACTCCATTGTATGTTCATGCCTCCTTTGTCAAATATTAAATGCGCATATTGGTTTGGGTCGATATCTGGATTCTCTATTCTGTTCCATTGATCTATATGTCTGTTCTTGTGCCAGTACCAGGCTGTTTTGATGACAGTGGCTTTGTAATACAGCTTGAAATCTGGTATTGAGATCCCTCCTACTTTATTCTTCTTTCTCAGGATTGCTGTGGCTATTCGGGGTCTTTTTTTATTCCAGATGAATTTTTGGAGAGTTCTTTCTAGGTCTGTGAAATACGCCGTTGGTATTTTAATGGGGAGTGCATTGAATCTATAGATTGCTTTGGGTAGTATGGACATTTTAATGATGTTGATTCTACCAATCCATGAACATGGTATGTTCTTCCATCTGTTTACATCTTCCTCTATCTCTTTTTTCAGTGTCCTGTAGTTTTCCGCATATAGGTCTTTTACCTCCTTGGTTAGGTTTATTCCTAAGTATCTTAATTTTTTTGGTGCGATGGAAAATGGGATTGCTTTTTTAGTCTCTCTTTCTGTAAGTTCATTGTTGGTGTATAGAAATGCCATAGATTTCTTGGTGTTAATTTTGTATCCTGCTACATTGCCGAATTCATTTATTAAGTCTGTTAGTTTTTTGATGGAGTCTTTCGGGTTTTTTATGTACAATATCATGTCATCTGCAAATAAGGACAGCTTTACTTCTTCTTTTCCAATTTGGATGCCTTTTATTTCTTCTTCTTGTCTAATTGCAGTGGCTAATACTTCCAGTACTATGTCAAACAGGAGTGGTGAGAGTGGGCATCCCTGTCTTGTTCCTGTTCTTAGGGGAAATGGTTTTAGTTTTTGCCCATTGAGTATGATGTTAGCTGTGGGTTTATCATATAGAGCTTTTATGATGTTGAGGTATGATCCTTCTATTCCCACCTTGTTGAGAGTTTTTATCAAGAAAGGGTGTTGGATTTTGTCAAATGCTTTTTCTGCATCAATTGATATGACTATGTGATTTTTATCTCTCAATTTGTTTATGTGATGTATCACATTTATTGATTTGCGGATATTGAACCATCCTTGCATTCCTGGGATAAACCCTACTTGGTCATGGTGTATGATCTTTCTGATGTACTGCTGGATCCTATTTGCTAGAATTTTGTTGAGGATTTTGGCATCTACATTCATGAGGGATATTGGCCTGTAATTCTCTTTCATTGTGTTGTCTTTATCTGGTTTTGGTATTAGGGTGATGCTGGCTTCATAGAAGGAGCTTGGAAGTGTTCCTTCCTCTTGAATTTTTTGGAATAGTCTGAGGAGGATAGGTTTTAGTTCTTCCTTGAATGTTTGGTAGAACTCTCCAGTGAAGCCGTCTGGCCCCAGGCTTTTGTTTGCCGGAAGCTCTTTGATGACTGCTTCAATTTCTTCCATAGTTACTGGCATGTTGAGCTGTTTAGATTCTTCCTGATTGAGTTTTGGAAGGTTATATTTTTCTAGGAATATGTCCATTTCCTCCAGGTTGTCCAGTTTGTTGGAATAGAGTTGTTCGTAGTATTTTTTAACAATCCTTTGTATTTCGGCGGGATCTGTTGTTATTTCACCTCTTTCATTTCTGATCTTGTTTATTTGGGTCCTCTCCCTTTGCTTCTTGGTGAGCCTGGCTAGAGGTTCATCAATCTTGTTTATCCTTTCAAAGAACCAGCTCTTGGTTTTGTTGATCTTTTGTATTGTTTCTTTGGTCTCTATGTCGTTTATCTGTGCTCTGATCTTTATTATTTCCTTCCTTCTGCTTACACTGGGCTTTTCTTGTTGCTCTTTTTCTAACTCTTTGAGTTGTTGGGTTAGGTAATTTATTACCCCTGTTTCTTGTTTTTTGCAGTAGGCTTGTAGAGCTATGAACTTCCCTCTCAAGACTGCTTTCGCTGTGTCCCATAGATTTTGGATTGTAGTGTTTTCATTGTCATTTGTTGTCATGATGTTTTTTATTTCTTCTTTGATCTCTCTGGTAACCCAGTCATGGTTTAATAGCATGCTGTTTAGTCTCCATGTGTTTGATTTCTTTGGGTTGTTTTTATTGTAGTTGATTTCCAGTTTTATGCCACTGTGGTCTGAGAAGATGCTTGATATGATTTCTATCTTCTTGAATTTGAAGAGACTTTGCCTATGTCCCAACATATGGTCTATCTTTGAAAATGACCCATGTGCGCTTGAGAAGAATGTATATTCTGTGGCTTTGGGGTGAAATGTTCTGAAGATGTCAATTAATTCCATCTGGTCTAGTGAGTCATTTAGGATTGATGTTTCTTTGCTGATGTTTTGTTTAGAGGATTTGTCCAATGGTGATAGTGGGGTATTAAAGTCTCCTACTATGATTGTATTGCTGTCAATGTCTCCCTTGATATCTTCCAGGAGTTTTTTTATGTATTTGGGTGCTCCTGTATTGGGTGCATATATGTTTACCAGAGTTATTTCTTCTTGTTGGATTGCTCCCTTTAGTATTATGAAATGGCCTTCCTTATCTCTTGTTATGTCCTTCAGTTTGAGATCTAATTTGTCAGAAATAAGTATTGCTACCCCAGCTTTTTTTTCAGTTCCATTTGCCTGGAAAACCTTTTTCCATCCCTTCACCCTCAGTCTGTGTGCGTCTTTTTTTCTGAGGTGGGTTTCTTGTAGACAGCAGATATATGGGTCGTGTTTTCTTATCCAATCTGTTACCCTATGTCTTTTGATTGGGGCATTTAATCCATTTACATTTAAAGTTATTATTGATAGGTACTTATTTGTCGCCATTCCTATTCTTTACCCCTGTGTTACTTCTTCGCTTCCTGTTTCTTTCTTTCTTTCTTTCTTTCTTTTTTTTTTTTTTTTTTTTTTACAGTAGACCCTTTAGCATTTCTTGCATTGCTAGTTTGGTGGTAATAAATTCCCTTAGTCCTTTTTTGTCTGTGAAGCTCCTGATTTCACCTTCAATTTTGATTGACAGCCTTGCTGGGTACAGTATTCTTGGATTCAGCCCCTTCCTTTGCATGACTTTGTATATTTCATTCCATTCCCTTCTGGCCTGATGAGTTTCTGTTGAGAAATCAGTTGCTAGTCTGATGGGGGTTCCTTTGTATGTAACTTTCTGTCTCTCTCTTGCTGCTTTTAAGATTCTTACTTTGTCGTTGGTGTTTGCCAATTTAATTATAATGTGCCTTGGCGTCGGTCTTTTGGGGTTCATTTTGCTTGGGACTCTGTGAGCTTCTTGGATTTGTGTGGGTTTTTTCTTCCCTATATCTGGGAAATTTTCTGTCATTATTTCTTCAAAGAGGTTTTCTATTCCTTGCTCAGCTTCCTTTCCTTCTGGAACCCCTATTATGCGGATGTTGTTTTGTTTCGTGTTGTCCCAAAGTTCCCTTAGACTCTCCTCCTGCCTTTTAATTTTTTTTTCTAGAAGTTGCTTTTCTTGGGTATTTTTTTCCATCTTGTTTTCTAGCTCACTGATGCGGTCCTCTGCTTCTTCTAGTCTACTCTTGATGCTTTCTATTGAGTTCTTTACAGCAGCGATGTCATTTTTCATTTCTTCTTGGTTCTTCTTCATTTCCTCTTGGTTCTTGCTCATATTGTCGAATTTGTCTTCCATTCTTTTCAGCCACCTTATGACCATTTCTCTGAATTCTTTTTCTGGAAGGTTGCTTGCCTCCATTTCGTTTACTTCCTTTTCTGGTGATGCCTGCTTTTCTTTCATATGCGGGCTGCTTCTTTGTCTCCCCATGGTCTCTCTTCTCTGGGTGTCTGGTTATGTAGTTTTCTCTCTCCTTATCCCAGGCGAAATCTGACCTTTCCGTGGTGGAGTGTAGAGCTCCTCTGAACCCGTGTGCTTGCGCCAGTTGGGGAGCGTTGTTCTGGGGCTCACAGCTGTTCCTGGGGTGCCGCCGTTGTGGATTCTCAGGCTTCAGATAAGCTCCACTTTCCGGATCAAGATGGCGCAGACTCCGCGTCCAAGCCCGCAGCTCCGGGAGGGGACCCAGCCACAGTTCGTGCTGCCAGGTCAGGGGAACCCCGTTCAGCAGTCCCCCACCTCCTTCTGGAATTCAGCTGTCTCCCAACCAGCCAACAAACACTCCTTGCGCGACCCTCAGCTGTTCTTTCTTTCTGCTCCGGGACAAGGCTCGGAACACGTCTGTCTATTCCGCCGCCATTATTCCCTCTCCTCAGCTAGAATATTTTGATAACATACATAGCATACCATTAAAGTAGCATAACAAACGGAAATGGGTGGCGAAACTAAGTATGATTTCATTTGTTTATTAAACACGCATTTATTTTTTAATGTATCTTTATTGTTGAAAGTATTACAAATTTCCCCTTTGTTTGTTTGTGTGTTTTTTCCTCATTGACCCCCTCCATTCCATACCCACCCCTCTCAGTCCTTCACCACTGTATTGTCTGTGTCCATGGGTTATGCATATAAGTTCCCCGTTAATCACTCCTCTCTTACCCTCCCACCCCACCTTCCCTCTGAGATTCAACAGTCTATTCCATGCTTCTATGTCTCTGGATCTATTTTGTTCATCAGTTTATTTTGTTTATTAGATTCCACATAAGAGTTAAATCATGTGATACTTATCTTTCTCTGACTGGCTTATTTCACTTAGCATAATACTCTTCATGCTGTTGCAAATGGTAAGAGTTTATTAATTTTTTCCAGCTGTGTAGTATTCCATTGTAAACACACATTTCTTACATGACTAATATATATCAGGCACCACGTTAAGTACGGAGGTCATTAAGACATATATATTGTACTAAAAGATTTCACAATATCTTAGAAGGTATGACATAATATAAATAATTGTACACCAAATAGAAAATAATAAGTATCCTAGAAAAGAATGAAATTAAATGGCTTGGGAGCCAGTAAAAGAGACAAAAGACAAAAATTTTAGAAGAGAAAAAAAATTATTAGACCACCTTTTAAAGTAGTTTTAGGTTCACAGAAAATTTGAAAATTTGAGAAGATACATGCATAGTCCCCAACATTGTCAACATTCCAGATCAGTGTGGCACACTTATTATAGTTGATGAATATGGCTATGTTGTACATTATTATCACCCAGAATCCATAGTTGATATTGTAGTTCACTCTTGGTGTTGTATATTTTATGGGTTTGAGCAAATTTATAATGGAATGTGTTATAGTATCAGACAGAATTATTTCCAATGCCCAAAAAACCCTCTGTACTCTCATCCTGCTCTCCCCCTTACCCTGACAACCAATGACCTTTTTACTGTCTCCATAGTTTTTCTTATTACTATGCATTTACGTTTCCATCATGTATTTTTATGGATTGATAGCTCTTTTTTTAGTACTGAAATTATTCCATTGTCTGTATGCAGCACAGTCTGTTACCCATGCATCTACTGATGGGCACCTTGGTTGCTTCCAAATTTTGGAAATTGTGAATAAAGTTTTTATAAACTTCCAGGTTCTTGTGTGGACATAAGTTTTCAGTGAAAACTAAGGAGTATGATTGCTGGATCTTTAGGTAAGGTTATATTTCATTTTGTCAGAAACTGCCAAATCATCCTCCAAAGTAGCTATATCATTTTGCATTCCCAACAGCAATGAATGAGAGTTCCTGTTGCTCCACCTTCTCACCAGTATTTGGCGTTCAAGTTTGCATTTTGATCCTTTATCGCATATGTATTAAGTGCTTGAATAAATATATTTGCATGAATTTTTATGCAAGTGTAACTATCAGAGAGGTAGGAATCTGTGTAAGTACAAGCCAGAAATTATGTGGAAGAAATCCTAACATATTTGGAAAAATAAACTGCAAATAAACATTTGCTAGACATTTTCTCTGTTTAAATATATCCATGTAGAAACTGCCATTTGAAAATAAACATTTGGAATTTCTCATGATCCATGCTATGTACCTAATTGTTCAAACAAAAGGAGGAAAAGAACAATAAAGGATTCTGGCAAGCCCGCCAGAGGCAGGTGTTGGGATTTGCTTCCATGAAGTGTTTTCCTTGACTTTGCCTTTGGGGAGAGGCACAGGGCTCGAGAAGTACTTCAAAGAGATTTTCTGGTCAGATGCTTTTTGCCAAGCCATTGTAGCTTTCTCAAAGTTTTCAAAATTATCAAATAATAGCATACATGTCCCCACCCTTAACGTTATCGGGAAAAAACACTGCAAACAGTACCACAACTTTCAGAATTCTTAGTCATGTCATAAAGTAACTGCAGTCAAACTATGCACTCAAGCTACAAGGCAACGTCGGCATTAAGATGTAATGTTCCGCAGATGCCATTCTAGCAAGAGCTGTAGTAAGTGTCAGCGGAAACATTACCACATGGTAGCTCTTTCAAGTTGGAAATGGGACTTTCACCAATCTTTGAAAGTAATAGTTTGGCTTCAAATTTGCATGCCACCTTAAAAGGGGAAAAAATGAATTGTTCTTAACTTGTACTGTCCAGAATTTTTATTACTTTTTCTCATATTGAATATATTTTATCTCCACCCATAGTCATCATCAGTTACCTATTGCTTCCAGATGGGAGAGAAATTACTGGGATTTTCTTAAGAGTCCCTATGAGGTTTAAAGACTCTCCGTGATATTTGACAACCCCACAACACTGCCAGCATGATTAGCATCTATTGAATGTCCAGTGTCTAAAAAGCACACACAAAAAAATTAACAACTAATTGCTGAAGATTCAAAGGCATAAAAAGGATAGTTCATGCTTTGAAGGTGCATACAGCTGAGAGGAGGATGCAGAAGTACAAATTAAGCACAAATGATTACATTTGTATGGTGTTTTGCAAATTACTAAGGTTATACAGACATATTGTTTAACTCTTACAATAACCTGACAAGATAGTACTTAAAAGATAAGAGAATTTTAAGTAACAAATAATTTGAGTAATTTTTTAAAAGACATTTAGCAGAGTTCAACTATAATCTAAGTCCGGTTTTCCTAAATGCAATGTTCTTTCTACTACACTATAGCCATAAGAGTTTAAACTAGAAAAAAAGAAGTGATGGTAAAATGAGAAAATTGGTAGAAACTTCATGAGGAGAAGTGACTGATTGCTAAGAAAAAGAGTACTGACCTGAAAAGCTGGCAGGAGTATATCCGCGTGCGCGCGCGCACACATACACACACACACACACACACACACACACACACACACACAGTTAAAAAAAAAATAGGCAAAGGACCTGAATAGACACTTCTCCAAAGAGGACATTCAGATGTCCAACAGACATATGAAAAGATGCTCAACATCACTAATCATCAGAGAAATGCACATTAAAACACAATGAGATATCACCTCAAGCTTGTCAGAATGGCTAACATGAATAAATCAACAAACAAGTGCTGGCCAGGATGTGGAGAAAAGGGAACCCTGGTGCAGCCACTGTGGAAAGCAGTATGGAATTACCTCAAAAAATTAAAAATGGAACTGCCTTATGACCCAGCAATTCCAATTCTGGAAATTTATCTCAGGAAAGACAAAACACTAATTTGAAAGAATATATGCACTGCTATGCTCATGGCAGTATTATTTACAATAGCCAAGATTTGGAAGCAGCCGAAGTGCCCATCAGTAGGTGAGTGGATAAAACAGCTGTATATTTACACAATAGAATACTACTTGGCCATAAAAGGAAGACCATTTTACCCTTTGCCACAGCATGGATAGACCTGGAAAACATTATGCTCAGTGAAATAAGCCAGTCAGGGAAGGACAAGAACCATATGATTTCACTCATATGTGGAATCCAATGAACAAACTGCAAAATTATTCCATTGTCTGTATGGAATAATTTTGAACTAACAAGCAAAATAGAGACAGACTCATAGGTAGAGAGCAGGCAGACAGCTCTGGTAAGGGGTTGGGGGCGGGGGGGGACTGAGCAAAAAAGAAAAAAATGCGAAAGAATTTGTGGACACATGAGTGTAGTGATTGTGGGGGTGGCGAGCGCAGGAGGTGGAAGAGGGTATGGGGGAATAAATGGTGATGAAAAAAAATAAAATAAATTTTAAATGAAAGCTGACAGGAGGCCGAAACCGGTTTGGCTCGGTGGATAGAGCATCGGCTTGCGGACTGAAGGTCCCAGGTTTGATCCCAGTCAAGGGCATGTACCTTGGTTGCGGGCACATCCCCAGTGGGGGGTGTGCAGGAGGCAGCTGATCGATGTTTCTCTCTCATCGATGTTTCTAACTCTCTATCCCTCTCCCTTCCTCTCTGTAAAAAATAAATAAAATATATTTTTTTAAAAAAAGCTGACAGGAGTAAAAATACAAGTCTTGTCATAGAGGTTGGCTTTGGCTGGGTTTTCTCAGGCCCGCTGTGTGGATTACCACCCTAAGCACTCTTCCACTGAATGTCCTCCTCATCACCAAACTCTATTGAGCAACCTTCTGAAAGCCTCTTTCCCAGTGCAACAAGGTGAGAAAGACCAAGAGGAACATGCAAGTCTGGGAAGAAACAAGAGCTCTAGATTTCTTTGCTTTTTATTTATTCAGTTCAATCACTTCTTCTTAAGAACCTGCTCCTCCTAAGAAAAGACTTTTTAAATTTGGGGTTAAATAAAGCCTTTTGAGATGTGATCACTAATAATCTTTGGAACCATAAAACATTAGCACATCTTCTAGAAGACCTAAGGTAATTTCTACCTCTTTACTTGTCCTTTTGCTCTATTTAAGATTGTTCACACATCTTTATCTACATGTCATAAAGTGAAAATATATGTGTATTTTGTTATTATTATGTAAGGAATGTATCATTTATTTTTTGAATCCTCACTTATTTGGTCTTATGAGAAATCAACTAATTAATTATCTGATGCTGACACTTCATTTTCTTTATTTCTTTATTGAGGAAACACTATTTGTCAGGCTTATACTCATAAACATTTTCACATGTATTATTTTATTTAATCTTTATTTTTTTTAAAAGCCCTCAAAATGCAAAGGAGAAATTTGAAGCTCACGAAATTAACCACCCCCAAAGTCATTTAGCTGGTTAAGTGGCAGAGCTGATATTTTAACAGAAAGACTTTGATTCCCCATCCTTTCCTTATTCTACTGCTTACAATGCTCTCCAGCCAGCCTACAAGGGCCTGAGTTTGGGGTCACTCTGAGTCATCGTCTCCTGAAAGCCAGACACTCAAAATGGTGTTTGCATGTGTTTCCTTGACTATATAAGGTGTGTGAGTAACCTATATAAGACTTGTTAATTCTGTCATCATTGAGTTAAATAAAAGCTGTACACAAATCAAAAACAAAACTACTACAACTTTTAATACTAAAATGCTCTGCAGTGCTGGGTAAATGCAGAATATAAAGTGTCTACAGCATGCTTAATAGTTTATAGATGTCTTTAGAATACTGGTCATTTGTCACTTCCATGATGAATGCAAAGTCTTGGTAGCTGTTGGTAAACTTGAATAAAATCACTTGGTATCTTTTGGCTTTGTTTCAACTGATAGATTCATGGATAACTCAGTCACATATAGCCAACATCATGAAATATGCATGTTGTTGAACTATTGAATCACATATCACATATCTATTAACACATTCTCATTAGATTTTCTAAACGCCAGCAGGGCACTTCATCCTTTCATGCTTCAGCTTAGCTCCTCCTTCAGATCCCATAGGTTCCCTCCAATACCACCACACTTACCCCCACGCGCTTCTTCCCACGCCTCACCTCTCTCCTTCATTTGGTCCCTTTTCCTTCCCTGTTTTTGTCTAGCTTTTATTCCTTAGTCATTATTTTTGTCCTTTGTTGAACTTACTTTTTTAACTTATAGACTTCACTATTTTAATACTCATTCTCTTTGCTTCCATTAAAAACAATATTCAAAATCAATGTTTCTAAACTATTGGGGCCAATTATAAATTTAGACCATAATTTTTAATTTAATTTTTCTTAACCATTCTGTGTGACCTGCTAAACCATCTGTGGAGGAAAGTAAATGAATTCAAAGCCAACTAGATGTGGATTCCAATCTTAATTCTGACACTTTTAACAAATGTCTTAGGAAAATCATTTTAAGCTTCTCAGCCTCAGTTCCTCAGCTATAAGATGAAATATTAATACCACCATGTAAGGCTACTGCAGAGACTAAGTGAGAGGAAGAATTCAAAGTACATAACTGTGTTACCTTTGGAAGTTATTTAACTTCAATTTATTCATGTTTAAAATGGTATAATAATTACATCTAGCTCATTGGGTTGTGTAACTATTAAAGTGGTTAACATATATTGCTTAGAACTTATATATGTTGCTTACCACATTGTGATATATGTGTTACTTACTATTATTATTTTACATCATTTTGTATATTTCATTCTATTCCCTTCTGGCCTGATGTGTTTTTGTTGAGAAATCATTTGATAGTCTAATGGGAGATCCCTTGTAGGTAACTTCTGTCTCTCTCTCTTGCAGCCCTTAAGATTCTTTCTTTATCATTAATGTTTGCCATTGTAATTACCAGGCCTATCATTGAATGGAGATCTCCTCTAGGTAGTTCTTTTCTACAAATGATATACAATAAATATATTCTTAGTTTATTGACTTGCCTAAAAGGAATAAATGCTCAATGTGCAGAAAGCACAACTGGGCAGATATAGACATATTAAAAAAGCTGACCAATAGGACATGGTGACTGATTTTATTAGGGGGTTGAAGAACAGGAAGGAATAAAGAATGATTCTTTGGTTTAGATTTGGGTAACTCGATTCATGGTTATATCTTACACTAAGAGAAGAGAAGCAAACTTTGGTCAAGAAAAAAAAAAGGAGAAAAGGAGGAGGACTCAGGATATTAAATGGTACAAGGGCTATAGAGTCCATTGCATTTAGCAATATAGAAAGTCACATTGGAAAGAAGATTTATTGAAGTGGTAGAGAGAAAATGAGACCAGTGGATTGAAGAAGGGTTGGTCAATAAAGAAGTAGAAATAGTAAGAGTAAGAAAGCCCTTCAAGAATATCGACTATAAACAGGAGGAGAGACATGGAATGTTGTCCAGAGGGCCTCTTTGAAAACTGCCAGATGTTGTATCAGTAGCTATATTGATTATTCAACACCATAATGTTTTCTTGAGCTGCTATAATTTTCCAAGTCCTATGTGGCAAATGATAAAAAAAGTGGTTTAAGATTTATTTTAATGTACCTGAGGAAATAGACACATAGAAAACAAGAAAAAGGAGGATATACAAAGTACCAAATATATGAAGCTGAAAATAGTGTTATGAGCAGCCAGTCTCAGAGTCATTGGTATGGGCTAGATTCTAGCCGCTAGAATATCTGGGTAAGGTTTTGGAAAGGTGGCAAGACTTAAGCATATATTTTAAAATATTTTTTATTGATTTCACAGAGGAAGGGAGAGATAGAAGCATCAATAATGGTTGCTAAGGACTGAGGCCGCAACCAGGGCATGTGCCTTGACCAGTAATCAAACCATGATCGCCTGGTTCATAGGTTGACACTCAACTACTGAGCCACACTGGCTGGGCAACTTAAGCTTGTTCTTGAGGCAGGGCTAGGCCTTCCTTGGGGGGCGTGTAAATGGGGTGAGTAGAGCTCCAGGCAGAGGCTTATTGGTGTCAGTCAGGGATTAGAGGGGTAGAGTGAGGAGTGTTTGTTCAGCTCAGTTCCTTATCTTTATTGGAAAGGTGGTTTTGTTCTAAAGCTTTCTCTGTGTCCTGCACAATAGCCAGCAGTGCAAGTAAATGTTAACCAAATATATGCTGGGAAAGTGCTGGTTATATAAGAAGCTGGCATATAAGCATTTGCCAGGAATAAGACTAGAAAAGGAAAATTAAGGTCTTCAGACTCAGAGAGTTTATTATGAGTTGCAAATTTGGATCTTTATAGAAAATATGAAACAACAATCTGCTCTGAGTAAATACGGAATTCAATTCTATGGAATTTAGAAAAAGTTGCCACTAGAGATAACCAACCTATAAAATCCCCTCATCATTCCCATTCTTCCTTGCCTTTTACTCCTCTGGTATAAAGAAGGTTTTTTGTTTTTTCTTGTTTTCTTTTTCTTTATTGATTATATTGATTAAGGTATTACAAATGTGTCCTATCCTCTTATTGCCCTCCACCACCCCCCACTCATGCCCTCACCCCCTTGGTGTCTGTGTCCATTGGTTAGGCTTATATGCATGCATACAAGTCCTTTGGTTGATCTCTTTCCCTTACCCCCACCCTCCCCTACCTTCCCTCTGAGGTTTGACAGACTGATCAATGCTTCTATGTCTCTGGAGGTGTTTTTGTTCATCAGTTTGTGTTGTTCATTATATTCCACAAATGAGTGAAATCATGTGATATTTATCTTTCTCTGACTGGCTTATTTCGCTTAGCATAATGCTCTCCAGTTCCATCCATGCTGTTGCAAATGGTAAGAATTCCTTCTTTTTTACAGTAGCATAGTATTCCATTGTGTAGATGTACCACAGTTTTTTAATCCACTTATCTGCTGATGGGCACTTAGGCTGTTTCCAAATCTTAGCTATGGTAAATTGTCTTGCTAGGAACATAGGGGTGCATATAAACTTTCTGATTGGTGTTTCTAGTTTCTTGGGGTATATTCCTAGAAGTGGGATCACTGGGTCAAATGGGAGTTCCGTTTTTAGTTTCATGAGGAAACTCCATACTGTTCTCCACAGTGGCTACACCAGTCTGCATTCCCACCAGCAAAGAAGAAGTTGTTTTTTTAAATAAATCTTTATTGTTCAGATTATTACAATTGTTCCTCTTTTTCCCCCCATAGCTCCCCTCCACCCGGTTCCCAACCCACCCTATGCCCTTACCACCCCCCATTGTCCTCATGCATAGGTGTAAGATTTTTGTCCAATCTCTTCCCGCACCCCCCTACACCCCCTTCCCCCGAGAATTGTCAGTCCACTCCCTTTCTATGCCCCTGATTCTATTATATTCACCAGTTTATTCTGTTCTTCAGATTTTTTATTCACTTGATTTTTAGATAGGTATGTATTTGTTGTCACTTTGTTGTTCATAATTTTTATCTTTACCTTTTTCTTTCTCTTTTTAGAGAATACCCTTCAGCATTTCATATAATACTGGTTTGGCAGTGATGAACTCCTTTAGCTTTTTCTTATCTGTGAAGCTCTTTATCTGACCTTCAATTCTGAATGATAGATTTGCTGGGTAGAGTAATCTTGGTTGTAGGTTCTTGCTATTCATCACTTTGTATATTTCTTGCCACTCCCTTCTGCCCTGCATAGTTTCTGTTGAGAAATCAGCTGACAGTCGTAAGGGTACTCCCTTGTAGGTAACTAAATGTTTTTCTATTGCTGCTTTTAATATTCTCTCTTTGTCTTTTGCCCTTGGCATTTTAATTATGATGTGTCTTGGTGTGGTCCTCTTTAGATTCCTCTTGTTTGGGGTTTTCTGCGCTTCCTGGACTTGTAAGTCTATTTCTTTTACCAGGTGGGGGAGGTTTTCTGTCATTATTTCTTCAAATAGGTTTTCAATATCTTGCTCTCTCTCTTCTTCTGGCACCCCCATAATTCAGATGTTGGTACGCTTGAAGTGGTCCCAGAGGCTCCTTACACTATCTTCATATTTTTAGATTCTTTTTTCTTTTTGCTTTTCCAGTTGAGTGTTTTTTGCTTCTTCATATTTCAAATCTTTGACTTGATTCTTGCGATCCCTCTAGTCTGCTGTTGGATCTCTGTATATTATTCTTTATTTCAGTCAGTGTATGCTTGATTTCTGATTGGTCCTTTTTCATATCCTTGAGTGTCTCACTAAATTTCTCAGAGGTTTCTAGAAGATTCTTGAGTAACCTTATAACCGTGGTTTTGAACACTATATCCAGTATTTTGCTTTCATCCATCTCTTTCATTTGTGACTTGTTTCTTTGTCTCCACATTTTGGCTGCTTCCCTGTGTTTGTTTCTATGTACTGGGTAGCTGTTAAGTCTCCGTAAGTTGATAGAGTGGCCTTGTGTGGTTGGTGTCCTATAGGGCTCAGTGGCTCAGCCTCCCCAGTCACCTGAGGTAGACACTCTTGGTGCATCCCTTTGTGGGCTGTTTGCACAGTTTTGTTGTAGTTAACCCTTGATTGCTGTTGGTATCACTGGGAGGAGTTGACCTTCAGGCCAATTGGCTGTGATGACCAGCTGTGTCTATACTGGAAGATCTGTTTCACAGGAGACATACTTATGGGGCAGGATTTGCTTCACTGGGGCTTTGGTGCTCACTGAGTCTGCCCCTTGAGTGTGTCTCTTTTGGTTGTGAAGAGTTGTAATCCCCTATGGTCTCACTCTGACCACTGGGTACACTGGCTCTTGGATCTCCAAGGAGGTGCAAGGTCAGCCACTGTCTGGGGCCGCCCAGCAGGAACTACAGAGACATCTGCAGATTCTTCCTCTTTGTTTGGGGTTTGGAAGTGCCCAGACGAGGCCCAGCTGTGAAGCAAGGCCGCTGCTGCTGCCAGGCAGTGGGCCTACTTTTGGAATCTCTGGAGCTCTCTGACCCAGCTGCAGGTTTTTTTTTAGGGGAAAGGACAGTCCATCCATATGCAAAAGCCAATGCACACAGCTTGGGTGGGATTGTAAATTGGGAGGGGCGGGGTATCTGGGAATCACCAGGGCAGAGCAACCAGTAATGGCTGCCCTGAACCAGAGAAGTCCCAGGTTCTCCGTGTCCTGCGCCCCTTCCATGAACAATGATCACTGCGAGCATCTCTAAAAGTAAGCCCCCCTCATGTTCCTGTCCCATTGCCAGACAGTCCAGTTTCTCCCCATATGTGCCTGGGTACCCCAGAGTCTTGCCCGGAACTAGAGTTCAGAGCAATAGGGAGCTTGTATCTCCCTCCCAGTTTAAAGAGCAGCACATCCAGGTGCCAGCACTTTCTGTGCCTCTGCACCTCCTACCAGTCTCAATGTGCTTTCTTCACCTCTCTAGTTGTGGAACTTCCACTCGGCCAGCTTTCCCACAGTTCTGGGTGGTAGTTGTTCTGCCATTTAGTTGTAGGTTTGATGTGGTTGTGAGAGGCAGCAAGTATAGGTGATACCTATGCCACCATCTTGGTTTCTGAATAAGAAGTTTTAATTCATTGAAAGTTTCAATAACGTCCCTAGCTCATGGGTCTTGCTCCTGTGGAGTTTTATAATCTCATTGGAGAGCAGCACTGTGAAAACCAGGATAAGAAGAACTCACTCGATGGCAGGTGAAAAATGGGAATATTTATTTAGAGGAAACGAAGTGAATTCAAACTTGGAGGAGACCACATGAACCAAAGGAAGAAGAGAGGGAGGAAGGGGCCAGGGGGGTATTGTGGGACAGTCACAGAGCATGGACAGAGGGTCAGAACTAAAATAGCCCTAACACGTCATGGTTGGTACCTTACATTGCTGTGACTAATACTTCTATCCCACGGGGATAGACTCTCTAGTGTCTTGAAAAAAAAAAACCATCAGCTCCTCTTCTCAGCAACTGAAGAGATGCTGACTAGTTCGGCGAGTTTTTAAAAAATAGACTCCTCGTTCGTTTCATCAAGACCACATCAACCAAGGGAAGAAGAGAGGGAGGAAGGGGCCCAGGGGTATTGTGGGACAGTCCTCCAAGTTTGAATTCACTTGATGAAAGGCATGTGGGGCTAAGTACATTTTTAACCTGTCCTTGTGCAGTGTCCTTGATGAAAGGCATGTGGGGCTAAGTACATTTTTAACCTGTCCTTTTGCAGTGTCCTTGATGAAAGGCATGTGGGGCTAAGTACATTTTTAACCTGTCCTTTTGCAGAGACACAGGGCCATTTAGTCCCTCTGTGTCCATTGAGAGGTGTGTGTGTGAGGGGAGGAGGGTGGGGCAGGGGGTGTGATGGAGAAACCACAGTGAAAGCTATAGCCTCAGAGTAGTCCAGCAGGTGAGCAATTTCCTTTCCTGAGTTACCTACAAATCCCTGCTTCCCAAAGGGCTGCACACAGATTCCCCTGGAGCCCTACTTTTTTAAACACTCATTCGTGACGCATCTGAGAGATTCAAAGGGGACAGTCCTCAGAGGTCGAGCTCCACAGCAGCGCAGTCTCTGCTTGTCAGAGATAGAGCCGCCTCGCCGGCTCGCCTGGAGTCGCCCAAGTCTGAGGCTGCTCGACTTCATGCGGATAACCTTCGTTTTGATAAAGCTCTTCTCTCCGCTGTTATTTTTAAGCTCAGCTCTCCTCTGTGTGACACACGTACATCTACTTCTGCGTCTTTTCACAGGAAACTTGGCCCACAATCTATCAATGGTGTCTGCCATGCTGAACCCATGGGATTTCTTAACTTGTTTTTTGTATGTATATGTCTATTCGTTTCCCCTCTCTATGTCCATGTTCCTTTATTCCCTGTCAGTGTCTAGCATTTAATACAATTATGCAGAGATGGGAGGTTATCACAGACCTTTTGTGTCCGACTGTTAAATAGACGCTCAGAAAGCCCATAGCACATTGCCTGAGAGTGAGTGTTGGATCCAGTTTCTTAAATGGGAATGGGAAGAGCCCTAGGACACTTTTTGGTACAAGTGATTGACACCTTTAGCATCTATATCTCCACACTTAACAGGGCTGGAGACAGGCTTGGGACCTCAGAAATCAGAGAAAAGCAAGTATGTGATGCAGGAAGAAAAGAACTGTTATTTGTCAGGAGATCCATGAGGTGACCTTGACAAAAAACAAAGCTCTTAAAATTCTTTATAAAAAGATCATTTAATGATTTCTAATATCCCTTGGAATTCTAAAATATGACTTGCTATATCTCCTGTTTGTCTTGGTCCTCCACGTTTCTGTTTCATGGATATTCATATTATTTTCCTGTCGATGTTTGGTTTTAGAAGACTTGTGTTCTGTTGTCAAATGTAAACGTCCAATACATTTCAGGGCTTATGTAGAGCATGGGATTTGCATAGTTTTCGTATTTCTAAACGTCAGTGTTCAGAAGCATCACTGGAAAGCAGTATTTCAGTGATAGCTGAACAATAAAAGTTGGACATGTCTTTGATGCTTTGAGTTTTGTGACTTTTTTAGTAATACAGTTAATCATTCTTTTCCACACTTGGGTAGCACATATTTTGTCATTTTCTTCATTCCTCAAAGTTTTGACCATGTGCTTTGTTGGAGAAAATTTTCACACGCTGTCATCCTGTGATCCACTCAAACAGAGGTATCACAACCAATAGTGTGAAGAGAAAACCCTCTGCTCACCCATGGTCCCAACACTTTAGGAAAATGTTAGACTCTGTGAAGAAAATATAGTCAATATGATGTTTTTCAATATCTGTCCTCCCTTTTTCAATTTCAAATTAATATAAAACAAATGATGTAACATGAATACATAGCTGTGTCTCCTGTGATATTCTCTTTTTAAAAATATATTTTCAGTTATTTCATTGAGGAATGGAGAAGGAGAGAGAGATAGAAACATCAGTGATGAGAGAGAATCATTGATCAGCTCCTCCTGCATGCCCCCTACTGGGGATCGAGCCCACAACCCGGGCATGTGCCCTTGACCAGAATCGAACCCAGGACTTTTCACTGAGCCAAACTGGCTAGGGCTCCTGTGATATTCTTGATCGTCATGTCAGCATTCAAAAATGTTCCATTTTGCAGTTTGCATACCTAAGAAAGATAAGCAATCACTGTAGCTATACTTAGAAATGACAATTATACTTGCTTGTTGATTCTAGGGCATTAACTCCTGGAAACCTCACAATCAATGTGTGTGTGTGTGTGTGTGTGTGTGTGTGTGTGTGTGTGTGTGTATGTGTGTGTGTGTGTGTTTCAGGCATTTTCACTCTTCAGGTTTCATTTCATGGTGCTGAGCAAATAGTATGTGGAGAGAGGAATTTTTTTCACATTACCTTCAATAAATGAGTTTAACTGCAATACAAATCTTATAATCCACCTCTTCAATCCCACTGGCAGTGGGACAAATCCTGTAGCTTTAGAGGTAAGCCTTCAAATATACTTCAACTGACAGACTGAAGTTTTAGGAAAAGTCAAGGTTCTTCAATCCTTTGCATTTATTGGAGTTTTCTGTCTCCATGGCTTCCAAGACTTGACTGAAATTAGGCTTTCAGTCTTAGAGATTCATGATGTGGAGCTTCGGTCAATTCCTTCTCTCTTACCTAAATTATGTTCAAAATCTGTTCTAGAATGCATCCGGGGACTACTGCACGGTTCTCATGGCTGTGCCTTTGCATGCCTTTTCTAAAGAGCCAAGGGCTGGTGTCACAAGTCAGTCCGCATGCAGCCAAACCAGGGTTGCTTTCTGGAAGCATGCGGAATGAAAACTACAGATCTTAGTGTTCATGAAGAACTGATTTCAAAGGGATTCGAAGGGAAACCCAGGCTCGGGCTCCGCTGGCTTTCGGCAAGGAGGGGTGGGCACCCGGATGAAATCAGATTTACAAAACAGTTTCACAGGCCTCACTTTTCTTACAGGGGAAGAAGAACCAAAAATCCTCTGGTTGTGGTCGTAGTCCCAAAGTAATAGTTTATGTTGAGCCCTAAGGTACAAAGGAGAGGCTTTATTTGGCTCTGAAGCAAAGCATGTGATTTCTGATGTTACTGACACAATTGTTACCTGGTTTCTGTGCACAGCCCAAATTTTGAGGGACCTTAAGTGGTTGCAGAGGGTCTGATCACCACATAACCGGAATATCAATAAGGCCTACAGACCCAGCTGTGCCATCCCCATGTTTTGGGGCTCAAACCCAGTACCTCCAGCAGTTACGCCTCATGAAGATAATGAGCCTTGAATTATTTTTTGTTACCTAATAATTGAAACATGGGGCTTGGGGTGCAGACTTCTCATGGATTCTTGTCCGATGAAATTGAAGAATAAATTCAAGGACTAACATTTCTTAAGTAAAAAATGTGTAAGTTTTTGGAATCATATACAAACTCTCCCTCGGGAGGGGTCCCAAATGGGCAAAGCCTGCTCTATCTCCCTTTCTCTAATGGGAAAAAATATTTTTAAAAAATCTGTCTTATATCCCTTTGTCTCCAGTTTATATATGCTGTAGCTCTTTGTATGAATATAACCCTTTCTAATTGGACATTTCCTTAATCTAGGACCCCTGTGCTTTCCTCATTGGTCACTCTACTACATAGTATCAGTTTCAAAGGTCAAAACCCACGTGGTACCCCCCACTTTCTCTCCATCTTATCTTGCAACATTCCTCTATCTCCTGTGAAAATATGTTTCCCTCTTCCCTGGACCCTATGACTTTTCCCTATCCTCTGTGAAAATATGTTAAGCATTTTGGCGACTTGGAGCTATTTCTGCCCTTCACATAATGCATTCCTCTCCCATGGACCCTCTTTATTCCCTAAACCTGCCTGTTTTGTCTCTAAAATTCCTTTCATCATGATGTAAGAAGGAGAGATAGAAAGATACCAAAAAAAGAGAGACTACAAAACTATATCTGTATGTACAAGTTGCTGATCTAGATAACTTGAAAGCATTTTTTAGGAAATAGGCACTAATCCCTACGGCAAGTAAATGTGAGTTGCACTGCATTTCAAGGGTCTGGTTACATTACACTTGAAAAATATTGGAAGCAGTGCAAGGAATGGGGCGTCCCATACTCAGAAGTAAAGAGACCCCAATGAGAGTGGCAGTGGCAGGTGTTCAGAATGGGTTCAAGGGTAGCTCAAGAGGAGAGAGCAATGTGGTTGCTATGCTGAAGGTCAAGAAGGTGGTACTCCCAAGAGAAGCCTGAAGGAGGAATGGAGTTCTGGATCATCTCACAGCAACATGGGCAAAGCTGTGGCAGCAGGCAGATCGGGGCTCCTCAGCATTAGGTCAAAATGATAGCTTGTCAGGCAGATGTGTTTGTAAACTAATGACTTTCACAGTGTGATGAGATTGAAAATGAAGCCTAATTGCTTCCACTGACTTAACCCTTGGAATGCTTCCAGGCATGCCAACAGCCATGTGTCTTTAATCATGTAAGTTAATCACCTTCAGGCACATATCAGAAAACAGTGGCTTGTGGGAAGTCTGGGAAGCACGAGTGTTCTGTTATTCGGTTACACTTCTAGCGCCGTCAATCCATTCAAATAAGAACACTGAGAGCTTGGCCACAGTGCCCTGAAACTAGTGTTTGTTAGTAGCAACTGACACAGGCAGTGACATGGCTCTATAATTCAGAAAAGAAATGAATTAATATTATGCAGGGTTTTTTTTTAAGTGACTTTAACAACAACAACAACCTCTTAGTGGTAGCAGAGTGAGAGGAGCAAGTCACCTTGATCCTCCTAAGGCCACAGTGAACCTCAGTCCAGCTCTGGGAGAAAATCAGAATTGGAAAATGGTCTAATAATCAGGCCAACCTGATTAATGGTGACAATTAGTATTGGACTATAGTGCATAACCAACTGATTATGAATCATTTGAGCACTTTAGGTAAATTTTCAATACAGGCAATTAAAATGAAAAGACTCATGATGCTTACATAATGACTTCATTAAATTAATTCAGTTCTGAGGTTGGAGAAAATTTTCTTTTGTTGCAAGGAACCAGCAGAATCTAACTTTCATTCCCTTTTGTTTAAAAGAGAACTGGAGAAAACACTGAATACACACACACACACACACACACACACACATTGAAAATGGCTTATTCTTTTCTGAAAGTGAACTGTGTTGCTGTGGAAGAAAGAACTGAAGGTCAGAGCATGGACTGAATCTCCTTCCTTATTTGCATGAAGTAAATCTGTTCTCAGTTATATTTTCTACTCTGCTAAGTGCATGCATTGTTAAGGTTTTAAAAAAATGTATTGTGGAGTGATCTGGAAGGGGCAGACACTTCAGAGAGATAAATACTCCATTCTGTTACATAAACAATTGACTCAAATCACGTGCTTCACGATAAAAGACAAAGCTGGAGCCAAGTCCAAATACCGTGTATCAGTGCAGTCAGGGGAACAAAGATTCCTTCAGGTGAAATGCGGTCATTCAGTCAAAGCAGTAATGGTTTTGTGAAGGAAAAGGAAGAAGCTCTGTAGGTCTAAGCGTGAGCTTTATAGTTTACACAGTGCACTTGCCTTTAAGTCATTCAAACACTCTGCAAAGTAGATCTCATGTGTATTAATAATAACCAATGCCTACTTAGCAGGTCACCATTTACAAAACTCCAAGCATTATCTCTTCATTTCTCTCATAATTTTTAAAGACTCAGAAAGTTGTCCAAAATCACAGGACTAGTAGCAGCAAAAAAAAAAAAAAAAAAAAAAAAACCAAACACACAGGTATTTTAACTTTAGTTTTTTGTCTTACACACTATCTGCTGTCTCTCCTATTTCTTAAGACCCTTTATTCTACTTCATTAATGACCTTTTTCAGGGTTAGCTCTTATAGTCATTGTATTCTTTTCTAGGTCTCTCACAGTGAAAAACACTTCAAATTCTAGCTTATGTGTGGTGATGATGTTCTTTCCTTTTACTTTGTATTTCATTCCCAATGAAACTGTGGTCTCTTTGAAGGCACACACTGCCCTTTCTAGCACAGAACTGGGCTTTCACAGCAGGAAGGATAAGCCTGTGCATATCCCCACACTGGTGAACACCATCCTAGCACATCATTTCTCCTAAAAGGCAGGATGACCAGAGGCAGCACTAAAGCCCTTCGAGCTGCTGTCGCTGCAAGGTTGACTTTGCACATTCTGCTCAGCAACTTGCTTCTGAGCTCAAGCCTCACTTGACACAACAAAATTACAAATTACCAAATAGCATGGACTTTCAAAATTCTAGGCACATAAATGAAATCAAATGTTAAATTCAGAAACGACGAAAATTACTGTAAGAATTAAGGACTCGTTGACCTTTACTACTTCACTTTCTATAATGCTTTTACCACTACTTACTGCTATTTGTAGAGCTTTCATCGGTGGCATTCACCCTTAACAATGTTTCCTGAGAGTTGAGAAAGCAGGCATGTGTGCATATGTGTGTGGCCATAGCTTATGTGTACATATTTGTGTATTACAGTTATCTGTTCACCAGTGTTCTCCTTTCCTCAGTGTAACCTATCTCCTCGCATCTCCTGCCCCTTACCTCTCCTGGAGTCTTGCCTCTCAGGTGGTAAGGCTTGGGCTAAGGAGCCCACTCGACCAATCACTGACAGGTTTGCTAATCTATCAAATTCAAATTCTAAAGGTCTGACTCACAGGTCTGTTTCCACCAAATGTTATATGCCTGAAGATGCTCTGTAAAGTGCCATACATAACAAAAGACTGTCTCTTTCCATAGTTTTATACAAAAGCAAACAGATAAAAATGAACACCCCAGGTGGTCTGCTCAAGGAGAAAAAGCCTTGGAATGCCCATCACCTTTCTTTTATTTCTCTCTTCTGATCCTAATGATAGTCTCCATGGCCCTGACACTCTTCATGTGTCTGGTGTTTTTCCCAGGTCAGTTAGCAAGTTCTCTGTTCCTAGTGACTGTGCCTCATTCACCTACAGATGGCATACCAACCACGCTCTGGGAGGGTGGAAGCGTAGTCCTGACGTGCTGAGTCTTGATGGTCCAGAGGTATTAGATTTATTGCCATGCAGCTTATCAGCTTCATTCTCATGACCTTACAGTTGTACTTTGAATACAAGTGTTTGGGGCACTTGCTGGTAGGCCTCTATTCATCCAAGCAGAATTTCTGGAATTTCTCTCTATATATCTATTTGTAGCAGTCCTCAGGGAGTTAGCTTCTCCTAAAAAGGGCAGACTTTGGAGAATGGAATTTGAATGCTGCCTTCACCTCTCACCAGCTGTGATACTAGCCATCTGATGTAACCACTCTGAACTTCAATTATCCATCCGTAGACTTGATATGCTAATACTAACCACATAGTGAGCTCATGAGGAATGGAAAAATCTCAAAAGTACCAGTACCTGTCCACAGGAACCTATCATAAGGTATTTACTCCCTTCTGTCTTCATGGCCACCCTCTCTGTTACTGCCCCACCACTCCCACAATTTTCATTATTCTCATTCTTCTCAAAAAACTTGCAGTTTATGACATAGCTCAGTAATAGACTCTTGACCTTATCACTAATAATAATTGTATCACTCCTACTGTCATAGCTGGTTTCAGCTCCCTGAGTACCATCAACCCCAATGCCAACGACACAATGCAGTCGCTGATTGGTATGATGAAAAAGAAGTTATTTATCTGGTGAATCCAATCTTGACAAACACAACATTGACTTTAGTCAAACTCCTCAGCCTCTCAAGTCAGTTACTGTCCTTTTCATAAAAACTCACAGGATTTTTGGTATGACAACCCTTTCTAGTTGGATATGTTATTGCTTCGGGCTTAAGAATTCTAAACCAAAGACCTGGAAGGCAATTCTTGGTTTTTGTTCTTTCTTTTTTTCCCCCCTAACTCTAAGCTGCTCCAAGATTTAGACACTCCTTTCAGATGTCTTCATGAATTCACCCTATTGTTTTTATGTTTGTTTGTTTTTCACTGTACCTTCTTACTTTCAAGCGTGGGGAACATTTTTTCTGCCAAGGGCCATTTGGATATTTATAACATCATTTGAGGGCCATAGAAAATTATCAACTTAAAAATTATCTTGCTATGAAAAATGCTCCTAGATTTATTGAAGTTTGAGTCCCACCTGCAGTTGCCTTGGCAGGACCAGACCAAATGATACTGCCTAAGGACCAGACATTCTCCCCTTGCTTTCCTCCTTTGGTACCAAGAACCCAAAGTAGTCTCTACTTTCAGAGCATTACGCCCTATGTCTAAAAACTTGCAATCTCCTTGTATCAAGTCAAGAATTCCTCCCCTGGCTTTCAAATTCCCTTGTAATCCAACACCTCATCTACTCAGTTTGCCCCCATTATTCTCTAGCATGTCCTCTCCAATTTAGTAAGTATATTCTTATTATTCTGATTACAGACTATACACGTTCCCATCCCTTGGCCTTTACCAAGAGTCCCCTAATCTGCATTTCTTTTCCCCTTTGTCTCTGCCTCATTTCCTATTCAATACAACATACTAGTAAGCTCACAAGCTCTTTGCCTGTTCACCACTATATCTCAATATATAGAAAATTTCCTGGCACATGATAAGCTCTCAGCCAGTATTTGTGACTGTCCCTCAAGGCCCACTTCAAAACTAATTCTTTTTTACATCTACACTATTTTATTAAGTTCTTGTAATACCCACATTCATCTTCATTTTTATTAGCTGATTATATGCTCTTGAAGATGGAATCTATGACTTGCATCATTTGCTTCTCGAAGAGTGTCTTTGATAATGTGCGAAAGTAAATATGCTTTGGGGAAAGGTCTGTAATGACACAAGGATGATTCATAAAATTAATTGATCACTTACTATTTGCCAGGCACTATTCTAAGATCTGAGATGGTGGCCTAGATGAACTGGGCTCTCTCTTCGCTGCCACTGGCTACTTATATGACCTCGCGTAGACAGACAAATTCTCTGAGCTTTGGACAATTCCTTTATAAACTAAAAGGGTTTAACTAGGTTAGTTGTGATGTCTCTTCCAATTATAAGATTATATGATTTTTAAATATTTATTTATAGATTCCTGAGTGGTGGTCCATAAATACTTCACTGACTAATGAACACTATAACCTTTACCCTTCCAAACTCATGATTGTGTATTTTCAGTTTCTTTTAATTTATTTGTTCTTATTGAATGTCTTTCTTAAGTAAAGCAGAGGGAATATAATCAATTCATTAGTTTGTGAGACAAACGCCTCTCTTTGGGTTGTCCCAGCCTTGGTTTAATTCTTCAAAAGGATATTCTTTATTTAGCTTGAATTCTGGGTTGGAAAGGAGAACATTGATGACCTTTAAACACTTTTCTTCCCTAAGACCTTCAAAAGTAACTTAGCTAGTTTTATCTCACAGGCCTTAAAAACACTCCTTTGTCTTGAGATTGTAGCAAAAACGTATTGGCCAAGACATTTTTCATAGAGTCCTTCTCATGTCAGGCCCTGCCTTGAGCTGTCCTTGTGCTTAGGGTGCCTGCAAGCTGGCTCCCCGGCTCTGACACCAGTATGCTCACAAATGCCTTTACTCTTTGCCTATAACCAAATTGTGTTACCAGATGAGCTTTAAAGAGCTAATAATCTGATCTTCAGCTAATTAGTCTTTTGGACAACTTTAGAAAATTTATCTAAAGTAGGATACTTTCAAAATCAATATAAGATGATCACAAATTTTAAAATATTCCTTTTGAATTGGAAAACTAAAAAAATCAGAGCCACTAGCCTGAGATCTCTGTTAGCTTCTGGGGCTTGTTTAGATTCTGGGATTAAACAAATGATTACTGTTGTCCTCCTGCTTGAGGGACCAGTCAGATTAGGAAATAAAGTTTACTCAAAATCTGTTGTGTGTTTTTTACAGTCACAATATTCTTCTCTATGAAGATGGGCATGCTGTGGTGGCAGATTTTGGAGGTGAGATTTTCATGTATAATTCCTCTAATGATATCAGTTTCTTTCTTCCTTGCATAGCTCGTGTGACAGACATTAGATTCCACCCTGACAACTGCACTTCTCTAAGTCATTCAAAGTTCAATGACCCTGCTTTTTGTTAAGTATATAATTTATTTTCAGTTTTCCCCCTTGGATATCCTCAGCTAAAATAAAGGAACTGAGAAATTAAAGAAGATAGAGGGTTCTTAGGATTTCAACATTTTAGCTGTAATCTGACCCTGGTTTTAAGATATGTCCTTTGACCTGGATTTGTTTTGTTTCCCTCAGAATCAAGATTTCTACAGTCTCTGGATGAAGACAACATGACAAAACAACCTGGGGTTTGCTGCTGCTTGTGTTCCCTAAAATTGTGAAACAATTAAAATGTGTGCACTCAGCATGAGAGGAAGTGAGATGAGAGCAGCTTTAAGTGGAAGAAATGCCATTGTCCCAGGGGCAGGATAATGTTTTGTGCTTTTTTTTTTTTTCAGTAAGCCCTCAAAGAATCCATTTCAAGGCAGCCCCAGAGGAAAATAGATTAGATATATATATTTGGAAAATGTTATGAATAAGATAATACAGAATTTGTTTCAAATGTAACTGAAAAGTACACGGCAGGCATGGATAATTGGCTTTCATATTCAGATCTCCTTATTAAGTAGTATAGTTAAAACTTAATAGGTAACTCACTAGAAAATTTGTAGCTCATCAGCATCTATTGACAACTCATGCTCCACTTTAACATTATAAGGCAATAGGTGGCATAGCCAAGCATTAATGTTTAAGTAAAATAGTATAAGCTTTAACATCTGAAGCAAGCATCATGGTACTCAAAATGTCTGCAATTAAATTCATCACCTGCCCCCTCCTTCATATCCCCACACCCCCAAAAATGTACACTTCTCTTTTTGGATTATCTGTGTTATTTAATTACCCAAGCCGGAGTTAATTTTTCATTCCTTCCTTTTCCTGCTTCCACTGACACATTATTCAATCATTTTTCTGATTGTTTCTTTTCTTTTCTTAAGTTCATCCCAGTTTCTCATTTTCCACTGCCTCAGTTCAGGCCCTCAGCCTCTCTTTCCTGGATTATGGCAATAGGCTTCTAACTCAGTCCTCTCTTCCAGCTCATTTGCAAAATCAGCCAAGTGTTGTGTTTTGATAGTTTACCTCCTCCTGTAAACAATCAACAATGCCCATTTCCCACAGGCCAACATCCCAATTCCTTTGCCTGGAAGTTTCCTGCCCTTCCCAATCTGGCCCAGACCCCTCTGTGACCTCCTGTCCCATGACAAGGTCTCTCAAATTCCCTGTGCTCCAACACACCACCCCCCACACACACACACACACACACATACACACTTAACCATCTTGCAGACATACCATTCCCTTTCACATCTCTGTGACTCTGAAGTGCTCCCTGCACCTGTCCTGCAGAAGTCTTCTTTTCTTGCCAGGCCCAGGAAGTCACATTCATTTTAAGTACCTTTCCTTCCATAACCTGCCCACCTTTCCACCTCCTCCCTGTACACTTTTCTCTCTGTGCCTTTGTGGCATTTTGTAATGCTGGTTTGTACTCTTATTCATTCAACGAACATTTATTGAGGGCCTACCAGGTGCCAGACATTGGGCAAAGGGCCAGGAATGCAAAATGTGGATAAAAGCCTAGTCCTTGATCTCAAGGAGCTCATTTTGTAGTGAGGAGAACAGGAATTTAAAGCAGTGTGGAGGTTCAGTGATATGGTGTGACATGGTGATGGGAGCTCAGGTGGGATGGGTAGATGTAAATCAGATGTGTAAGAAACAGAAGGGGGTGTCAGAGTCAACAATAGTGTAAGCAAATACATAAGGGAGGGTGAGAAATGCCAGACTTCCTGGGAGAACTTCATAAGCTTGGCGCTGTTGGCATGTACTGTGTGAGGAAGAAAAAGTGAGAGATGAGTTAGAGAGAAAGGCAGGAAAAACTTCATGGACCATGTTGTATCCAAGTAGGATTATACATGTTGATTTCCCCAGTTAGGTTTCATTCATCCATTCAGTAAATATTTATGAAGCACCTTCTAGGTGCCAGACATTCATTTAGGAACTGGGGATATTAGAGCAGACAAAATAAAGTTCTTGTTCCTACTAGAAAAAGATAGACTCTGAACAACTTAACAAAATAAGTGGTGATAAGTGTCATGAAGGAAAAACAAAGCAGATGTATGAATGGAAAGTGATGGGGGTGCCATTTAGATAGGATGAGAAGGAAAGACAACATTCCATAAGAGACCTGATGTACGAGTTATCCATGTAGGGGAAAGAGCAATGTAGACAGGGGAAACAGTAAGTGCAAAGTCCCTGTGGCAGGAGAGTTCTTTGTGTGTTCAAGACCAGAGTGACTGGAGTGAAGTAAGCAAGGAAAATGGTAGGGTATCAGGGTGGTGTGAAAAGTGTGTCCTCTTTTGATAGGACACAGAGACCTCATCTGGTACCTGGAACATAGAGATAGCTAAACAGTGGTTCTCAACCCAGGCTGCACATTTAAATCACTTTGGAAACTTTTTTAAAGCATACTATTTAAATTCAATTCCCAGAAATTCTGATTTTATTGGCCTAGTGTTGAGTTTGTGTACCTGTATCCTTTAAAAGTTCCCTCAGGTGAATCTAAAATGAGGCCAGTTGAGATTCTCTGACTAAACATACTTTCATTGAATGGAATTGAATTGCATTTCACCAACAGTGAGTTACATCCTTTTATTGTGGCAGCAGCGTGTAGTCTTTAAGCACAGCACTACTCTAAGTTTATTTTGAAGACTATTTTGTTTCTTACAGTTATATGGCCTTATGTAAGTTTGCTAATTACTCTATTATCCGCCTGTGAAAAATCGGGCATACTGTATGCCTCCTCCCACTTGTGCAATGTTGTGACACAACGCATAATCTCCTGTATGAATGGAGGCTATTTGGAATGTGAAAGCTCATGTAGAGGAATAGCATGTGAGCACCATAATCGGAATAAAGATGTTCTTGGAAGGCTATAATTATGCATGATTTCAAAATAAGTTAGATACTTCAAAAGAATTACCAGCAGCCAGCACTACACACAGAATTTCAGTAAAAATAAAAATACTGGTTTCCTTCCATGGAAATACAAAGAAAGAAGGTGTTTGGCAAAGTTCATTGCTATGATTATGGAGCCAAGGGGTTTTAGAGCTGAAGGGCTTTTCTCCTATTATGCCCGTGAGGAATCTAAATTTCAGAAAGCATGAGAGACTTGCCCAGAGCTCCCCAAATAGTGGCAGAGTCAAATCTTGAAGTTGCATCTTCTAACTCAAAATCTAGAGCTGTTGTCTAAACCACAAATAAACCAAATTTGTGCATTTGCATTTCAGAATGGAAAGATACCTAAAACTGAAAAATACATAATTGCAAGAGAAAAGAATATAAATAATGCCATCTAAACATGAGGAAAGAACTGTGCAGAGAAACTGACTTGTAACATGTCATGGGCTTTCTTTCTGGGCTACTGCACAAGCAGCATTCAGAAATAACATGTCTGGGCAAACAAAGGGGATAAGACAGACCTGATCCTGCCTTGAGAAATCTACTCCATAGTATATTCTGGGCACTCCCCAGAGGCCCCTTCTCGCCTCAGTCATGAGGGTACTATCTATGGGCCTCATTTAGTGATTTCCTAAATTATAACCTGCAGATCTAAAGGAGGGAAGGTGCTTCCCACAGCGTGTAGATTCACTCCGAGGGAAATATAGATTTCCTGGATGAACATCAAGGCTCGCCACTCAGAAACTTATAAGGCTTCTGGGGGAAAGATGATCAAAGATAAACAAAAACAACAAAAGCTCTGCTGTTGTGATCATCACTTAATAAGAGACAGGGAAACTCAATGATTAATATTGTTGCAATATTTTTGGAAAAATTATGGATTTCATAATCTTCCTATGATTAAAAAAAGTCTTTTGAAAAACGGAACAACAGTAAACACATTATTTATGGGACAAATTGAGTGTAGCACAGTGTCAATGTTATTTTACATTTTTGTATTTTGAGAATATTGGGAAAACACTTAACAAGTAAGTCCTCACTAAGAAGAACACTGTTCTGCAGTGGAAGAACTAAACGCATGGGGAATAAATGACCTGTGGATGTTTCTCCACACACAGAACCTCCGCTGGATGGCTCCTGAGGTCTTCACACAATGCACACGCTACACCATCAAAGCGGATGTCTTTAGCTATGCTCTGTGTCTGTGGGAACTTCTCACCGGCGAAATTCCATTTGCTCATCTCAAGCCAGGTAAGCCAGGCTGCAATTAAAGTTTCTCTTGTTCCATGCACTTTTACAAGTTCAAGAAACACTTTTTCCCTAAAAAAAAAATGAGTGTTCTTGGTGGGTTGGCAAGTGAGAGGTAAATAAAGAATCTCAAATTGTTTTAAGATGTATGCCCAATCCAAAAAACATAATGACCTAATTCTGTGATTTCAGACATAGGCACACCAAAGTGTAGGTATATTTTATTAACGTTTAGTGCTTCGACTTATCTGTTGTTAATAAAACAAGCAAATGACTATCGCCATGTGACATGTAGGTACAAATAAGTGGACAGTGCAATACTTATCTTTTGATATTAGATTTCAAACGTGCCTTTTTATTGTGAATGGCGGGGTGAGCTGAAAGTAGCAACACATAAAAATAACCTGTCAAGAAGAGAATTATTTTCCTAACAATTTTATATTACATATATGGATACAGCCCAAAAATGGAGCTTTGTAGGTGAGCCTAATATTGTTGATAATATACTATGTCCATGTAGGTGGTAGAGGTAGGGAATTCAATTACAGGATTTGAGGTTTAAAGTAAATTTTATTTGCATCTGTCTCGTCACTGTGTCTGGGTGTCTTTCATGTCTTGTCACAGTGTTTACTTACTTGTGTCCACTATTAGGCTGGAAAGTACTTAAGGACTTTGCATCCCCAAAACCAAGTGTACATGAAAAGTTGTTTTCAAATTAAACCATAAATACATTTTAAATAAATTATATTGTAAGCGCCTAGTGGCCAGCCTATCACCATATATCAGAAGAATAAAGTCAAAAGTGATCTTAGGGAAAGACGAATCTTACAAAAGTGTATACTCATAAGGTAAAGCCTTAACCAGAATCACAATAATGATTAGCACTCATGTACAGAGCAAAAGCCACATTTTAAATTTTCTTTTCAAGGTACCGTTCCCCTTAGTACCATATATTCTTTCATTACATTCTGCATAGTGTCTAACAGAGAGCTTTTCACAAATTATGTGGTCTGTACATAGTTATTGAGGACAATAATTATTTAATTGTCATCTCTCTATATATACTTTTTCATGGTTCCAAATGAAGATATTTACCATTATTATAGTGTGAATGTAGAACTCTCTTTTGAATTAAACCAACATTGCCATTTGTAATGTCTTGCTCTGACCCACTGCTATCTCTTTACCCCTTAGAATTTTCATTCTGATCAAGACCAGCGACTATAGTAAAAAATGCACTTATTCTAAAGAATCCAGAAATGCTAGACATATTGTGGCATTTTTCATTAGAAAGAGATACATCTTCCTCCCTCTCATCTCCTTTGGCATTTCATTCATATATTCATGTTGATTTTATATACTAAATACATCTAAATTTATTCACTACTTACCCCATCCACCACCATCTTAGCTCAAGCCACCATCTTTACCATTTATACTGTGATAATCTTTTTAAAAAATAAAGTTTATTAAAGTATAATTTATATACAGTAAATTTTATCATTTTAAGATGACAGTTAAATGAGTTTTAATAAATATATACAGTTGTATATCCACAAATACGATCACAAGATAGTGCATTTCTATCACTTCCAACAGTTCCCTGGTGCCTCCTTGCCTCTTAATCCACTTTTCCACCTCCAGCCCCTGGCAACCACTAAACTCATTTCTGTGCTTATAGGTTTACATTTTCCAGAATGTCATATAAATGGAATTATGTGGTTGCATTCCTCAGTAATTAATTCTTTTTTATTCCTGTGTGATATTCCATTGTGCTTATGCATTGACAAGTTGATGATCATTTGAGTTATTCTCACTTTGGGGCTATCCTATCTAATAAAGAGGGAATATGCTAATTGACCCTCACGCCCTCGCAAAGATGGTGGCACCCACAGCCAATAAGAGGGGAATATGCTAATTGACTGCCCCGCCCTCAAAGATGGCAGCACCCACAGCCAATAAGGAGAGAATATGATAATTGACTGCCCCGCTCTCAAAGATGGCGGCACCCACAGACACAAGATGGCGGCACCCAGTCCCCTCAGCCCTGCCTGCCTCTGGAGTCCCCCAGTCCCCTCAGCCCCCCAGCCACCCAGGGCCAGCCCGAGGCATAGATAAGCCTCAGATGTCAGCTGCCCAGCCACCCAGGGCCTCCTGAGGCTCAGGTAACCATGGCTAGCCGAGACTTGCACTGCTGGCAGTGGCAGCAGCAGAGTTGTGATGGGGCATTGCCTTCTCCTGATCACCAGGTCGCCTCCCACTCCTAAGAGCTCCTGGGGCCTGGTGCATGAAAATTCATACACTGGAGCAGGGGGTCCCTCAGCCCAGCCTGCCCACTCTCATAGTCCGGGAGCTCTTGGGGGATGTCTGACTGCCACGGAGGCAGGAGAGGCTCTCACCACCGCCACTGCACTCGCCAACCATGAGCCCAGCTTCTGGCTAAGTGACGCTCCCCCTGTGGAAGCACACTGACCACCAGGGGGCAGCCCCTGTGTTGAGTGTCTACCCCTGGTGGTCAGTGCATGTCATAGTAACCAGTCGTTCCACTGTTTGGTTTATTTGCATATTAGCCTTTTATTATATAAGATTGCTAAAACCACTCAAGTCTTTGCATGGATGTTTCACTACTCTTAGGTAAATACATGAGATGGGTTACTAGATCTTATGGTAAGCGTTTTTCCAAGGTGTTTGTGCCATTATGGTTTCCCACCAGCAGTATATGAGAATTTCAGCTGCTCCATATCCTTGCCAGCACTTTTTAATTATTTATTTAAGATAAAATATTTGTCACTAGAGTAAGTGTATAATGCTATATCATTGTGTTATTGTTTTATATTTCTCTAATAACTCATGATGTTGATAATATTTTCATGTGTTTATTTGCTGTTCACATCTCTTTATTCAGTAAAGGGTTTCTTCAAATTGCCTTATTATTTAGCTGTAAGGGTTCTTAGGTTGCAGGTAGAACTCTTTCATCTGCTATGTTTTTTTGCAAGTATTTTTCAGTAGTCTGTGGCTTACCTTCCCATTTTCTTAGCAATATCTTTTAAATAGCTCAATTTTTTAATTTCAATAAAATCTACTTCACCAATAATTAAGTCAACTTTTTTGTGTATCCTAACTAAAATATTCCTGTCTCACCCATGGGCACAAAGATTTCTCCTTATGTTTTGTTATAGAAAACTTATAGGTTTAAGTTTTATATTTGCAAGATTGCATTTCTTTTAAAAAAATTGTACAAGGTATTGGTTGAGTTTGTTATTCTTTTTTAATATATTTTATTGATTTTTTTTATAGAGAGGAAGGGAGAGGGATAGAGAGCCAGAAACATCGATGAGAGAGAAACATTGACCAGCTGCCTCCTGCACACCCCCTACTGGGGATGTGCCTGCAACCAGGCTACATGCCCTTGAGTGGAATCGAACCTGGGACCCTTCAGTCCACAGGCCGATGCTCTATCCACTGAGCCAAACCAGTTAGGGCTGTTATTCTTTTGTTAATTTACTGGTTTGTTTTTTATATACATTTCCAATTTTTCAGCATGATCAGTTGAAAAAAATGTCTCCATCCATTAAGTATGTTTGGTACCTTTTTTAAAATCAATTGGCCAGATCTATGTGTATCTATTTCTGGACTCCATTGATATGTCTACCTTTATACCACTACCAGACTATTGATAGATTATAATAAGTCTTAAAATTCAATATGAACCCTCCAACTTTGTTCTTCTTTGTTAAAATTGCTTTGGGTAAGTCTATGTTTTCTACTTTTCATGTAAATGTTAGAATCAATTTTCTATTTCTACCAAAATACACACACACACAACCATGCTGGAATTTTGATTGGATTGCATTGAATTTATAGGTCAATATGGGTAAAATTGACAACTTAGACATATTGAATCTTCCAAATGATAAACATGGTGTATCTCTCCATTCATTAGGTCTTAATTTCTGTCATCAGTGTGTTTTAGTTTTTATCATACAAACCTTGCACATATTTTAGACCTATTTCTAAGTATTTTGTTTCTTAATTATGTCACTATTTTTTAGAGTTATCCTATGACTTCCCATGTTCTTAGGATTAAATCTCAAAATTCTTAATATGCCCTGCAAGACTCTAACCTTGCTTGTATCATTTAACTTCCCCAGCTCCAGTGACTCTTGCCTTCTCTTGTTGCCTTCAATATATTGCCCTTTTGCAGTTTCCTTAATAATTCAGTTAATGATGACACCACAAAGATTGCTCTGAGTATTAAATGAGATGATGCTTGTGACTGAATTTTGTCAATTGAAAACTCTGCAAATGTAAGAAGAAAGATAAGGGCAAAGGGTAATACAGGGTTAAGGTTTCCTAGGATTCTATACTTGAGTGGAACTCATTCTCCAAGAAGCCCATATAGACACTAAAAGTCACTTTGGCTCTTCTCTTTCCTTATTTCTTTTCCTTCTCTCCTCCCTCCCTCTCTTCTTTCCTTTCTTCATTTTCCTCCACTTTGCTTATTTTCAGTCTCACTTTCTAAATATTTCAAATCTATACACTTACCGCCCTCTTTACTGCTACTTTCTATTTCATATGCAGAATACTGCACAGTATCATACATGGCATCCTTGTCTCCAGTTTTGCTCAGCATTTTTTCCCCACCAACTGCCATTCTATAACTAGATTTAGCTTTCTAAAAACTCAAATTTGATCATCTGGCTTCCCTTCTTAAAATCTCTAATTTTTTTCTTTGCTCTTAAGATAAAAACAAAATTCCTAAAAACAATCCACATAATTATGCCCCTGCTTTCCTCCCCCCATCTCCCTGCTGCCACTTGCAGCCTCTCCAGCCACATTTCTATTTCATTTCCCCAACATGCCCCATTTCCTCTCATGTCCATGTCATTTGTCAGAGATACTCTTCCCCTTTTTTCATCATACTAACTCCAATTTACTTTAGGTCTTCAATATTACTTCTTCCAAAAACATCTTTCTTCATTCTTCAGTATTGACTTAAGCTCAGTCTCCTCCCTGCCCTCAGTCATCATTTATCATAGTATTTACATTTCACTCATACAGTTTTGTTGTTTTCTCTACTCTTTATTATACTTTGCAAATTAAAAAATGAATATTTTAAAGAGATGGAGATTCCCTCTCTCGTGTACCCACAGAAACATTTATTGTTTTTGGAGGAGAATATTACGTAATAGAACAGTTAAAAGTCTTGCCTAAGAATAACCGATTCCAATATCCCAGATATTGGAATTTATAGTACGTTATTAGAAAGAGAGTGCGCCTATGATAGATGCTGCATTTTTAAAAGTGGGACAGTGGCCATGCATCAAGAAATGAGACTGTTAATATCATTGCAGTGGTTAGGCAATCTAGCATATGTTTAGCAATAAATCATGTGAAGCATCACATTCAGTATAAGCTGCATATTAGCCATTTACCATGAGGAACAAATCCATGACTACAATGTGGGACAGCATTATCAATTACAGTAATAGCAACATTACACATGGCTCACCCTCCTGGATATGGCAGAATCCTATCTCCTGGGAGAAATATAAAAGTAGGGCACAAATATTAGCATTGACTCTTCGGCAAGTAATGGATATGCATTCAGAAAAACTTGTATTTGGAGTCTCTTTTACATAGTATATCTTTAACTTAACCTTATAATTCCAGGTTTAGAAAGAACTATGCCCACACGGCCAGCACACGAAGCAGGCAAATGTTCTACACAGCACAGTGTGATGAACAGGAAATCACATGCTCTGACACAATGGGGCAGGGGCTCACATCTCCAGCCAAATAGCACCATGAAGGAGCATAGAGTGCCTGCTTACTGTTACCATATCAACTAATTTCTGTGTATTTGTTTAAAAATTTAAAGATGTTAGAATGTTGGCCACTAACTCAATTCTTAAGGAAACATTCTCCAGGCTAACAGTGTATGGGCTAACGAATATTTGCGTAATGTATAAGAGCATGAATCTTGTGACCTCATGGAAGCTACTTACACAAGCTGTAGTTCAGTACTTCAGTTTCTTTCTTTTTAAAGTGGTTATAATAATGGGACCTACCCCAAGGGGTTTGAATGGTGGCTGGCATTAGTAAACACTCAATAAATAAGTATTAGCTATTATTATTATTGTCTTTAGGTGATCAATAAGTACTCCTCTGGCCAAGAACGGTCCTAGAATAAAAGGAAAACAAAAAGGAATAGGGCATTGCCAGGCCCTCATAGTACAGAGAAGGCCCAACTGTATTGAAGCACAGTGTGCTTACGATGCTCCCTGGAGGGTCTCCTGCCCAGACTGGTGGTGGCAAAAGGATAATCAGGGAAGGATTCTGAGAGCATCTGATACCTGAACTCCATCTTTAAAAGATGAGTACTAATTCAATAAGTAAATAGTGGGGAGATAGAGAAGATGTCCCAGCAGAAAACAGCATGGGCGAGGTGCAGGGTAGGAGAGAGCCACAAATACAGTCAAACCTCGGTTCTCCAATGTCTCCCATCTTGAACAATTCAGTTCTTGACTAAATTTTGTTCACAGGAAAAATGTCTTGGTTGTGGAACAAAATTAGGTTCTCTTTCTGACAACCCTTTCGTGCTGATACATCAGCTTGACAAAAAGCATCCCTTAGGCAACTAAGGACAGAATGTGAGTCATTTTACCACTAAACTTCCTGTTTTAATATCACAGGAAATTATGCTGTGAATATTTTTGTGGGTTTGTTTGTTTTTGTTTTTTTGTGTTGTTTTTTTGCTTTACTTGCTGGTGAATGGATGACTAGCACAATTTTAAAACATAAGGAGACCAGCAAGAGTGCTACTGTTGCTAAGGTCGTGAAAGAAACAATGATCACAGGCAATTGAAGAGTTAAAAAAAAAAAAAAAAAACTGTTGTTGCTTTGGATAAAGGAAAAGCAATTAGCCAGTGATAGCATTCCTGAGACAGTGATATGTGAACAAGCCAGATACTGCACACTGACCTCCTGAAAGACACCCCTGAACCCAGTGCTGAGAGTGATTCCTTTAAGGCTACTAGGAGATGGTTCATAAATTTAAGAAAAGAAGTACTTGTTTATAGGTTAAACAGTATAGTAAACATGTACTGTATATAAGAAAGGTTAAAACATGGAATCATTAGGGGGTCCAGAACAGTGGTCGGCAAACCGTGGCTTGTGAGCCAGATGCGGTTCGTGAGCCGCCATTTGCTGCTCTGTTGACTAATGAGTTTGCCGACCACTGTCATATACTACCCTTTACCTACCTCTTTGCACACAATATGCCACAATTGCCTAATCCTCACAGCTTCCAACTACACGGTAACATTTAGTCTAGATTCTAGAACATTCATTCCATTTACAGTATTTCTAATGGGAAAAAATAATTTGGTTTTTTAATAAATCGCTTCTCGAATGGCCTTCCAGAATGAATTAAGTTTGAGAAAAAAGGTTCCACTGTAATACAACAGGGATGAATCAGAGAATAAAAGGGAATCAGTAGCAAGACTTGCTGTAAATGTAAAACTAGAGCCAGATGGCGGAAGGGCCTTGTGTGTCAACAATGAAAGACACTGTAGGATTTTAAGTAGGGTAATAGTACAATTATATTATTATTTTTTAAATGTTGCAAAGCAAAAGCTGGATTGGAGAGATTCAAAGCATAGGCAAGGAAGTCAAGTAATAAAGAAGAGGATGTATAAAACCTTAACTAGAGTAGTGGCTTTGGAAGAGAAAGGAGAGGTTGAATTCAGGAGGTGGGAGCTGATGGATTGAGGTGGGAGCACATTGGGGGAGGGGAGGTGGAAGAAGTCAAAGATGACTTACAGACTTCTGGCTTAGCCAGCAGGGGCATGACAAATATAGAAGAGAGCAAATTTGTGAGAGAAATGATTAGATTAGAAGGAGAAGGAGCCAATGTCTGAAGCCAAGCAGAAAGGAAAGAACCAGGCAAAATAAAAAAGGAGCTAGTATGACCTGGCAAACAAGAGCTGTCCTGGATACTCATCAGAGAAAGAAACCAACACCTGCCTCTCCAATTTGATTTCTCTCCTGGGCCTGTCACTCCTGATATGTCATGAAAAACTAAAGAAGAAATCTGGGATGAATTAATCCATCAATATAAATTTTATCCAATCCATTTTCTTCTAACCAGGTAACCAATTTTGCAGATCACTTTCAGATTAGAGTTTGGGGCCAAAGAAGAGAGCCTCTGTTTTCCTTTTGTTTTCCTGTGTGGTGCCAGCTGGTTCACGAGGAGACGCAACTCCGTGCCCTGGGATTCCTTAATGCCAGGCTCTAAGTCTGCGATGTGACAGCAAATTAAGAACATCTGCCAATTTATTCTAGCCAGATTTGGGTGAGACTTCATATTGAGACTTTAACTCAGAGTTGCAAACTGCAGTCCGGGAACCAAATATGGCTTGCAGAAGTTTTTATGTCTCACATATGGCTTTAAAAAATATGAATCGAAGTACATTTAGAGATGCAGTTATGTCATAGGTCTCATATTTATAGCCATTTGCTACCCCTGCTTAAATATTAGATGATTATGTTCTTCTCCATATATAATTAGAATTCAAAAACATCCTGCATATAATAACCTCAAAAGGCATAAGCACACTGATGATGTGGACTGTGTGCTGTCAAGTTATAGGAAAAGAGGAGTGAGCTAAAGTTCTGAAATCTTATGTTTGCTGTGCTAACCCTTATCAGTTTTTCACTGAGAAGAGCGGAGCCAGCCAATAACTACACAGATCAAATCGGTCCAATGGATGGTGATATTCCTGTGAATATAGCTGATATTAACATCCCAATACTTCATTACACTGACAAAGATTGCAATGAGAACAGACAATGGTGCAAATTAATCTATTCTTCTGACAGTCTGTAATGAGAATGGGATGTGGTTTAAAAAATTAAGCCATTCTTAGTACAATCTCAAGATTGCAATCTCATGGTCTCTCTCAGATGCTCTACGCTCTGGTGATACATCATTGAAAAGTGTCAGTTTAACAAAGAATGTCTTCGCTCTTGCTGAGACGGTAGAATGCATGTGCTTTGTTTCACCACACCCTGCCCATTAAAAACAATGAAGTTGAATCAATTGTGTTTTTTATAACACATGTACACACAATCCAAATTGGAAAAAACAACAACATTCTGGCAATTTTATCTTAGTCAAAACTTGGAAACAAAACATGGTACTTTATTGCTCTCCTTTTTAAAATATGAATGCCTAGATTTCCTTTTATAAAACATATGAGAATAAGAGATCAGTTACTTGCCCTAACTGGTTTGGCTCAGTGGATAGAGCATCAGCCAGTGGACTGAAGGGTCCCAGGTTCGATTCCAGTCAAGGGTATGTACCTTGGTTGCGGGCACATCCCCAGCAGGGGGTGTGCAGGAGGCAGCTGGTCGATGTTTCTCTCTCATCGATGTTTCTGGCTCTCTATCCCTCTCCCTTCCTCTCTGTAAAAAAATCAATAAAATATATATCTTTTTAAAAAGAGATAAATTACTTTAGGAATTCAAAATCTAGTACCAATTTATCCATAAGCAATGTATAGCTAATTAAGTTCATCATGAAGAGCTGCATAGTCATCCTCCCCACAATGGCTGTGGTTTGTAGCCTTGTAATTCACAGTAACTCAATGCAATGTTTTACTTGGTGTTCATGCCCCAAGAAAACCCCAAAAGGAACTAAGATTTCTGGTCTAGACAGGACAGAAAACATACAACAGTTCTCTAGGTTCAGGATAAAAGGAATCAGAAAGACCCTTAGAGATGTGGGTAATAATTATAGCAACAACAACAGCTAACCCTTATTGGGAACCAACAATGTGTCAGATGCTTTATGTACTCTGTCTCTTCTAATTCTAAGGGTACCCAGTGGTTTGGGTCCTATTTGGGTAAGATATATGCTCAGTGTCACATGCAAGTAAGAGGTATAGCCAAGATTTAAGTGCATGGCTCCCTATCCCCAAAGCCCATGCTTGTCACCATTACACTATGCCCTTTCATCTTTAAATATCTAGAAATTAATACTCACAGAGGCAAATTAGCTTAATTAGGATCTCCCAGAAAGTTAAAAGTAAAGCCAGACTAGAAATTAGGCCTCCACATTTTCTTGTTAAAGGCATTTCTTAATAGTCACACTGCTTCAGTTTATGGAAGCCCCTCCTCCCCAAAGGCTTTGAACAAAAGATAGTTATTGTGTATTAAATATGCTGCCAAATCTCAATAACTGACCTAATTATATTGTAAGTTGATATTAAACTAAACATTATATTCATTCTGCAATGTTTCTTGGTGAATAGGAATTATTCTCGGTCCTAAAAATACATAACAATGAGCAAAATATTAATTGGCATTAATCCTTCATCTTCACTTGTTTGTATAAATACTGTTTGCTGACTTATATTTACCATGATCTATATTATTTCCAGTGAACCCTTATTTTGAACTATCTCATTTATTGATTCATTCGGTGCATATTTATTGAATGCCTTCTAATTGTCTGTCACTGTGCTGAGCACAGGAGATACCGTGGTGAAAACCCACAGTCACTGACCTCAAGAAACTTGTGATTTATTTGCAGAGGCAAACAAGTGAAGAGGTAATGAAGTGTAAAGCATTATGTGCCATTGTAGCACAGGGTGGTGTGGCAGGACATAGGCAGGATACCCAGGAGAGATCATCTAAACTATGACTTAAGTGACAGTAGAAGTAATGCAAGAAAAGAGGGAAGGGAAGAGGACTCCAGGAAAAAGAAATCACATTTCACAAGTGAACCATGAAAAGCAGAGGACAAATCCAGTAACTCATTTCTTCATTAATTAAGCATCTATTTACCATATTTTATTGAAAAGTGTAACACTTTATTTTTTTCTTAGCCTACTATCATTCACATAGAATGTTCAATACATTTTGTCACATGAATAAATGAATGAAGGTTATCACACGTTATGCCTAATGCCTGGTCTCTTCTTCACTGGCCCCTTTTGAAAGACAACACTGGCAATCTCCATTCATAGCTTTGCTTTTCTTGATAACATTTTGATTGAAAAAACACTGAAGCACTGGAATCCACAGATTGACAGCAGTGCTGTGTAAACCCTTGAGGCTGACTCACAAAATTGTGTTTAATTCAACCTCTTTGGGGATAATGGGAGTGGGAGACAACGATGCTCTAGAATTGTGCTGTCTGATATGGATGTCATCAGACACACATGACTATTTAAATTTATATTAATCAAAATTAAATTAAATTAAAATGTCAGCTTCTCAGTTACACTAGCCATATTTTTATGTGCCTAATAGCCACATGCTACCATCGTAAACGGCACAGAATAGCATTTTCATCATTGCAAAACGTTCTATTCAACAGCCCTACTCTAGAAGCTAGATTGTAAGCTTTACTAAACCATTGATAATTATTTCAGGGTAGTGCTGATGAAAGAATAGGCACTCATTACAAAGTTATTGATATTTTTAATGTAGCTTTATTCCCTTTTAATAGCAAAGTTTTCTTTGTGAAAGTAGAAACCAACATTTACATAAATCATTTAACATATTTCATGTAGCAATCAAGGTGAGATATGATTAATGGCCTTACAGTAACTTTTCTGAATCTGGAATACCAGAAAATTTCCCAGCTGTTAGTGTAGCATGGCCACTTAGGCAAGACTGACTGAGCAATCTCAAAGGTGACAAATTTCAATCCCATGACCCCTCATGTAGCATTGCCTACTTTATGGCGGAGGGGCTAATGAGTAGCACCACTGCCAAGAGTGCGTAAAGCAAAAGGGAGAAGGAGATGCCAAGGCCTTGCAGAATCTACTTTGAATAATGAAGAATTAAATATCATTCATCTTAAACTGATTTTCCAGACGCAGTGCCAAGAAGCAAACAAGTAACTTTATATACTTGATATTAGAGTCTAAAAGAGTTTCAGAGGAGACGTTTGGCACCTGCATCTGAGTTTAACACACTTTATGAATAGTCCCTCCCCACCCATTAGGATGTGTATAATTAGTTTAAATATGTGCACTACACTGGTTTATGTGCTTATAGTTGCTCCAGCTCAACAATTTCCAAATGGTCATCAGTTTGTTTGCTTATTTATTTACCACATTCCAAAAATAATGAAAAATAGTCAAGAGTAGCCGATGGAAGGAGCCTAACATGCCTAGTTTTTTGTAACACAAAAGACACATTTTATGTCATGTTAAGTTTGCTGCATATGATCTGATTGTCCTTTTTTTCCCCTCAGTGTTAGCAACCATAACTCTATCTGATAGTGCTAGAAATTGTGGGCAAATGTGACAGTGCAACTATTCTACAAAGGAATTGGAGAGAAAAGAGGAAATGAAATTTTTGACTGCCCTCTACCTGAAACCATTGTATGATTAGAACAGCTGTTGCAATGAAATATTAAAATGGTAGGCAGGTAAAGGGCATGAACTAAAATTTTAAAGACAAATAATAAATGTTTGGGAAAATATTAAGCCTTATATTTATCAAAGAACAAAATTTAAACGACAGCAAATGAGCTGACATATTTACCTCTCATATTAGCAGAATCTATCATAAAGTGAGAAAACCTAATTCTGGTGCAGGTATAATAAAAACCTTCTTATACACTTGGTATTGAATTTATAAAATAGCACAATTATTCAGGAAAACAATTTAACAGGATGTATTAAAAGTCTTTAGTTATCCTCTTAGATATATTAATTTCACCTCTCAAAATATCATAAGTAATCTCTGAAATCAAGAAAGTCATATTGAAAAGATATTCTTTGAAGTGTTTGCAGCCAAATTTAAGCAATCTAAAATTGAGGAATGATTAAGCAAATCACACTAAATGTAGAGTCATTAAAAATATGTTAACATGGAGTTTTAATAACATTGAAAATGCTTATATTTAATTTAAGGGGAAAAGTATTACATAATTGTATATTAGCCATAAGCTCAATTATATAAATATTATATAAGATGTATTCAAAATATTTTAGCACTTGTTTCCTCTGAATAAAATTTTATCCTTTCTAATTCTCTTTATTTTCTAAAATTCTACAAAGAATAAGTATAAATTTTACATTTGGCAAAATTAGATACCAATTCTGACTGACCCATAAATAGTAAGTTATGCTGCATATAATTTCACTAGATCAAATCTATAAACAGAATTTAATTGGAAAAAACTGAGGTAGAGAAGTAGTGGGTGAGGTCAGACCTCAAGGTACTAAGATATAGACAGATGCTTATGACATCACAATCCAGAAGACAGGAAGCAGCAATGCCCTGGATCTTTAGCTTCCCACTGGTGCAAAGCAATTTTTCTAAGGAATAAAAAGAGCTTCATGTGTTGTTCACAAAGTGTTTTCAATGTGAAGTGGCTGAAGAGAGCATGGAATCTGGAACTATGGGCTACAGCAACTACTAGTTATACTTAATTTTTTTCTAAATTAAAAACTTGTTACATACACATACACACCACACATAACAGTAACACATGCCATGCCTTGCTCAGTTCTTAGGGGGATTGGAAGAGCTTATGTCTTGTCTATAAATACCATGATGCCTGATACAAAATTTATTTAATAAAAGTAGCTATAAGCTTGGTTTCCAAGAGAGTAGAGAAATCACTGGTTGCAGAACAGAAAAATAATTAGCAATCAGTAATCTGCAGCAAAGTCCCAAGAATCATAACACAGTAATGGGGAGTTCAAGATGAGCAATATTCAGAAATCCAAACAGGCAGGCAGCACTAGGGAGTTCAATCAATGAGTGGTATTAGCTAAAAAGATGAATCTGAAGTCTCTGATATTTTTAATATCTATAAATACTAAAAATTAAAATCCTAACATTCTTGTAACCAGTCATGGGATTTGAGCTTAAAAAATAACCTATATTGCCCAAGTTATTCAAAGTGCAAAGTTCAGTGGCACCCCATTGCTATGTATAGAGAAAGCTTGTTAGCCTGAGATTTATGGCATTGTATAGTCTGGTCCAATCTGCCTTTCAGTTGTTATTTCCTATAACATCATGTATGCACCCTATCCTTCAAACACACACACTCAATCACTTGCTATCTGCATGTTCCTTTGTATGCTCCTTTGCTCCTGTTCATATTCCTTCTGCCCAATATTTGTTGACTGAGCAACCAAATGAATGAATTTATAAAGATACACTTTTAGTATCAAATTATCCAATGTTTTGTTTACCTTTTTAAAAAATTATAGAATTCTTTTTTATTCTCTCCTGACGCTGTACAGATTGATCCTTGATCATTGTTGCCTGTTCATGTGTCTTGAAATGAATATGTGAGCTTCAAAACTGATGTGATCCTTTGGTTTGCAGCGGCGGCAGCGGCAGACATGGCTTACCACCACATCAGACCTCCCATTGGCTATTCGATTCCCAAGCCCATCTCATCTCTGCTGATGCGAGGGTGGAATGCATGTCCTGAAGTGAGTCATTTCTATTTCCTCCTAGAAAATGTGTTATGGTCAAAATCTGTCACAAATAGTGTAACACCAAAGTCTTCTTTCAGGGTGTATTTTAAGGCTGTTGAGGCAGGAAGACTGATCTGCCTTCTGCTCTTTCATCACTAATTGCCTCAAGAAGTCTGAGTAGCTCATATTTGTTGCTGCTGCTCTCTGATTTTGAAATGTTTCTCACAACTGATGAGTAAAAGAAAAATCAGGGGATGACAGATGACTCACACCCTCATCTCAGCTGCAATTTTATTAACTATGCTTCAGCCACATTTAGTCATTTTCTGAAAAAACAAGCTTAGCCCGAGACGCAGGCCTTGGGGCAGAGGCCTCGGGACAAGAGGGCCTTACAGCCCTGGGTCCAGGAGGAGGCAGCAGGCTGGCCCTAGTCCTTCTCTGAGTGGCTGTGATAAAGTGGTTAAGAGCATAGAGTTAGAGTTCAAATGAAGGGATTGATATTATGGAAGGAATAAGTAAAATATGGTCATTTTAAAATATGATCATTGATCTAAGAGAGTAGGAGGAAATAGTCACATAGCCCCAGAATGAATTCGCAGACCATCTGTCTGCAGGAAAGGATTCTTATTTGTACTAGGCCGACTGATGTCTACTTTGTCCTCAGAGACTGACAAAGGAGGAGATTCCACAACTTCTCTCCTGAGAGCAGTTTAGTACAGTGTCTAAGAGTCCCCCTGACAGTCAGTTTTGTTGTCGATTGAAATCCTTGTGTCTAGACGTCAGTCACATTGATTCTTCTGAATGGAGAGAATTAGTTCACATTCTTCACAATGGAGCTCCGTATACAGAAAGGCCTAACAGCCCTTATTCATCCAGCTCCAACCACCCTAGTTATTTCTGTCTTTTTCTTATAGGTCTTTGTTTCTGATCCTTTCCAGGCACTTTATCTCTCTTTGACAAAGAAAGGAGCAGAAAAAGAGAGGGAGACTATTGTTATCTCAGAAAGCATCTCACTGTAGGATAAATAGAAGAAGCCCCAGTCCAGATGTTAGGAAGGAGAAAGCACCTTTCCTATTCATTTTCAAAAGGCAAAACCCAGACCAAGTCCATACTCAATCCCACAAGTGCACAGAGAACTCTTATGAAGAAAAATGAAGATTATTATGGGACATGAATTGAGTATCTCAGAAGAAATAACCTCTACTCCTGACCACTTAATCTGACAGATTACGTATTTATTTGTGTAGAATCTTTTCTCACTACCAAAATGTTAGCTTCATAAAATCATGGTCTTGTTTTTGTTTGTTCATTTTGTTTTGTTTGCTGTTACAATCTCAGCACCCAGAACCATACCTAGTAGATGCTCAAAAACATTTGTTGAGTAAATGAATGAATATCACTATTGGTTATCAGTGCCTCCAATCATCTCACCTGGACTTTGATGTTCAGAAAAACATGTCTTAAAAATTGTATGACTTAAGATAATTTGGGATAAGCTTTCCTTGTCTCTCCATATGAACTTTAGGTATATTTTCTAGAAATAAATATGCCAGGTACCTCATCCAGAATTTCCTTCTCTATGTGGGATGTGAGCTCTTCCAAGGTGTACCATAAAATAATAGTCCAGGGGATCCCTTTTGCTTTTATGAACTGACTTTTTTCACGATTATAGGTAAGGGGCATATGGAAGTTTTAATTTGGAGATAAAAGCCAGTCATTGGAAGCTTCTAGAAGTATTTTGGGGGGTAGAATGGATGCCTAAGTAACAGATTGGGAAATGATAAAAAGAACCAGAATGGGGCCAAAAGAGGGTATATGCACTAACACACACACACACACATTCACAGTAAGAGACCAAAAATCAAGTACTTAGTGGAAATGTTTTATTGCTAAGCAGTGAAGACTTTCAAGCATAGGTCTGGGCTCTGGGAATGAGGATCAGGGAAGAGAATAGGGAGAAAGCAGAGTAGGAAGTCAAAGTCACTAATTGGCAGCATCTGAGCTTGTTACTCAGGTGGACTCTGGCTTGGTTGTAGTATCCACCTCAGCATTATGAAATTCATCTTCTTCTGTATGTGACATGCCTGAGTCATCATTACATGGCCCAGCACAGTCTTCACCATGTCAGTGGGCTGATAGTGAGGAAAAAGGGAACAATGGGCTAGTTTTCATTCTTTCCTTCAACAATTATTTATTGAGTCTCTACTGTATGCTGCCCTAGGAATAGGTATTGGGGTTCCATGGAGATGTGCTCTCAATGGAGTTCAAGGCCTAGTGGTCAAATGGAGATTAACCAGATAAGCATGTTAACATTTTTTTAGGTACAAGCTAAGATAGAGGAAAAAAGATTAGAGGAGAATATACACTAACGAATACTAGCAAGTGGGGAACACAGAGCTAGTGCAGGTCAGATAAGGCTCCCTGGAAGAAACCACATTTGAGCTGAGATCATAAACATAAATAGGAGTTTTATCAATAAAGTGTTTGGTGAAAGATAAAAAACAGTCCCCAAAAAGAGAACATGTGCAAATTTGTTGTGAGAATACACCAGGGAGAGACTCAGTTATTGAAACCTTGTAGCCACTGAGGGGTTAAGTCTTATACCAGGCACCATATGAAACAATTCATCTTTAGATCTAAGACACTAACATCATGCTGTCCTGGTCATTATTTTTTAGATTATCAACATCACTCATTTTTTCTCTTATGTCCATTTTTGCCTCAATTCTTGAGTTTGAAGCGCCTTATTGTTTTCATATGTGTGTCTTCTTAGTGAAGACCCATAAAGATAAAACATAATCAAGATCCATAAAGATAAAAGAAAATGAGAATGCCAGCCGATTGGAGTTGGGAAATGCTTACTGAAAAACAGTGAGAGGTGGGAGAAAGTCCTCATAGCAAAATGGGATCAGATTTCAGAAAGCCTTGGAAACCTGAATAGGAAATCTGGACATGAAATTATCGGCACGTATATTTTTGTCTCGAAAGCAGTGAAGAAATATGATAAAAAAGTCATTTTTTAAAAAATTCATCTGAGTTTGGTATGAAAGATTTATTCATTTGAAGAAGTGTATGTAGTTCCATAGCAAGGCAGGCACTGCATTACCTGCTAATGTGCTTTGGAAGAGCTAAGCATTTTTTCTTCACGTGTGGGCTGCATATTACATGCTCCCGAGTACCCTGGCATGTTTGTTAAAACGAAGATTCTGGGTCCCTCTTCTAAATCTACCGAATCAAAATCTCTGCCATGGAGTGGGAACTTGCATTTTAACAAGCACCCCAGGTAATTTGTGCCCCATAAAGACAAAGAATGAGTGGGCTGAACGGAAGCATAAGACACTGAAGTCAGAGCATACAGCAGACCTTTGTAATCCAGTTGATTACAACACAAAGACTACAATGGTTACCATGGGGATTCAGAAGCAGGGGGAAACCTGAGAACTACTTCAAAGGAGACATAACATCATAAGGAGGTGAAAGACTGGACTTAGGAAATGGAAGAGAGCAAAGAGTCTAAGCACTGTCATCCCGGACTTCTGAGAGGCTGCCAGGGACCAGAGCACTCATTAGGCCCATTGATATCAGGGATATTGTGGGCAGTGAGAGGAGAACAAAACCAAGGGCTCTGCATTAAGGTGAAAGTGCTTAAAAATATAAGCAAAGGAAAAAGGAAAGATAGCTAACAAGGAAAAAAATAACCCGTTCTACACAACCGAGGGAGCTGCCAATCAGAATAAAGTTATTGGGCAAGAAGTCAGCAGAGACGCTCCTCTCACCTTAAAGGTGCTTAACAAAATGAAGTGGGAACAGGGGAGGCAGAGAGATGGCCCAGGATGGAAGCTCAAGCAGAGAGTCGGAACAAAAATAGAGGGGAGAGGAGTTGGAAGTTATAACCAAGAAAATTTTGGATCCCGGGAGAAAAGAGCAAGAAGAGAGATCATAAGGTTAGGAACTTCCAAAATAAGAAAATTGTCATTTGCTGGCAGTTTTGAATAGGAAAGAAAACAGAAGGTAGGTGGGGCATGTAAGCATTATTTCCATTGTTCTAATCATCTTGTAAGCTTTATAATATTGCCAACTGTTAGACATAGAGACCTAAACAGATACAGAGGTGAGAAGGGAGTTAGTTGCCTTTGCAACCTTCTTTTTCCCCCAGTATGAAGTGTAAAATAGTCTATGCCTTGACGATATGCTTTCAACAGTTTACTGGGATATTTGAGTACCCCTCTATCTTTTAAATAAATGTGGCATTGAATGAGAGATGCTTATTCTGCCATTACTTTTAAATCTAATATTTATAAGCACATTTAATTTCTGTGCATAAGAAGTACTCACACCAAACAATAGTGGCATGCTAAATTAAAGAAATCAAACCTTGAAAGCTTATATGTTAATGGGTTATTTAGTTTTCAAAATCTTAATAACAATTGGCAATAAAGCCCCTTAAAATTCCTTTTGTTCAGGACCCATTGTGTTGATCTTGAAGCTCCATTTGTTCTTCTAAAATGATTGAAGCCAAGATCTCCACCTAGTGGATTTATAGGATTTTACAGAAATCCTTAAGTGTTTTTGTTGTTTTTTTTTGTTTTGTTTTCTCTTAGAGAATTAACAGGTTTTAAAGACTTCTACTTAAGACCTACCATAATTGTCAACAGAACAGTCACCAATAGCTGAAATATACCAATATGCATATCAGCGAGACTACAGTTAATAAGCAAAGCTCAGTTTTTATTTTCATACCACAATTAGGAAAGCAGATCAGGCACAAATATGAATATATAATCATCTCTGTAGAAAGCAATATTGTAATACCACTAATTGAGATGTGTATAGTAATTTCCATAAAATAAACATCAAGGGTAAATCTGCTCGAGTACTTTAATCTTTCATTTGCTTAAGCTTTTTTTAAAAATTCTCTTTTTTTTTCCCAGGACTAGGCTATACTTTTCCTTCCCATTTTTCCCATTCCTTAGAGAAGAAAACTCAATTAATTGTGTTAAACACATCTTGTGGCTCCATCTTTGATTTTTGCATTCTATTCAACCATGTACTTTTACTTCATTGATAACAGAGTTACTGAGGATTTTTTTTTCTCTCCAAAATAATGTATTTGAAATGCATACAAAGGCTGGGGATGTTTGCGTGTCCTTTTGAAGAAAGCTAAGGTAGAACATGATTATTATTTGTGTTATTTTGTTCACTTTGTTCTGCCTCCAAAGGTGATGTATTCGCATATTCTGCAGATGGTAGATACAGTGTGTGTTTTAGAGCAGAGTTTTCAGCTTCATTTCTTCTTCTAGGAATTAGAGGCACCTCATTTTCTGCCTCAAAACTAAATGTCTTTTAACTGTGGTAAGAGGGACGTGCTTCATGTGTCTCCCCTGTCACTGCGCCTTCTCTGGGTGCACTGTTATCTTTATCTGGATGAATTTTCTGAGCCTGTCTCAAACCGTGCATGTTACTATTTATTTGAAGATCTGTTTCACTAGGAGGTAGTCTATTTTTGGTTTCATGGGAACTCGTGATCCTCAAATCCTCAGCTATAATTGTCATCTCAACAGAACTTGAACCATGTAATGTAAGAGTTTGACTTTTTCCATTTTCCCAAGTTTGCTACTTTTCTTTTGTGGTGCTTTTTAAGGTATTCTGTCTGGTCTGAATTAACAAACTAGAATTTGCCTTGCTTTTATCATGCATTTTCCCCTCCTCTTTCCCTCCTATTTTTATCTCTGGCGCTTCGGTGCCATCATCTCTGGGCAATGCATGTGTGCGGTCAGTGTCTTTTTTGCTACTATTGGGTAGATGCCAAATGCCTTGAGTTCTGAGAGATGTGCCGACATCCTTGGGAAGTTCTAGTCTATTTTGGTACCAAACTGAATTTGTCTTCATAAATGTTAGGTTGTCCTTGGATTGTGTTTGGGGAATGAGAGCAGAATCATACGTTTCTGTTTTAGGAAGTATTTTTTCTATATCAGTTCCCTCATCCATAACACAACTCTCCATCATCTGATGTGATATTTGGGGTTTTGTCAGTAACGTTTTTCCTTCGTTTCCCAGTTGTTCATTACTTGAGTGTTGCACTGCATGTTGTAACATTTGATTTTCATCGGCAGTATGTTCCGTGGAAGTGTCAGTCTTGTGGACACCGACAAGTTGAGCTTGATGCTCTGAGGACAAAGAAACCTGGTTTAGTTCCCTGGTCACAGATGTGTCCTGCTCTGTGTGCTCCATGGGGTCTGCTGCCCCTTGCTCGGCAGCCCCCCTGGGATGGCCAGATGCTAAAAGATCACTTCCTGTATTTTCCGGAGAAGCTGGTAAATAACCAGAAGCTACCAATTTGAGGTGAGTGGCACCCTCCATTTGCTCAGTTGAGAATGGAGAGTGTGCGTGCCTGTGTTCAGCTGCCTGGGGTGTGAGCCCAGGCACTGTTACAGGGCTTCCAGCAGGAATGGGACCAGGAGGCTGACAGTCACCTTCCATGGAGCTCTGGGGGACCACAGATAAGCTGTTAGCATGGAGCAGAGGAGCCTTTTTGGTGTGTTTATGGTAACAGGGGGTCTGATTCGGGGCCTGTTGCAGAGGCAGCCTCTTTGAGGTGACTGCAACATACTCGTTATTCTCTGACTGGTGGGGGAAATCTGCAGAGGACAGAAGGTTTATTTTGGCTCCTTTCTCAGAAGCTTTGGATAGTGTATTAGGAGGTAACAGTGCTTGTTTGCATTTCTTTGGGAGTTCCGGCAAGGACTTTTCTGGATGGACTCTGACTTTTCTAAAAGGGTGTAAATTTAATTTGATCCTTAAATTTTGCTTTTTAATTTTCCCTCTGGGTTCAGATTGATCGCTTCTCTTTTTTTTCGGAATCTGTGCATCAGTTAACCAACTTCTTCCTTCCATTCTCTCTCGGGGACTGCTAGATTTTTTGAGATTCAAGTTGGTCAGGTGGTTACTTTGAATTTTCTGCTGTTTTGAATGGGTTGATGCTTCGGTTGACATCACCAACCTATTTTTTTCAACTAAACCAGGATTACTACCAGGATCATGGGAGCTAACATTCTTAGGGGAATATGTTTTCTTGATATTTGTCGATAACCCTGATAACTCCATGTTATCTTCACTCATAAGGAATTTTTCTATGGCTCTATAAATTTGGATTTGCTCTTTCTCAGACTTTGAATGTTCTCGATGATTTGGCTTCCTTTCTTTTGCATAATCATTAAATTGGTCATAGGGCACATATTTGCAGATAAGAGAATTGTTTGGCTGAAAATACTTAGGCCTGCTCCGTTTTAACAGTTCACAAGGACCATCGTATTTTGACCTATGTTTTTGTAAGATCTTTTGTACATAGTGTCCCTCAGGCTCACAAGGCTTGGATGATGAGCTTGTAATAAAATGTCGCTGCCTATGAGGTTTTAAGCCATTGTCTCCTTTTTCTATTGGAGGTTGCCATGACTCATTTGTTAAATGCTTTTCAGGACTTTCTCTTGCCAAGGCTGAAGCGGATGTTGCATATCTTCTACTAAATATGTCACTGCTGATATCTGCGGAACAATAAATGCAGGAATTTAACATTGAGCAGAGTTTTATGACCCAACTAAACAGATGCTTAGAAACCTTAACTGAGGTGTAAAAATTATTCCTCTGATTATGGCAATTCTTGAATATGTTCTAATTTAACCAAGCCCACAAAGGACATATGGCAATTTGGTGTGTTTGCAATGGCATTCTCTATGGTCACATTTTAATCAGTTGGGATGCTGACTTAAAAGCTGTGGAATTAGAAATAAAAATGTTCAGAGTTGTACATCTTTTAATTAGTTGTTAAGTTAGTTTTAAATATGAATAATACTTAAATCTTAAATCCTTTTCAACTAGCCATAGTAAGTTTCTTTTCTGCATTCATTTCTCAGTTAGAACGAAATATTAGAAAAAATGTAATACAATATTGAGTAGTGTTGAGTTTTAAGTTTCAGCAACAAAAGAAAAATACTTGTGATCCTCTTGGACTTATCAAAGACTGATTAATATCCCAACACTTAATGCAGTATTCACTAAATATTTGTTATGTGAATAATAATTTTAGAATATGGCCTGATCTGTGTTACAAAAATCCCTGCCTGAGACTTTTACATGGTGCAGGTTAATGACACATGTTAAATAATATTAATGACAAAAACATTACTAAGAGTCAAGCATTGTGCTAAATATTGGACATTCATTATCTCATTTCATAATCAAGAGAATCTTAATCCATTGGACAAATCCTATTAACCTATCACTTTTACAAATAAAGAAAAAAGAAAAGCTTAGAGAGGTTGAATGTTTTCTGCCAGTCACATGTCAACTTAATGATATGGGCACAACTGGACCCCGGTCTGTCTGACTCTAAACCCTATCCTCTTAACCACAGTGCATATTAAGTTTAAAATTACATCTTATCAGTATACTTTTTCAATTTTGTGAAATTGTTTGTTTTATACAGAGGAAGAAAGAAGTATTTCTGTTCACTGATAGAAAGGGGGTGTGAACTATACCTCAGACTAGCATCTAATACCAAAGGTCTGCCTTCAGCTTCCTGGGTGACCTTGGAGAAGCCACTTACTGTCTGGATATCAGAAGATGAGACTAGATGGGAACTTTATGTGGATATAACTTTATGCGGTGTAAAATTTATGTGGGTATAAAATTATTCCGGAGAAAGAGTTTGTAGCCTTTATCAGATTCTAACAAGAGTTCTACGACTCAGAGATAAATATGAAGAACTATTTAACTAGATCCTCTCTAAAGTCTCCTCTACCCCTGGAGAAGGCACCATCAGAGTGATGCTGCCTCTTCCTGAGGTCTGCTCTGGGACAGGGATGGCTTGGTTGTTTTCTCCTCAAATACCTGTCCTCTCCAGCATTCGTACAAGGCTTGGCATTGTAACAGGATTTCAAATCTTTCTGAAAAGTAATCATATTGGTTTGGCCAACCAGTGGTATCTGTGTGAAACAGGGGACTGGGTGTTAAATGGTTAAGGGACCATATTCCCTTTGAGGTATGATTTTCCCACAGAGAAGTTAAGGCCTTGGGCAAAGCTAAAATGAAACATATGGCTAAGGTATGATTCTATCAAAAGGCTAAGAGCTTATTTTCTTTATAAAATAAACCAATCTGATCTGATTTTTATGGCAGATGTTTCTTTCCTCAGCCATTCCTCTTTTGAGTCAAATCATCAGTCCCCAGAAACTAGTAAAAACTAGAATCTGGAAATGCAATGGAATAAATTCACACCCTGCCTTATGCTGCACATGAAATAACATCCAGTTTTATTTCTTTTCCCATTGTCCCCAAATCCATCCTTAGGCCCAGATCCCCGTGGCAGGAATTTCTTGGTGCACCGAGTACCTTGTCATTCAGATTCTGAGAGAAAGCTCTGCTTGTTGTAAACCAATTCAGATAAATGACAGGAGCCTCTTTACAGAGCAGCTGTCAAAGTTTTCACTGCTGAGCCTGAAAGCATCGCCTTACTATTCAGGAAGAAAAAGGAAGACATTTAATTCATTGCCTCCACCTAAATATTGACATCGCCCATGTACAGTGGGGAGATGTCACGGCCAGATTCGCTTGGCTCCCAACATGGGACAATGAATTAAGTCCTGACTTTGCCTGGACTGGGAAGTTATCATTGCTGACAGCTCAGCAAGCAAAGTATGTGTCTTGACATCATTCCTGAAATGAATCACTAGCATGAGAAGGCCCATTCTTCTAACATGTCATGCTCTGGGAAGGTTGCTTACTGCAGAATTGGCATTATAGCTCGAAGGATGTTGGAATGGAAGCCAATATTCAGCCTCCCATAAATCTTAACAGCACTATTGCTATTTAAAAGGGTTCCTTTATTTTTTTTTAACATCGTTAGGTATTGGATCAAAAAGTTCTCTTTACAACAGGCACAGGAAGTACTCTCAGCTGCTGTGCGGGTGGGGAGTTTTCTCACCACAAACACACATGCATGCACACACACGCATGCACAAACACATACACATGCATGCATGCAGGCACACACATGCATACATGCATGCACAAACACATACATATATGCACACATGTACAGACATGCAGTTTTTTTTAGAAAAGGAATAGACTGGTGCTACATTGATTTTTATTCTCCTGTTAAGGAAATTCAAAGAGCCTACCTGCTTCAGAGGAATTTAAATGGAGTGGGATTTTCTCAAACAAGACAACTCACCTATTGTTCGTGTTACGTGCCGTGGGAGCCTCTGAGCTTGGACTTCCCCAGGCTCGAGGTCCCTTAGATTTTCAGCTCTCTCTGGACAATATCTTGTAAGTAAACCTGCTTCATTAAAAACTGCCGTGTTCCCAGGAGGCGCTGAACATCCTGACTGCAGCAATCTGCCACCGAGGCCAACGAAAGTGCTGTCGGCCTCCTGATCCTTCCCTTTCGGGTTTCTAAATGGTTCATCAAGGGCTGTGGACTCGGAGGTCAGTGATGCTTGATGGCTGCTTCCCTGTAAAGGTGGCATTTCCCTTCTGGACCCCACAATGGACATGACCTTTATCTTGTTTTCCTGAGTTAAGTGGCAGTTACAGTATCCCTTAGCGTGGTAATTTCTTGCCTCATGAGCACACAGGGATTCACCAAAGGTTCTGCAACAAAGCTTTTCTGATGTGTGTTCATTTGCTTTGCCTTGTTGGAGTTTCCAGTTAAATACAACTAAGCCTAGGCAAGTGAGACCAACAGCCCCTGCGACAAATAGAGAGACCATTAAAAGATAACATCATAGGAAGAAACATAGAAATCACCAAATGTGGAATCCACAGATATCAAGGTCAATGGCCTAAAGGGCATCTGAATGGATGGGAGATCTATCACCATGTGGAAAAATGTCAGTTCAGACAAAGGTGATATTATTGATAAGTTCTGTTTTCTCATTTGGATCTTTACTTTGTGTCTATTTAAAATGATAAAAAACAATACCATTTGGAATGCCTTTGGTAGAAAAAAAGGCTTTTTAAAATATATATTTTTTTATTGATTTCAGAGAGGGAGAGAGAGATAGAAACATCAATGATGAGAGAGAATCGTTGATCGGCTGCCTCCTGCACGGCCCACACTGGGGATCAAGCCCACAACCCAGGAATGTGCCCTGACGGGGAATTAAACTGTAACCTCCTGGTTCATAGGTCGATGTTCAACCACCGAGCTATGCTGGCAGGGCAAAAAATAAAATAAAAAGGCTTTTTACATGGACTGAAATTCACTTGATTTAAATAATTCCTGCATTATAATTATTTTCCTGCCTGTGGAAACCAGTTTAATTCCAAATTTCCTATTTCTCAATCCCACAGCCAATCTCTAAAGTAGTCCACATTAAGGATATACCCTGAAGTGATCATATACCATGATCTCCTCCTCAAAAAGAAAGTTTGAGTCTACATGGTATTGTTGTATTTTGAGCACCCCTAAAGACTCACCCCTAGCTCAGAATACCTTCATTGGCTTCCAATTACAAAAGGCCAAACTATTTTTCAAACTCTTCAATTTATTCATCTTAAAATGTACTTCTAAGCCTTTGTGTATGCTCTTGGTGATGCTTGTGATACTTTCTCCTACCTCTGTTTATTTGAATTTTAGTTACCCTTTAGAATCTAAATCAATACCTCCAAAAGTATTGATATATTTTCTATTTTTTAATCTTGCAAAAATCCCTCCCTTCTATGAATGTCCACAACAAAATGATTAACATCTAAGTTAGAAAGCCTAGAACTATCGTTTCTTGTCCTATATAGGTATAGCTTATCCTCTGAATAAAATTTTAAAGTTGATGTTTTAACATCATTAGGTGTTGGATCACAAACCTAATCACAAGTGTGGAGTCTAACCTGCTTCTCCCTTACTGTTTCCGATCTCAGCAAATGGCATCATCAACCACCTAGATGCTCAAACCAAAGCCTATGAGTTATACCTTAGCTCCCTCTATATCACAGTGATTTCTTTTAATCTTAGCATCTGAAACAGTATAAAATTATTCTGCTCACTTATTTTCTTGTTCACTGTCTTTCCCTGATAGAATTAAGCACTATGAGAAGATGAACATTTTATTTTATTCAACATCATATCTCCAGTGTTCATAACTCTGGCACAGTTGAGGTACTCTGGAAACATTTATTAAATATTCTTAAATAAACAGAGGAATTCTGTTTATGAATTCTAATAATGAAAAGCACTGAGTGGTCTAATCTTACAAATCCCCAAAATGGTGATCAGGAGGACATGGTGTCAGTATTGATTGATTTAGGAGCAACATATCCTAAATCTAGCTCTGATTATAACTTGCTGTGTGACCTTGGGCAAGTCAGTTTCCCCAGAGGATTCCATTTTCTGTAAATGACATTTCCAGATGAATGGATGATAAGAGATGTGAATGAGATGATAGCATTCTAGGCTCATTGCATCATGCCTGGTTCTCTCCATGGCAGACAACTTTAATGGAAACATGATATTTTTTGAACTTGAAAGAAAAGGAAAGGTGTCAGACATGGTTTTTTCCTTTTTTCTCTGTTAAAGATAAAGATTAGCCAAAAAGAATGGCAATTTCTGGTAAAATCCTCCAAACTTTGTGTAGTTTACTAGATCTTGAGGTCTTATAAGTTGCATTTTAATTTATTTGACAACAATACACTCTAGGAGAGTGCTATAAGATATTGAAATAATTTAATTTCTATTAAAGACACAAATTTTTGGCAAGTAGTAGCAAAATTTATATCAGAATAATTTTATTGCCAGTTCCTGGAGTTTGATTTATTCCAAAGGAGGGCTTTGGTTTTCAGATGTTAAAAATGTATGAAAATAATATAATTTCTGATACACTGTCTCTCTCACATGGAGGAAGAAAACTCAGAATTCAAAGCTTTGTTCTGACACTTTTCTTGGGCAACTTTTCTTACCTCTCTGTGCCTTATTTTCCATCTCTGCCAAATGGGGATAATTAATACCACCCAGAGATTAAATGACATAACATATGTGACATGTTTCGCCCAGTGTTTTGATATAGTAAAGTTCAATGAATAGTCTCTGTGGTTTATGCTTACGATTGCTGCTCTGTTATTTGAGTTTTGTATTACCCTATATGTCCTACAACAGTCAGCTGTTAGGTAAAAGCATTCCAAAAAACAAATCATAAAGAGAATATGACTGACGCAGGTATGAAACCAAACACAAAGAAAATAAATACCTAAATTGTCTTAAATATAGACATCAGACATTGAAATGGAACAGCCATAATCTGATTATAGGGTAAAGTTTCCCTTCTAATTGTGTCTGATTGGCAAAGGAAGCACTGTTAATGTTAGAGCTACATCTGTGCTGCATCCCTGGACCAGTATGGTTATTTTCTGTTTGTGCAGAGAGCAAGAGCAGCCAACGAAGCTTGTAGGAAGACTGAACATGATGTTAAGAAGATGGTTGAATTTTCATTGCCATGGGCGTTGTTGCTATTTTTAAAAAGTGTTCTGATAGTTTTTCTGAGTTGGAAAAATGAAACAAAATAAAAAGCAAAATTAATGATAAGTTCTCACTGAAATATTAAAACCACCCTACAGCTTCATGAAAGCTTTCTCTGTTTATCCATCAGGAGACAGAATAAGAAGTGTCCAGATGTCAGAGTTTGGTGCCAAATAACCACCTATTAGTTTTAAATTAACTGATCTTATTATTTATATTATTATTAATTACTAGAGGCCCAGTGTACAGAATTCGTGCACGGGGTTGGGGGTGTCCCTCAGCCCAGCCTGCACCCTCTCCAATCTGGTACCCCTCGAGGGATGTCCAACTGCCCGTTTAGGCCCAATCCTGGTGGAATCGGGCCTAAACGGGCAGTCGGACATCCCTCTCACAATCCAGGACTGCTGGCTCCCAACTGCTCGCCTGCCTGCCTGCCTGCCTGGTTGCCCCTAACCACTTCTGCCTGCCAGCCTGATCACCTCATAACCACTCCCCTGGCAGCCTGATCGACGCCTAACTGGTCCCCTGCCGGACTGGTCACCCCTAACTCCCCTCCCCTGCAGGTCTGGTCACCCCCAACTGCCTCCCCTGTAAGACCGGTCCCCCCAAACTTCTCTCCCTGCAGGCCTGGTCCCCCACAACTGCCCTCCCCTGCATACCTGGTCCCCCACAACTGCCCTCCCCTACAGGACCGGTTGCCCCCAACTGCCCTCCCCTGTTGGTCCAGTCACCCCCAACTGCCCTCCCCTGCAGGCCAGGTCCCCCTCAACTGCCCTCCACTGCTGGCTTGGTCCCCCGCAACTGCCCTGCCCTGCAGGCCTTGTCCCCCTGCAACTGCGCTCCCCTGCAGGCCTGGTTCCCCCCAACTGCCCTCTGCTGCAGGCCTGGTCCCTCCCAACTGCCCTCCCCTGCTGGCCTGATCGCCCACAACTGCCCTTCCCTGCTGGCCTGATCGCCCACAACTGCCCTCCCCTGCTGGCCTGATCACCCACAACTGCCCTTCCCTGCTGGCCATCTTGTGGTGGCCATCTTGTGTCCACATGGGGCAGCCATCTTTGACCACATGGGGGTGGCCATCTTGTGTGTTGGAGTGATGGTCAATTTGCATATAACTCTTTTATTAGATAGGATGATGATTTATCTATAACTGAGGAAGAAAATGGAATCAGAGGCCAAATTAGCGTTCTAAGTGTTTTTTGTCATAATCTAGAGGCATAGATAAGTGACCACACTTTTACTTCAGAAGGACTAGGATCTTAATGGAATAAACTGATATTAAAAGTCAGTTTTGTAAAAGAAGAGTCTCTTTTCAATACAGTATCTTTAACAATTACTCAATGGAAATTACATTATTATAATTTCATACGATAACACAAAATGCATGTAGCTATATTTATAATTTATCAGAATTTATTCATGCAAATTAAGCTTCCTATCATTTTCACAAAATCTTTGGAATCCTTAGAATTTGTGTCTTTCCCTACACTAATGCAGAGTTGTTAACTTTTAGCAAAATACTCTCTGAAAATAGATACTTAAAAGATATTTAAAATTACCCTTGTTATAATATTTCCAAAACGATGTCTTACAAAACATAATTCAGTGAAATCCTCTGTGACAAAAAGTGTTTATGGTCAATAAGTTTGAGCAATGCTCTACATTATATCTTCCTGTTAGATTCCTAATGCTGGTTAGCAGAGGAAAGCCCATGGGAAATGCTGCAGAAAAAAAGCCCATTGCACTTTGCTTAGTCCAGTGTTGCCCAAACCTATTTAAACCCCACAACATATGTGCTTATATGTGCATCTGTGCTTGTTTTTATTGCAATATCTATTAATTATCTTCTAGAACTAGTATTCTAAGAAGCACATTTAAAGAAAAACTATGCACTGTCCTATTGTTTCTGTCTTTTTATAGTAAATTATTTCTTAGCACACATAATTACTGACATGGCTGCATAGTTTGTAAAACAATTTATCTTTCTTAGAGAATTTAAATTGACTTCCGAGTGAGTTTGATTACTGCTAGTGGTACTTCCTTTGTCTAGACCTGATGCTGGTCTCCATCTCTCCTGATTATAACTTAGAAGTTAAAAACCTGATGTTCAATTAATTTGCTGGAAATCTGCTATGGAATAATTATTTAAAGTTCATATTCAAAATACATTATTCCAGTCCTGGATGCAAGTCCCTAGTATTCCAGATTTGGAGAGCCCTCCTCCCCTCCTCCCAACACACAAGCGCACGCACGCGCACACACACACACATTTCTCATCACCATGGTTACCACAGGTGCAGAGGATTTTACCATGCACTGCAAGCATAGGGGGAAACTGCACAATGAGGTAGATAACTCCAGAAATCTCACGCAGATTTGGTCTTCCACTAATGACACCAAGAATCACTTTATATCCTTCATTCAGTGAAATGTAATGACAGCTGATGCATGATTTAATTTTTTTAATTACCATAAAAATTTAAAGGGTTGAATATTTTCCTCTCCTTCATCAGTCTGTGAAGGTATGGGCCAAGCTTTAGAAAGAGACAAAGAGAAATCTTCTATTTCAAAACCACAAACATGAGAAATCCAAGGTACAGAGAGGTCGAATGACTTGCCCAAAGCCACACAGCAAGTAAGAGCAAAGCCAGGAGTCAAACCTGGGCAATCCAACTGCAGAGCTCATGTGCTTCATCACTTTGCTGTATGACCCCTGAAGAGGGTGCAATGATTATCATAATAGCATCTCCTCATGTACTTGGTAAAGCTCACTGACTCTTACCACATCACAGAGGGGCACACATATGTGAGTGCCTTGAAGAAACTATCTATGTCTCATAATTTTACTAATTCCTCTTTCCCAGCCTCTTGATACACCAGTCCTCTTTGGCGTATGGACAATTGATAAACTATAGATACTATTCCCTCATTACAAACAAGAATACTGAAGTCTACATAGCAAGTTAACTTAGGATCACAGTGCTAGTTATACCCGGACTAGAGCTCTTGAATTCTGGTGCAAGGTTGTTTCCTTTATGTTAGAGAGCTTTTCTGCAACAGGACATTCTTGTAACCTGTGCCAAATCAGCTAACATCTGCCTACGTCTATGATACACTCTCCCTTCCACAAGCCCTGCTTTTCCTGATTGCCTGAGCGAGGCATCATTTAGTGTACATTGAGAATATGGACAAGAGGGGGGAGAAGAGCAGGGTATACTTCTTCCTGGCCTACCTGCAAAGACAAGGACAGTCAGCAGGGCCACATCCTGCCCCGGGAGGAGGGGACTCCTGTCCTTTAGAACCACAGTGAGGTTGGAAGCCTTGGCATCACAGTTGGTGTCAGACAGCCTCAGCACACTCTTTGCACCGGCCACAGCTGTGGGAGATGGCTGGCAGTTGAGGTCCTTGGCATTCCTGAGCTTGCGAGCAGAAGACTTCATGTAGCTTCTTAAAAACCGGGCCAGGGGGTAGAGATCACAAGTACAGCTCCACTGGTTCTTATCTAAACTTAGAAGGATTAAGTGCTTCAGTGGAGTAAAAACATCCGGCATCTGGGCCAACCTGTTTCGGGAAAGGTCCACTTCCTGCAGCTGGGGCAGGGGCCTGAAAGCATCTCTCCCAATGTAGGAAATGAAATTGTTAGATAAATCCAGATGCCTGAGACTGCGGAGATTTGTGCCTCCAAAAGCACTGTCTGTCAGATTAGTGATCTGATTCCCGTCCAGCTGGAGTCGGGTCAGGTCCCGGGTGTTTCGGAACCAGGCCCCTCGCAGGGTGCGGAGGGCGTTGTTGCTCAGCGCCAGCACCTGCAGGCTGCGCAGCTTGCTGAAGGCGTGATCCGGCAGCGAAGCGCTGGATATCTGGTTGTGCTCCAGCAACAGCGTCCGCAATTTCGAAAGGCCTTGCAGGGCATCCTCCTGAACGTCCTGGATGCCGTTTCTGCTCAAGGAGAGCAGGGCCAGATTGAACAAGAGGGACAGATTGGCGCTCTCTACAGAGGAGAGGGACCCATCCGTGCTGATCAAAACTCTGGTGGTCACAGGGGCTGCTGTGGGGGAAGAAAAGCACAGGCTAGAGAGGCAAGATACACCCAAGTGGGAGGGGAGGACAGTGGAGAGGGAAGATAATCAATACCCTGTGCGCAATCTTATCACCTGGGTCAGAAAAATACACAACGTGGAAACGAGGCCCTGATTTCTCAGTTAAAGGGGAAGCTGGGCTCTTTATCGGAATGATGGATTTTTATATTCTTTGTTACGGTGACATGTTTATTTGAGAAACAGAAACCCATCTGTTCCTTTATATGTCAAAGTTAATTCATTGTTTGGGATTATCATCGTTGATGGTTTTTTGAAGGTGGCTTTTCAGGCTTCCTCCCTGTGAGGACTGGGGCAGCCCGCTGGCCCAGGACTGGTTCACTCAAGAGCCGAGGCCATGTCTGAGTTTGCTGGCCAGTTTCCCCCTAGTAATGTATATTTGTGCTGTGAAGTCAGTCTCTTTTCTCTCAAACACATAGGTATGCTTTGGGGGGTGGGGGTGGGGGCAGGGAGTGAGAAGGAGCCCTGGTGTCTGCTTTTTTTAGCTCCAGGCTAAACGTTGGCAACTTGGTAAAGGATCTATATTCTCTCCAGACAAACCCGAGGATCTGTCAGTGGGGTTCTCATTATAGTCTGGGCCATCTTGGCCTCCTGTCTAATATCTGTTCCCTCCAATAAAGTCCGTCATATGATGACAGGTGGTACTCAGGGCTTCCAACTGTTAAATCCCTTCACCATAATCACCTCTGAGCCATCACTGCTCTGTCATTAGAAATCAAAGCTTTTTAACTCAATAAAGATATATTATAATCAGGAGTTATTGTAACACATCTTTATCATGCTAAAATTGTTTTGACTGCAACTGACAGTATCATAAGGATGGAAGGGCCCATTGTCCCTGGGAGGTCTACAGGTGATATTAGAACAATCAACCATGAGGGAAGCAAGTCACAATTCCCCGATGACACTCAGACTGTATCCCTGACACAAAGAGAATAAAAAATGTAAAAGACAAAGGATTTTCACAGTGCCTTCTTTGTAAGGATTTCTCCCATCTTTGCAGCACAAACAACCTTAAGTCACAGTATTTTATTTTTAGCATGTATTACTGGTTATTTGAATTCTAATTAATTCTGGCCAGTTTGACATTTTGTTTCATCATTGTTTTTGATATGGTTTGAAGGAGTTTAGTTTCTATGGATCCTCAGTCCTCTAGGGATTTGTGGACTCTGAGGGAACAGACTATTGCTTCTGTCAATTACTTCTTGTCTAGGACTAGCTGGATGCTCCACTCACAAGTCATCTATTTACTTCTCTGTTTATGAAATTTAACTTCACAGTGTTGGCATTCTGTAAATGAGAAGGATGATCAGAGGTGCAGCAATGCAAATGAGCACTATTTGTTTCTTATAGACAGCAGCTATCTCTGGTAAAAAAAAAAAATATATATATATATATATATATATATATATATATATATATACACACACAAATGTAGTGAAGTCAGGAAATACAATTGAGAGGGTGGGAGTTTAGTGTTTAAATGCCTTTAATGCTGATTGGAAACAGTGTCCAACCAACTAGCTTTAAAACTGTCTCTCTCCTGTCAGGAATGGCAATAACAGCTACTGCTTAATTCCCATTTTAGAAATGAAAGAAATAATTTTCTTCCACTCCATCTTAACTCAGACTTGTTCCTGAAAATTTTTCATTGGTGGAATTTATAACTTGTTTATCTCTTCTTGGATATCAGGATGTAAATCACATTCTCCTCAAATTTGTTAATAAGGTGTCTTATTAAATTGTTGACTTAAGCAAGCAATATGTAATGAATACAGGCAGCATATCTTGTTAGCATTTCTACAGCTCATTTACCACCAATAAAAAAAAGACTAGACTTTCAAAATTAGATGCACTTTGATAATAATCTATTTTGCTGGTACATCACTTAATCTTACTAATGCTGAACAATTGCACTTCAGGTTTCTGATTCATTGATATTTCTATCAGCTAGTGGTAGAGTTCAAATCTGTACAAAGTGTGGACAAAAATATAATTAAAGTGATCTATTTTTTTTCTTTTAGAAAGAAAAGTGTAGCTATAAGAAATGGTGTTATCTATCTATCTATATCTATATCTATATCTATATCTATATCTCCCTAATATGCAAATAGACCAAACAGCGGAATGATCGGGTCGCTATGACACACACCGACCAACCTCCTATGGTCCCTCCCCTCCATCTGCCCCCCTACTGGCAGGCCCTGATCAGCCCTGATCACCTGTTAGGCCTAGGACCCCATGGGTGCACAAATTTTGTGCACCAGGCCTCTAGTTCTCTTATAATAGTGAAATATCTCAATTACCTCTGGAAGCCTTTAGTTTGGTTGAGACCACCAGGAACAGGAAAATAAAATAATGTTATCAGTCATTAGTCACTGTGAATGACTTCTCTTTAAAAGTTTACCTCTTTAAGCTGAGCCCAGAAAGCAGTCAGTACATTGAAAGCATGGCAATGAATTTGCCAGGGGCAATGAACACTGCTTTTTAGTAATTGGTGTTATTACCTACTATATAGGTTAGCTGGTGACAGAGGGTTACATCTTTGGTGCACACCGAACATGATGCAGGGCAAGCCGCCACCAACCGCAGCATGGTGGCAAAGAGTATGAGCCATCCACCTGAAAGCAAAGGATAATGCACATCATAATGTTGGCATTTATTATCCATCATTTCAATATAGTTAGCTCATGAAGCATTTTTAAAATTTTTTGAAGCTTTATTTCATTTCGTTTCCCTTTCAAAGAGCATCTTGGGTTCTCACAAGATGCCAGATAAGTGGCTAGAATCTCTAATTTGTATAGAATTTAAACCAAACTAGTAAAGCATTTGACCATAAGTTCAGAGAGCTCACCTCCAGGACACACTCAGTAGTATAGATTATTAAAAGATTGTTACTTTGTAAAATACTTTACAGTTTTGAGAAGCTTCAGACATATTTAATTCTTTTAATGCTGCAACTCAATTTGAGGCTTAGAAAACTGAAACTCAGAATGGTTAATGAACTGTCCAAAGTCACATAGTATTAGATATTTAACCTCAAGTCTTTTAGCTCTCAATCCAGTGTTCCTTCTAGTATGCAGAAGCTAATCTCAGGCACTGAATCTTATGTAATCACAACTGAATTATCCCTTATGGATTTGGATGCCACATTTAGAAAGGGTGTATGCAGGAACATCATGATCACAAGCTCTCCTGAGCTTTGAATCCAATTCTGCTATTTACTGACTAGACTATCTTAGATAAACTATTTAATTTTTCTTATTTTCTGCCTTTTTATGTTTAAAATAGAAGTAATATATGACTACATTACAAAATATTGTAACAGATAAATGAAGTGCTCTGTTTAGTAAGTGTTAAATCTCATCGTTATTTTGATGCCCTTTTAATCCTCTAATGAAATATTAACACATTGTAATTTGATGTTTAAAAAAGGCTACTCGCCTATAACTCTGGCACTGATTGATTAAAAAAAAAACTTGAAGTAAATTGTAATAAAAATCTTCTACCCATATGATAAGATAGTTTGAAATAAAATATAAATAAAACACAAAATCATTCATTTTTATCATTCATTCAATAAGTATTTATTGGAAAACTTCTGTAGAACAGGGACTTATCAAGGCACTGGAGACAGAGCAGTGGAATACAATAAATCCCTGCCCTTATGGGGTAGACATTCTATGAGGGGATATAAACAATAAACAAATAAATGTGAAAATATGTATTAAGTCACTGGTGATAAGTTCTATGGAATAAATAAAGCAAGAAAGAGAACAGACAGAATTAGCTTGGGGGCTCTAAATATGGTGGACAAGGTGAAGGTGAAGACACTGGTCAATCCATGTGGAGAGAATGGCAAGTGCCAAGTCCCTGAGGGGATGATGTGCTGGGCCTGAGTAAGTTAGCTGGTCAAGTACAGAAGGGAAGAGAAGGTCAGGGAATCATAGGGGCCGGCTCTGCATGCCTTACAGATAAATACAAGGGCTTTGGTTTTTCTCCCTAGTTAAGATGAGAATAACTGGAGGCTTTTGTGAGCATTACTTGATTTGTAGTACATTTAAAAATGATATTTTGGCTCCTGTGTTGTTTACTATAGCTTCATAATATACAGTGTGTCCCCCCAAAATGTAACAGCTGATGGCTCCATTTTAAAAATGAAATGTATTTTAATAAACACTGCTTTTATAATTATTCCAATGAATTTTGGGGACACCCTATACTTTGAAATCAGGAAGTGTGGTGCCTCTAGCTTTGTTCTTTTTCAACATTGCTTTGGCTATTTGGGGTCTTTTGTTATTTTATACATATTTTAGGATTATTTGTCCTATTTCTATGAAAAAAACCATTGGAATTTTGATAAAGAATGCATTGAATCCATAGACTGATTTGAGCAGTATGGACATTTTAACAGTTTTAGTTCCATGAGCATGAAATATCTTTCCACTTGTTTGTGTCTACTTCAGTTTCCTTTATTGATGCCTTATAGTTTTTAGTGTACAGGTGTTTAAACTTTTTGTTTAAAATTATTCCTAGGTATTTTATTCTTTTTAATGCAATTGTAAATGGGCTTGTCGTTTAAATTTCTCTTTCTTTCTTTTTTTTTAATATATTATATTGATTTTTTTTACAGAGAGAAAGGGACAGAGATAGAGAGTTAGAAACATCGATGAGAGAGAAGCATTGATCAGCTGCCTCCTGCACACTCCCTACTGGGGATGTGCCTGCAACCAAGGTACATGCTCTTGACCAGAATCGAACCTGGGACCCTTCACTCCACAGGCCGACGCTCTATCCACTGAGCCGGTTAGGGCTTAAATTTCTCTTTCTGATAGCTTATTATTAGCGTATAGAAACACAATGTATTTTTCTATATTGGTTTTGTATTCTGAAACTTTACTGAATTTCTTTATTAGTTATAACAGTTTCGGTGTGTCATCTTTATGGTTTTCTATATATAATATCATGTCACTCACAAATAGTGATAGTTTTACTTCTTCCTTTCCAATTTGGATACATTTAATTTCTTTTTTCTTGTCTAGTTGCTCTGCCTAGGACTTCCAATATCATGTTGAATAAAAGTGTAAAGAATGGGCATCCTTATCTTTTACTGATTTTAGAGGAAAAACTTTCTTTCAGCTTTTTATCATTGAGTGTAATGTTAGTTGTGGGTTGGGAACATACTTTAATAGGCAAAGAACAGAAGCAGCAAAAGAAGTCAGTCAATTATAATAATACTAGAGGCCTGGTGCACAAATTCGTGCACAGGTGGGGTCCAGCTGGCCCGCTGATCTGGGCCAATCGGGCTGTCCAGGAGGAGGTGACGCGGGAGGTTGGTGGGCTGGCCCTGCCCACGATCAGGATGGCGGGACAATCGGGGGCGGGGCAGGCCGGGGGGGGGGGGGGGGGGGCTGCGGGCGGTTGGCAGGCCCTGCCCCTGGTTGAACTCCAGGTCGAACTCCCAGTCGAGGGGATAATTTGCATATTAGCCTTTTATTTTATAGGATAAGCAAGAGATGCCGGTGGTTTAGACAAGGGGTAGTTAGATTCTGGATAATTTTTTATCATGATGCAATTTAAAAGACAAATTTGAGCTCTGCTAAGCTCATGATAGGTATGCTGGAGTAAATAAACCATGGTTTACTCTCAAAACACTTTCTAACTAGTGATATAGACATGTAAATACTTAGTTATAACACAAGGAAGAATAAAGTAAATCCATATAGAGGGGAAATTATTTTGTGGAATCACTTGGACATTTTAAGAAGGATATGTCTTATGAATTGGGCCTGAAGAGAGCAGAGATTTTCCACAAGCAGAGAATAAAAATTAGATAATTCTAGTATGAAAAAATAGTAAGAAAAATACTTTGTATTGGACAAGGGATCTAATCTCAGTTCACGTCTTTTAGCCTCTGTGGGCTGCTTAGAGCCTGCCCCATGCATATGTAGTTCAGAGTTCAGTCAGAGATTTAGGCAGAGTTTATATGCAGATCCTAGAACTAGCATTTCCAGGCTCTCTTCTTCCAGGATCTCTGTTCATTTCTTTGGATGTCCCCAAAATTCCTGTCCCTGGTGTGCATGCCAAAGATAGTTCCCCCCATCCTGGATAAGGGCAGAACATGTGAACATGATGAGGTATTACTCCCATAATCATGCTTCCTCATATGGGCAAAAGGAAGATTATCCTGGGCAGACCTGACCTATCAAATGAGCCTAGAAAAGCAGAGCAGTTTTCTCCAGTTGGTCACAGAGGAAGAAGTTAGAGAAACTTGCTGGACAGGAAAAGGCAAATTATGTCTATATTATGAACTGCTTATTGGGGCCAGGTGGCAAGGAAAACTGTGAACATCCTCTAAAAGCTTGAGAGTCATCCCTGAGCAATAGTAAGAAAACAGAAACATGAGTCATAAATCCACAAGGACATGAATACTAATAACCAGTGAGCTTGAAAGAGGCCCCTGAGCCTCAGAGAATCACAATGCTAGATGACACCTGAATTTTAGTCTGATGAGACCCTGAGCAAAGGACCCCACTGATCTGTAATGGACTTCTGACTCATGGAAACTGTGAGACAATAAATGGGTATTGTTTTAAACCATTACATTTGTGATCATTTGTTATAAAACTATAGCTAGTACACTCTACTTGCCCTGAATCCTGTCTCCTGGTTCTTTAAGAAAGCAAACCTGTTGCAGGTGTTTCATCAGAATTCTAGTCTCACCCTAAGATGCAGATGGGGCGTGCTCCCAGGGTAAATGTTGCAAGAATAATAGTAATAAAAATAATAATATTAATGTGGGAAACTTATCTCATGCCCTTCCTTTCTTCCAACTGACTTTCTTCCAGAATCTACCTGTGTTTGTTCACTCTACTGCCTTCAGGTAGCTATCTTTTGAATTTTGTCCAGAGTTTATACTTGTATGGGGCAGGGTTGATTCAATATATATACTACTTGTCCACTCAGATTCTGCATACATTTACTGGTAGATTAGAGGCAAGAGTATAACAGAGAATTCAGAGATTATCCTATGGTTTGGGGCCTCTGCAAGTGAAAGGATGGACTTGCATTTGCTGAAGTAAGGAAGACTATGAATACAAGAAATTGCATGTATACGTTTAGAGTTGAAGGGAGAATACTGGGCTAGATATAAAGATTTGGGAGTGTTTTATAAAGCTAGGAGACTGAATTAAATCTTCAACAAATTAACTCTAAATAGAGGGAGGGGAAAAGACCTCCAAACTGAGTCCTGGAACAATCCAAAATTTAAAGATAAAAGGAAGTGAAACCAAAAGAGAAGACTGAGAAATAGCAAGTGAGAGAGGAGAAACATGATAAGAAAGTAATGATCTCAAATTCAAATGAAGATATTTTAGGGACAAATGAATGATTTGTATTTACTGCTGTTTCAAGTAAGATGGGCATTGAGACTTAACCATTAAATTTAGTGATAGGAGGTAGGTCTTTGCATCTTTGACAAGAGCAGTTTCAGCAGAGTGTAATAGAAGAAAGCTTGATTGGGGTAGAGGACAAATAGAAGGAGGCGAATAGGAAACTGTAAATTTAGGCAAGACTTTAGAGCAATTTTGGTAAACAGAAAAATGGAGTAATAGCTTGAGGAAGAAGTGGAGTCAAGAGTTTTATTTTATTGTTGTTTATTTGTTTTTAACTGGGGTGAATTTATAGTATGTGTGTTGATGGGATTAAATAATAGACAGGGAACATCAATGATGCAAAAAAATAAAAGGGAGAATTATTGTTAGAGCAATTTCCTTTAGTAGAGATAAGAACCAGTACACAGTGAAGGAATTGGATAGAAGTAGGCAAAGTGCATCTATTGAAATAGAAGTGGAAGTACATTATGTGAGTTTAGAAATAGGTGGGTGGTCAATATAGGAGTGGGAACTAGAGGTTTGAGGAAAGAGGGGAAGGTACGACATAGCCATGTGGAGTGTGAGAGTGTAAGCTAGAAATATGTAGAAGGCTCTCTAGGCTGTACTGATGGCCCATTTGAAGTTAGAGGGTCATGATTTTGAAGTAAGACCAATCAAGATGTATTTAATTAACATGGAGATTTTTCCAGTAGTGTACAAAATAAATGATAAGGCTAGGGAGTTGAGGCTGTGTGGAAGAGACTGATTATGATTGTCAGTGAAATCTAAGCCAAGTAAGGGAGAAAAGGAGGTGGGTGAGTGACAGTCACAAGATAGCAGAATGAACAACAACAACAAAACAGGGAATGTAGATTAGACAATAGATAGCTAGATGGAACAATATTAACAGAAACATAGTTTTTAAGTTTGAATAACATATATATGGGGGGGAGTTATTGTACTCTTCTTTTCTACTTTAGGGTATATTTGAAAATGGCCATAATAAAAAGTTGGGTTTTTTTTTTTTTTTTTTAACTAATAAAATAGTTTGTGTGGTCAAAGATTTTTGGCACCGTGGTTCCAGAAGAAGTGAGTTAGAAAGAAAGGACATAGAGTCCAGAGAGTGATCTGAGGGAGCTTGAGAGGACAGAGTACAAGGAAGGGAATCCAGCATTGTTAGTAAAAGGGCTTAGGGGTATTACCAAGGGAGCTAAGGGACAAGGGAAGGTGGAGGATCAGATCATTGCAAAAGAAGAGACCAAGGAACCCAGAGGTGAGGCCATTGTAATAATTATCTACATGGATAATAAAACACTAAGAGCATGATAGTGAGCAGTGACATTAAAACCTTCAAAGAATGACTCAACAGAATAACTGAAAAAGCTGGTAGTTTTTAGAGGAGAAAGCACTTGAAAGTGAGGAAGACAAAGACCCACATTCACCCCATCGCGACCCCCCACCAACCTAGAGGTACAAGGAATATGCAAGAGAAAACAGCTTCCACTTGGGAGGGCTGTGGAGAAGCAGTATCCTCAGGGGAGAGTTAGATATTAAGGGAGAAATTGTTTTACTAAAAATCTAAATTAGTTGGTTATTGCACCAGAATGTTAAATTGGGCTATCCAGCTCCCGGCAGTGAAAGTTTCATAAAAGGAGAAATGATAGTTTATGTAGTCCTTAGGATCTGACAAAGGAGGTATAGAATTTCTTCAGAAGAGAAGAACATTTTCAAAAATTCCAAGAATTTTTTTCATAGATTCTTAATCACTTTTATAATCCTAGCAACTAGACCAAAGCATGAAATATAATCAGATTATGATAAATGTTTGTTTAACCAAACTCATCAGACATGGAGGTTCATAGTGGACAATGTCCTTAATGGCACTTTTTGAAGATAAAAAGTTTATCTTAAACCCATAAAATAGGATGTGGTCATGAGTTTTCTATTGATCTTAGCTTTGAATCTGAGATGGTATTTTCAAAAGTGAAGCTAATTATAAAATTAGCTCTAGCAATTCTTTTCCTATAGAGACTTGGACAGTATAAGGCACAGAAATAGTTAATAGTTTTTAGTATTCACTTTATTCTTTCCTTTTGAAGAGGAAACTTGCCATTTAAAAACATGCAAAGCTAATTAAAGCTTTTCCACTATTTTATTATCTGACTGTAGTTGCAAATTCTGACTTAAAACTCTTATCAGGAGACTCAACATCCCTCCCTGAACAGCAAAGGAACATTCAATTAACACTTCAATACAAGTGTATTTTAAATAAAAATATACATTTTTGTTTATCTCATTCTTTACAAATGCAAATACCGTATTTTAAAATCCAAGCAGTGTTGCCTCTCTTTTATTCTTTGGGGAGACAAGTCCTTTCTTTATTTTACAGGGAAGACCTGAATTTTCTGAAGTTGTTACCAAGTTAGAAGAGTGTCTCTGCAACATTGAGGTAAGAAATTTAGCTTCTGAAATGTGTTCATTAAAAAAGCCCTTACTGTCCAAGGATGTTGGGGAATGTAGGTAAGATGGAGCTTATGGAAAGAGAGTGTGAGGGTCCATAACTCCATTCTATTTCACCCTGTTAATTAGGCTCCTAGGGTGGAGCAGAACTTACTGCATCTAGGGGGACAAAGCAAATCCAGGGTGAATTTGGGGCCATTTCAACAACAATCAGGCAGGCAAATGGACACAGGCATACCCAGGTTAAAAAAAAATTGATATGTAGCAATTTGAAAATAATAACAAATATGTTAGAAGGTAATTACTTAAACTAATTTTTCTATATACATGTTCCTACATATAGTGACACTTAAGCTAAAATATTAAGCCATTGTTCATTTATGTTCAATGAGAAAAGGAAAAATTATCACTATAATTAGTGCATACATTAATTGGGAGGCATTGCTTTTATGCTACACATATATTGCACAAAGTGAAATATATTGGTAATCAGGTTAATGGAATTTTCTTCCCTTAATATCAAGGAGCTGCTTGGTTTAATTTTCTCTATAATTGCCTCAATTTTCTATACACCTGGTAAGGAGATAGCATTTGAAAATAGGCAAGGAAGTAAAACATGAGCACTAATTCAAAAATAATATATTCCCAAATGCAAATGAGAGTTATAGAAGAGGGGAATGAGCATCACACATACAAGCCTGCATATATACACACATATGGAGAGAAGGGGCATGAGGTGGAGGGAAACAGCATCAACCTGAGATTGCACAACTAAATCTCCAAGTGGAACTAGTCAAAGAATGGTTTCTTCCCCTCCACCCCCCAAAAAATCTCAACATAATCACTGGAATCTAGTCTAGTGGAAAAGGCTTTCTGGTCTACAATTGCTGCCTGCTGTGATCTGCAGTGATGACTCTTGCTCATGACTCTGGCCTGGATCCTCTAAAGAGGTAGCCTTTTATGTAGAAGGAAACTTCAGTCTTTGGGCATAAAACGTCCTTTCCCTTCTCAGTCCTGAAACATACCATGTGGAGAGAAGTCATATATTTCGTGGGGCTGCAGATACCCCAAAAACAAAAGCATCAGCCAGAGGCCTTGGCTGCTGAGAGATGCCCTTAAGACTTGATTTCCAAATAGTCTCTCACTTTGAACCTTTAAGTTTGAAATATGGTTGCTTCAAGCCTGGGGATATATCCAATTAGATCATAGGGTAGATTCCAGGAACAAGGACAATACTAAGATCTGCTAAATTAGCTTGTCTTGTTATAGTGACCAAGCCTCTTAGCACAATCTCCTCTGGTGGAGAAGATGAATAATTATGGACAATATGCAAAGAGAACTGGCTGGCCTAGGTTTCACTAATTAATGGACCATAATCAGTTTTAAGGGGCTTGACTTATGGAAGTTTCATAAGGTTTTATCCTCTCTACTCTTCAACATTTTAGTCAGTGGTTTAGACCAAGGGCAAGAAGGCACTGCTCATCAGATCTTCACTTAAAATAAAGTTGAGAGAGACATCTCTGTTCTGAGATGGCCAAAGGAAATAAGACCCAATTATGTCCTTTTAAAAGGATAATTAAAACTGGGACAAAAACTTTAGAAAAGAGAGATCAAAGTGGCTAACAGATTGAAAATCATGTATTTGAGAACCAATTAAAGGAAGCAGGGATGCTTGTCCCAGAGAAAAAAAATTAGGATGAGCCCAATAGCTGTCTTTAAATATCTGAAGAACTATCAAATGGCAAAGGGATTGGCCTTGTTTTCCTTGGGCCAACATATGGATATGAAGTGTAAAAGTAGATTTGGTTTATTTTGAGAAAGAGCTTTCTAATGGTTAGAGCTGTCCTAAGATAAAGAAAGAAATCTGGAGTCAATGAGTTCCTCATCACTGGAGGTTCCCATCAGCCTACCAAACTGACTTCAAAATGATACACAGAAGAAATTTGATCATTGAAGAATTTGAAGGTTTGTTTCAACACCGACATCACATGATTCTCAGAGCTTTCCTTAGAAATGTCTTGGCTACTATGAAGAGCCTAGAATTTATATATGTTATGTTTTTAACCAAAGTCTACCATATACATGTCTTATGAAATTATAATGACAATAGCACTAATGTTCTCAGCTGGGTTAGGTAGAATGAAAAAACAGCAAAGTTGTAAAAAACTCAAGAAAACTACTCTCCTATTTTTCCTCTTATCTTTCTCATTTTCTTTCCTCATACTTTTCTATTTTCTAGTTATGTTTAACTATTTGTAACTATTTTTAAAAAGTCTTTCACAACTCTATTTAGTCCTCATACTTACCAGACATTATTCTTCGTTTTATAAAATGGGCACATTCTTGGAAAAGTGTAAATCCATTTTATGCAAAGGGAATAATTTTATGTAAAAGTAATAATTTTAAGCTACAATTTAAAGGACTCTGCCATGAATCTTATCACCATTGAAAAAAATGTAGAAAATATTTTAACCATTAAATAATAACCTTTTAAATATCTATTTTATGAATCTGACTTGAGCCTACTCTGTTTTCTGAAAAATGAGCATACATTTAATGGGCCAGCTCTCAATATAGAACTAGGTCACAAAAGTAAAGTAAGCTAGCCAGATGTTGCCATCAGAGGCCAAAAGGAAAAGCTTGAAGCAAGCTGAGAGGAATATAAATTAAAATATGAGAAATCCTAGAATAGAAGGTTAAAATAAAGCCATATTCTATCCTATGCCTTTAAGCCTGTTGGATTTATTAAATAATTGAAACTACTCCTCCTTCACTCAGCTGATGTCTCCTGCATCGAGTAACAGCAGCGGGTCTCTCTCACCTTCCTCTTCTTCTGATTGCCTGGTGAGCAAAGGAGGACCTGGCCGGAGCCATGTGGCAGCTTTAAGGAGTCGTTTTGAATTGGAATATGCTCTAAATGCAAGGTCTTATGCCGCCTGGTCCCAAAGGTAAGGGGTAATCTAAGCAACAGTCTGAGAGGCAAGTCGGATTCCGAAATCTCATCAGGATAGTCACTCAATTTGATTAGTATCACTTGTGGCAAACTTTGAAATAGGAATTTTTGAGCCCATTTTTTTAATAATATTATGGCCAATTAACTCTAGCTTAAGCAAGGATTATCTAGCTACAGCAACAAAGGAAAATTATTGAAAATATTCTGGGGTTATCTTACAGAATCTAATGAAGAATTCTTTATTCAGGAACTAAGAAACAGTTTTGCAGATCTGAGCACCGAAAGGTCAGCATTCTAGAATTATCTCATGGTCCAGCAATTCCACTCCTAGGTATATACCCATTAGAATTGAAGACAAATACTTGTATTCAGATGTTCATAGCAGCACTAGACACAATAGCCAAAAGATGGAAACAACACATATATCCATCACCAGATGAATAGATAAATAAAATGTGGTATCCATACAATAGAATATTATTCAGCCAAAACTCAAGGATATATAACCACTAGAGGCCCGGTGCATGAAATTCAAATTCAAGCACGGGGGGGGGGGGGGGGGGGAGGGGGGAGGCAAGGGGAGGTGTCCCTCAGCCCAGCCTGCACCCTCTCCAGTCTGGGACCCCTCGAGGGATGTCCGACTGCCCGTTTAGGCCCAATCCTGGTGGAATTGGGCCTAAATGGGCAGTCGGACATCCCTCTCACAATCCAGAACTGCTGGCTCCCAACTGCTCACCTGCCTGCCTTCCTGATTGCCCCTAACCACTTCTGCCTGCCAGCCTGATCACCCCCTAACCACTCCCCTGCCAGCCTAATTGATGCCTAACTGCTCCCCTGCCAGCCTAATTTGCCCTAACTGCCCTCCCCTGCAGGCCTGGTCACCCCCAACTTCCCTCCTCTGCCAGCCTGGTCACCCCTAACTGCCCTCCCCTGAAGGCTTGATCGCCCCCAACTGCCCTCCCTTGCAGGCTTGGTCCCTCCCAACTGCCCTCCCCTGCTGGCCATCTTGTGGTGGCCATCTTGTGTCCACATGGGGGCAGCCATCTTTGACCACATGGGGGCAGCCATCTTGTGTGTTGGAGTGATGATCAATTTGCATATTACTCTTTTATTAGATAGGATAGAGGCCTGATGCACGGGTGGGGGCCAGCTGGTTTGCCCTGAAGGGTGTCCCGGATCAGGGTGGGGGCTCCCTTGGGGCATGGGGTGGCCTGGGCAAGGGACCTGTGGTGGTTTGCAGGCCAGCCACGCCCCCCAGTGACCCAAGCGGAGGCCCTGGTATCTGGGATTTATTTATCTTCTATAATTGAAACTTTGTAGCCTTGAGCGGAGCCAAGCCTCCTGCTTGCTCTGTGGCCGCAGCCATTTTTGTTGGGATTTATTTATTTTCTATAATTGAAACTTTGTAGCCTTGAGTGGAGGCCTGGGCCAGCCAGGGTGTGTGGAAAGCTTGGCTTCCTCCATTCCCAGGGAAACCCAAGCCTCCTGCTTGCTCCGTGGCTGCAGCCATCTTGGTTGGGTTAATTTGCGTGGCTTGTTGGGTGTGGCAGAGTGATGATTGATTTGCATATTACTCTTTTATTAGATAGGATAGCATTTATTTCTTGATCATGTTTCTGTGGGCTGGTTTTAGATGGGCTTGACTGTGAGCTGGAGGTTGAATTCAGGTCTGCTCCTCCTCCTCTCCTCCTCTTTGGAACAGCACATACCTGAGGCATGTTCTTTTCATGGGCACACATTAGGAACTCAAGGGGACAAACACAAATTCACATGCACATTTAAAGCCTTTGTTCAGTTTGTATCCTATGACTTTCCATTGACAAGTCACATAGCTGAGTCCAGCATCAACAGGGAGAGAAAATATACTCAACCTCTAGTCAAACTAGAGTCAAGTGGGTAGAACTGCAAAGGCATGTGGCAAAGGGCATAGATACAAAAAGCAAAATAAATTAGGAATAAATGCAGTCTGCCATAAGAGAGGATGTGATTGGCCCTTTTTGGATATAAAGGCCACCTCTGGTCTAAGCAAATGTGGTTGAAGTGGAGGTATGATCATATTTCATGCCTATAAGCATGGTGGCCAGGGACCCTTGTTCTGGATGGGGAGCAAAAGAGGCAATCACTGTGAGCCCAACAAATACTTTAGAAAGTGTGCACTACAACCCATGGAAAATCAGAAAAGACTGGCTTAAAATCTCTGTTCTTCCACATGAACTCCAGAGCATTTACACATGATCTGTTACCCATGTGCACTCACACACACGGTCATCAGAGTACAAATATTTATCATTAAGGTGGAGAAAGATTAGCAAGGACCTGACACCATCTATAAAGAGCTACTGTTGCCTTTTTAGCTGCATTTGTTATATTCCTGGTCTAACGAAAGAGTTGTACCTGCAGCTTTGAAGAGATGAGAATCTGAATCATGAAGCCTTTAATCTAGGGATGTCATGAGATTAAGTATCAGCAAGTTTGATTGAAAACCGGGCAAACTGAACACAAGGCTTTATTGGATTCCAGTCTCTGACATAATTTCATAAGGGGCTCACAGGCCAAGATTAGATTAGTTTCGGTCACAATATCATCTTCTAGTTCCATCTGATCTTCTTATTCTTTGCTTATGGTTTTAAAATTAATCCTCTGAACAGTCAGATTTTGATATTTCCAAAGCACAGTCAGCTGAGGTCTGTCTGCTTGAGGCAGAGGTTAAGAGGATGGGCAGTGGAATCAGACACATCCGAGGTTCAGGCTTAACCTTACCATTTACCAGCTCAGTGACCTTGGGCAAAGTTACCTACCAGCTCTTAGGATTGTTATTGGGAGAGGCATTGCTGTCACAGGAGTCAGTGATTGATGGAAAGATACCAGAAGACTGAAGCAAAGGATACAAGTTCCTATAATACAAGCAAGTCAAACAACTTATAGTTCATAGAGAGCTATACAGCATGGAAGACACAGTAGCACTCCCAATTGAGTGAGTTTGGGATGGAGGGAACACAGCTTCTCTGACCTTCAAGAACCCAGAGAGGTCTACCACTCCTCATAAAACTGCTTGAATGGGGTGGGGAAAACCCATTACATTTTTTAAGATGCAGCTTTTGATAGTCTCATAAGACATTTTATACCCTCCTTCATGAGTGTTATGGAACTCTAAGTGATTGTCTGTCTACTTGATGCAAATTTCTCTTAACAGCCTCGTATACTCTAAGCATTTGCTGTGAGTATGCGCAGAAGATCAGTTTGCTAGTTGTACCTTCCCTATAGCAAGCTCAGTCTTCAGACTGCTTGCAATTAACTCCAGAATAGGTAAAGCATTTACTAGTAGCTAAGGTGTAAGATTCACCAAGATATGAATATCTGTTTTATTCATAACTATATCCCTAGCACCTTGCAGTGTGATTGTCATAAAGCCAATATGTAATGAATGTTAAATTTTATAAAGAATTGGATAAATTGTCTCCATAAATCATAATTATTACTAATTTGGGGCATAATCAGTGAACAAGCTTTAACTGTTTTCTCTATTTGTTTCATTTAAGTGGCTATCACTATTGAGCATCTACTGCATGCTGGGTACTATTTTACAGTAAACACCTTGAATAATCATCTAAGTGAGCCCTAGGGAGTAAAGTATTCCAATTTTTATAGATGAGGAAGTTGAGACTTAGAAAGGGTAAGCAACTTTCCTAAGGTTATGGAGACAGAGTGGGAATTCTCACCCAGGACTTTCCTATGCTTTCAGAATTTCTCTGGTACAGGAGGTGGCACTTTGCAGATACTTGATATATTTTACCAGTACTTATATCTGCTAGACTTCTTCCAGTTTCTTCTGGAAATGGGTCAGAGAAAGAATTCAGCTACTCCCACGCCTGCCTTTTCAGCTTGTGTATATGAAAGACAGAGCAAGTGAGACAAGAGATCAATAGGTCCTTAAAGTCAAAGAGCCTGAGGATGCACGAACTGATGAACTAACTCCAGCAGAGTCGGGAGTTTAACAGCCTGGAAGACAGTGGCTCTCAGCTTTGGCTTTACATTAGAATCCCTGGGGAGCTTTTACAGGCACCAATGCCCACGACCAATTAAACCAGAATCCATGGGGGTGACACCCAGGCACCAGAATCTTTTAAATTTCCCAGGTGATTCCAATATACATCTGAGTATGAGACACATTCGAAGAGAGAATGCTACACTGCTAGCCTGCCAGTCACTCTGTGGGAAGGGGATGCAACTGATAGAATAAATGGAAGAGGAAAGTGGGATCCCAGGTGAAACAGCAGCTGGGACCAAAGGAGAACATTGTGAAGGCTGATTACCCGGTGGTCTCTTCCAAAAGTCCTTGCAATGTACTAGTAACCTCTGATCTAAGAGGCATTCTAACTATTCATTAAAATCACACAAAGTGTGATTTTTAGCCTGGCATCATGCTTTAAAAAAATGAGGACAAGATTTGGCCTGGAGTTCTCACTAATGTATGCTCCCAGTTTCGGGTCTCGGAGCCTTCAACACTTATCTTTAAAATGGTACACTTATGTGTTACAACTTTGGTTATGAAGTTTGCAGCCTATAATTCTTTATTTGATGGGGTTTTGGTTGTTTGTTTGCATATTTGTTTTTAGTGATGATTATTTTCCTTTATAAAATTAATGTCAAGATGGGAAATGTATCAGATATTTGCTCCACAGGTAATAGGAATTCAGTAATTCTGATCTAGCAAGTCTGGCTCAGTGGATAGAGCATCAGCCTGTGGACTTAGGGTCCCAGGTTTGATTCCGGTCAAGGGCATTTACCTCGGTTGCAGGTTCCTGGCCCTGGTCAGAGGCGTGCGGGAAGCAACCAATCGATGTGTCTCTCTCACATCGGTGTTTCTCTCTGTCTTTCCCTCTCCCTTTCACTCTCTCCTAAAAATCGATGGAAAAAATATCCTCAGGTGAGGATTAAAAAAAAAAAAAAAAAAAGGAATTCAGTCATTCTTACTGAAATGACAAATTGGTGAAATCTGAGATTGAGGAAGGCATGTCTGAAGTTCTGCCTCTTTTAAAATACTTTGTGTCTCTAGATATATTTGGAAAACTAAGCATGTGGCACTTGCTCCTCCCACAGGGTCTGAAATCTCCCATCTTGTAGATAGATTATATCATGTAAATTTAGAAATGGCAAAGTGATGCACAACCTTTCAGATGCGAAAACCAATTAGTGTTTGTGTGGGGCTGGGGCTCTGAGAATAGAATGCTATGACCTAGTTAGCTGTCCAGGAGAAGAAAACCAGAGATGCGGAGTTTGGAACTGTAAAACACATACATTTGGAATTAATTTCTCACATTACAAAAGGGCCCATCAAAGGGTTCCTTTAAATAGAAACCTTGCACAGTGCACTTAAAATTCAATTCAACTTACAAAAGTTGAATATAAGTTATAAAATTTTAATGTACACAGAGTTTTTCTGGAACACAGCAAATGAGTAAGATGATAGCATCATGAAACTGATGTTCCTAGAAGGAATGATAAAAGGAAAAAAAAAAACAGTCATGAGAGGATCGGGTCCATTTGCTGTTGTGGAGCAGATATTTATCAAATAAAAACCAGTAGTGTCTCCTCCTTATCGCCGAAGGTCAGATACTCCTCTTTTTAATACCGCCTCTCCTATGTGCTATTTTGTACTGAAACTTCCCTCTGCCTCCTTAAATGTTCTCTTTTCTTCCAAACCCTCTTTCATCTCAAATTTATTTCTCTTACCAGCTCATCACAATCAAGTTTCAGCACCATGTTCATGATCTCTGTAAACTCCTCCCATCTTGTTTCTCCCTTCTTGAGTTTTCTTGTGATTTCATGGCTTCAACTCTGTCCTATTTTTCTGTCTCTCTCTCCCACCTCCCTCCCTCTAACACACACACACACACACACACACACACACACACACACATCATCATCATCATCATCATACACACATCCATGCACACACAGTTAACCCCCAGATATGTCCGACCATGAATGATCTGCTTCCTTTGTAAAGTCTCTAATTCCTCTCCCCTTCCAACTTCCCCATGTCATAATCCACTTACCCCTCTACTGCCAGCATATTCTTACTTCTATAGAACCAAAGTATGCCATTATCCTACTTTAAAACTATCAATAATTCTCCATTGCCTCTAAAACTTAAGTGCAAGTGTCTCTTCCCAGAAGCCAAAAGGGTCAATGATACACCTTTCCATTTTAACTCCCATGGAGCATCATACATTCCACTGGTGCTAGACAGAGAGGGATACTGTCACTCCTCATATGCATTCTAGGGTTTGGGAGCCATGTGAGGCATTTTTGGTAGTCCCAATGATGAGGAAGGTGCTAGTGATGCTTAGTGGCCCTGGAGACAAAGTGTTGAACTTCTACAATGTTTTGGGCAATTCTACAAAATAAAGAATTTCCTGCACAAAATAACAATAGAATCCCTGGTGACATACATTATAGGCAAACTAAAAGTTCTACCATTTTCCATTCAGGCCTTATGTTTTACCGACTGTCAGCCTATTCCTTTATTCTAATTTTAAATCTTAATCCCCTCTCTACCTTGCCGAAATATTAATCAGCCTTCAGTATTAGCTCAATCAGCTTAATGAGTGAGCTTTTTCTGGAGCTAACTCATCCCCACCCAGGCCTTTCCAAGGGCCACAGCACTTTGTGCCACTTTATGCACTTACATTATTTTGTTTTATATTGTAATTATTTTTAATTTCCCATTAACTCATAAATATTATAAGGACAGAAATTTTCTTCTTTTCTGATTTATTCAGGTGCCTACAATATCTTCTTTATAATTTAACTGTATGTAGTAAATATTAAATTTTTTTATTTATAATAAACTAGGAGAATCATTAGTTGGGCTATGAAAGTTTTTGACCCCTACAGTTCTGTCAATTTCAAGTCTCTTTTTGTCCAAAAATAATGAACCACCAGCTAACTAAAGCTTCTTTCCACCCCACTTCCTCATCATTAGGGCATATTGTCCACCTATTTCTTTTCAATAAAGAAAAGTATAGAATGTGTGAGAAGAGAAGTGACTGATATTCATTCCCAGTGGGGTTATAAAAGGAGAGGTTGTTTTGAGTTGAGATAGTTAAGAAAGAAAAGGCAGATGATGGAGATGTAGTTCAGATCTAAAGAGAACAGGATGAAGAAAAAACATGATGTAATGATTATGAATATTTTTTTTCCTTTCTTCTTAAAAAGAATAGGCATTCTTTTCCCAACTGATCTGTAGTAGTAGTTCTTTCCTATATCAAGGGTCCACATTTAGGTTGCTCCGTTTTCAGTTTTCTATTCTGTTGCATTGGGATATTTATTTACCCCTGTGCCAATAGTGCACAATTTAAATTGCAAGTCCTATATCTGGTAGAATAGGTCTCATCCTGACTATTCTTGACCATTCTTGGTTTTTTCATCTTCCATATAAATTTTATAATCAGCTTGCATTTTCCACACACACACACACAAAGGGTTTTGATTAGATATTTTAAAACAATAGATCAATATAGGAAGATCTGACATTTTCATTTTATTAAATTTCCCTTTTCATGAACACAGCATATTTTGACATTTATTTAGATGTTCATTAACATATTTTAGTTAGATTTTATAATCTCTGTGAGGTTCTTATACACCTTTTGTCATATTGATTGTTATATTCATTGTGATTGCTGAAATAATTTGAATTCATTGTTACCATATTATTTTATTCTCTGTATTTTCTTCTTATCTTTTTTTGTTTGTCTGTATTCTTTTGGATTACTTGAATATGCACTCCATTTTTCTATTCTTTAATGGGTACCCTAGAAACTTTAACGCATTATTTAACACATTCTATATTCAGTATATTTGTTCTACTCCCAAACAAAAATGATATCTTAGAACATTTTAGTTGCACATCATTACCTCCTGAATTTTATATTTCTGTCCTTACTTTAATCATGATTTTTAAAAATTCCACATTGCAGATATTATTTACTTGTATTATACAGTTATGGTTTATTTAGACTGATTCATATTTACTATCCTATCTAATAAAAGTGTAATATGAAAATTAACCATCACTCCACTACACCCACCAGCCACGCCCACCAGCCACACCAGCCAATCAGGAGGGAATATGCAAATAAACCCAACCAAGATGGCTGCAGCCAGAGAGCAGGAGGGAGGCTTGGGTTTCCCTGGCAATGGAGGAAGCCAAGCTTTCCACCTGCCCTTGTAGGCCCAGGCCTCCACTCAAGGCTACAAAGTTTCAATTATAGAAGATAAATAAATCCCAACAGAAATGGCGGCAGCCACGGAGCTGGAGAGAGCAGGAAGCTAGGGTTGCCTGTGGCGATGGAGGAAGCCAAGCTTCTGCAGCCCTGGCCTGCTTTGGCCTCTGCTTAAGGCTACAAAGTTTCAATTATAGAAGATACATAAATCCCAACAGAAATGGCTGCTACCATGGAGCAAACAGAAGGCTTGGCTCTGGTCCAGGCTACAAAGTTTCAATTGTAGAAGATAAATAAACTCCAGATTCCAGGGCCTCCACTTGGGTCACCAGGGAGCGTGGTCGGCCTGCAAACCACCACAGGCCCCTCGCCCAGGCCGCCCCACGCTCCAAGGGAACCCCCACCCTGGTCCGGGACACCATTTAGGGCAAACCAGCTGGCCCCCACCCATGCACCAGGCCTCTATCCTATCTAATAAAAGAGTAATATGCAAATTGACCATCACTCCAACACACAAGATGGCTGCCCCCATGTGGTCAAAGATCCTGCCCCTATGTGGACACAAGATGGCCACCACAAGATGGCCAGCAGGGGAGGGCAGTTGGGAGGGACCAGGCCTGCAAGGGAGGGCAGTTGTGGGCGATCAGGCCAGCAGGGGAGAGTTGGGAGGGACCAGGCCTGCAAGGGAGGGCAGTTGGGGGCGATCAAGCCTGCAGAGGAGGGCAGTTAGGGGTGACCAGGCTGGCAGAGGAGGGAAGTTGGGGGCAAACAGGCTGGCAGGGGAGCCGTTAGACATCAATCAGGTTGGCAGGGGAGGAGTTAGGGGGTGATCAGGCTGGCAGGCAGAAGTGGTTAGGGGCAATCAGGAAGGCAGGCAGGTGAGCAGGTGGGAGCCAGTAGTCCTGGATTGTGAGAGGGATGTCCGACTGCCCGCTTAGGCCCGATTCCACCAGGATTGGGCCTAAAAGGGCAGTCCGACATCTCTCAAGGGGTCCCAGATTGGAGAGGGTGCAGGCTGAGCTGAGGGACACCCCTCCACCCCATGCACAAATTTCGTGCACCGTACCTCTAGTGTAATTAATAATTATGCTTACATTTCACACCTTCCTCCTAGATAATTTTCATTTTCTTCAAATGTATCTTTAAAAATTTATTTAACATAACTCTGTTAGAAGTAAACATCTGAGCCCTGGCAAGGTGGCTCAGTTGGTTGGAGCATCGTCCCATACACCAAAAAGGTTATGAGTTCAATTCATGATCAGGGCACATACCTAGGTTGCAGATTCTATGCCTGTTTGGGGCATGTACTGAAGGCAACCAATGAATCAATGGATATTTTTCTCTCACATTGATGTTTCTCTCTCTCTCTCTCTCTCTCTCTCTTCCCTCTTTTTTTAAAAAATAGGTAAAAACATACCCTCTGGTGAGGAGGATTTAAAAAAGTAAACATATTTTTCCTCCTGTCATGAAATATATTTTAGTTGATGTAGGATTTGAGGTGTTTAATTACTTCTGACTTGCACCTTCAAGATACATTCCACATGTTTCTGAATTGTTCTTATTAATAATTCACTTGTGATTCTATTTGTTTTCAATCTGCCCTTTCTAACTGCTGTTAGAACTTCTTGTTGTTTTTTATATCCTACAATTTAACTATGTTGTGAATAATTATAGATTTAATTTACTTTTCCTGCTTCCAATTTGTTGGGTGCATAGAATCAGAGAATTGGCATCTTTCATACATCCTGAATAATATTCAGCCACTACCTCTTCTAATATTTATTTACCCCATGTTCTTTATTCTCTATTTCTGGAAATCTATGGTATTTTAGGTTTTCTTACTCTATTTTTCAAATTTATCAATGTCTTTTCTTTTATATTTATTTCCTATCCTATACTTTCTGTATGCCCCTGGTAATTTTTCAAATCTATCTTCCAGTTCACATATACTCTCAGTAGCTAGATCTAATATAACTTCAATTTATTTCTAATTTCCATTTTGGTAGAAGTTAAATATTTTTGCAACTTCACTGGACAGTTTTGAAAATGTCTTATTCTTTTTATGTGCTTTTAATTGCTTTTTTATTCACATATATTTATTTTATATTCTATATTTGAATATCTGGTATTTCTAACCACTGCAGTCTTTATAACATCTGAGCCCTGGCAAGGTGGCTCAGTTGGTTGGAGCATATTTAGTTTGTTGCTTCTGCACATTCTTGCTCCTCATTTCATAATGTATTTACAGATTTTTGTTTGTATTTTGAGCTCATGTTCCTTCAAACTTTATCTCTGGCAACCCCTCCTCCCCCTGCTAATTTGGTGTACCTGATTTCATAAATAATTTGCTTTTTCTGATTATCTAGGGAAACTAGCCCCTCAGAAACACTTCAGAACTTCAACTTGGAGTCTTTTATAAAACATGTGTAGTAACGTTTTTATTCTAAAACTTTATCTGTGTGGGCTTATGGATGAAACTTCTCAGGATAAATATATTATTTCTAATTTTCTCACCTTTTCTGGATCCAAGGATGAAATAGACCACTTATCCTCTGCATCTCTGTGTTTAGAGTGGATTTAATTTTTCCTGGTTCACCCTGGGGTTGTGCTTTGAGAACTTTTGCTTTTTACTGGTATTTCTTATCTGACCTCCCACTTTACTTGGGCCCATGCTATGTTTCCCCATGTGGTCCAATAAAACTCAAGCCTTAGATCAACAAGACTCAGTAGGAGAGCAACTTCAGAGCACTTACACCCATCTGGAATTATCATTTTAGCCAACCATTTCATTGGTATCAACACTGAACTGTAAACATCAAGAAGGCATGAACTTCTCTCCTTTTTGATGCTGTATCTCCAATACTAAGAACATTGTTTGGCACATGATAGGTGCTAAATACCTATTTAAAAGAAATGAATGATCATGATAAATCCTTACAAACATTATGGCCACTCAATTTTCACAACAATCTTATTAAGTAAGCCTCAGGGTTTTCATCTTTCAGGTTAAAAAACCCTAAAACTCAAATAATTTAAGTAATTTGTATAAGATCATATAGTGGAAAATGGTAGTTAATAGTTGCTTCAGGACCTGCCTGGTAGTGTTTTAATTATAGCATGCTGTTTCTGGAGAATAGCTTAACCAACACGTTGGAAACAACTATATAAGAAGCAGGAACTTCTAGCCTCTGGTTTTGGCTTTGAGGAGAATCAGCTGGGAACTATCCAGAGTGCTGAAGAACCTCACTCTAAAACTGGGCCCCATCCAATGGAACACAATGCACTCTCAGTCTATGCAGGGAATATTTCCCTTCTAACTCTGACTACCTCTGATACTACCCACTTTAACTCAGCTTATGCCTGTCCATAACAGATACTTATAATAAGCTGCCGGCACTGACATAGACCTAACCTGAGCACAACAAACCACATCAGCTGCCTCATTCACCAGCATGCCATGGCCTAACCTTGCCCTCTCTTCTTTAATCATGTCTCTGGAAGCTAGCCTGACTCCCTGGCCATATTTCCAAAACACAAAAAAACAATCTACACTAATAAAAAAGAAACATGCAAACTAACCATACCTCTGCTATGCCCACAAGCCACGCCCACCAGCCAATCAGGAGCGAGTATGCAAATTAACCCAACCAAGATGGCTGCGGCCATGGAGGGAGCAGGAGGCTTGAGGTGTCCCTGGCGATGGAGGAAGCCAAGCTTCCTGCCCTGCCCTGGCCGGCCCTGGCCTCAGCTCAAGGCTACAAAGTTTCAATTATAGAAGATAAATAAATCCCAGATACCAGGGCCTCCGCTTGGGTTGCTGGGGGGCGTAGCCAGCCTGCAAACCACCAAAGGCCCCTCGACCAGGCTGCCCCATGCCCCAAGGGAACCTCCACCCTGATCCAGGACACCTCTCAGGGCAAACCAGCTGGCCCCCACCCGTACACCAGGCCTCTATCCTAACTAATAATAGAATGATATGCAAATTGACCATCACTCCAACACACAAGATGGCTGCCCCCATGTGGTCAAAGATGGTTGCCCCCATGTGGACACAAGATGGCCTCCACAAGATGGCCAGCAGGGGAGGGCAGTTGGGGGGGAGCAGGCCTGCAAGGGAGGGCAGTTGGGGGGGACCAGGCCTGCAGGGGAGGGCAGTTGGGGGGGGGACCAGGCCTGCAGGGGAGCAGTTAAGCATCAATCAGGCTGGCAGGGGAGTGGTTAGGGGGTGATCAGGCTGGCAGGCAGAAGTGGTTAGGGGCAATCAGGAAGGCGGACAGGCGAGCAGTTGGGAGCCAGCAGTTCTGGATTGTGAGAGGGATGTCCAACTGCCCGTTTATGCGCGATTCTAGCGGGATCCAGCCTAAACAGGCAGTCAGACATCCCTCAACGGGTCCCAGATTGGATAGGGTGCCAGCTGGGCCGAGGGACACCCCCCCCCCCGTGCATGAATTTCATGCACCGGGCCTCTAGTTATAATATATAAAAGGACAAACTCTTTCCCTCTAGACACTTGGGGACCAGTTTTAAGGCTAACTCTATTTCAGTATGATTTCTTTATGAAGCACATAGTAAAACTAGACTCTTTTCCATTTGCTCATAAATATATTCTCTACTACAGTAGTCAAGTACATTCACTGTATTTTTAAAAGAACCTTTTAGCTTATATTTTGGGGCAATAAGTAGACTGTCTAATAATGATGATGTCATGAGTTCTTTAATCCTGGAAATAAAGAAAAATACTTCAATTTTTAACTCATAAACATAAGGAAAGCCCAGAATCTTTTAGATGATTTTGCAAATGAATAATTTTAATATTTATAAATTTAAGGAAACAAAAACATAGCATCTTTGGCTTTTCAAACTGTTTCTTTACTTATTAAATACTTATTTAAAATATGACATCTGTAGACTTTGTAAAAGACACCCGTGTGTACCAACACATCACATTAGTATCAAACTCTTACTTCAACAATGTCTTCTGAGCTAGTAGAACATGTTGCCTTACTAACTCACTTAAGTTATATAGGCCTTACTCACATTGTTTATATAATGAGAAGGGCTTAGACATGGCTTGCCTAATCTAGGAACAAGACAGCTCTTTTCCTGGGATAGTTATCACCTCTGGGATGTAAAATGTTTTGCGACACTCACTTGCTGAAGGTCAGATATCAAACTCATTAAGGGTCTGCACTGGAAAAAATATAAAAGCAAAAGGAAAGCAGTGAGAATCTAAGTTAAGTGCCATAATGCCTGCCAGTTGCTTTTTATCTCTTTCTTTTTAAGCTCAAATCTTCTTGAGGTGACCATAATTTTTTCTAATGAACAAAAGCAGAAAAATTCTCAATGTCATGGGGTATGGGGTTGAGACAGAAAATAGCTATTCATTTTGATGAGGGTGTGAAAGAACTTGGTACACCTTCTCATTATGTCCCTAATGTCATCTAATAAAGAGGGTAAATTAAGGAAAGTGGAAAGGGATCTTGCAGGAAGTTAAAACTATGCATGGAGGTCCAAAAAATAAGCATAGTTATCTATTTACATTTACATAAAATCTCTTCATCACAGACCCAGATGCATTACAGTAAAATAAGCAAAGAATTCCTGTATGCACACATATACACACAAAAAAAATAATAATAAAAAGAAGGCTATAAATTGATTGCTAGTGCCCTCTGATTTTCCTGCTGCTGAGATCCCAAACATCATCAGAATTGTAAATAATCTGTGCTGAATTGCTGCAGGGCTCTATGTAAGAACTCCCTTTCAGTTGATGTAGTCCTAAGGCAATATAGTGGCTATTTTCTGGTTGCTTTGCTCTCTAGCGCCACCTAGCAATCAGTTGACAAACCTCGTGTGGGCCCTCCAGCCATTCTGACTGCTCTAGAAAGTAGAAAGGTTTGGAGATTTCACACTGAACAAAGGCTTTCAACCTTAAAGTTAGGAGCATGTGGACAATGTCATTTCTTTTTTTCAGTTCGTTGACTTTTAAAACCACTCTTAGTTTGAAACAGATTTTCTCCATGAAAAAAAAAAAAAATAGAAGAACATCAAACAAACTTCTGTTCAGAGAGAAAGTGATGAAAAATGGGAAATTAATAAAAGTGAAGATATGAGAAGAGCCCTTTGTGTGTAAAAGTGGCACCTTTTTTATAAGCATTAAGGACCTGCATTTATTGTAGCATAAAGCTTTGCATGCAAAGAGTGTGTGAGTGACACATCTAGGTTACAACATATGCACTTGAGAGAGAATGAGATGCAGTTCTTGCCACGGCTATTCGGATGCTATAATTTCCTGTTCTTTTCTATCCTTCTGTAGTGCTTGTTAGCAACCTGAAATGGGCTCGCTCATAACCCAAAGGGCCAGCCAGAGTATACTTCCCTCTTCAAGAATTTTATAATACTAATTAACGAATTCCCAGCCACAAGAACGAAACCTGCAAAGATTCGCCAGAGGCAAACGACTAAATCAATGGTGACAGTTCTCAGTTTCCAATTAGATGAAATGACATTGGGACAACGAGTAGCCTGACTTTCTAATGATGAGAGTTTTATGAGTTTTTCATTCCCGGAAATGAAGAGAGACCCTGTTCCTTTCTCCATTCATAACCAAAACAAGGGCCTACACCCACTCTTATGTACATCAAAAGCACACAGATCCTGCCTTTGGCAGTGACTGTTACTGTGTAGACTGAAAGTAAGACTTGGTCCGAAAACACTGCTTTTGAGACTGCTTCTCTTTTACTGAAATGTCTGACAGGACACAGCATGGGGACCAAGAGAACAGCCGGCCTAATTAAATCTGTGCAGGCAGCAGCACCAGCGCTGTTCCACAGCCTGACTCCAGCTCGCCCAGCCCAGCTCCCTCCTCACTCCAGTGTTTGTGCTGTGAATCTCTCGCCAGCATGGCAACTGTTGCTATGTTTGCAGTAATAAGAAGTAGGTGATGCTGTGTCTCTGTAATGATTCAGATACAAAAGCAATGATTTCTAAATAGATTTCTGAAGCAGCTCTTACAATGGTGCTGCACAGTTTAACGGGTTTAATTCCTCGCTGATTTTTTTTTCTTTTCTCCTTTGGTAGCTCCCATGTGGACTTAGTCCAACCCTCATATAATGCAAAAATGGCAGCATCCTTCTTTTTGCTTGCTAGCGTTTGAAACAGGAAGTTTCCTGTTAAAGAAGACATTCCACAAGTCATAGTTTCTTATTCTTTCCTTGGAAACTAACAGATTGAAGTGTTTTTGTTTGTTTGTTTGTTTGACATTTTGGTAAGAAGCTAATACAGCCTGAAAAGAAATGTGGGCCCAGAAAAAACATAATTCCTGTATTAACCAAAGTGGAATGAAAACCATCCACCATTAATATTCATGATATTAGCTGAGCATTTTCTATTAATGAGCAGATGTTTTAAAGGCCTCAGTTGCAAAGAAGTACGAATTCACTATGGAGATATACTTACCTTCCTGCATCCTCTTCCAAAAAGATATGGAAAAAAGGGAAATCTTTTTTTGCCTTAGCTGGGCACCTATGTTCACTGCCCCATACATGTCACTGAATGCCAACACAGGCTAGGCCCTTAGAGGAGACATGATTGAGATAAGACCACCTGCACTAATGGCAATATTAACCTCACCCAAAAGAAAACATATGACATGCATTTCTTGTATGCAGTCTTATTATTGACTTACCATGCCTTCTACAAGGTAAGATTTATTTATCAATATTCCACAAATGAGAAAACTGGAGCACAAAAAGGATTTGCAACTAGCAAGCAGCAAGGCCACGGCTGAGCCTGGATCAGCCTGACTCCAAAGCCCACGATCTTTTCGCTGCTTTCTGAGCTGCTGTAGTGTGAGAGAGCTGCTCTTATGCTAACCAGCCATGTGGCATGGGCACGGCCCTTCCTGCCTTGGGTTTCAGATTCTCATCCACAGTGAAACATGTGAGCTGGATCCTTGGTACTCAAGCTGTAGCTCATGGGCCAGCAGCTTTGGCTTCACCCAGGACCTTGTTAGAAGACTCTCAGGCCCCACAGTCACCTACTGAATCACAACCCACATTTAAACAGCATTTTAACTCATGTGAATGTACATTAAAATTTAGGAAGCACAGGACTGGCCAGTCTTTATGGACCCTACCCCTCCAGCTCAAATATATTTAAAATGTTGTCCCTCTTATTTCTATATTTCTAGATTCAATCTCTCCTCCAATGTCACATCACTGCTCCCCATAAGCATTCCTAATCTCATCCTCCCACCTGATAAAATATTTTTCTCTCTTCTAAGAAAAGTTTTATTCATTTTAATTGACTTATCACTTTTGAGTTAGTATTATGTCTATGTTGTATATGTTCCTTGAGTGGGAGACCCATCCATGTAAAATAATTTTATACCTCTACACCAGCTGGCATAGTACATTATACTAAAGAAAATCTGTTGAAAGAAATGTTGAACAAGACATTATCTTAATTTAGCTACAGATGTCATCAAGGGCTCTGATTGCAAGGTCCCGTATCACCCATTATGAACTTTTCAAAACAAGCACTCTCCAGGAATTCTTTAAATGTGTGTCCTAAGAAACTTATATTAGCACACATGACAAGAGTGGTTTTCAGACTTTTTCACCACCCCCATCTTTTTAACACAAAAATACATGAAAGATTCAATAACGACCAAACTCAACTTCAACATCTCCTCCTCTAGGAAGCCTTCCTAGATACCCACACCTGGTTATACACCCATCATGTTTTTTGCTGTCTTATCCTGTGCATATCACATCAGGGCATAGAAACTATGTTATGATCATTATAATTATGTCACCTGCCCCCTTACACACACACACACACACACACACACACACACACACACACTTTATATTGCTTGAAGTCTTCTGTTTTTCATCTTTGCAGTCTTAATATTTATCACAATGCTTGGCACATAGTAAGTTGGTAGATATATGTATATTGAATGAATGAATGCCTTAATCAATGCAAACTTTTTAAATGTAAAGTCTTTTGTTGTTGTTGTTGTTGTTGTTTGCTCCACGTTAGGTTGCATTGACACCAAGGACATGGAGAAACACAGTTCTGTGGAGAAATTTAAGAAATACTTGTTTAGCTATGTTGGCATTCCCTACCAATATGGTACTTTAATTTAGTGTCACATGAGCTAGTCATGTATGCACATGGACTCTAAGACTTAGAAACTCGAGTGCCTTTGGGATGCCCAAGGTTGAAAATTGAAGCAGTGTTTGCTTTTTTCCTCTCTCAGTAAGTCAGACAACCATTCATTCAACAAATATCTACAGTGCCAGGAGTTCACTAGAGACTGGAGATGTCAAGTAGAATACATAGTATAACCTTTCCTCTCTTTAAGTCATCTAGAATGAATGACAGACCCCAACTGTGTTTATAACACAATTTGATACATACAATAATGGGCATGTGACGCTTAGGTCATGTAAACACAGAAGGAGGCATTACTGATTATGGCCAGATAGTCCATTGGCCCACTGTCTGTGGATGTAGGTCCAGAAGTCACCCATTTGTCCTTCTCGGGAAAGAACAGTAAAATTAGGGAGGAAGAAGAAGACTGGCTATGGACTGCCTGGCAATGAAGCCATTCAGAAGAGGAAAGACACTGGAAACACAGAATGAAAGATAAGGAAAGCTAGTTGGGCATGGACTCATTAATGGCATGTGATGTAAATTTAACAGGGTTTGTGGGAGAAAGTTATAAACAGAATTATCCAATTGCACACAATTTTCCGAGCTCCTGTTATCCCTCTGAATGATCTACTCAATAGAAGGATCCTATTATTTTACTCTCTATATAGTTAAAAGAAAAATGGAACATCCAGGAACCTATTTCATGATAAAACTTCCTAACTGGATTGGTTAGGAAGGGAAAGTCTCTGAAGTTGACTTTTCCGTATCTTGGACCCAGGGAGCCAGCCCTTTCCTATCCTTCTGAAAGGGGAATGAGAAATGCTTTCAGGGCCGTCAGATTTGTCAAGATAAGGAATAGGAACTGGGAAGGGGAGAGCTCATATTCTTTCTTGCCTACTCAATACATTACTAGTTATCTAATACCTACTTAATCAGCTTTCAGCTAACACTAATGTATCCTATAGGAAAGTTTCCAGCAGAAAGTAACAGAAAACTCAATGAATGGTTGTTTAATAAAACAGTGGCTTGTTTTTCACACATAATAAGAACTTTGGAAGGAGATGGTCAAGGGCAAGTGTTCTGCTGCTTGTCAGACATTAGAAGACAGGCTCATTTTCTTCCCTTCACCATCTTCAGCATGTGGGTCTGTCTCTGACATGTTTGCAGCTACCTGGTTACAAAATGACTACAATCTCTCAGTTGGCGTGGCTCAGTGGTTGAGTATCAACCTATGAACCAGAAGGTCACGGTTCAATTCCCAGTCAGGACACATGCCTGGGTTGCAGGCTTGATCCCCAGTGTGGGGCATGCAGGAGGCAGCCAATCAATGTTTTCTATCATCATTGAAGTTTCTTTCTCTTTCTCTCCTTTCCTCTCTGAAATCAATTATATATATATATATATATATATATATATATATATATATATATATATTAAAATGACTGCAACAACTCCAGTCATCATATCTCCATTTAAAGAAGGCAAAGGGGGCTAGTGTACACCAACAGGTTTTTCTGTCCTATATCCTTTTAGCAGGAAATCAAAAGCCTTCTGACAGTGACTTAATTTGTCAGAACCTGGATCAGGGAAAGTGTCCATTAGAAGAGAGGCTGAGAAAGAAGAGGATGATTTTCTGGTCACAGAAGTGAGAATTGGTGAGCTACACTGGACAAGGGGTATGCACCTTGAAGCCAGAGATATTTTGTTCAAATCCCAGTTGTGCCTCCTAAGAACAGTGTGAACTTGGGCCTGCCTGACCTTACTAAAAGAGGTATCATAATATTACCTGATAGGTTTTTGCAAAGATTGGAGAAAATATATATAAAAGACTTAATATCATTCTGTGAAAGTTTATGTTGTTCTGTTTTAAACTAGAGATAGTCCACTATTTCATAGTTCCACCTAGAGAGAGATAAACACCTTCCTGAGGCTGAGAAGAGAAAGCCTGTGCCTGCCTGCAGTGGTCGGCAAACTGCAGCTCGCAAGCCATGGTTTGCCGCTCTGTTGACTAATGAGTTTGCCGACCACTGACTCTTGATTCCAATAACTACAGGTTGTTGTTGTTCCTTGTGATTAAGCCCCTATCGCTGCCTGGATTTCAGAATCCTAATTCAGGCACTCTCTTTTCCTTTTTATCACTTACTCTCTTTGAGATACAAACACTCCTTCTTCTCTTAAATAACTGCCTTACCCAGGTGTTTCTTGTAGTTTTTCCTCACCTATCTACACAACTTGTTTGGCAAATTCAACAATGTTGACCATTCCCCTGAAAGCTACCATTTGGATTAAAGTCATGGTTGCTGCATGTTTTCTACCAAGAAGCTATTTACATGAAAATGACAGAAATCAGGAGAAATGACTTTCGAGGATTCAATTTTTCTCCCTTTATAATCCTTGAAAAGCAAACTATAATTAATTGTGAATGTGCCTGCTAAATGCTAGCATACTACATGAGAATAAAAAGGATTGAAATTGCCTGAGAAACAACTAATTTAAATACATTTTTTCTAAATAATAATAATAGTAATATGTTGGTTTTACCCAAATGAACATTTTTTTCATGTATATTTTTTAAAAAGCAGCCCTTTATTGTTCAGGCAAGATTAATCTTACACGCTTTTCTTCAATACTATTTTTATCAGATCAACATAGAGTAAAACATATTGAATCATAAAAGTAATATAATTGATAACAAAACATCATGTTAAGATGTTGGTTGTTGTTTTCCACATATGGTATATGTGAAGGAATACAGGGAAGAGGAGCACCAGGGGCAAAGGCAGAGAGATGGAAACCTGTGTGGCACATCAGGAGAATAGTGAAGAGTTTGGAGTAACTAGAACAGAAATTTAATATGAATAGAAATCTAAAGTGGGAAGAAGTAGAACACAAAGAAAAGTGAGTTCAATATCCAAGGGGAGGTGGAAGGAAGCGAACAGCCTTCCTTTATGCAGCTTCCCTTCCAGTCACTAAAACCTCAGACTCTTCACCCAGATGGTGAGCATGCAAGGCTCTGGTGGAACTAGATATAGCAACCAGTCGTCTATGTTGAAAGTGCCGTGGGGCATGGCTAAATTCTGACTAACCATAAATGAGCATGATTTCTGCAGCTGTGTTTAGCATGGGTCACTGGGTTTAGCAGGTGGGTAGACAAACTATGGTGATACAGATGAGACTGAATGACACAGATACAGTAAAGCTCTGCCTTGAGCCCAAGATTGGCCCCTGGAACTGTGCACACCAGGCAGCACTGCAATGTGGCTCTTGGCACTCAGCTAATACTGTACTGATGACACTGCTCACATGGTCATCTGTTGATGGGGCTGTCTCAATAGTGAGGAAAGGGAAGTAAACATATAAAGAAGCTGACATCATGATTTAAAAAGGAGGACTTAACTTACCCAAAGGTTTCACAGCTTCTAGTTTAATCTCCACATTGAAAGGTGGGTGATGAACCTGAGACCTACTGAGCTAACTGCCCAGCGTCTCAGCCATATATATGCCTTATTCTTCTTTATATGCATCTCCACTCCCATCTGCCTTCATCCTTTCGTGCCTGGAATAGCACTTGGCACATGGTAGTTCTTCATCAACAGTTCATTGAGAGAAAGAAACAACACCTACCACTGACAGAGGGCTATTTATTCTGTTCTGTCTTCCCTGCTGGGAGTTTCATACTATGTTCTTCAAAATGGGCATTTCACTGCAGCATGCCTCCCTCCATATAAAAAACTTCTCTCCTAACAAGCCTTATGACTGGGCAGACTGTGTGAGCACCCGCAGTTGGCCTTTGCTGCCTCTCATCCAGGGAAATGGCTCAACATGAAAAACCATAGATGACTTTAGCCATCTCAGGAGCATTACTCTTGACAATATATTTGAAGGGGAAAACACACTCTTGGCTCCTTAAGGCTGATGCTAGTTTTGGATTGTTAACAAAGGCCTTGTCCAAATAACTTGTTAGATCCACTGAGTACACAGGTTGCTCAGTCAATGCTGCTTGACTGGCCCGAGACAACAGCAGAGGTGCCTGGGGTGAGGGACTGGTTGTGGAGAAAGAGCTGGCATGACCTAGCGGGCCACTAGTACTTTTCTAGTTCATTCACTCAGCTGAAGTTTTTTTGAGCACTCATAGTGAGATTTGGGCATGTGCTTGACTGAAGCCCCATCCTTTCCCTTAAAGAACAAGTAATTATAATCCGGTGCACTAAGTGCTCTTAGCAAAGTGAGTCTATGAGTAGGTGGAGAAATGGGGGCACTGCTAGGAGTTGACAACCTGATGGTGACTCTCTTGTAATATCCCCTCAGGAGAAAATGTTTGTTCAGCAGGCACATATCTGCAAGACTAGTTTCTTTTCCTTCTTTCTTCTTTTTTTTTTCTCCTCCTCCCTTTTTCTCTAAACCAAACCTAAGCAAGTCTGCATTACCCAGAGGCAGCTGGTGCTCCAATGTGGGCGTATTAAATGTTTAACATCTTGTCACTTGCAAAACTGATGGAGTCATCCTTTTTGTTTCAGAGTTTCATGTTTAGGGGCTGAACAGCTAGACTGATGAGCATTGCCAGAGAGAAATATTTTTTTGAGAAGCAAATGAAGCTGATGACACGTTACTTTACAGTTTAGTGAAATTCAGCAAATCTAATTCTATTATGCTGTCAAAGTTTCACAAAAGGGAGACCTGGGAGCATATTTAAGATGAATCTTTCAAGATTTCAGGAGCCACACCACATCTGCAAAAATCCGACGCACCTGGTCCTGACAGTCCTTTGTTTTTTATACATGAAGGGGAGTAAATAACCTTCCAAGAACTAATTAAGTTTAAATAAAGTTATCTTGGTGATGTGGTGCCTGCCTCGTCTCCCTTGAAAAGATTGTCAATCAGTAAACCATAACCATGTTTTTTTAAATCAAAAGCTTTTCAAAGTTTTCATAGCCAGATTTACCCAGGCACACCAAAATAGAAGCTTCCTTTACGAATCATAGAATAGAGAACTAAAAGACAGATTTTATAGAGCATTCAAATCCAGATCATTTAAGTCCTTGTTTATTTTCACAATCACATAGGAGATATGGTCTAATAAATTCATTCTTACCAAAATGTTGGGAGCAATTGTTTTAAAGCATTTACCTACAATTTTATATTTTGTTTGAGGTTCACAAGCTGACAAACTGAAAGGGCTTTATGATGCTTTTGGCAATTGGTGGGGCTAAAATGTTTATTATTAACTCCAAGAGAAATATTGATGTGAGGGTTTATTTACATAGAAATTTTTCTCTGCTATTTAATAATCATGCACTGAAGAATCAAATTCTCACCAGAATGTGTTAAAAACTTAACATTTACTGTACATTAATTTAATATTCTTAGCTGGTAGAAATTGAATATTCCTGCAATATTCTCCATTTTAAAGGTAGCAAAACTGGTCAAAACAATTAGGAAATGTGCCCTGAGACAGAAAGTAGGGATGCTTGGGTTGACCCCAGTCTGACTGACCCAAAAGCCCACATGTACTCTTTCCAGAAAGCCTAAAAGATTCCGTTTGGAACTCATGATGAAAACAAAGGCAAGGCTGTGATGAAAATGTAAGGGGATTTTATGGACTGAATTGTGTCCCCAAAAAGATCTGTTGAAGTTCTATCTCACCCCCCTCCACTACATCAGACTTGTGACCTAATTTGGATATAGGGTTGTTGCAGATGTTAAGATGAGGTCATACTGAAGAAGGGTGGGCCCTTAATCCAATATGACTTGCATTCTAATAAGAAGAGGAGTGAGACACCCTGGAGAAAGGCATGTGAAGACTGTGAGACAGAGATAATGCATCTACAAGCCAGGCCATGGGGAAGCCAGAGACAGGCACAGAACAGATTCTGCCTCAGATCCCTCAGAAGGCACCAACCCTGCCAACACCTTGATTTTGGACTTTTAGCCTCCAGAACTGTGAGAAAATAAATCTCTGATGTTTTAAGCTTCTCTGTTACAGCAGCCCTAGAAAGAACACTAACATAGGGAAAAACAGGGCTTTCTAGAGCCCAGGAAGAAAACAAGCCCAAGACTTGATTTGAGTCCAGTGCCCTGCATGAGGAGCCATAGTCACTTGTTATTTTTCCTTCATCATTTGTGGTTATTCAGAAAACCCACACTCACCCCAATATGAGATTTGAAGGACATATTATTGGTACCTTCTCAAAAAATATATATACGTATGACTAACCAAAGTTAGAGTTATAAATTATAACACTTTATAATGCCCATATATGTCACAAGGACACTGGGAGAGGATGTTTTAGCTGAGGTTTCACCGGGGTCCCTATGATGGTTGCTGTTGGCAACCAGTCCTATAACAGACACAACGAAGGCCTAAATGAGGTCAGGAGTCAGGAAGAGATTGCAGGTAATGGAGGTCAAACACAACTGATGTCAGGCAGGTGACTGACATTCGATGCAGTCAAACTAAGAGGATCAAGGTTAGAGGCGGGCAGAGACCACAGGTGAAGGCTGGAGACGGAACACTGATGGAAATAATTAAAAGCTGCATTTGACAAGGACATTTGAACAAGGTCAAAAAAATATGGCAAAATCCAAGGTGAATCTGAGGTTTTCATCTTCAGAAACTTAGTCTTCTTCAATTGGCTCTTTCTTTAGAGTGGAGATCTTCAAGTTGCTAAAAGGACTATACTGACCCATGCCATCCTAATACCCTGTGGAGCCAGTTGACCTCCCTTATTCCTCCAGATGCTGATATCTGACTCAGCTGAGAAAGAGGAGCTTGCCTTTCACAGGATGTGAATGGGGAGCAGCACTGATGTCTTTAGGAGCCTCAGAGGGAGGGGTGGAGAAATGGTCCACTTACTGACTGATGAAGTCATCCTCTGGGGATCTTGGAGTTAGAACTGGGATGAGGATGTGAATCTGAAGTGCAAATCATTCATATCTATCATTTTTATTGATGATAACCTTGGTATTTCAAGATTTTAAAAATCTTGTTCTGAAATTTTCTACTAGCCGGAGAAAAGGTTAGTAATGCTGAGACTAGTCAGTGAATGCTGATATCCAATACACTCACTCATTTTTTTTTTTTCAATTACTATTTACTAGACTAGGGAGAGGGTCCAAATTTACAGGTAGTTTGCTGAATGATGAAAATAAAGACAAAAATAAAATATGGTTCTTGATTTAAGAGGATAGCAGTCTAGTCAGGAAGGCCTTATCAAATCCCTACAATTCAGTGCATTAAGTGCCTATAATTGAGAGAGCAGGTCTTTGTACTGTGAGGATTAATAGGTGAGGGAAACTGTGAGGAAGTTCATTGGGGGTGGAGCCTATACATAAATGAGATTGGAGGAGTAGACCTAGGTCTGATGCTAGGGGCCTTGGCCATTGGATCTCAGCAGTAGGAGGCATGGTCAGCCTTGTTTTATAGGAAAATCATTTCTACAGCTTTGCTGTGGCCTAGAAAGGAAAGGGGGATTCCCAGTGGAAGAAGAAATCAGTTATAATATTGTCAGAACCAGGCTTTAGTTAATCTTGCTAGGTTTAAAAGAGGAATGACAAGTCATGGGGAGTATTACAGGTGACAAATGATAACATGGTACCTGCTTATAAAGGTGGTATTACATATTCCCCAACACTAATTCAAAACATTTATTTCTCCAGCTATTTTTATAATATTTACTACTATAAATATTATCCTATCTAATAAAAGAGTAATATGCAAATTGACCATACCTTCACTCCACCCACCAGCCAATCAGGAGCAAGTATGCAAATTAACCCAACCAAGATGGCTGCAGCCACGGAGCAAGCAGGAGGCTTGGGTTTCCCAGGCAATGGAGGAAGCCAAGCTTTCCGCACACCCTGGCTGGCCCTGGACTCCACTCAAGGCTACAAAGTTTCAATTATAGAAGATAAATAAATCCCAACAAAAATGGCGGCAGTCACAGAGCTGGAGAGAGCAGGAGGCTTGAGTTGCCCCCTGTGATGGAGGAAGCCAAGCTTCTGCAGCCCTGGCCTGCCTTGGCCTCCGCTCAAGGCTAGAAAGTTTCAATTATAGAAGATAAATAAATCCCAGATACCAGGGCCTCCACTTGGGTCACCGGGGGGCATGGCCGGCCAGCAAACCACCACAGGCCCCTCGCCCAGGCTGCCCCATGCCCCAAGGGAACCCGCACCCTGATCCTGGACACCCTTCAGTGCAAACCAGCTGGCCTCCACCGGTGCACCAGGCCTCTATCCTATCTAATAAAAGAGTAATATGCAAATTGACTATCACTCCAACACACAAGATGGTTGCCCCCATGTGGTCAAATATGGCTGCCCCCATGTGGACACAAGATGGCCACCACAAGATGGGCTGCAGGGGAGGGCAGTTGGGAGGGACTAGGCCAGCAGAGGAGGGAAGTTGGGGGCGACCGGGCCTGCAGGAAAGGGCAGTTGGGGGGGGACCCAGGCCTGTAGGGGAGAGCAGTTAGGGGCAAACAGGCTGGCAGGGGAGCAGTTAGGCATCAATTAGGCTGTCAGGGGAGTGGTTAGGGCAGTGGTCGGCAAACTCATTAGTCAACAGAGCCAGATAGCAACAGTACAATGATTGAAATTTCTTTTGAGAGCCAAAAACTGATTATGCGCATGGGCCATGAAGTTTCAATTGCACTGTATGTGCGCTCCTGCACGTGGTATTTTGTGGAAGAGCCACACTCAAGGAGCCAAAGAGCCACATGTGGCTTGCGAGCCGCAGTTTACCAACCACTGGGTTAGGGGGTAATCAGGCTGGCAGGCAGAAGCAGTAGGATCGGGCCTAAACAGGCAGTCAGACATCCCTCGAGGGGTTCCAGATTGGAGAGGGTGCAGGCTGGGCTGAGGGACACACACCCCCATGCATGAATTTCGTGCACCGGGCTTCTAGTTAAAATATATTACTATAAATAATATATATCAGACTATAACATATAAATATAGTAATAATCTTTATTATCACTATAATGGACATGCCCTCATACACCCACACTCTTTCCCCAACTCCTATTATAACAGGATAAGGCAACTTATTTCTGGGATTTTTCAGTCTTAAAATAGTCTATAGATGACATGTCCTTATAGACAGTTCTCAAAAATTATCTCAGTAATTGTTAACCACATGATAGACAATATTTTCCCTAGCAACCTCTAACCAAATATGACAGAAGTCTAAAAGAAATATTTACAATGTATGTTCCCATGAGCAGAATTATGAGTGAACACTGATAATAATTTTAAACAAAACAGAAACATCATTGTCCCCAGCTTGGTTGATGTTGATTATTCAAAGCTTGTCCCCATTTTTGCAGATGTGGCTCATTATTATGTATCTCAGGAGTCATTCTCAACACCTGAGGGCACTTTCCATGTGCAATGAATCTGTGGGGGTAATTCTTTTAAAGGAGGTTAATAACATTAATCCCATTTCACAGATGGGAATACAAGCAACTAGTTTATCATATTTTCTCAAGTCAGATAGTAAATCAGTGCCTCATTAACATTCATTAAAAATTTTATTCCATTCAATTTCAAACTAAGCTCTTTCCCTAAGGCATGTAATTAGTATCAAGAATTTTATGGTATTCACTGCTCACTGATTCATATATCAGTTGAGCCCAAATATTGTACCACTATGTTAGTGGTACAAGACCTGCCAGGAATGAAGAGTGGGTCAACTGAGGCAGCCTGTTGAAAGTGGTTCAGAATGTCTAGGGCTAGCCTTTAATAATAATAGTTAGCAATAGTGATATTTATGGAGGGCTCCACATGGGTAAGTCCCTGTGTTTACCATATGATCTACTGTTTATAACTCATAGTGGCAACTTCAACTGGAGCTCATTTTTTAAATGAGGAAGCTAAGGATTAGAGAGTGACTTGAAAGGAAGGCAGCCAGTAAGCAGAAAGAGGATTTGGGACTAGACCATCTGAAGCCAAGAGTTCATGGTCTCAATCACTAAGCCAGTGATTCTCAAATTTTAGTGTGCATTAGAATCATCTGCAAAACTTCTTAAAGCACAGGTTGCTGGGCCCACTCCCAGATTTGCTGATTGGGTAGGTGTGATGAGGAATCAAACATCTGCATTTTTAACCTGTTCCCAGGGGATGCTGAGGCTGATAGTCCAGCTACCACATATTGAGGACCACTGCTCTAAGTGATGCTTAATGTAATCATCTTTGACTGTGTTCAACACACAGTAGGAAGCCATTCAAAGTTTTTGACCAGTGGTGACCTGGCCAGAGTTCTGCTTTTGAAAGATTAATCTGGCAGCTTTGTATAGGGTACTAGAGGACAGATGGCAGAGCAGGAGGTTCCCTGCGAAGACAAGTAGAAACGGAGACAGGAATAGATGTTGAGAAATATTGGCTCAGTGGAGTGGAGTGAGAGGATTTGCTGATCGATTGAGGAGAAAGGGGCCATTGCAGGTGACTCTCTACTTTTTGGTACAGGTGACTAGAAGAATTGTTGAGCCATTAATAGAAATTGAGAGGACAGGAGGGAGATCTACCTTCTTGTGTATTGCATCTCCGGTTTCCACATAGCTTCCTACCGTTTGCTCCCTTTATTTATTGCTTTTATTTGTGAGAGTTTTACAGCATTTTCCTTCTTCTTCTTTACCTGTGGGGCTGATGTATCCAAAAGGCAACCACAGACTTTTGCTTTCTGCTGAGAAGCTGTCCTTATTCGAGAGGATAAGTCTTCAACATCCCCCATCAACTACTCCTTTTGAGCATGGCAGTGGAGTTCAGGCTCTGCTCAAGGATCTTAGTGGACTCTACTAATCACGACTAAGTTTATGGTTTCTGTGTTGCACTTGAAACCTCTCTGGCGAGTATAGTGTCAGTAATGGGGGCCTGATAATCCATCATCAACAGTGTTCAAAATAATATCTGTTTTTTTAAGTTTAAAATTTTTGTATTTTTTTAAATCTTATGTTTAGCTTTTGTGAAATTTCATTTCCATAAGTAAAGTATGGATTTTAAAACACCATTTACCAATATGCATCTTTGAGGAAATATTTAGTCTTCAATTTAAAACAAATTACTTTACCAACAGTGCAATATTTAAAAGTCCTTAAACTGATTTTTCTAAACTAAAATAATAGGGAAGAAAACTCTGAAAATCTCTTTGTAAAATAAATGATTCTACAAAACAATCCTGCAGAATGTATCTTTAAAAGAAAATTTGATGTAATACATGGAATTTTTCCTGAATAAAGGCACAGATCCAGAAAGAGGTTACATTATGGCTGAGATAAGCCAAAGACTAACATTTATAATGTTCACCATTCTATTGTGAAATGTTTGTTAACTCTACCTGGATTACGAATGACAATTTGTTTTGTCCCCAGAATTTACTGAACTAGGATCTCTAGTGTGAAAATATAACAGCATGACATTTAAATATACTTACAGAATTCACTTGCCTCATACTTAGCTGAAAAACTCGAGACCACTTTCCATGATTGACACCATCTTTCTAGGTCCCTTCAAACCCCTCTAAAACTTCATGAATTCTCTTCTATTTCGTTTCACATAGAGAAATAGCGCCTCTCCTTTCTGAGGCTGCCCCCTCCCTTTCTTCCAGGCCTTGCTCCATCCATCCAGGTCACAGTCATTACTCCTCTGCCTCTGCTTTTTCTCTCTCAGACCCTTGCTTGTCTTCTACCTTCTCTCTCCTTTTTGTCCTCTGGCACAAAATTTGTCTCACAACTTTAAGAAAGCAACAAGCTTATTGTTTTGCCTCCATTTATAATATACTAATAGCAAAGGAGAGCAAGGAAGGAAGGGAGCCTTGGAACATAGAGGTGTTTAGGTTTTGGTCTACTTGGTAGAGAAGAAATGCTAAGGTCCTCTTCCCTAGAAACTATGTCCAAGACAAGTCGGGACCTGCATGTCATATCAAGAGACCACAACTCTGATCACCTTGGCCTCAGCTACTGCCCACTTTTGCCCTTTCAGTCACCATGTACAATTTCTGAAGAACCATGTTAAATCACTGACTTCAAGACTCAAAGTTTCCAAATGGTCTTCATTTGTTATTCTTTTTTTAAAAATACAAAGGAACCCTCTTCTTTCTGGTGCTGGTGCCTGTCAGAGTTGCAGTTGGTGCTGGGACTATGGACTGGAGAGAGTGCAGGTTCAGTCCCCTCCAAGGTGGAACATGTCTACGCAGTGGTGTGGGGACTTGAAGCCAGGCTAACAAAAGGCAGGGAAACCCCTCACTAAACTTAGACCTGGAAGTTTCATGTGGCACTGATTCTTCTTGGGATGTTTGAGGTTTTAATTTGCTCAGTTGTGAAGGGTGGTGACATGGGAGCAGAGAGAGGTAAAAAGACCTTGAATAGTCCCCAGTTGGTCCCTGGGTGATGTCAGGGTCCTGCCTATCAGAGCACAGTTCTAGTTTCTCTGTTCTAGGTTCCCTGGCTTGACAGTGTTCTTACAGGTATTTTTCCTTTAGGTGACAGCTCAACCCCAAGCTTCAACTTCAGAACATTTTTATAAAATGTCCTTTCTCCATCAGCACAGGGATGTGCAAAGGGTGAAATGATGGTATATAGGGAGGCTGTGCATAGTAGTGGTGAGGAGTATACTCTCCCAGGTGGATTAGCTGAGTTCATATTCTAGCCCTGCCATGTCTTATGTGTGATGTTAGCCAAGGTAATTAACCTCTTTGTATTTGCTTCCTCATATGTAAAATGGGGAAATAATAGTACTGATTTTATGATTATTGTAAGGATTAAGTGAAACAAACTATGTAAATCACTTAAAAGAAAATCTGGCCCATAGTTATACTGTTCAATGAAATACGGGTTTTACTACAGAAATTTTCAATCTTTTTCATCTCATGGCACACAAACACTAATTACTAAAATTCTGCAGTACACCAAAAATTATGTATTTTTGCGATCTGACAAAAAATGTATAATTTTGATTTATTCACACCAGATGGCCATTGTTGTGTTGGTTGTTGTTATTTTTTATTTGACAATCTAAAGCAGTGGTTCTCAACCTTTCTAATGCTGCGACCCTCTAATACAGTTCCTCATGTTGTGGTGACCCCCAACCATAAAATTATTTTCATTGCTACTTCATAACTGTAATTTTGCTACTGTTATGAATTCTAATGTAAATATCTGTGTTTTCTGATGGTCTTAGGCTTTACAGCAGCAGTTCTGAACTTGTGGGTCGCGACCCACAGGTTGAGAACCGCTAGTAGGGTCACCTAAGACCATCGGAAAACACAGATATTTACATTACGATTCATAACAGTAGCAAAATTACAGTTATGAAGTAGCAACAAAAATAATTTTATGGTTGGGGTCACCACAACATGAGGAATTGTATTAAAGGGTCACGGCATTAGAAAGGTTGAGAACCACTGATCTAAGGGAAAAGAGGTCAGTGCCCCTTAATAAATAGGTATTACAAGTTTTAAAAATTCTTGTGGCACAATGGTTGAAAATCACTGTTCTAATATAATAAATTCCTACATTATTACACACACACACAAATATATAGAGAGAAATATAGATATAGATAGATATAGAGATATAGATATAGATAATATTAAATGCTAGTTCCATAAAGCCTTTTTCATTTTTTTTTTCTTTCTTCCTCCTTTGGATTAGCAAATCATTGATAAGGACTCACTGTATTTCAGTCTGGGGGGATATAGTGATCAGATGGACCCATGGAGCTGGTAAATAGGCCATTTCAGCAAAACATGATACATTTTATATGAGGGGCACAAGATCAAATAATAAATGAATGAATGAATGAATAAAGAAGTGAGTGAAAGATTCTATGTATTTCTACTTAAATATCAAGTGTTTAGATCCTTGAGAATAAATAAAAGTTTCTTTCAAAATCTGTGCTCCTCCATACATAATGCCATTTCTGCTATCATAACTACCCCAAAGTCCAGAGTGATTATAAGTCTGCATCCACCCGTTGTTAATCTTCCAAACGGGTAGCTGGGTTCCAGACAGAGCCAAACATCCAGGTGAGGGAGATATATCAAGATCCTTCCAAACATAGGTGGCAGAAAGTAATTACCATCTGCCTCAGCTCCTACCCTTCTCCCTCCCCGACTCTCCGGCTGAGAGTCACTGGCCGGGGTTGCTCTTTCTTTTACTCTTTCTTCTTCTTCTTCTTTTTTTTTTTTTAATCTGGTGTAGCTGTATTGGAAACTGAGAGCAGGTGAAGCATTCAGGCCCATGATGAATCGGGGCCAGACACAAATAGAAGACTCAAGGGCTTCAAAGAGAGACATTTAGGGCAGTTCTGTGCTTGGAGCTGCTGCTTGCACTTGCTAACAGCCAGAATCCAAAGGAGGCAGCTGCTGCAAAAGCACATAAATAGAAGAAGCGTGTTCCCAGCATTCCTATGGGAACCCACAGCAGTTCGGATTACCCGTTCCCCAGACACGGCTTCCTTTCAGCTGGGTGTCTTATATTAAAAGGGAGACCAAGGGGTACACTTCCAGAGTGGTGCTTGGGGGATATTTGTAGTTGGGGTTGCATGACTAATTCTCACAACACAGTATGGAAGGATTACTCCTGAGGATATTATACATTTTAAGAGTAGCATGAAAACGAGGGAAATCTGTCTTTTTCCTTCATGTTCCAAAAATGTAAGTGGTTTATTTTTTTTTGTCCCTAAAGTAGGTGTGTGTGTGTGTGTGTGTGTGTGTGTGTGTGTGTGTTAGAGAGACAGAGTCAGAGAGAGAAATGTCTAAGGAGGCAATCCAAGAATAACATATTTATTTTATTCAAATACAGTATTCAAATAATATTGGAATATCAATTCAAAACTGGATTTAAATTGGTATTTTTACAGGTTCAAAATGTGTTGTTTTCTTACCTTAGCTCCTGACCTCAGTGGAAACTTTGACTGTAAAGGGAATTCAGGATTAGACTGGGAACACATAAAACCCAGCACTGCATGATCCAAAGCTTCAAGAGATTCATGACCAGCAGCACAAATTTCTAACATCAAGTCCAGTTGTCCACTGGAGATTGAAAAATCCAAATTCCCAATGAGCAGGAAGAACCCCATGTGTCTCCTTCACTCCAGCAGATCACAGGGCTTTCTGTAACACAGGGACACTGCAGAGTAAGAAACAATGAGACCCGTGTGGGCTCCAGTCCTTCTCCTCCCTATTCCTGGCCAGGTCATTCCCCTCAGGCAAATCACCTGACCTTTGTGCCCTTCAATTTCTTCATAATAACAATAATGCATCATCATAATAATACCCATTTCACATGCTCGAGGATTAAATGTTAAATGTATATGTGAAATAGATATTCCAACACCTATGATTTAAAAAAATACTTTTATGGACATTATCCTAACTGATAGTGCTGTGAAACGTATGGCTTTGTAAAGATAAGTATTACAGAATTGTGAGTGCCATATTTGCAGCTTGCTATATTCTCTGGGTTAAGTATCTAAGAGGACAAGGCATTTCTCTCAAGCCATGGTTCCAAAGGCATGGGTGAATTTGGAATCCTTGCTTTCACTAGAGAAGGGTTTTTGCAAAAGTTTGACATATGGCAAGAGCCCACTGTGGCCAAGCCACAATTACAATCAAGTAATTTTTGCTGCAGTGTCCACAAAAGCTCCAGTGGATTCTTCTATGTAAAACATCTTTAAAACACACAGTAACGATGTGGAAATTGGCCCCTGATAGTACTTGGAAGCACTTGGAAGAGCCTGTTGGGTATTTTAGCAGCCTGATCTCTGCCCCGTTCAGCTGGTTAAGGGAACCTGCAGAAGGGATGTCCGCGTGGACCTTCCTCTCATTCAATTACTTAATAAGTATTTTATTTAACAGGGGCTGTGGGCTGAGCACTGGGGGAGACAGCAAGTAAACAAAGTGATGATCAACAATGTCTGGCTCTTCCAACAGGAGGGGCAAAGCCTCTACACCTGGCACTATGTGGACACCAGGGCTGCTGCCTGGTCCCCCTGGCTGTGGCCAGACCTGTGGTAGGACTAACTGGTGACTCACTGAGGGGCCTCCACAAAGCCATTCCTATTCAAAAATTGTACAAGAAAATGCATTATCAAAAAACCACAATCTCTCTAGAAAGAAACTCATAAAAGATTTCCCATTTTGCTCAGTCTGGAAGCTATGGGCATTCTTTAATTTAATAAATTCATTTGTTTAGCAAATACTTATCCAGGCTCTGTCATACAGCAGCAAATGCACAAATAATCTCTCCCCTCACAGAGCTATTGTTCTAGTGGAGGAGAAGCGTGATAGACTTTTTTAAAGTAAATTATGCAGCATATTAAAGCAAGGGTGTGGGAATTAAAAAATAAAAAAATAAATAAAGCAAGGGTGTGGGGTACAGGAGCACAAAAAAAGAGATGTGATTTGCAATTTTAAACAGCATGGTCAGAGAAGGCCTCACCCAGAAGTAAAATTTGAGCAAAGATGTAAACACAGTGAAGGAGAAAACCACAGGCCCCTGGGGGAGAACATTCCAGTTTGTGGGAACAGTGAGCACAAATTTCCCGAGGCGAGATGAAATCCGTGAACTTGGGGAAAAGCCAGGAGACCAGAAGGAGCAAAGTGATTATAGGGGAGAGGAATAGGAGACAAAGCAGAGAAACCATGGGGGTGTGGCAGATCATGAAGGAGGTGCAGGCCATGGGGAGGACCTGGGCATTTACTGAGGCCCAGATGCTTCCCCTGCAAGGAACTGAGCAGAGAAGCGACAGGATTAGGCCGCTTTTATGGCACTGAGAGGAATGGTGGCAATTAGTTTGCTCTTTAAACCTACTTTCCTCTCATTCAATTATTTAATAAGTATTTTATTTAACATGGGCTGTGGGCTGAGCAGTGGGGGAGACAGCAAGTAAACAAAGCAGTGATCAACAATGTGATCAAGAACATACTAAAGAGGGCAGGCAGCGAACCAAGTGTTGGGAAGAAGGAAGCCTGCAAAATGCGTAACATTATTCAATGGAAAAAGAGAAAGGAAGAATGCTTTAGGCAGAAATGGTAATGAGAATGAGAGTCATATGTCTTGGGATTCTTTTACATCATTTTCATGTATATCATTGCATAATCCACCCAAAAATTCTACATATGTGATAGGTACTATTATTATCCTCCACTGTACAGAAAGGGAAAACGAGGCACAGGAAAGTTAAGTAACTTGGTCAAAAGCTACAACTAGGTAGTGCAGGTGCCAGTACTGGAAACCTGACTCTGTCTGACTCATACCTTGTGCTCCTAACCACTTGGCAAACCTGCCCAGGGACCGGGGCTGAGAGAGGAAGCTGGAGAAATGACCAGGACTTCAGTTCTACCAAATTCATTATTTAAATGTATTGAGAACATATTCTGTGCCAGGCCTCAAATGCCAGGGCTACAGAGATCAATAACAAAGCATAGCTCCCATTCTGAAGGAATGTGCAATCTGGTGTGCCACATATGAAGGTTTAATAAATACCAAAGCAAAACTGACCATGGAGGTCCAGCAGTGCGGAGGCTCAGAGCACTTCTTACAGAACCCAGTCATGTTCCTGCCAACACAGAAGGCAGGAGCACTGGCCTGCTCGGCAGGAAATGCCCACCCCTGGCTGGCTCCAGGAGTCAAAGAAGTACACAGCACATCACAACAGAGTGGGGTAGGAATGTATCCCCCAGCCCTTTATTGGCAGGAGAAGAGTTTTTCCATGAGAACAAGGCACCTTAGCAACATAATACCATTTTGCTATTCAGGGTCTGACAGCAAAGAATACACAGAGGAGGAGGGGAAAGCTTTGGTGGTGTGTGATGAGGCAAAAGGTCCCAGAGGTTTGGCATACATGCACTTGTAACATTACAACAAACATCGCTTGTAATTTGTAACCTCCTTAGGGTTTTTCAAATGGTTTGTGAAGATCAATGTTTTGCATGTTCAAAGAGTTTAGGGAGTTTTCAACCTTCCCATCCAGACTGGCCTGTCATAAAGAACAAAGGAACATGGAATTTCTTGCAGGGATCTGAATTCACACAATGGAGCCTAGAGATGTAACATCATCAAAGATGGACTTTGAACTTTCATCAAATCGAAAGGAGAAACGAATATGTACTCCTTTATAGGTGTCTATCTAGTTCTGCTTTTATCTTTAATCAATAAAATTGGACTTTTAATTTTCATTTATGTACCCACACAGTGGCCATTATTATAAAGTAGTAGTTAAAAGCTTGGGCTCAGATAGATCTGAGTTCAAATTCAAGTTCTACCATGTATAAACCATGTGACCTTGGGCAAGTTAGTTGGGCTCTCCAAGCTTCAAATATCTCATCTATAGGATGAAAATGAGCATATATAGTGTTGCAGTGAGGATTAAGTGAGAGAACAATTTGCATGTCTGATATACAGTAAACATTAAATAAATGTAAACTATGTATTTTTTTCTTTTGCCATTAGCACATTCATTTTAGTCTTTATTATTCAACTTCTAGAAAAAACTAATTGAAAGGTGAGTGGAGACTCTACTTCCATTAAGCTAGAATTGTTTGGCCCCAAAGTAGAAGGCCCCTTAGGGGAGAACCCATATTAGGTTTACCTGTTGCTTTAAAGCAGTGGTTCTCAACCTTTCTAATGCCGCGACCCTCTAATACAGTTCCTCATGTTGTGGTGACCCCCAACCATAAAATTATTTTTGTTGCTACTTCATAACTGTAATTTTTCTACTGTTATGAATCATAATGTAAATATCTGTGTTTTCTGATGGTCTTAGGTGACCCTGCAAGCAGTTCTCAACCTGTGGGTCCCGACTGCTACTGTAGAGCCTAAGACCATCGGAAAACACAGATATTTAAATTACGATTCATAACAGTAGCAAAATTACAGTTATGAAGTAGCAACAAAAATAATTTTATGGTTGGGGGTCACCACAACATGAGGAACTGTATTAGAAGGTCGCGGCATTAGAAAGGTTGAGAACCACTGCTCTAAAGGAAAGGTTGATAAACTATGGCTCATGGGCCAAATCCAACTCCCAGCCTGCTTTTTATTTTTTATTTTATTTTAGTGGAATACAGCCTCACTCATTTGTTTGCACAGTGTCTATATCTGCTTTTGTGCTACAACAGCGGAGTTGAATACTTACAACAGAGACCATATGATCTGCAAAGCCTAAAATATTCATTATCTGACCCTTTACTGGAAAATTGTTCTGACCCCTGCTCTAGAAACATAAAACATCCATTCTTTCCAAATCACATAGCTCTAAAACTACACATTGGAAACTCATCTCCCCATGGAAAAATATAAAGGCTACCTTCCAGGAGTCAACACATTTATTCTGACTAGTCAATGCCAGGGGCTATGTGAGGTCTCAGAGAATACAAGGACTAATAAGGGTCCCTCCCCATGAACAATCCAGAGTCCAGTTGTGGATCAGATGAATATGCATCATGAGACAAGTTCTGTGCCAATGATGAGAGCAGTCGTTGGGTCAGCACTGAGGGCACTATAGTTGCTTCTCCTTTTCTATAGGGCCATCACTCTGTCACAGAAGAGGTGAAGTTTGAATAGAGACTCTCTCCACTGTGCTGGGTTTCACTTTCATATCTGTAAGACTGCAGGGAGAACCACTGGATGGATGATGAAGGCTATGACAGAGAATCGTTCTCAGATTTCCCTGGCAATGATGTGGAAGGTGATATGGGCTGGACAGGGAATAGGAACAGGGAGACTTCTGCAGAGATCACTGCTCTAATGCATGCAACAGTCAGGGGACTACAGCTTGTCCCTGAGAGTGGCTAAAAAAATTGAAGGAGTTGCTCTAGACCAGTTCCTCATTCAGTGGTTAGGGCATCGGTCCACACACCAAAGGGTCTCAGGTTTGATTCTTGGTCAAGCACATGTACCTGGTTGCAGGCTCTATCCCTGGCCCTGGTTGGGGTGCATGCAGGAGGCAACCAATCAATGTGTCTCTATCACATTGATGTTTCTCTCTCTCCCCCCTCCCTCTTTTCTCCCTTCCATTCTCTCTAAAAAAATCAATGGAAAAAAAATGTCCTTGTGTGAGGATTAAAAAAACAAACAAAACAAAAGAAATGGAAGGAGGTTGACCAATGAATTATATGTAAATAAACAAAGATAAACATGAAGAAAGTTTCATCATTCATTTATTCAATAATTTATTTAATACAATCATTTATTTAAGGCACTAGGGATCAAGGCACATTAATAAGCAAGACAGACAAGTTCCTGCTGTTATGCAACTGACATTCTAGTCAGAAGAGGCAGGCCATCTTAATTTGAGTTCCTCCAAAAACAGACCATGACACAAGGATTTGAGCGTAAATTGCTTTTTTGGGACATGATTTCAAGGAGCATAGGGAAGGAAAAAGAAGGAAGAAAAGTAAATAAGGGGTGTGTTAATAAATAAGCCACTGCTATGAGTAACCCAGGCTTAATCTCATTTTGCACACTTAAAAGAACATGCTTTAGAATTGTCAAAGGAAGACTAACTCCCTCTGCCCTCCTTTAAGAATAGAAACACAGGAAACAATGAGGGTGTATAGAAACCTCTGAAGGTGACTTTCGAAGTAGTTCAGGTCTATAAACAGTACTGTATCTGCCTACACAGGTGACAAATGATGAATAAATATATAAGAAAACTGAGATGGTGATAAATGCTATCAGACAAGGCAAACAGCTTGGTGGGATAAACAGTGACTGAAAGGCAAGCTTAGATGAGGTGGGTAGAATAGCAAAAAGAAGATCAGGGGAAAAAGCATTCAGGAGAACTAAAAATAAAGTGTAGAGTTCATATGGCAGGAACAAAGAGAAGAAATAGAGGAGAAGAAATAGAAGGTGAACAGAGGGTAGGAGGCAGGGGCAGAGTGGTACAGAATAAAGTCCCAGGTAGACAAGTAAGAAGCCAGACCACAACGACTTTACCAATCCAGACAAAGCATTAGGATGTTGTTCTATACGTGTTGACTGGCCACAGGGATTGTGAGCAGGGACATAACATGTTGTGATTAACATTTTTTGTTGTTGTTGTTGTTAATACGTATCTGAGGATATTTTTTCCATTGATTCTTAGAGAGAGTGGAAGAGAGAGGGAGAGACAGAGAGAAACATCCATGTGAGACAATCACAATTGGTTGCCTCCTGCAGAAGCCCTGACCAGGGCCCAGACCGGGGAGGAACCTGCAACCAAGGTACATGCCTTGTCCTGAATCGAACCCAGGACCCTTTGGTCCACAGGCAGACATTCTATCCACTGAGCCAAACTGGCTAGGGCTGATTAACATTTTTAAAAGTTCATCCTTGTTGCTCTTCTCTCTTTCCTTCTCTTCCGTTCCTAAACAGTTTAGTTCACAAGCCATTAGACAGGACTGGGCAAGGTCAGCTTCCCCACGGGGACAGAGCAGGATATCTGACTCTAAGGCAGGTGCAGAGAATATCCAGGAGGATGGTGAGGATGGTGGGTGGCAGCTACATGGCATGACATGTTGGAGCCAGAGCTGGAGGAGGAAAGGGTCTCCACATGGGCTTGGGGCCGCCCAGCCAAGGTTTTAGAATCCAGGTACAGCACAGAACCTGAGTAGAATGAGGAACATCACTCAGTGCTGAGTTCTGGAGCCCAAGAGAGATGAGGAGGGTGGGCAAGTGGGGAATAGACCAAAGAAGGGTGTTAGAACACAAGGGGGCAAGAAGGGCATCCACATATTTGAAACAATGGGTATAGGATGTTGGAGCCCAAGTGGGATAACGGAGGTATCCGTGTGTGTGTGTTGAGGGATGGGGTTGTGACAGCAATGGAAGATTTGTACATTCAGGGGCATTGATTAAATAAGTAAATATATTAAGGAGTGTGGAACCAGGTTTCTCACCATCAGAGAAGAGCAGCATAGATAGGGAAAGGGAGAAAACTGGAATGGACCCTGTGATGTTGATTGGAATTGGAGATATGGGTATGAATTTATAATTTGAGAGCAGGCAGAGATCTAAAAATGTTTACACATGCATGTATATCCATGCATGTTGTCTAGCTTTGCCTACTTGATGAGAAGGCCTGGGAACAGCAACACTTCAAATGGCAAAGAGCACGCCAAGCACCTAGATTGTAACTTCTAAATTCTCCACTCAAATGAAACAGTGATTTGAAGAAATGGCAGATTCCAAGGTTGGGATAAGGAATGTACTAAATAAGCCAGGAACATCTTATGTGGGAAAGTAAAGAGGTACTCAGAGAAAGATGTGTGTATCTCAAAGGGAGAGCTACTCCATTTCCTAGGTCTTTACACATACCTCTATGTCTACCCCTGTCCCCGGGAACCCCCTTCCCTGGGGACTCTTGCTTGTCCTTTTCCTATGTCTAGGAAGGTACCTTTTAGAGCAGGTATCATGTTCCCAGGCACTGAAATCAATCTATACATGCTTACATCACTATCTACCCCAGAGAGTAGAATCCATGCCCATCATGCTCATATCTGTACCCTTAGCACTTAGCATAGCACCTGGCATTGTGCTTGATAAACAACATTGGAGAAAGAAAGACAGATGAGGTTATAAATGTAAATTTAGAAATCATTTATAGAGCCAACAGAGGTAAGTGGGGAAAGCAGGAGATTTGGACGCTGCTTGGCCTACGTTTGAATTACAGTGTGTGACCCTGGACAAGGCATAAACTCTCTGAGCCTGGTTTCCTTCACATGTAAAATGGGTTGTCAGGTGGAGCCAATGTAATAAAGTTTGTAAGGCACTTAGCAGATACACCGCAGATTCTAGTTTCTTTTTCCCCCTCAAAAATAAAAATAAAAGCCATCAAAGAAGACTAGAAGTTCAGGATTCCAGGTTATAGTCCTGACTTCACTGTAACCTTGATATATGAACCCGGCTAAGTTATTTCATTTCACAAGGCTTCTTGGTAAAGTTAGATGTGGAAAAATGAAGGAGTGAGGAGTGGGCTTTATGACCGTCCTGCTACCAAGGACGGTCTCTAAAATTCAGAGCTCTAAAATTGTAAATGCTTTCCTTTTTTTGGATGATGAGTACAAAAGGTTAAGAAAGATTTTGCTATATTTAAAGCATGTTCCTCAGTTTTAGCAGTCAAGGCATGCGAAGTCCATCTTATGCTGAATCGTAAAATTGACTCATTTATACCTGCTTAAAGTATAGGTAACTTGAGAAGTGGTGGTGGTGTTACACTACTGTTGAGCGTATTAATAATTTATGAGCCATCAAGGAATTAACACACATTTTCAATTCTCACTGCAATTTTCTTATTCATAATTCTTTGCCTAATTGCTTTTTCCTTAAAAAATGGGGGAGCTGAGACCTTGGATGTTTGCCTAATGGCTCAAACACAGCCATGACCCATTGCCAAGTCTTTTAGTCCTTTTATAGCCTGGGGACATTTGCCATTGAAAGAAAGCTGATGGGTTTGATTTTCCTGAAAGAGATATTTTGTACTGAACTCTGACCCCATTAAATACTTTGGCCATTGCCCATTCAATGTAATGAGAGCAATAAATTTGTTTTAATTTAGGACATTATCAAGTAGGGAATATTGACAAAAACAAAATAATGTTTTGAAAACAGCCAGAATGAAATCATGAATAAATAAACATATTGAGCTTAGCTGATAAATTAACAAATGCTTATTCTTAAGAGTCTGACTGGGCTATTTCAAAGTTAGGCCAAAGGTGATCCCACTTCTAATGGAGTCTCTTTAGGCCAGAGAAAAGGTGTGCTGCACAGAAAAACATTGCAAAGTCTCAGAAGGCATTTATCCCTCTGACAGATCTGTTTTAAATAGATCTATTTATTTTCAGCTGAATGCCAAAGGGAACAGTCAGATGACTCTAGTAGCCTTTTCTATGACAAGGCATTTATTTTCCTTGTGTAAACACCTTTATTAGGGATCTCAGAGGGCTGTTTCCTCCACCTTTCTTTGTATTAGTCGTGTAGATATTAGTGTCAAAAGAACTGAAATTCTGGTTAGATGTTACTTGTATATGTTTCCTTTTGAGTGAGAAAAATGACTCCTAACTTGGATATATTCCTTGTGAGGAAGGGGAAGAAAGGGGATAGGGTGCATTGATCCTCGTGTTAATATTCTCATGTAGGTAACATCATTATGACAGATGGCCAAAAGAAACAACAAACCACCCAGCATATTTACAAGGCTGTGAAGCCTTGGATATGTTGCCTTATGCAAAGTCCAAATGGCTAACTCTTCCAGGTTACAGGTAGCCTGAGGGTATTTTCAGCTGCATACAAGCTAATTGGACCAACTTGAGTGAAAGAAGAATTTGCCTGAAGTCTTTAATCATACTGGTAACCTAACGGTTTTCTGTTCAACATAGCCCAGGGCAGTGTTTAGGAGGAGGGATCCATGCAAGATCAGCTTAGGAAAGCTTACACAAGATCAAAAACACACACACTGAACTTTCTAAAAGAAAGTATCTCGTGTTTTGGCATCACTGCATGGGGACAGGCAAGCCAATGTTGGTCAGGGGGAAAGTAACATCCTAATATATAAAAAGCCAGGTGCCATCATGATCAAAACAGACAGATAAGCAAACAGCAGGCTAGGGAGCTGAGGGAGCGGAAGCTGTGGGCCCCCAGCCACCCAAGGCATGGTGGCAGGAGGAGGGAGCTATGGGCCCAAATGACCAAAGGACTGGTCCGGCTCTCACAGCATGGTGGGGTGGGGCTGTGGAGGCTGAGGAGCCTCGCGGGGCAGGGGCTGTGAGCATGGAGCTTCCCGGGGTGCCTGAGCAGAAGAGCGTTGTGGGGTGGGGGCAGTGATCATGGAGCATCACAGGGCAGAGGCTGTGAGTGTGGAGCTTTGTGGGATGGCTGAGGTGGTGGAGCATCGGGGCAGTGGCTGAGGCCAAGGAGCCTCACGGGGCGGGGGCTGTTAGTGTGGAGCTTCGCAGGGTGGCTGAGGCAGAGGAGCATCGCAGGGTGGGGGCTGTGAGCATGGAACCTTGCGGGGCGGCTGAGGTGGAAGAGCATTGTGGGGTGTGGGCAGCTGAGGCTGAGGAGCCTCGCATGGTGGGGGCTGTTAGCATGGGGCTTCGCAGGGTGGCTGAGGTGGAGGAGCATCGCAGTGTGGGGGTGGCTGAGGCCGAGGAGCCTCACAGAGCTGGGGGCTGTGAGCGTGGAACTTCGTGGGGCAGGGGCCATGGAGGTGGAAGAGCAACACTGGGTGGCAGACATGGCCCTGATTGCAGCTAGGCCTAGGGACCCTAACCGTGCATGATTTAATCATGCGCTGGGCCTCTAGTGTTTTATAAGATCTAGCAAAACACAAAAAAGCTAATCTGCTTTCTGATATGATGATGACTATTTCTCTATGAGAAATTGAATGTTCATCTTTATATGCAAAAGGCCCAAAACTCTAACTTGTCACTAAGTCAGTGAGCTCCCCTTATGGTAACAGACCAGTAGTTTGACATATGCTATGATTAAATGTAGTGTGTTTCAACAAAATAAACTGATGAACAAAAAAGATCCAGAGACATAAAAGCATGGAACAGACTGTCCAATCGCAAGGGAAGGCAGGGGTGGGAGGGTGAGTGGGAAGAGATTAACCAAAGAACTTGTACCCATATATGCTTAACCCATGGACACAGACAGTGTGGCGAAGGCCTGGGGCGGGAGGTGAGGGCAGGCTAGAAAGGGTTAATTGGGGGGAAAAGGGGACATGTGTAACACTTAAAGATAAAGATTTCTTTTTTAAATGTAGTGTGTTTTAGAAGAAAGAGCATGGACTAGAAATTTGAAGATCTTTTGTTCACATTCTTGTTCTGCCTCTGTTATGCATATTATTCAAACTTTCTGAGCCTAACTTTCCACCTGCATAGAATGGAGGTAAAATTAATGCCTTCCCAGACACCTCCTTTTTACCTCATAAAGTGAAAATGTTTTAAGCTAATCAATAGAAAAGTATGTGCAAGCTATAAAGCCCTTTGCAAATCTAAGAAATTATTATTATTATATCATTATGATAGAAGTTAATGCTCCAGGTCTTTAACTTTTTATGTGGTTGCTGTAATTTCCCTCTTGCTTTCAAGTCATGTGGACTGTACTTATATATTCACTGCAATTCACCAAATCTAAGTCCCCAGCTCTGCAAAAACTACACTTGGACAAATGTGATAAAAATGGACTGTATGCCCATCTGAAGTCTTCCCTGGAATGCAATTCAGTCAGAAGCCATTATGGCACTAGCAAATATTCTGAGATTTCATGAAAAATCCCACAGCCAAAACCATGATTCATTGCTCCAATGCCAAAAGCATTTGGCAGGCTGTATTTGGAAGACACAATACTGGCCACTTTTGAGGTTTGAAATGGGTCCATGTGGACTCACTGTGGTACTGCCTGCTACCACCCTCTGGAAAGATGGCACCAGAAGTCCTCCAAGTCTCTTCCGACAGAATTTTCCTTCTTCCTCTTGGGCCTTGGTTAACAATATACCTTTCTGGATTAATAGATAACATCGTGTTTTAGGGTTGTTGTTTTTTCCCACCCCTTGGCCATTGCAACATAAATATTCTACATGTATCTTATATAAAACACTTTGTGAAGCAGTCCGGATTTTCCAGTACCTAGCATGCCATTTAAACCTCTAATGATGGATTTAAGTAAAAGTGAGTTCTTCACACTTTTCTTTTGCTTCATCTTTGACGGTGGTGTGGTTCTTCCTTTGAAACTGAGCATTAAAGGAGATCGTTCTTTCAAGCAAATGGCACAGTTCAGTTACAGTTGTTTTTTTTTCTGGTTTTGTTTTTTTGTTTTGTTTTTTTTTTGTTTTGTTTTGTTTTAGTTTTTGTCATTTCAGTCTGATTTGCAGGAGGAAGTTAAGGACAGAATGATCATCTATGACCACCCTACATTTCCTGTAAGTCAAATGGAATACATATACACAAAAAGCTACAAACACCACGTGAGTTGTAGTGGTAATGTGTGGCCAGGTGTGCTGTGGCATGTGAGTGGGAATCAGGCATTCAGACCTGGCCAAATGTCAGACACTTCAGATAAGGAAGATAAAAATCTTCTGCCTAAGATGGAACTATGAAATCTCACTCTGCCTTTCCAAAACATCAAAGCCCGTTTCACAAGAGTACAGGGTTCATGAAAACCTTTAAAGAACCACGGAATGTAAGAGATAGAGGGACCTGGGATGTCAGGTCATCCAGGTGACCACTTACATCCTTCTTACAGCACCCAGGGCCATCAGATGCTCCAAACACGGTTTGAACACTTTCAGGGATTGGAAGTACTCCCTTCTAGAACAACTCAATCTATGCCTAGACAATTCTATTTTTAGGAAATGGGCTATTTTGTTTTAACTATACCCAATGTCTAAGGCTCAGTTTAACCCTGTGGGTAATGTCACCTACCTGGAGTGTGTACCAGTCCTGCATGTCAGCCAGTGACAGTCCAATCTAACCATTTGTTGGCCTGGCACAACTCTCTCCTTCTTAGTTACAAAATAATCAGTGGAAACTCTGTCCAGGGTCTGTGAAATCCAGATGTATGTTCTATGGATTTCCCCCTTTAAATGTATCCCCACCCAAAAGAAATAAAGCAAATCTAACATGACATCTTTATTCTTACTAAACCCATGATGGCGTCTAATAATCAGTAATTTGTTTAAGTGTACAGAAAAACTCTGTTTTAATATTTATTTTTTTCTGGAGTTTTGTCTGCAATGTATATTAACCCACTAATTTAGATTATAGACTCTGCCTTACTCCTGCTTTGAAGAATTTAGGCTAGCTTTGGGGTATATTCCATTTTCTAGCATTTTTTCCATACTTCATAGCTCTTCTGTAATTTACATTTACTTCTCATTGCATATTTTTTGCCTAATGTGCTTGCCATGAGCATAATTTTCTCTGCATTCATTTCAGCCAAAATAGCCTCACGATTTCATTTTGAACACCCTCCTTGTCTTTGGTCAGGGTGCATAGTTTATTCACAGACCATGTGACTCTTAGCAAACATGCTAGTTTGTGCTGACAAGCCATGGCCTAAATAACATGCACACACAAATGTACAAATCACATATGGGGACTTGGGTGAGAACTATCCTAAGTAACAGACAGCCTGCTGGGTAGTCTACACCTATAAAGAAGCAAGGATTGAGAAGCAAGAAATATGTTTTCAATTTTGGTTCTGTTCTTCATTCTAGATAAATTATTCATTTCCTAGTGCAACTTTGTAGGAGACAATGGCTGATGATTATGCTGATCTTTACAAATACATCACAGAGCTTATATGAACTGTTTAGCCTAAAATGACTGAAACACTTTTAGCACTAAAATAAGATATATCAATATGATGTGAAAGTATGCAAAAGGTAACCTAAAGATCATATTATTCTCTTTGAGAGAGAAAATTTCATTTTATTCTCACAAAAAGTATACATGAAATAACCCGTATAATATTATATATTATTCACATATATGCCTCTATATGATATACAGTATCCTTTTAGCATAAAGAAGCCTATCTAGTTGAATAGTAATATCGAAACACTGCAAAATTGAGTGCCTTTCTTACCTGTCATTAGTTCACATTTACTTTCATTGAATTCATGGTACAGCTGCATCCCTGGAAATGCTTATTTTCACTGACCACAACTTCAGCAAAGAGAGGGCCCGCTGTTTCTGTTTAAACTCTGGGCTTCTGTGAAACTTCTGCTGATGTCAGGATGCACATGTGTTGAGGACAACTAGTTTCATTGATAGGAGTCTGGTTTCTTCTGCTTTGTTTGACTTGGGCATGCTTAGCTTCCATCTGTCTGTCATCCTGTAACAGCATCCAGAGCCAGAGTATGTGGTATCTGTTGGGCAGGAAGGTTAAGTCCCCTGGCACAAATTGCATTCAGCAACTGAATAAATAAGGCAGCTTGAAGATGGGCTTTTATTCATAGGAAACCAGATAGCCTTTTTGATGATAAAATATTTATTCTCTATTATCTTGTTGTTGCTAAGACTACTGCGCATAGCACATTTCTTAAAAGGAGCTAGGGTGCTCAAGAGGTTATGGGTATTAGTAGAATATATTTTATTTTGAAAAATATCCTGAATGACATTCTATCGCCCAGAACTGAGTGTGGTTTGCCATTTAATGTGGATTGAGATCACAACATATCCCACTTTAAGTCAATACTTTTTCTTCTTCCTTTTAATCATTGCTTTCCTCTAAGAAACAGCATCTTTCCTTTATAGCTTAAGAAAGTGAGGCCAGCCCAGCCAGTGTGGCTCAGCAGTTGAGTGTCAACCTAGGAACCAAGAGGTCACCAGTCAGGGCACATGCTTGGATTATCGGCTCAATCCCCAGTAGGGGTGTATGAAAGAGGCAGCCGATTTATGATGTTCCTCTCTCATTGATGTTTCTATCTCTCTAACCCTCTCCCTTCCTCTGTCTCTAAAGATCAATAAAAACATATTTAAAAAAATAAAAGAAAGTTAGGCCAACCCTGGCTGGTGTGGCTCAGTTGTCCCATGCACTGAAAGGTTGCTGGTTCAATTCCCAGTCAGTGCACTTGCCCAGGTTTCAGGCTCAATCCCCAGTAAGGGGTGTGCAGGAGATAGGAGGCATGAGGAAGTAGACGATGGATGTTTCGATGTTCTACTCTTACATCAATATTTCTCTCTCCCCCCTCCCTTCCTCTCTCTCTAAAAATTAATTTAAAAAATCTTAAAAAAAAAAAAAAAGAGTGGCCAAACATGGAGTTATTTGTATGGTAGTAAGTGAATTAATTGTGGAAATTTAGAAAATGTTCTCCGAGTGAACAATAACATTATTTAACATACTTGTATTATTTTAACTATTTACAAAGCCCTGTGGGAGATCCAAAGGTCTTAGATAGGACCTCTGCCCCTCAAGAGTATCTGTTTAGTGGAATTCATTAGCACACCCATGCAGATCATTCTTCACCACAGCAGGCTCTGATAAGCACTGTGAAAAGAATGCGAAGTGCTAGAGGGTATGGGGTTCAGACTGGGGGTTTCCAAGAGGACTTTGAGGACATGCTGTCTTTGAGTTGGACCTTGATGAATAATCAAAGTAGGTAACATTAATTGAGTGCTTACTAAATGCCAGCACTGTTCAAAGGACTTCAATCTTATTAACTCTTTTCATTCTCATGATTAACTTTGTAAGTCTTATATTCCCATCTTATAGTTGCTTACACAGAGGTATAGAGTAGTTAAATGAATTTGTCAAAGGTAGTAGAGCTAGTAAGTGATGGAGTCAAAATTCAAATTCAAGGAGTCTGGCACAAGAATGCTCATTCTTCACCACAACACCACGCTGCTCCCTGTCAGGGGTAAAAAAGACATCACCAGGTAGATTCAAGTATGGGAGCAGCTCAGCTACCTCCATGGAGTAGGGAAAATTTAGGAATCTTTGCAAAGTCCATTAGTGTGGCTTGAACTTGGGAAAAGCGGGGGGCGAGGGGTGTTGTATAATGCAAGATACACACAAAATACAAGGAAGATTCAATTTCAGAGGAATTTGAACATCAGCCTGAGGAACTACAGTGGGGGAAGGTGTGTGCATGGTAAGATTTTTGTCACAGGAAGACCTTGTGAAGGGGAGGATCGAGTGACTGGAGAGAAGGACATCACTTAGGGATCTATTAGTTAATGAAACATTCAAAAACTAATTTTTTTTAGTGTCATCTATGTTCCAGTCACTGTTCAGAGTATTGAGTATGTAGCAGGAAATAGGGAGACAAGATAGACAAGGCTTCCAACCTTATTTTGTAAAAGAATATGGACAGAATGTAAATAAATGGATAAATAAGCAAGATAATTTTATGGAATTCTGAAAGAAAGAAATAAATTGATGTGATGTGATGGAAAGTGACCATAGGCAGAGGATGGCCACTTTGGAATGGTGGTCAGGGAAGACCTCTCTGAGGAGGTGACATTCCAACTGAGGCCTGAATGGCAGAGGAGCCAGGCATGGGTGAAGGCAGGACAAGGGTCCAGCCAAACAGGATTGGGTTCATCTAGGATTCCAAGCAGAGTCAATGCAAAAGCTCTGGATTGGGAAGGAGCTTGGAGAGTTGATGGGACAGAAAGGATGCCCAAAAGAAGTGCTTAGCACAAGCTGGGGAGTGGCGTACCTGCAGAGGCCTTGTGGATGAGGGTAAAGCATTTGCATTGTATTCTAAATGAACTGGGAAGCCAACGGAAGTTTTTCAGTAGGTGAATAGCTTAATCTGTTGTATATTTTGAAAAGGTCACTCTGGATAATGCACAGAGATGGATTTTAAGGGGACAGGAGTTAAAGCAAGAAGATCAATTAGGAGCCAGATTGCAGAGGTCCAGACAAGAAAGAGATTACTAGTATATGGCCTAGAGACCTTTAGGGAATAGAGAGATGGATAGATTAAGATTACATTTTGTAGGCAGAGCTAAAAGTTTTAAATTAGGTGAGAGATGTGAGAAAAAGAAAGGTACCAAGAATGATTCCAAAAATTTTGACTTAAGTAACTGAAGGATGCAGTGGCAGGAATTGAGATGGAGAGACGTGGCTTGGGGAGAGGATATTAAGACTTCTGCTGTGGACATTGTGAGCGTAGTCCTGGAGATAATTATGCAACTTATTTGAGGATGCTAAAATGTGGATAAGAAAGATGGATACAAGACAGATATCTAAGTAACTGACCGATGTGATGAAATATTAGTGTGAGGGTTTTGATAACTTTAGGTTTTGAGTCTGAAGAAGTAGGAAGGTGGCAATGCCATGAATCAAAATGATAAAAGAGTAAGAGGAGTGTGGGGTAAAGAAGGATTAATGAAGGCCAGGAATTTGGAAGAAATTCCCTTTTGAATAGTGGATCAGCACACATGCTTTGGAATATAAAAAACTTGGGTTTGAATTCTATATGAGCCATTTATCAAACCTGTGTGTTACTCAGTTGCTCCATCCTCAGTTTTCTAACCTATAAAAGGAGAGAAATGATTTGATAATTATAAAGATTAAATGAGATTATGTATGTAAATGATTAATACATAGGAAGCATGCGACGTATATTATTGTCACTCTCTTTTAATTGCTACCATAACAATAACAATACCTTCTGGGATGTATTTGACTTATATTGGTTATTAGTAAGATAATAATATTGTGGTTATTAGTTCCTTTAAAGTAAGGCTTGCAAGCATATTAACCCAGATTTTAGATTCAGTGCTCCTTTTTGTTATATTTAATTATTAAAACAAACTCAAAATTATTTAGGTACTTGTCTCATCTAAATAAACTGAGGATCAGAAAGAATGACATGCCCAAGGTTACAGCTGGGAATTCTAGCCTACCTGGATCTGACTTACTACTAGATCTGACTTACTCCAAATACGGTAGCCTCCTCCCCTCTTATCCACAGTAGATACATTCCAAGATCCTCAATGGATGCCTGAAATCATAGGTAGTACCAAACCCTACATATATTAGGTGTTTTTCTTATGTATACATACTTATGATAACGTTTATACTACTCTTGCACTTTGGGGCTATTTAAGTAAAACAGGGATTACTTGAGACAAGTACTGGGATACTGTTATAGTAGATCTAATAATCAAGATGGCTACTAAGTACATAAGGAGAGGGTAGCATACATTGTATTATTGAGGAATTCTACTCCAAGTCGTATTCCTTGGATAAGTGGTTATGCTGGACAAATAGATGATTCAATTTAAAATTCATGGATTGTTTATTTCTAGAATTTTCCATTTAATATTTTTATACTGTGTTTGACCATGAGTAACTGCAACCATGGGAAGCAAAATCATGTACAGTATATGGGGGGCCATTGTAACTCTGAACCCTTTCCTGAATTGGTTAAAAAAAATTTTGTTTCAGTTTGCCAGTTCTCTGGGATCTATGCTGAGTGAAAAAAATCTGTTTTATAAAAATGTTCTTAGCAAACCACCACCATGGTTTTCACAGTGTGAAATGGTGCATCTCCTTGAATTTTCCAGTGCTGGACAACATTCCCCTCAGGGCCTGTCTTTGGAGGAGATGAAGAGAAACCTTCAGTTCTCACCAGTTGACAAATATGGTAAGTGTACACATTCTTCAGACTAATTAAGGAAACTGCCCAGGAAGGTGATATCTATTGGATAACGAGGTGGGAAATTTCTATTTTGTAATAACTAGAAGTGAAGGTCACTTTTAAAATATTACAAAAGTGCAAAGTTTGATCTTGAAGTTGTATAATTCTACATTTACCTTTGAGTTTAATGTGTGAGTGTGTGTGTGTACATATATGTGTGTGTGTGTGTGCAAGTATATGCGAGTATGTGTACACATGGGAAATGTACAACCCTTCTTAGGAAAATCATCTCCTGCATCCTGTGACATTTCAAACACACTGTATTGCTGCTTTACCGAGCCCATGCCTCTAAGCCCCACATCACAGGGATGTAGGGAGGGAAGATGAGTTTCTACACTTATATCATACGCTGGGGGAGTACTTCCCCTTTAACAACCACCCAAGGGTAAAAGGTACACCCAGCCATTTCCTCAAAAAGGTGGAAAGGAAATAAGGGTCTCACTGATGAAATCCATCTGGCACAGGACTGCTTTAAAAGGAATTAATGAAGCTCTTTGAAATCGTTAACACAGTTGTTTGCAGGCCCCTGAAGCCAGAGGTGGACAATTGCCCTTATCATCACTGCCATATGCACGTGCTGGGCCGGTAACCTCCTTTTTCCAACCTCTAAGCCTGAGATGCTCTACATTATTTGGAATGTTAGCACAACGGGCTCATTTATTCATGGGAACTTCCTCTGACAATATGGAGGACTGGGAAAAAAAAAAAAAAAGTATGTCCGTTAAAGAGATTAGATTTATTCCAAGCACCGAGTTTGGGGAAGAGTAAGTTGGATGGTGTGTTCCCAGTGCTGTGATTTAGATGGCAATCGAGCCCGGAGGCCCTCAGCTTCGGGATCCTCACCAACACACCTCATCTGCAGAGTATCGCTACCTCAGGCATTGGGAAGCTTTAAGACACAAAGGGGAGAATTATTCTGGGTAGATGCAGACAAACTACGTGGGAACACACTCAAGGAAGGAAACGCTGTGCTTCTGTTCCCAACACATGCACAGAATGCAACTGAATGCTTTTTATCATCAATTTTATTACACAATTGGCCAGTCCAGTAATGGGAGATGTTCTTTGAGTGTTACATGTTTGATAGATATAATATCATTTTCTCAAATCTTTACAGATGGGACTACACAGCAACAAAATATAGGGCACCCCTAGAAATGGGCGCTTTAACCAGAAATCTTACCTTTCATGATAGAGTTTCAAGATGAAGCATTTCTTTGATTCAACAATCTGTTTCTTAAAGGAATAAGACTTGGAGTAGAATTCCTCAAGATGGAGAAATAAGACAAAGGGATGCAATAATACAAAAGTTGCATTTTTCTATGCCTATCTGAACCAAGGGTAAAATAAAACATGAGGGTGTTTGGATGGAGTGGGAGCCCCAGTAGACAAAGAAGATATATTTACTGCCCTCCCCTATAACCATCAAATTGTGCAAGGAAGAACCCTTTAATTGCCCTCCATTTCCACTTCATAAACCCGCTGTGGTTTAATAGCAACTTTATGAACTGTTTCTTCTCCCCAGCCTCACACCCCAAAGAGCAGGGCTAGAGTTCACCCTAAAGTAACAGAACATGTGCAGACATGGTTCAGTCTTTTCCGAAAGCCAGTGGTCAGATTTCACTTGGGTGCCCCTTACGCTGAGTGGCTACCCAAGAGCAATATATTTGTCCTTCAACTCTGGCAATGACAGCTTCAGTAATAAATGGCGACATCCATGCCCTGCTGATTTCGCTACACCTCCCTCAAGGAGAGCCTGCCCACACTAGAGGGATGTGCGCTCACAATCGGATTTCCATTGGAGTGATGTGGGGAGAGAGGCATGGAGCATTGTGAGGCAGTAAAATCCTTGTGGTACATCAGAAGGTTGATTACAGTAATAAAAGGATTATGACCTTACTAAAGCATCTATGCATGCCTGAATGAAGTCACAGTTTCAGGCTGGACAAAAGGAATGTTTTTGCTCTAGGGTGTCGATTTTGTTTGAGTCCACCCAGAATTAGGACTCAGGAACGTGTGTACTGCTTCCCCTCATCTCAGCCGGGGTCAGCCCTGCTGAAGGCCGGTCCGCAGCAGCAGCAGTTACGGCTTTCCTCACAGAAGAGTTTATGTGCTGCCTAAGAGATTCTGACAGAGATGTTCCTTATGAAAATAAATACGCCTATCCAGCTGCATATTGCTAGAAGTCTTGATGCAAATGTAGATGGCTGAGTCCTGAAAACTCTGCTATCAAAGGGGAGCGAAAGCAGCAATAGGTATTGACAAATGTGCCCATTTTCCCAGAAGCAATGAATAGCTTCCTCACTAGGAATGCAAAGGTAAGTGCTTCCCTGCCTTGCCCTGAGTTCTCTAACATAGAGGCCAGATCCTGAGTCACTGGCTCATGTTCTGGACACACCCAGCTCTATTGCTTTCATGAGCATCAAATGCCACTGGTTTTTAGACCTAAGCATTAACATGCACTTAAAAATTGGGCTCTTAGCCCTGCCGGTTTAGCTCCGTGGTGGAGCATCAGCTATGAACCAGGAGGTCACGGTTTGATTCCGGTCCGGTCGGGGCACATGCCTGGGTTGCAGGCTCCATCCCCAGTAGGGGGCATGCGGGAGGCAACCAATCAATTATTCTCTCTCATCATTGATATTTCTATCTCTCTCTCTCTTTCTCTCTCCCTTCCTCTTGGAAATCAGTAAAAAACATATATATTTTAAAAAAGAAAAAAAGAAAAAAGTTTTGGGCTCTTAGGTAGGAAAAAACAAACCAGAGCCAACCTACTCCAGAGAATGGCTCTTTCCTTTATCCCTACTGCCATCTCCACCTTCCCTTTTTAGCCATAGTTTTTTTTTTAAATATATATTTATTGATATCAGAGAGAAAGGGAGAGGGAGAGAGAGATAGAAACATCAATGATGAGAGAGAATCATTGATCGGCTGCCTCCTGCATGCCCCCCATGGGAATCAAGCCCACAGCCTGGGCATGTGCCCTCTATTGGAATCAAACACCGGACCCTTCAGGCCGACGCTCCATCCACTAAGCCAAACCAGCTCGGGCTTTAGCCATAGTTTTTTAGTACTCACTCTGTGTCAGACCCTGTACTGATTGACTTATATGCCTTACCAACCTTTGAGTAAGTACTACTGTTTCTCCCATTTATAGATAAAGACATGGAGACTTAGAAAGGTTAAGCTGACAAACATCCCAGAACCAGTAAATAGGGAAGCCATTGTTTAAACCCAGACTTGCCTGCCATGGAAGCCCATGTTTTTAGCTACCATGATATACCATTTTGCTGAACTGTACCCTTGTGTATTCCAAACTCAACATGCCACCTTGCCAGCTGGGATCCAAAGCAGACAGCTAGCATGTATGTTCCTCTGGTCTCAGCTCTCTGTTTTTATTTTAAAATTTGCTTTTGTTTTACAACTGCTTGCCAGCAACACTTGTCTGGACTCCGTTTCCATGAACCAGGAGAAGCTGCCTGGCAGCTGTGCATGGCACTGGGTGGGTGAGGCTGGTGGAGAATAATGGGGAGATGGACTCAAAGGCCAAGTAACAGCTGAACTTCTTTTCTCATGCAGGCTACGTGTCCGATCCCATGAGCCCGATGCATTTGTATTCTTGCCGGAATAGTGGCAGCTTTGAGGACAGCAGCTGACAACATTCTGCATAGACCTAAGGAGAGTGTTCCCCCCAGACAGACACAGCAGTTTCAACCATTGGAGACTTGCTTCCAAATAGAATATTTTACCCTTTAAAATCTCCTTAAATTTGCTTGTTTACACCAGTCCTATTTAATTCCCTACCACAAGTTGGGCTTTGGATCCATAGCCAAGGAATGAAATGCAAAAGAACCAAGACGGAATGTATTTGAAGAATTGGTTTTAATTTTGCAAGTGAAAAAAACAAATTTATGTTGTTACTTGGAGATGGGGCCTACATCTGTGGTGGGCACAATTATGTTTTCCTAGATTGAATTATGTAGAATTGTGCTTGAGAGGCATGGGTTTGATTTCTTAGAATATTGTTTATTTTCTTATCTCGTTATGTTACTTTTAGTGTCCAGCTTGGTGATTAAAGATTCTTTTGGTGGCATATAAAATTGATTCAGAAGTGTGTTTCATTCCAACAAGACTGGTACTAAGTATACCTTCTTTTAGACATATTGGTAGAAAAAAAGCCATGACCTTTAGATCAAGAAACTTGCATAAATATAGCACTTAATAATTTAGCCTTCTTTTCTACATCTCCCCAAGTTCTCTATACTCTGCATGGTCAACATGCTGCCTTCAGGATCCAGGTGTCATAAATGCAATTGGTACAATTATGAAACTGGCCCACAAATGCAAACCTACCATTCACACCAGAGTCTGACATAGTGCATGGGGAGGGTATCCGAGGTACCTGTTGCCTTCAGAAAATAACAACTCTGCCCTCCATGCTCATTTCAACCAGGAAGACAGAACTGCTTCCACCAAACAAAATCGTTTTGCCATTACAATACAGACTTGGAAAAATAACAAGCAGGAAACCGTAAAAATTAAGTGTGTTGAGTACTGCTTTTAACATACATTTGCCAATGACACATCTAATAAGATTAGTGAAGGAAGATTGGGTGTCCTCTAAACTAAGGTTTCTAGATCTCCGCACGAGTGACATTGTGGAGGGGATCCTTCTTTGTGGAGCTCTTCTATGCACTGTGAGATGTCTAATAGCTTTCTGGCCTCTACCCCACCCAGATCCCAATAACAGCTCCCTTAAATTGCAACAATCAAAACTCTCTCCAGATGATTCTAAATGTGCCCTGTGGGACAAAATTGTCCCAGGTTGGGAACAACTGTTGTAAATCCTGAGAGGACAACTAGGGGCCCGAAAAGCAATAGGGAGCCTGATTGACTCTAGGCAAATCTGCCTTTTCCCCCTCCTGACTAATGTGGACTCATTTACAAATGGAACTGAATAGAAGTGCTGATGGCTCCTTCCTGGTGTGTGGCAAGTTCCTTCATCCTCCCCTCCACCAATTAGAAAATAGGTTTCTGCCCAGCTGGTGTGGCTCAGTGGTTGAGTGTTGACCTATGAACCAGGCGGTCATGGTTTGATTCCTGGTCAGGGCACATGCCCAGGTTGTGGGCTCGATCCCCAGTAGGGGGCGTGCAGGAGGCAGCTGATCAATGATTCCCTTTCATCACTGATGTTTCTCTCTCCCTTCTACTCTGAAATTAATAAAAATATATTTACAAAAATAAAATAGGTTTCTTGAGGGCCATTTCTATCAGAATAGCAACTCTGCTCATTTCTTATGACCTCTGGATGCAAAGTCGAAAGTCAAAAGTCTGCACACGCTCTGAATAGTTTCTGGATAGCCCAATGTGAGTCCAGAGGTACAGGTTAAAACCATGGGACTTCTAGTTAGATGTATCCATTTGTAGCCCCCAGCCTTTTTATTTCCCTACCCAATTATTATAGTCACAGGTACTCAGTCTGCCATGCCAGTTGCCAAGGGGCTTTATAATAAGCAGAAATGAGGACCCTGAAGTGGCCATGCAGGCATAAAGCCTCTGGCAATGACAGAAAAGAGGATGGGTGGGGGCGGTAAAGAGCACAGCTTCCCCTCTATTCCTCCACATTCACAGCAAGGGAAACAAACAAAAAGTAAACAAATGGGACTACATCAAACTAAAGAGTTTTTGCACAAACTAAAGAGTTTTTGCACAGCAAAGGAAACCGTCAACAAAATGAAAAGACAACCTACTGAATGAGAAAACATATTTGCCAATAATACATCTGATAAGGGGTTAATATCCAAAATTTATAATGAACTTATAAAACTCAACACACACACACACACACACACACACACACACACACACACAAAACAAGCAAACAAAAAAAAAAACCACAAACACCAAAATACCACAATTCAATTAAAATATGGGCAGAGGACCTGAATAGACACTTCTCCAAAGAGGAAATATAGATGGCCAATAGACATATAAAAAGATCCTCAATGTCACTAATCATCAGAAAAATGCAAATTAAAATCTCACACCTGTCAGAATGGCTATCATCAATAAATCCACAAGCAACAAGTGTTGACAAGGATGTGGAGTAAAGGGAACCCTTGTGCACTGTTGATGGGAATGCAATCTGGTGCAGCCACTGTGGAAAGCAGTATGGAGTTACCTCAAAAAATTAAAAATTGAGCTGCCTTATGACCCAGCAATTCCAATTCTGGGAATTTATCTGAAAAACCTGGAAACACTAATTTGAAAGAATATCTGAACCCCTATGTTCATTGCAGCATTATTTACAATAGCCAAGATTTGGAAGCAGCCCAAGTGTCCATCAGTCAATGAGTGGGGGCGGGGAAAGCTATGGTACATTTACACAATGGAATACTATTCTTCCTAAATTTTACCCTTTGCAACAGCATGAATGGACCTTATTTCATGCTAAGTGAAATAAGCCAGTCAGAGAAAGACAAGTACTATATGATTTCATTCATATGTAGAATTTAATGAACGAAGTGAACTATCAAGCAAAATAGAGACACACTCAGAGAATAGGCAGACAGTTTCTGGTGGGGTGAATGTTATGGGAGGTGGAGGGGTTGAGCAAAAAGAAAAAAAAAAGAGAAAACTCATGGATATGAGTAACAGTATGATAACTGCAGGGGAAGGAGGTAGATGGAGGTGGAAGAGGGCATAGAAGTGATAAATGGTGACGGAAAAGATAAAAATATTAAATAATTAATAAATAAATAAACCTTTTTCTGTATACCAAAAAAATACCTACATTCATACTACTTTAACTAAAAGACTTACTGCATGTGGAATGCTGAATATGTGTATAATCAGGACAGTGCTGGGGTAAACCAGGTGTGCTCCCAGGGTCTCATTGGATGGAGGTCATATCAGAGGAAGGACTGTTGGCTTCTGAAATACCCCTCTTATAGAGGAGAATTTTCTAGAGAAATTTTGTTAGGCTCTATTTCTTTGTTTTCTTTAATTAGCCACCTCCTCTCTCCACACTGTATTTCCTTATGTTGTTGCTTCCCTCTGGCTTTTGTCTTGTCAGGTATCTGCAAATAATGAGACTAATGTGTCCTGATTACTGAGAAAGGGAAACTTTTCACAGACACCAACCAGTAGCTCATAAACCCTTTTCATTACTGCACTGTTAATGGGGCCCAGGGATCATCTTGGAGCTTGTCTCAGAACCATGGGTTTTTTTGTGTTTTTTCTCCTTGCTGAAAAGTGTCTCACTAATTGCTTTCTTTTTCAGCTGGTAGAATGAACTTCTATGATCATGTTTTTGCATGCTTAGCACATTAAATTTTTTTTCCATGTGCATGCAGCACTGAGCTCACTTAGATGTTCAATTAGCTATAATTGTAAGCCAAATTACAGCAGCACCAGGAAAGAGTTATTCCAACAGAGTGATTATTTGGGTTAAATTATTTCCAAAGCTGACATTTCCCTGGGAAAGGTAGGGGGCAGGGAGGATGCTAGTGGTAGGAGGAAAGGCAAGTACTAGATAATCCATCTCAAAGGAAAGACCTGATTTCTCTCTATCATCCATTTATCTATCTATCATCTATCTATCTATCTATCTATCTATCTATCTATCTATCTATCTATTTATCTTATCTCTCTCTCTGCTGTCTTTCTTTTCTTAATTTCCTCCCAACCTCCTTCCCTCCCTCCCTCCCTCCCTCTCTCTCTCCCTCCCTTTCTTCCTCCCTTTCTTCTTCCTTCCTTCCTCCTCTGTCTTTAAAAATAAGCATTGGCTTTGGAGTCACCCAGACCTTCTACAATAGTTGTGTGACTTTGGGCACATTCCTTAACCTATCTAAGCTCCAGTTTTTTATCTGTAAGATGGTGATAATGAAATGCAGTGTATAGAGTTGCTGTAAGGATTACAAATACTATAAACTGCTTTGTACAATTTCTGGCATATCACAGCAGATATCATTGCAAATGCTGGTGTTGTTCATTATTACTATTAAATCATCACACAGCCAAAGAGCTGGACATTTTATTTCTTATGGGCAAATAACCTTTAACGTGCTTAAAAATCCCACATTTGCAAATAACAAGCTGCCAAGCTTATACTTCTGAGGCCATTTGAGCCAAGATCCAGCAGCCTTAGGTAGCAATGTCTTATTGACACCTGATAGAAAACCAGATCAGAAATCTAATCCAGAAAGAATTCCCCAAACAAGGAAGGTGTTGAGTAAAAATAGAAAGAAAACATTTATTGAGCACCTACTGTGTGGCAGGAACTGTTTTAGATGATTTTAAGTGAATTATTTCACTTAGTTTTCTGAATATCTCTGGAATTGGAGAATTTTACTTTTCAAGTGAGTAAAGTAATGGATCTGAGTGTACAAGGGAGTCAGGTTTCAAAATGAGTTTGCCTTCCTCAGTATCTATGGTTTGCTCACCACAAAGGGCTGCCTCCATTGTGAAGGAGGAAAGAGAATAAAAATAGCCACTGTTCACAATCCAGAATTGGGGTAAAAGCAAACAGCCCTGCAGTCCTGAAGAAAATGCGGGAGTTACCCTAGAAGTTTCAGAGACCAGAAAAACAAACCTTTTCTGATTGTGATGGCTCCTTATTGCCAAGTAAAACCAAGCAAGTAATCATCATCACTTCCTCTGTTTTAATTATGGAAAAGAAGGGGCTGGAATAATCTCAAGGCTCAGAAAACACACATTGTTATTTTCCAGGCAGAAAGAGCCAGAAATGATTGACAGAAGCAAGACTCTCTCCATGATAAGCAGAAACAAAATAAGCAATGAGGGCAAAGCACAGCAATTAGGGAAGCCAAGGAGCTCCACATTTTCTCTCCTCATTAGCACACTGGGTAGGGAAAACAGGGGAGATGGTGTAGCCATTACCAGTAGCATTTGAATACCTTATTCCTGCCTCGTTTGTGTTGCTTGCAGTTACTCAAGTTTAGAGCCTGAAGAGCTACCCCTGATCAATTTCCTTCCATATTTCAAGAGTCACAAGGGCAAAGATGAGCCCTTTGACATTTGCAATTCCTTCACTGGGTATAAGCTGAAGGCTCAGCTGCAGCAATGACAGACTGTTGCCCAAGACTGTCAGCTCAATTAGCGCCGTATGCAAAACATGATGGAGAAGCCAAGTTCCTCTCCCTCCTAGGCCATCCCACCTTGTATGAGGCTAACTAGAAATAAAAAGAGCAGGGGTTGCATATTTCTCCTCAGGCCAGAGATCCCAGGCAGCACAGCGGCTGACCCAGTGGCGGGCGCTAATTAAATTAGGCTTCTTGAATTAAAACCACGGGCGGGAGACCCTGCTGAGGAGGACATGTCTCCAAAGCACTCCAAGTTTAGCTTATGTTTAATTAGTGAGATAAAAAGAATATCATTTCAAGTATCTGTCTTTTAAGCAATGGGTTCATAAGTGGAAGAAAGGTATCTTCAACCATCTTTAAAGAAGGTTTCGAAGCTCACTAATTTTACTAATCTCCATCTCTTCTTTTATCTCAAATAATCAGGAAAGGGTAAGATTCCAGCAAGATCATAAAATGCAATAAAAATAATTTGAACATTGGTCTGCTCTTTAGTTTTTTACCCATAATAACGTATGGTCTGCTTAATGCCGCTTCAAAAATTAATCCACAGTCAAGAGTATAATTTTCTTCGTTTCAGGGTTTGTTTGTTTTTCTTTCCCCGAACTCAAATTAGTCTAAGGAAGAAGAATCAATGTCAAGATTGAGGATAATTTGAGGTGAGCAGAATAAAAATGAAGGGGACCGTAGGTGTTGTATATTTATCCTATTCCAGGTATGACACTGAAGCGGGCAGAATGGCATAGAGCAGTTCTTCAACTCTAGCGTGTGTCAGAGTCCTTGAAGGGTTTATTGAAATGCAGATTGCTGGGCCTTTGCAACTCACCCCAGCAGTTAACACCTGTAGACCTAAGGAGTTAACCTTTGACCAATGGGAGACCAGAGCCGGGGGAAAGCTTTCCAAGTAGGGACCCAAGAATTTGCATTTCCAACATGTTCCCAGGAGATGCTGATGTTGCTGGTTCTGGGGCCACACTTTGAGCACTGGGATAGTGATTAAGAGGGTGAGCTTTATCATCACGCTTGGGGAAGGTCTGGTTCTCTGCCCCTCATTGTGTGACCTTCCATCAGCAAGTTACTGAGTCTCTCTGATTCTCAGATTCCCCATCTATAAAGTGAGATAATGAATGGTTCTTACCTCATAGAGAGGACTAAGTAAAATAATGCATGAAAGTCACGCATTACAGTGCCAGGCACATGATAAATGTTTTGTAGCAATTGGCCATTCTTTATATAACAGGACTGAGAGAGGAATCAACCATGAACCAAGGGCTAATCATTCATTTTCCAGGTCCTAATGAAATGGTTTTGGCTTGAGAAAATGTAAGTGTTATAAGACAAGCCCTAAATTAAGATCTTGTTGAAATAGGAATTTGTAGGGGTGAAATAGGCAGCTTTAAAGAATTTTTAAAATTAAGGGGTCCGTGGAAAAAAACACACAGGGCTACAGAGTTGCAAAAGGGTACATTTCAATAAGACAAGGGAGCAGGGAGCCAGCAAAAGTTACATTTCCATAAGACAAGGAAGTTGGGAGAGGCAGCAGTTACATTTCCATAAGATAAGGAAACTGGGAGTAGCAAAAGGTGTATATTTACAAAATAAAGAAGGAGGAAGAAAGCCCAAAGGAAATAGGAGAATAATAAGGGAGGAGGGGAGAAGGGCCTCGTATGTCTCACGTGAGGTTTGACCTTTGAGCTCAAGAGTTGCTATAGTGACCAAATCAGAAGGGGATAGTGACCAATCAGAGGGGATATCAGGATACAGGGACTTGCAGCCTTTATAAAGCATGGAAGGAGGAACTCGGTGCGATTCTTTCCCCCTCCCCACGTGGGAGTCTGTACTTGTTCTTCAATAAATTTTCACCTTTGCTATACCATCATCCGTCCATGGTTTCATTCTTCGACTCCTACCCACAAAGAATCTGGGAAGCCATCTTGCCCAGGGGAACACAGTGTGTTCCAGTCCAAAAATCTCACATAACTGTGGTTGAGGCTATATAACAAGTATACAGTATATGAGGATAACACAAGCACAACATGGATAAAGTTAAAATGAGATTTGCAATGCAGTTAAATTAAATATAAACAGTTAATTACTAATATCTCCAAGAAACATGTATTAGACACCTCGTAGGTGTCACCTCAGAGCATCTTGGCCTCACCTATGTCATTGGCCATGCGTCACTGACCATCACCATAACCAACTTCCTGTGGACATAATCTGACCACAGCTTGCCTCTTGTTAGGACAGCACCCTATTGCCCTGAACCTCCCAGATCACTACCATAGAGCTCCTCTGTGGTCTTAGGAGAAATATAGATACCCCAGGACACCTGAGGTTCTCTAAGCCTTTGCAACTCAACCCAGCAGTTAACACTTGTAGACCCAAGGAGTAAACCTTTGATCAATGGGAGACCAGAGTCAGGGGAAAAAAATCTCTTCCTTCTCTACAACAACCTCAATGGTACTGAGGCACAGTTCTTCTTAGAGCTTCAGAAGACAATTGATGAGACTGACAATCTGATACCAAATAGCATCCAGCTCAAAACCACACTTCAGGGTTGGGTCTCCTTCTTTTACTTCTTCGCTGACGCTTTGCTCATTCCTGCTTCTGGGGTATTGCCCTCACTAAAGAAGTAATAGCATATGAGCTTTTGCTCAGACTCTACCTTCTGGTGAGACCAAACTAGGCTAGACAGCATACAAATGAACTGGATTTTGACCACTAGTTCTATTAGTATAGGTAGCTAGATATTAATAAAGGGAGCAAAGGAAATAAGACATTAAGAAACCTAATCTACTAGGAAGCTACAGCTTCACACACTCCCCAGGGGATCACAGTTTTGCCCCACAGAAGGGATTAATACCCCTCCCTCCCCCATATAGGAAGGAAGGACTAACTTTTCAGACTCCCCAGGTTACAACTGGTCTATTCACCCAGACTATGGGGGAGGAATAACAGGGGAGGTGAGCACATGCCCAGTAGAAGCCAAGATGGCGCAGAGGGAGGTGCTTCTACTAGGAGGCATGTGCAGTGGGAAACAAGATGGTGACCATAAAGGCCTGTCTATCTGGCCTGGGAAATGGATTGGGTTGGATAAGGGACACAGAACTCTAGAAGATTAAGGAAATGGATTGATTGGGGGGAAGATCCAACACAAGCCCACAAAAGATTAGAAAATTGATTTGTTAGTTTGAAAAAGCGCCTAATCCTTTCCAAGTCCAAGGTAATAATAACTCAAGCTTCACAAAGTGCTCTCTCTCTTTCACTCTCTCTCTCTTACCTGTGTTCACCGTGTTTATTCACGTATTCTCTTTCTATGGTAGCCATGTGTCCCTAGCAGCCCTGTGGCCTGGGTATAGTGCCAGCCGAAATGCATCTGGGAACAGACTGTTCTAGTTGATTGGGGACAGAATAGACTAAACTGGACTAAGCTTTGAGATTTTGTATTGGATGATGAAGACAAGGCTAACTTTTTCCATGGCGAGATGGACACAGATGAGACACCAGAGCTGAATCCAGGACAGTCCTTGATGTTTGCTCCAGCTTCAATTAACCTTACCACTATGCCACAACCTCCTATACATGGGTCCTTGGAACGCTTTCCTTGTAACCCCATGAAAGGAGTTCATTTTCACTGGCGACAGTTCCTCTTTAGTAAACATTGGCTTGAAGAATGAAGGAATAAGTGATTGCAAACTTAAATGAGAGTAAGAGTGATTTAATAAATTAATAACGGGGTACAATAGGCTGCTAGGCTAAACCTTGTTTCCTTCAGCTCTTGTTTAGCCTTGTTTCTTTCAGCTCCTTTTAAGTCTCCTATTGTCTTTGTTAAAAGACAATCTGAGGCATATTAAAAATTTTAAGAGTTTTTTTTTTTTGTTTTTTGGTGTGTGTTTTTTAGCAAAAAAAATCTGTTCTAATCAGGCAGTGATTAGAAGCACTCTAACAGCAACTAGAGGTGAGATTTTTATAGAGAAAACACAGAAGAAAAGCAAACAAATCATTTGATTGGCTATAGCTTAAGGGGTTACCTTATTTGGGAAAGACTAGTTAACTGTTTGTAATTGGTTGAACTTAGGTTTTGATTTCTTAACCTTGAGGCATTGAAAGGCTTAGGTTTCAGTTTGCTTATTGAAGTTACTGAGGTATTAGAACTGCCTCAGTCTAATGGCCTCCTTTGTGTAATTTAACTTTGTTTTAGTCTGATATGTGTAGGATGTAGTACTCAGTACTACTATGCTTGATCATGTTCTTCATAAGTCCCCTTATTCCAAGCAAAATGAATACTATTACTAGGGCTTTGCTACCTTTGCTCTAAATTTCTATAAACTGAGATTTTTCTCTCCCTTTTTGATTCTTGTTATTTCTTTTATCCTTCTAATCTGCTTACTCATTTTCCTGCTTTATTATTACACTAGAGGCCCCATGCATGAAATTCCTGCACTGGTAGGGTGCCTAGCAGTTGCTGGCTGCCAGCCGGGTACTCCCTCCCTTCCCCCAGCTAGCCCCGCCCCTTGGACGAACTCCCAAAGGATCTCCTGGTCTAGGGGACAATTTGCATACTATGCTTTTATTATATAGGACTAGAGGCCCAGTGCATGATTACATCATGCACGTGTAGGGTCCCCTAGGCCTAGCCTGCCATCAGGGCCATGTCCACCGCCCCACGACTCCTTGCACGCTCTGTGGATGCTGCCGGCGCCCTGCAATGCTCCCAGCTCCTGCCCTTCCCTTGCATGCCACCTCCCCCCCGCTGCTGGCCAGGTGCACCCCTGCCCCTCCCCCTATGGCGGAAGCACCTCCGCTCACCACCTGGGGACCTGCATTGTGCTCCCTGCCCCCCCTCCCCCCGTCTGCCCGGCACCCATCCCTCTTGCCCTCTTCACTGTGTGGCCCTGACCACCCGCCACCCACTGCCCGCCTTGCTGTGCCCTCTTTGCCGTATGCCCCGCCCCCTCGCCAGCCCTTTGTGAGCCCCGCCTCACTGAGGGAGCTGCGAGTCCTGACCCAGGAGAGGTGCTTTATGCACCACAGGCCTTTTATGATATAGATTCCTATTCAGCCTTCTCATCATTATTGGTATTCTTTCCCTTCCTAGTTCCAGGTTCAGTGTCTCTCTGCAAGTTGGAAATGACTTTTTATATGTCCTTCAGGAAGTCCTGTCATTTACATAAAAATAACTGGCTTCCTGGCATGGTCAGGAGGATAGTAACTCTCAAAGCAAACTCTGTCTCTATGGTATTTCTTGTTCTTTCAGTTTAAGCAACCCTCACACCATTGGAGGTCTAATGAACAAAATGTGCTTTGATTGCTTTTGCTTTTAGCTCCTCAATGTTCATTAAAAATGAGCTTCATGTATTTTCTAGAACCAGTCCCAAAAGAATAAGGAAGCAATCACACAAGTTTTGTTATAAGCAGAGAGGAGCCCCACCTACCACGTTATAGCCGCTACTAAGGTACAGTTTAATTGGCTGCCCATCCTTCCCCATAGTTCTTCACAAAGAGAACAAGAAACTGAACGAAAAAAATCAACAAAGCGCTGCTAGATTGGAAAGGCACCAAGTAAAGGTAAAGAAAGATGAGGATGAAATCAATGGAGGGATGGTGCAGGGTTGAAATTTTGTTTATTGCTCTGCAGAACCCCAAATGTCTAAAAGATTTTTTAGTACCCACATATTCACCAAAAACATTCCATCTCCTGGAATAGTCAATGCATTTTGAAGGCAAGTTCAACTGTTTAAATCTATGCAAAGCAAGCACATTTAAAAAAATTCTAGTAATTAAAATAATTGGCTAGCTAAGAAAAGACCATCTCAGTTAATTGGTCTCCACTGAAGAAACATTAGGCTTTAGGGAAAATGCGCATTTAATATAAGTAATAAGTTATTAATACAAATGGAAATTCTGCAAAATGTAAAATAGTTAGTGGAAAGTTCAAGTTGCTTGCTGAAGCATAATTAGTTTGTTCCTTTCCTCCACCCTATCCATTAAGTTATTAATCGATTTAAAATATTAATGCAGCTCAAGAATCACAGAGACACCTCCTTATTTGCTTTTATTTCCACCAAATGTCTTAACTACTGTATTGAAAATGATTATTCATAATATAAGCATATATTGCAATTAATCAAAGCCATACTCCAACAGGAGTGTTTTATAGATGTTTATAAATATTCTTAGTGTTCTTAGTCTGCTTAAAGAAAAAAGAAATCTACTTTTATCCCCTTATAATTTTAAGTGATCTACCTTAAAAGTCACGTTTCCTCCTATTTTTATAGACTACACCAAGTTCATTTTTCCGGTGGTGTTAGTTTACGGTGTTTATTTGTAACTGTGGCAGTAATAACTAACAACTTAACACCGTGCACTTAAAGAGAAATATTAGTTTTGTCTCCAAAGAGAAGATGACTGATTTTCTGCAACTTCAGGCAGCTGCCTGTCACCCTGCTGAGTCATTCAGGGATCTCTTAACAGAGTACACAGCAGGCAAATGAGCATTTGTTATCACTAGCCAGGGCGTTGACCCACAATCCTTTGGAGAAGTAGGATAAACATGACTGTGCCTCAGAGCCCTTCTGTCCCACTCTCATAAAGGCCTGCTCAGAGACAGGTACAGCATCCTCCTTCATACCCCTTGCCTCTAGACCTTACCCTACTTTCCACTCTACTATGTTTTTTAAAACCTCTTATTTAAATAATGGTTAATTCATAGGCATTTCCAAGATCTTATACAGAGAGGTCCTGTGTATTTGTTGCCAGAGAAATCACTGGGTCCAATGTCCCTTACATTAGTGGGAGTGGTGTGACTCTTGTGATACCTTTAGAAAATGAATTTTCTAGGACTCAAATGGGAGAGTGAATCTTTTTTACTGGCGTGGAATTACATTTCCCAAGTTTCAAAGTTCCAGCCCCTTAACCCAATCTTGGAAAAGGTGTAGCCGGGGGTGCAGTAGAGCTAAAAGTGTCCAAAGTGTCTGCTCCATGGTGGAGCTGGGTCTGATGTAGCATCAGGCTAATTAAAGTCTATTAGTCCATTGTGTGGGTCCCACATGCCTGTGGGCACGTGGGCAAATGCAGGGGAGTGCAAACCCTGCAACACGAAAGCAAGGAGCACAGACAAGCAGAGAGAGAGAGAGAGAGAGAGAGAGAGAGAGAGAGAGAGAGGCTCCTTTGTTCAAGAGCTTAAATATTAAATTTTCCCGTGCTTGCAGTGGCAACACCTATTCTGGCCACTGGTTTGTTCCAAAGTGTGACTGACAAGAAAGCATCTCCCCATGTCACCCAGACCTTATTGGGCATGCATCTATTGTCCATTCCCTTCCCCCAACGATCTGTAGAGAACAGACTTGGAGAATGCTAACTGTAGCTTCCTGGCAAAGCTGTGCAAATGGCATGCCTATATTATCTGGGCTTCCCTTTACTCCTTTCCTGTTAAATAAGATTGTTATAACAGTATCCAGTTTCTCCCAAAGGAACATCTTGCATAACTAACTACAGAGCAATATGGAAACCCAGATATTGACATTAGTCCATTCCCCATTTTAAAGGAGCCTGTTACTCAACCTTATGTAAAAAGAGGCCTTGTGCTCACCTTATTTTACCAGCTGCAGTGGGCAAGTTACAAGAGAGTGAAATAAGTGAAAAATTAGGTACTCGGAAAATCGAATCCTTAAATTCTTTGCTCTGCTACTCTAAAGTTTCATACAACCTAGTTGTTTCCTTGACCCATATGTGAACTCTTCCTTGAAGATGAAATAAGGGAAGAAATACCACTAACCAGAGCATTACAATGTTAAGTGCCACTAAAAAGAGCAATACAGTGTTATATTCCAATAACAAGTGCATTGCAATTTTAAAATCTCTTCACAATCATTTTAAGACAATTGTGTTAAACACCGTCATTTAGGAAGCTGTAGTTGTGGAAAATTTTAGTTTCATTGCTAGTATCTTCATAGTCAAGACAAACCTTATTCTGGGAACTTGAACTTATGAATATTTGAAAAAATATATTCTCTTACTTTACTCTTAAATTATGTAATTATTTTGAATATTGTGTCAAAAGTCTGCCTTTTTTCATATTGGGACTTGATGCATTGACAGCCTTCTTACTAAAATATGAGTAGGTCCTGCACAAAACTTAACATTTTATTTTATTGCTGAACTTTCAGGGAATAAAGAAAGGTTGTTGTTGTTGTTGTTGTTGTTGTTGTTATTGAAGTGGGCTACAACCATCAATGATCTGGGTAAGCACAAGGGAAAAGCAAGGTTGCCCTGAAGGCAATGGGCTGTTAGTACTACAAGTAAAGACTAAGCCTTGAGCCAAAACTGATGGATTTATTAAAGATTGGCACATTAACTGGACCCTGAAAAAAATTATTCAGAAATTAAGATTAACTCAGTACTCACAAACATAACCACTGTGAATGAAAGTCAGCAGAAATAACAAACTACAGAGTCAGACCACCAAGGATACCAGAGATGAGAAAAATCAGTTTCAGAATAGGAAACAACTCCATGTAAAATACTTCAATTTAAGAAATTAAATGATACAAAGTAGGAAAACAAATTAGAAAGCATGTGGCCATCAAAAATAAACAAACAGATAGGTTTGAATTACGGACTAAATACAACTTGAAGAAATGAAAAATAAAATTGTTGAAAACAAGCTCAGTGGATGCATTAAACAGAAGATTAGACATGCGTACATTTAAAAAAAAGAGAATTGGTAGATAGATCTGAGAAATTACACAGAATGCAACATTTAGGAACCAAAACTTAGAAAAATCTCAAAACTTTTTTGTTCTTTTATAAAGTAAGAATTTAAATGCTTGTCTATCTTCTGTTTGCTACTAGATTCTACTTCATGAGAGCAAGGTATTTATGATAACCTATGCCAATCAGGTAAAATTGATACTAGCTCTGTCCCTTTCCATCTCTTTCCCTCGGGCTACCCTTATTTCCTTTATTTTTCTCTTCATTGATTTTCTTCCAACATGCTTGTTTATTATACCCTGACTCCCTGGACATAACTGTTGGGAGGTGAGGTGAATATACACTGATTTGTCCCTTCCCCCACCTCTGAAGACCAGCTGAGGTGTTTATCTAGGTGTGGCTTGGATGAGTGTGGAGCTATTTATCATACTCGAGTTAGAGGAGACCCCTTGACTTGAGTGGCTCAGAGTGCATAACTATTTTACACTAAGCCTTAGGAGACACACTGGTGAGAAAGAGCCATGAGCACAGGCTCTCCTACTGAGAAGCAGCACTGAACACGCAGTGCCTGTCCGTAGGCTAAATCCGCCACAAATCTACAAACATTCAGCTGGATAGATTTTATAGTTTGCAAATGGAGATTAAGATTTGAAAACAGCAGAATCTATTGTGTGAGAAGCATTCCCTTCTAGAAGAGACCTCAATGGCGAAGGGAAAGACTTGTATAAGCATCATCTTATAGACCAATAGGGTAGGTCTCTAATACTGTCTCTCAGGTGGAGAAGTAGCCTGTGCCGGAAGCCCTCATCTCCACAGGAAGGGCAGGGTATACTGTTTAGGCTAAGTAAATTCTAAAGCAGGGGTTCTCTGCCCGAGCTGTACGGGAGCTTTAAGAAAGACTGGCACCTGGTCCTACTCCCTGGAGAGTAATGGTCTCTGGGATGCAGCCGGGCGTCAGGATTTTTTTTAAGCTCCCCAGTGGATGCTAATGTGCAGCCCAGGCTGAGAACTTTTGAGAACAGTGGTTCTCACACTTCAGTGTGCATCAGTATCACCTGGTGGGCTTTTAAAAACACAATTTGAACTCTTAAGTTCTCAAAGTCTGGTCCAGCAACATCAGTGTCATGGGGGGACTTGTTAGAAATACAAATCTGGCATCTTGTGGCCCTAATGGATGGGAAAATCTAGGAGCAGAGCCCAGCAAATTCCATTAATATCCCTCCAGGTGATTCTAATGCAAGCTGAACTTTGAGAACTCCTTCTCTGGATGGAGCCAGTTTTTCTGGGTTAAATCCCAGCTGTGATACTTCCAAGCTCTGTGACTTAAACGTGTTACTTCATCCTTTTGTGTCTTAGTTTCATCATCTATAAAATGGGGCTAATAGTACCTTCCTCATAGCACTGTGAGGCTTAGTAAGAGAGTAAAATAATAAAACAAGAGAAATAGTAAAAGCATAATACCTTAAGCTATATTTCGCTAATTTAAATTAGGCTTCTGAAGTCACATTGCCGCCTACCTTTTAAAATCAGTAGTTATTCAGACTTGAGATCTGTGGTGTAAAACCTCAGCTACATATATTAATCACATGCGGAGATTTTTTAAAGTTCCGATACCCAACTCTCACGCCTAGAGATTTAAAATGTTAATGTGCAACCAAAGTTGAGAGTCAGTGATTTAGATTTGAGTTTGTTAAGCCCCTTTGTATATGCTCAGATAGGTTTGTAATTTGTTGAGTTCAACTGGAGAGTTCTGTGCTAAGCAGGGAGCCACCAGCATATGATTAGTTCAGTGGGGAGAGTTTCTGTTCATTCTCAGAGATTTTCTTTTCTCTAAATGACAGGTGTGTGCGTCTGTATGTGTGTGTGTGTGCTCTCACATGCATAAAATAACTAGACTGTGGGATTTCTGCTGTCTCTACTATAAGCCTCTGCAGTCTCAGTGGGGATTCCAAACAGGCAATGACAAACCTTGGGGATGTCTATAATCCAGACAGCCAAAAATGTTCCACTCACACGGCATTTGAAATCTGGTAGTTCAGTTTTTGTAAAGCAAGAATTGAATTAGCTGTTTGTTTTAAAAAATCAAGCCTTATAGAATGAATTTGATTAGAAATTAGGATTCTGTCTCTAAAAAGAAAATCTGACTGTGAAGCACCGCTGTGAAGAGAAATAAACTCTAAAGATTTCTAGTCTTGTTTTGTCCCTAACCAATGTGTAACTCATTCCTCAGACCCTCTAGGGCTCTGCTTTCTCAGTCTGATCTCCAAAAAGGAACTGGTAGAATCTTTGATCTCTAGTGTCCCTATCAACTCTGACATTTTATAAAAACGTTTTCTCTTCACTCAACAAATTCATATACCCCCTGCATTCTATTAACATCAATCATAATTAGGCTTAAAAAATTTTAGAGCATATTATTTCAATCTGCATTGCAGTTCATTTAGTCACTCATTTACCAGACATTGAGCACGTGCCATGTGTCAGACACTGTTCTTGGCACAGGGAATAATAGAACATGGGCCAGAAGAGACCAAGTCTCTTCTTTATGGAGCTGACATGCTATTGAAGAGCAAGTCAACCTGTGATACATGAAATGTGATCCATAGCTCCTTTTCCTATTCACAACATCTCACGTTGGCATTTTAACAGATGTACCAGAGAGATGGGGAGGGAGGGATTATAAACCTAGCTAAGATTTAGTAATAGCCTTAAAAAGAGAGGAAGATTTTAATAATCCCTTGTGCTAGTTATTTCCAAATTTTTCTGTTTAAAGCATTATTTTTGAAAACTAAAATTTCTGTGGCATATTGCAGAGGGTGGGGGTGGTGAGAATTCGTTTACATAGTTACAGACTATTATTATTTTTTTCACAGTCTGTAGCCTTGAGGAACTTATGTTTTTATTCATTTATTTCTTTTAAATCTTTATTGTTGAAAATATTAATATGTCCCCATTTTCCCCCCATTGACCTCTTCTAGCCTGCCCCCATGTTCCCCCCTTGGCCCCAGACCTTCCCCACCCTATTGTCTGTGTATATATGCATATAAGTGTTAAGTTTGATCTTTTCCCACTTACCCACCCTCCCTTGCCTTCCCTCTGAGGTTCCAAATTCTGTTTCATGCTTATGTCTCTGGATCTATTTTGTTCATCCGTTTATTTTGTTCATTGGATTCCACAGATGAGTGCGATCATGTGATAAGCCTCTCTCTGCCTGGCTTATTTTGCTTAGCATAATACTCTCCAGGGCCATCCATGCTGTAGAACTATTATTTACTTGAATGCTTGTTAGCACAGGTTGGCAAACTATACTCCTTAAGCCAAATCTGGCATTCCACTATTTTTTTCTTAAATGAAGTTTAATTGGAACACAACCACACTCATTTGTTCAAGTATTGTCTGTGGCTACTTTCACCCTAAAATGGACAGATTGAGTAGTTACAACAATATGTGCCACAAAACCTAAACTACATACTATATGGTTCTTTACAGAAAGGCTTTGCTGACCCTGCTCTTTAGCACTGGGTTTCTGATTGAGTACAACTGTGGACTGCCCGCCTGTGTACTCACACACACTCAAGGGGCACACTTCCTTCCCTAGAATCAGCCAGGCATTGTACCAGAGCTCTGCCTTCTTCCTTGTAGCAACTCCAAGCCGCATGGCCCTCTGATTTACTCTTCTGAGCCATATCACTTTAATACTGTGTAGCCAACACAAACTGCACATTAATCAGAATTTCAGCCTCCACTTGTGGTAGCTGCCATGCCCTGTAGCTTGAGAAATGCAGCTCTGTGCTATTCACCATGTCCATTTCAACAGGGCTCTTCAAATATTTCTGCTCACTGAGAGAGCTTTGAAAAACTGTCAGTACCCCCTCACACAATTTTTATCTTTAGTTGATATCTACAAATGTTCATATAAGTTTAGTCGTTACAGGTATAATTTCTAGCATCTTATAAAATGGAATGTTTTAAGATAAAACAGTTACATCTCTTCCCTAGATGTGTCCAAAGATGTGCCATCACAATTTGATATCACCTTTATCTATGTGTTGGATGTGGTGGGGTGCCATCCAGACACCTCCTTCATAGTCAATGCCTTCATTCCCCAGCTGCCCAGAGTGAGGTCGGCTGCTGGCTCATGTCCAAGTCTCTCCACAGGAAATGCTTTGGACTGAAAGGAGCTACCTGGTTAAAGGTTATGCTTCCTTCTGGGGAAGCAGCCAACATTGGTGACTAGTCTATTGTGGGGACACAGAGACCTAGCCCTTTACCTCATTCTGTCATCTGAGCTCCAAAGCTCCCACGGGATGGGCTGCAGCCTCTGGGGTAGCTATACCACAGCCCATCTTTCTCTCAACCCAGTTCCAAGTCCCTCACTCCCGACAGTGTTATTTCCAAGAGAAGTCCCCAACAAACCTGCACACAAACCTCTGCTCTAGGGTATTTCCCAGGGAACTTGACCTAAGACAGTTGTTTTCAAAAGTACATGACTAAGCTCTTCTTTTGCATTAGGAAAATCTCACATTATTTTTTTCCTAATTAAAGCTTACATGTTTATTCCACTTGTATCCTATTATATTTTGGTGCTTGAAAGTCTTTTCTTGATCACCCCTTATCATACTTTTCTGTAACTATATTATATAAATTAAAATTTAATTTAATTATGAACATAGGGTTTTATGTGTTAAATTCTTCAAGGCCGAGCTATCATTGCACTAATTCTTAACATGCATTTGATCAAAACAACGTATATATGTATTATAAATTTTGATAAGCACATTAAACAGAAATAATAAAAATAGAAGTGCATCTGTTAAGGTAGTTATTTCTATTTTTAATTAGTTTTTGCATCTGTGTACAAATATAATTTACTGCTAAAAGAGAGTATTCGACATCAGTTGTATTCCATTTTCCATTTTATTTGTGGAAATGCACTAATACAGTATTTGCATGTCACATAAGTAACAGATGGGAATGGAAGTGATTTTATTGTGTTGTACTGCAGTACCTTCTTTGAACTCCTTTTGAGTGATTTACCAAAAATCACAGGCTTATAAAATTCCAAAAAGTATTTTAATGACTTATAACTGACAATGTAATTAGGTCCTCATGTAGTTTTCTTTTTTTAAAAAAAATATATTTTATTGATTTTTTACAGAGAGGAAGGGAGAGGGATAAAGAGTTAGAAACATCGATCAGCTGCCTCCTGCACACCCCCTACTGGGGATGTGCCCGCAACCAAGGTACATACCCTTGACCAGAATCGAACCTGGAACCCTTATAGCCCACAGGCTGATGCTCTATCCACTGAGCCAAACCGGTTAGGGCATGTTTTCTTGAAAACAAAGAATTTAAAGCCACTTGACTTGAGAAGATTTGTTAACCAGGCATGAAGTTCATTCCTTTTCTCAATACCGACACTATTCCAAATTGTTCCTTTGTCACTTGCGACATTCCAGAGACAACACAGGAAAATTGGAAATGAATGAAGTGTCTGCATCTATTGTGAAGAAAGAGTGGGGAACTGGCAAAAGGGAAGACTGTGGGTACAAGGTACTCCTCAGGTCCATTTTGTGACAAAAGTGCACATGGAGCTTGAACATATGCAAAGGAGCCTGGCCAGTGAATTCCCTGAACACCTTTATCTCCTGTCAGAGGCACATCCACACCAGCTGAAAGGTCTCTGTGGCACATTAGTACCAAGATCCTGAAAAACTGCAAGTTATCTCCTATAACTTTATCTCTAACAAAACCTTTCATACTAAGTAGATATTTAATAAAAACCGGGACATATTTCACAAAGGAGGCAGAGAGCTGGTTCTCAAATAGACTTTAGCACCAGCTTCTCTATCCCACATGTTTTCTGTGTACCTTATTTTTCCTAATAAAGAATGGAGGTATTGCTTCATTCCAAAATATTGTAAGAATTGCAAAGATTATTAAATAATCTGAGACTTCCAGAAGGAATTTCAAAAGGAATGTGCATTCTCAAATATCCAGCATTTTATCTACAGAGTGTTTTGTTTCCTGTTAGTTTGAAGAGCATACTGTTCCTGTATGCTAGCAGGGGTCCTCAAACTACGGCCCTTGGGCCACATGCGGCTCACCGAGGACATTTATCCAGCCCGCCGGGAGCCGCTGCCTGTCCTGCTTAGCAGCCAACTCATCCCGGGCCCGCAGTGCGCATAGGAATTTGTTCATAGTTTGTTTTTTTAAACTATAGTCCGGCCCTCCAATGGTCTGAGGGACAGTGAACTGGCCCCCTGTTTAAAAAGTTTGAGGACCCCTGCATGAGGGGGAAAAAAAACTTAAAAAAGAAAACAAAAGGGAGAGTTTGAGAGCGACTTTTAAAGAAGTCTAACTGTTTTTATTTCCTGTTCTCTTGTAACTCTTGCTGCTGGCCATGATGACAGGGAACTTCTTTGAAATGAACTTCTTTGAAATCAGTGTTGTAGAAGACTGGAAGGAAATATAATCCAAGGTCACAAATGGCCTCTCCTCGCTGTCCTTGAAGCTGTTGGAATATTTCATTTACTATATGAATTTTTGTAAAGCTTTCTTTTCTTTTTTTAATCATTTTCTAAGAGCAGTAATGGTGACAAAATTATTAATCTTAGAAGTGTTAAGTAATTCAACTATAAATTTACAATGCAAGAGTGCATGAAGTCATAGAAAAGGCTTAACTCAAAAAATTTAAGTAGCCTAATTTTGTCTATTTTTACTTTGGTTGTCTTATTTTCCTCTTGAATTATTTATTTATTTTTTATACTCTTGAATTATTTAAATAATTTACTGTATTGTTTGATTGACAGTGACTGGAAATATAACTCTCTTCTTGATGATATGGGATATATTAATGAAATTTAATCTTTCCCCTTATATAATAACCCACTGTGTCACTTAAAGAAAAGTTCCCTGCCCTAGCTTGGAGGCTTGGTTGGTTGGAGCATCATCCCATGACATAAAAGCATTGTGGGTTCAATGCCTGGTCAGGGCACATACTTAGGTTTCAGTTCCAATCCCCGGTGGGAGCACATATAGGAGGCAACTGATCTATGTTTCTTTCTCACATTGATGTTTTTCTCTCACATCTCTCTCTCTCTCTCTCTCTCTCTCTCTCTCAAATTTAAAATAAAAATGAAAATTAAAACAGTTCCCCATCACCATGGCCAACAGCAAGAGTTTTAAGAGAACAGGGAATAAACACAGCTACATTACTTTAAAGTCATTCTCAGACTCACTCTTCTTTCTCTTCTTTGCTAAATTTTTTTCCTTTCTTCTACAAGTAAATAAAAATGTGTATAGTACTGGTCCCGGGTTCAATTCCGGCCAAGGGCACATGCCTGGGTTGCGGGCTCGATCCTCAGTGGGGGACGTGCAGGAGGAAGCCAATCAATGATTCTATCTCATCATTGATGTTTCTATCTCTCTCTCCCTCTCCCTTCATCTCTAAAATCAATAAAATATATTTTAAAAATAATAATAATAAAATAAAAAATAGGGAGAGGAAGAAGATGGCTGCCAATGGGAAGGCAGACTGCAAGATAGTGTGTGTATGTGAGAAAACAAAGGGAGAGTGTGAGGTCACACGGGGAGTGTTTGTTGGTGAGCTGAGGGACAGCCATACTCCAGGACACTATGGGGGACTGTCAAACAGGGCTTCCCTGACTGGGCAGCCCCCACTGCTGCTGGGTTCCCTCCCGGAGCGACCAGCTCAGACACGGAGACCGCGCCATCTTGAAGGAAAAGTGGATGTTATCGGGATCCTGAAAAGCCTGGGGAATCTACAACTACGGCACCCACCGAACAGCTGTGAAACCGAGAACACCGGTTCCCAAGTGGCGCAAGCACGTGGATTCAGAGGAGCTCTACACTCCAACACGGAAAGGTCAGATTTCACCTGGGAGAAGGAGAGAGAGAACTACATAACCAGACACACAGAGAAGAGAGAACATGGGGAGACAAAGAAACAGGCCACATATGAAAGAAAAGCAGGCATCACCACAAAAAGAAGTAAACAAAATGGAGGTAAGCAACCTGTCAGAGAAAGAATTCAGAGCAATGGTCATAAGGTTGATGAAAAGAATGGAAGACAAATTCAACAATATGTGTAAGAACCAAAAGGAAATGAAGAAGAATCAAGAAGAAATGAAAAATGGCATTGCTGCTGTAAGGAACTCAATAGAAAGCATCAAGAGTAGACTAGAAGAAGCAGAGAACTGCATCAGTGAGCTAGAAGACAAGGTAGGAAAAAATACCCAAGTAGAGCAGCTTCTAGAAAAAAAAACATTAAAAAGCAGGAGGAGAGCCTAAGGGAACTTTGGGACAACACAAAACAAAACAACATCTGCATAATAGGAGTGCCAGAAGTAGAGGGAACTGAGCAAGGAATAGAAAACCTGTTTGAAGAAATAATGACAGAAAACTTCCCTGATATAGAGAAGAAAAAACCCACACAAATCCAAGAAGCTCACAGAGTCCCAAGAAAAATGAACCCCAAAGACCGACGCCAAAGCACATTATAATTAAATTGGCAAACACCAACGACAAAGTAAGAATCTTAAAAGTGGCCAGAGAGAGACAGAAAGTTACCTGCAAAGGATCCCTCATCAGACTAGCGACTGTTTTCTCAACAGAAACACATCAGACCAGAAGGGAATGGAATAAAATATACAAAGTCATGCAAAGGAAGGGTCTGAATCCAAGAATACTGTACCCAGCAAGGCTATCAATCAAAATTGAAGGTGAAATCAGGATGCTCATAGACAATAAGGGACTAAGGGAGTTTATTACCACCAAACCAGCAATGCAAGAAATGCTAAAGGGTCTGCTGTAAAAAAAAGAAATACGAAGTGAAGAAGGAACACAGGGGTAAAGAATAAAAATGGTGACAAACAAGTACCTATCAATAATAACTTCAGGTGTAAATGGATTAAATGCCCCAATTGAATGACATAGGGTAACGGATTGGATAAGAAAACATGACCCATATATCTGCTGTCTACAAGAAACCCACCTCAGAAAAAAAGACACACAGACTGGGGGTGAAGGAATGGAAGAAGGTTTTTCAGGCGAATGGAAATGAAAAAAAAAGCAGGGGTAGCAATACTTATATCTGACAAATTAGATCTCAAAGTAAAGGACATAAAAAGAGATAAGGAAGGCCACTTCATAATACAAAAGGGAGCAATCTAACAAGAAGAAATTACTCTGGTAAACATATACACACCCAATACAGGAACATCCAAATACATAAAAAAAACTCCTGGAAGATATCAAGGGAGAGATTAACAGCAATACAATCATAGTAGGAGACTTTAATACCCCACTATCACCATTGGAAAATCCTCTAAACAAAAAATCAGCAAAGAAACATCAATCCTAAATGACTCACTAGACCAGATGGAATTAATTCTGAACATTTCACCACAAAGCCACAGAATATACATTCTTCTCAAGTGCACATGAGTCATGTTCAAAGATAGACCATATATTGGGTCACAGGCAAAATCTCTTCAAATTCAAGGAGATAGAAATCATATCAAACATCTTCTCAGATCACAGTGGCAAAAAACTGGAAATCAACTACAATAAAAACAACCCAAAAAAATCAAACATATGGAGACTAAATAGCATGATATTAAACAATGACTGGGTTACCAGAGAGATTAAAGAAGAAATAAAAAAAAACATCATGGCAACAAACAACAATGAAAACACAACAATCCAAAATCTATGGGACACAGCAAAAGCAGTCTTGAGAGGGAAGTTCATAGCTCTACAAGCCTACTGCAAAAAACAAGAAACAATGGTAATAAATTACCTAACCCTACAACTCAAAGAGTTAGAAAGAGAGCAACAAGAAAAGCCCAGTGTAAGCAGAGGGAAGGAAATAATAAAGATCATAGCAGAGATAAATGACATAGAGACCAAAAATACAATACAAAAGATCAACAAAACCTAGAGCTGATTCTTTGAAAGGATAAACAAGATTGATGAACCTCTAGCCAGGCTCACCAAGAAGCAAAGAGAGAGGACCCAACTAAACAAAATCAGAAATGAAAGAGGAGAAATAACAACAGACCCCACAGAAATACAAAGGATTGTTAAAAAAATACTATGAACAACTCTATTCCAACAAAGTGGACAACCTGGAGGAAATGGACATATTCCTAGAAAAATACAACCTTCCAAAACTCAATCAGGAAGAATCTAAACATCTCAACAGGCCAATAACTATGGAAGAAATTGAAGCAGTCATCAAAAAGCTTCCAGCAAACAAAAGCCCAGGGCCAGATGGCTTCACAGGGGAGTTTTACCAAACATTCAAAGAAGAACTAAAACCTATCCTCCTCAGACTATTCCAAAAAATTCAAGAGGAAGGAATGCTTCCAAGCTTCTTCTATGAAGCCAGCATCACCCTAATACTAAAACCAGATAAAGACAACACAATGAAAGAGAATTACAGGCCAATATCCCTTATGAACATAGACGCCAAAATCCTCAACGAAATTCTAGCAAATTGGATACAGCAGTATATCAGAAAGATGATACACCATGACCAAGTAGGATTTATCCCAGGGATGCAAGGATGGTACAATATCCGCAAATCAATAAACGTGATACATCACATAAACAAATTGAGAGATAAAAATCACAGTCATATCAATTGATGCAGAAAAAGCATTTGACAAAATCCAACACCCTTTCTTGATAAAACCTCTTAGCAAGGTGGGAATAGAAGGATCTTACCTCAATATAATAAAAGCCATATATGATAAACCCACAGCCAACATCATACTCAATGGGCAAAAACTAAAACCATTTCCCCTAAGAACAGGAACAAGACAGGGATTCCCACTCTCATCACTCCTGTTTGACATAGTACTGGAAGCATTAGCCATTGCAATTAAACAAGAAGAAGAAATAAAAGACATCCAAATTGGAAAAGAAGAAGTAAAGCTGTCCTTATTTGCAGATGACATGATATTGTACATAAAAACCCGAAAGACTCCATCAAAAAACTATTAGACTTAATAAATGATTTCGGCAATATAACAGGATACAAAATTAATGCCAAGAAATCTATGGCATTTCTATACACCAATACTGAACTTACAGAAAGAGAGACTAAAAAAGCAATCCCATTTACCATAACACCAAAAAAATTAAGATACCTAGGAATAAACTTAACTAAGGAGGTAAAAGACCTATATGTGGAAAACTACAGGACACTGAAAAAAGAGATGGAGGAAGACATAAACAGATGGAAGAACATACCATGTTCATGGATTGGTAGCATCAACATCATTAAAATGTCCATACTACCCAAAGCAATCTATATATTCAATGTACTCCCCATTAAAATACCAATGGCATATTTCACAGACCTAGAAAGAACTCTCCAAAAATTCATCTGGAATAAAATAAGACCCCGGATAGCCACAGCAAACGTGAGAAAGAAGAACAAAGTAAGTGGGATCTCAATACCAGATTTCAAGCTGTATTACAAGGCCACTCTTCTCAAAACAGCCTGGTACTGGCACAAGAACAGACATATAGACCAATGGAATAGAACAGAGAACCCAGATATCGACCCAAACCACTATGCTCAATTAATATTTGATAAAAGAGGCATGAACATACAATAGAATCAAGACAGTCTCTTCAATAAATGGTGTTGGGAAAATTGGACAGATAAATGCAAAAAAAATGAAACTAGATCACTAACTTACACCATACACAAAAATAAACTCAAAATGGATAAAGGACTTAAACATAAGACGGAAAACCATAAAAATACTAGAGGAACCCACAGACAGAGAAATCTCAGACATATGCCGAAGCAATTTCTTTACCGATACCGTTCCTAGGGCAATGGAAGCTAAAGAGAAAATAAACAAATGGGACTACATCAAAATAAAAAGCTTTTGCACAGCAAAAGAAACCATCAACAAAACAACAAGAAACCCCACTGTATGGGAAAACATATTTGCAAATGTTATCACTGATAAAGGTTTAATCTCCAACATCTACAGGGAACTTATACAACTTAATAAAAGGAAGATAAATGATCCAATAAAAAAAAAATGGGCAACGGACCTAAATAGAATCTTTTCGAAAGAAGACAGAAGGAAGGCCAAGAGATATATGAAAACATGCTCAAAGTCACTAATTATCCGAGAGATGCAAATCAAAACGACAATGCGATACCATCTCACACCTATCAGAATGGCTATCATCAACAAATCAACAAAGGACAAGTGCTAGCGAGGATGCGGAAAAAAGGAACCCTAGTGCACTGCTGGTGGGAATGCAGACTGGTGCAGCCACTGTGGAGAACAGTATGGAGTTTCCTCAAAAAACTAAAAATGGAACTCCCATTTGACCCAGTAATCCCACTCCTAGGAATATATCCGAAGAATCTAGAAACACCAATCAGAAAAGATATATGCACCCTTATGTTCATAGCAGCAGAATTCACCATAGCTAAGATTTGGAAAGAGCCTAAATGCCCATCAGCAGTTGAGTGGATTAGAAAACTATGGTATATCTACACAATGGAATACTACGCTGCTATAAAAAAGAAAGAATTCTTACCATTTGCAGCAGCATGCATGGATCTGGAGAGCATTATGTTAAGTGAAATAAGCCAGGCAATGAAAAAAAAATACCACATGATCTCACTCATTTTGGGAAAATAAAGAACATTATAACCTGATGAACAAAAAGATAGATACAGAGGAAGTAAAGCACTGAACAGAATGTCAAATTAAAGCGGGAAGGCTGGGGAGTGTTGGGGAGTGGGGGAAAGAGATCAATCAAAGGACTTGTATGCATACCTATAAGCACAACCAATGGACACAAGACACTGGGTGGGGTGGGTGGTGTGGGATGAGGGCATGCGGCAAGGGGGTAGGGGAGGCTGGGGGAAGGTCAATGGGGAAAAAAAGGAGATATATGTACTACTATATGTAATACTTAAACAATAAAAAAAATAAAATAAATAAATATAAAAAAATAAAAATAAATGTGTACAGTACTAGTAGAGGTTCACCTATAGTATCTTAGTGTATTCCTAGAAGGTAATGTATGTGTTAAAATAGAGTTTGGAGGAAGAAGACCTGAGGTTGACCATAACTTTAAACAAGCCACTTAACTTTATTGAGTTTCTACTTATCTGTGAAATACTGACAATAATTTTCCTCTGAATGATCGCATGTATGTGAAAAACATGTATGAATGCAAACAGTCAGTATAAACACATATACTCAAAAATACAGTCCAGTGAAACTAATCCTCTCTTCTCTGCTTTATGGAGTTTAAATTTTGTAAGAAAAAGGCAAAGACAATTTTAAAAATTGAGTCTTATTTATAAAGAACCATTCACATGTCTTATCTGTAAATACATGGTTTATTTATGATTTTAATAATGAAACTAGGAAAAATCAGTTCAATAGAACATACAAATAATTTTATCAACATAGTATTTGCTGAGAAAGAATCCATTTGGTCAAACTATCACAACACTGAATTTCACAGTTAAACCCACATGCAGATTGTAGAATTATATTACAGAATCTTTTAATGAAATGTATTAAATATAAAAATAATCCAATGCAATTTCCATTTAACACATTGTACCAAACGCCTTCTTCAATAGAATTAACAGGTTTACAGTCTTTCCCATAAAGTGCTATGCATTCAAAGTGCTCTGTAGCATTGAGGTTGAGATCAAGGAACAAATACTATAGAGTTCCATTGTAATGCAGGTCAGTAATCAATGAAATCAGATGTAATGTAGATGAAATTCTCTCAGAGGACAGAGATCTATGATGTGCCATCAGTGACACATGCTCAATAGGGCATGGGGCTGAAGGACTTCATATACATGTCATCATAGCCATAATAAAAATGAGTTTAAAGTTGAATTTATCACTTTTAGAGTGAGTACCCTTTCCTAGAAAAAGAAAAATAGAAAACAGAACAAGTGATAGACATAAACAAAGAAAAAGTTCACAATATTTCTACCATCCATTTTTTGACTGACACAAAATCCTCAATTCAATCAATTGTCCACGACAGCATATTTCAGACATTAGAGCACATCAGAATTAGGAAGGCTTGTTAAAAACCACCCATTGCTAGACCCCACCCACAGAGTTTCTAATTTAATAGGAATAACATGAGGACAGGAATTAGTATTTGGGACAGTTCCCAGTGATGCTGATAGCTTGATCACATTTTGAGAATCACTGTAGGCAGCCAGCATGGATTATAAAATGATTTAGGGCAGCAGCTCTCAATTCTGACTACATAGTTGAATCAACCAGATTAAAAAAAACAACTGATGCCTACTCCCATCTAAAGCTAATTAAATCTGAATCTTTGGGGTGGAACCAGGGGTTGAATCATTCATGCATTCAGGAAAATGTCTCATGAAAGTCTAATGTGTAGTCCAGCTGGAAAATCACTGTTTTAGGAAATTTTCTTTCACCTCAGGTGGAGAAGAAAAGATAGCCAGACATATGTGCCCTTTGGGGTATTGGTATATGAACAAAGACATCTTCAAGGAAATCAAAATCTTCAGTAGGCACACTGATACACAGCTATTGCTAGTAATATCAGGGAGTAATTCAGAGAGTGATTGTGACTGTTGATTTACAATGCACTCCAAGGTTATTTCACAAGTTTGAAATAACAGAATATGGGAAGGTGAGCATTCTAATTTAATCCAACTTTCTTTTCTATTGAATAACATCAACCAAACAGTCTAGAGTCTAGAATGTTGGTATATGTGTTGATGTGCAAGGTTTACCTCATTTCACTCAGCTCAATTATTTACTACTATGATTAAAATTTGAGTAGCCCCACAAATAAGGCCCCTAGGGACAAAATCTCACAAGCATTTACCAGTCTACCTCAAGAAGCAAAACTACAGAAACACACACAAAAAACAACAGGCATTTTGAAATAATATTTCCATTTTATATCACCCTTCTGGCATAAATAGAAGGAATGAATATTTGTAAGTGATTACACATGGCATGGGATCATTTTACAGGTTCGGGGCAATCTTTAGTATTGAGTGTACATAGAAGGATCTTTAGAACTCATTTTCACAGATGGAGTCATTAAAGCCCCAAGCCACAGTTTTTAAATAAAACTCTCATGTATGAAACTGAGAGTAATATTTGATTATAAATAAAAAGGAATTACACAAACCCTAGATGTCAGAACTGGGCCTTTCAGGTGATCTTTGGTAAAAGTCAGGCATTGGAACACTATGAATTTGATTTGCATATAGACGCCTCAGCTATGTTGAATGTGTGACTGCCTCAGAGTCCTTTATTAGAAACCACTGCCCATAAGAAGGGTCCTACATATCTGCCAGGTATTCTCAAGGTGCTTACTGTGCTTCCGACCAGAATGACACACTAGAAACCAGCTCAGATAAGCACAGTCAGTTTACTTAATAAAGATAAAATCGAAAGTCCTGGCAAGATGCTTGGGTGAATTTTTCTCCATTCTTGAAGTCTTCCAGAAGACATCTTTAAAATATCTTAAAAAAACAATAAAAGAAATAGTAGAACTATGAATATAATCGCTCAGGATAGTAGAAACTGGACACTAAAGATATGGAGGCATCAAGGAAATAGCAGGCAAAAAAGGAAATGTTAAAAATAATTTTGGTCTTGTTACCACCTTTAATATTTTACATATATTTTATGTATATTTCATATCTTAATATTTTAATTTCTTTTATATATGTATGGCTCTTTATGTATACATATATATTAATTTCATAAAACTGCAGAAATTAAGGAATGGAGCCCATTTAAGGGCAAATAATCACAGCCATTCCTTTCAACACTAAAAGGGGAATGAATTCTGGAACAGTTTGCTTTCTTTCCTTCTGTGGTATGTCCCTGGGGCACCTTCACCTCTGTATTGCACCTTTGGGGCCCTGTAAGGGAGATAAGAATCTCACTGTTTCAGAGAGCTATGCTTGCAAAGGCAAAGGATGTGATTTAGAGATGCAAAGGGAATAGAGTGGGTCCCTGTGGATGCTTTGGCGCCACCTCCATCTTACCCAGCCCAGGCCTGATAGGCTGGGTGCTAAGTAGCACAGAACTGAAACCTGTGTGCTATGTGTATGCAAGGACTGATAAGGGATGAGCCAGCCCAAAAGAGAGGGGACCCAAGGTGAGGTATCTACTTAATCTTGCAAACAGATCAGGCCTAAACTCACCATCTGCCATGCAGTCTCTTAGGCCTTCTTGCTGTTCAGGGAAACATCTGTGTTCTCGCTTTCTCTTTGCACTGTGTGCTCTTGTTTCTCTTGGATTCCAGGGCAATTGGCTTTTCCAGGGAATATTTCCACATCCTGTAGACTCTCTCTACTCAGCTCTGACTCTGTCTGTTGGGATAATCCCAGTCTGATATCTTCAGCCTTGCCTGACTCCTGCCCCCCACCATGGCTCCCCATCTCTGCTTCCCCTCCCTTTTGATCTGGCCCTAGCTGAGGGGCCTTCTCTTTCAGGTCTGAAGATTCTCCTAGAGCCCCCACCTCAGCCTCTGATGCCCCAGTCACTGTCACCTCCTCCACTGCTGGCATCTCCTCCACTGCTGGCACCTCCTCCCTGCTCAACGCTATTTCCTCTGCCGCCACCTTCTCTACAGATGCTGTTTTTTCTAGTAACTCATCCACTTTGTGCCAAGTTTTCTCATCAGCAACATCTGAAAAGGAGGAGGCTGTATTTGCTTCTGTTTTTCCCTCAGCTGTCTTCACATCTGCCAACACCTCTCTCTTCTCGTCAGCCATTCCTGCCACTCCTCCTTCCTGGAGATCTTCTTTAGCCACAATCATTCTTCCTTGTAAGCTCCCAACCCCCTCTTTGTGCCCATTCTTCATTGCTCCTGTCCCCAGAGAGCACTCTTGATCCACCTCTTCCTCTGGGTCCTCATCCATCACTTCCTCACTTAACTTTTCTACCATCATGGACTCTTCTTCAAAAATATCTTCTTGGATCATTGCTGTGGCCCCCACTCTTTGTTGCCCTTGTAAAGACCCTTCCTTTTCCCTTTCCAGTCCTGCAAGGACATCTTGATCTTCGGCTGTGCACTCCTGGGCATGTCCTGCTGGGTCACTTTCAGGAGCTCCTAACATACCCTCTCCCTCAGGGCCTGGCCCTTCGTCCTGATCTGAGGGAGCCACCTTCTCACCGTTCTCCCTGCAGAGCAGCTCTACTCTGCCTTTATGCCCTGTGTCTCCAGCTTCTCTTAGTCTTTCCCCTCCTCTCTCTTTCCCCCCACCTACTGTATTTTCCAGTGACTTTTCAAATCCAGGTGCTGCTTCAAGCATGGCCACCTCCCTCTCTCTTGGTGAATCATCCCCTTGTGGGCCTGTGTCTTCAGACCATTCAGGACCCTCCAGGGGTGCTGCATTCTCAACATCACACTTCGTTTCATCTGGGGGTCCCGGAGTCTCTTCCATGGGTCTTACTTCCTTCACAATTTCCCCCTCTTCCTCTTTAAACTTTTGTTCTTCTGCTAAAATATCTTCATCCTGAAGAGCATTTGCCTTTGTAACCTCTTCTCTTTCAGATTCAGTTTCACCCAGAGGTGTTCTTCGCCTCTCAGCTTTCCTCCTCTGTCTTGCTGCATCTAATTCCTCCGGTAATCTTTCTTTCTTATCATCTTTCTTATTAGATTCTACCTCAGTCTCAACATCCTTCCTTTTCTCAGCTTTCTGACAAAGTTCTTCCAAGCTATCCTCCGAAATCCTCATCCTGGTTGTTTCAGCCTTCTCAGAAGTGGAGGAGCTCAAAGGTGTTTCGGTTCTCATAACTGTCTTCCTCACTTTGGCTGGTTCCTCGCCTCCAAATACTGCCTCTTCTGAACCATCCTCTCTCTCAAATGCAGTGTCATCCTCAGGTGCCATGTCCCCTAGGTCTATGGATGCTTCCTCTTCACTGTCCTCCATGTCTGGCTTTTCAGAGCCTGCCTCACTCTCAGCCACCCCTCTCTCAGCCTCTCCCTTCTCCAGCGTCACAGCCGGAAGGGCTGCTACCTCCTGAACACATTCTGAGATCTGAGCTGCAGCGTTGCTGGCAAACACTGCCTTCTCTGAACTCTGCTCCTCTTCAGAAGCTGCCTTCTCTGTCTCCAGCACTGTCTGCATCAAGGCCTGCTGTTCAGGAGCCTCTTCTTCATTCAGACTTCCAGAGGCTCTTGCTGCTTCTTTTCCCATTTGGTTTAACCCCTCTTCATCCAGCTCTCTAGCCCCTTCTGCCTCTGCCCCGCTTGCTATGCCCTGATGGATCTCCCTTTCCCCAGTAAACAGTGCTACTAGAGCTGGCTGCTCTGCTGTTGGCTTCCACTCCCCCAAGGGAACCTCATTAATCCCTGCTTTACTCCCTAGTGTTACACCCTCTTTTTCTTCCAGTGTGTCAGCATCCTTGTGTTGGGGAACCTCATCTTCTTCCACTGCTTCTTCCTTCTTCACTGTGCACATTTCTGATGCAACTGGCTTGGATTTCTTGTTTGAGGTGAGGGCTGTGCTTTCTTCCACCACAAAAATCCTGTTCGGTACTATAAAATAAGGTTAGAAAACAAGGTGACTTTAATCAAGATGCACAGAGAGGAGATATTATATGTAATATTATGTACTATAAGGGGTATTATATATAATATCAAGGGACCATTGATATTATATATAAAACATTTCTCTTTTCTATGATGATATCAACTATAACATGCATCAAAATGGTTTTTCATGATGAAAAGAAATGCTATCAAATTTAATGGGTACATTGATATTAAAGAAAAATTGAACATCAGAAATGTTGAATACAAACAAAAATTCCATGTCTTAGAATAATAAAATCTCTCTCATACACACACACACACACACACACACACACACACACACACACACACACCACCCCTCCTACTTTCATTTGAAATATTAGGAACTGCAAAAAAATTATACAATAAAAAGTCTCCAAATGGATTTCTTATTATTTAACAAGTACATATATTTCTATTGAAATGATCTACATAAAATAAAGGCATGTCACACAACTCACCCAAAGCATTTTAATTTTCATACCATAAAACAATACTTTGAAAGGTAAGAGTTTGCTTCTAAAATGGTTATCTTAATAGTTTTTATCAATTTACATTTTTTTCACTTATAGATGACACTGGACTAGATGTTATAAAATAAGTTATCATACTAGGGTGTCAACCTCCAAATTATGTCAATCTATAAATAGGCAAATGTGTCTTTCTCATTTATTTATTTGCTTGACTTTTTGAGTAGCCATTTCACCTCCTATCCTATTACCAACAATCCACCAGAAACCTAAAGCCCTGATCTTATTCACATTTTCTGTAGTCTGATACCCCACCCAGGACAGTCTTATCACTCCATTTCCTCTCCTAATACAAAACATGGATGTCCTTTCTTGCATTCCCTCTGTCTCTTGTCAGCTATTATTAGAAACCATTTTGAAGGTAATAACTGACATTACATTTTCCTTAAAAATGCATTCAGAAGGTATCTTTTAATGTCTTCTTTCAAAGTAATAACACAGAAATTTCAGGCCTATCAACAGAGTTAGTGTTGACTTTTATAGACTGTCCTCAGCATATCATAGTGGTTATTTATAAAATTGTACACAGAAGGTCCCAGAGGAAACTGTTGAACCAAATGTTCACTCATAGAACATGCAGCCAATTCACCTAAAATAATATTGTCCATTTTATTTCATTACAGATTATTTTCTGATTTAAAACAGTGAGAAATTACATAGCATGCCAAGTCTCTTTAATAATATATCTGCTGTTATTCAAATTCCTACATGAAATATATTAAAATTCAGTTATGAAAGACATTTAAATAAAGTCCTCTGTTTTGCTAAACTGGCCTCTAAAATTATGGATTATTTAAAGAACTTTCAGGAAAACAGGGGAATAAAATTGCCTACCCACCACGTAATAATATACTATGCCTAAATTTAAAAAGAGAAAGTACTAATGGCATCCAGCTGAGCTATTATATGAACACACACTGTTGGGGAGTCAGACATGACATTCCCAAAGCAAGGGAGAAGGAGTAATTGAAGCCCTTCTAAGAAATATCAGTACAAAAATATGACATGTTTTTTGATGGTTACCTCACGGGCTTTTGAAAGAATGACTATAAGAGAGCAAGCAATATTCACAAAGAGGGGTAATTTGGTTTAGTGGAATGAGTACATACTTGGGAGTCAGACAGACCTGGGTGAGAATGCCACCCCTGTCACTTACTAGTTGTATGAACTTGGGAAATAATGCCTCGCTAAGCCTTCATTCTCTAATCATAACATAGAAATAGAAAAGAATTTCACAGAATTCTTATGACAGTAAACCATAAAATGATTAGCACAGTGCCTGACACACAGAAAGCCCTACAAAATCTTCCTCCCATATTTCCCTCCCACTGCTTACAATGTATTATATGTTCTTGCTTTAAGCGGATTTGATCTAACAACTACTGTGCCTGCATTGTACAACGTTTGGGGAACTCCTCAGGTTTAATGCCCAGTACAAAAGATTTGGATTCTCCAAGCACAGGGTCCTTGTCATACAATTCAGCCCACTGCATGTTCAAATGTCACCTGGCCCTCTTCACATTGCCTAGGGGGAATGGGAGCTCAGGAAAACAGCATAAGTACAAATATTCTAGCTACTGCTATTTTTTTGTGAATAACAAAGTTTCTTTTCTCTGACCTAGAAGTCTTGGATGTTCTGCTAGCATTCATGAAACCAAGGCTGGCTAACTTGTTTGCTTAAAAATAGAGTAAAATCTCAAATACCTCACAGTGCTTGATGACTACCATTAAAATTTTGAGGTGGGGGTAATGTGACCATCTTATCTAATAAAAGAGTAATATGCAAATTGACCATACCTCTGCTACACCAACAAGCCACGCCCACCAGCCAATCAGGAGCTAGTATGCAAATTAACCCAACCAAGATGGCTGCAGCCACGGAGCAAACAGGAGGCTTGGGTTTCCCTAGCTATGGAGGAAGCCAAGCTTCCTGCACACCCTGGCCGGCCCAGGCCTCAGCTCAAGGCTACAAAGTTTCAATTATAGAAGATAAATAAATCCCAGATACCAGGGCTTCCACTTGGGTCACTGGGGGCTGTGGCCGGCCTGCAAACCACCACAGGCCCCTCGCCCAGGCTGCCCCACACCCCAAGGGAACCCCCACCCTGATCCAGGACACCCTTCAGGGCAAACCAGCTGGCCCCCATCCATGCAGCAAGCCTCTATCCTAGCTAATAAAAGAGTAATATGCAAATTGACCATCACTCCAACACACAAGATGGCTGCCCCCATGTAGTCAAATATGGCTGCCCCCATGTGGACATAAGAAGGTCAGCAGGGGAGGGCAGTTGGGAGGGACCAGGCCTGCAAGGGAGGGCAGTTGGGGGCGATCAAGCCTGCAGGGGAGGGCAGTTAGGGGTGACCAGGCCTGCAGGGGAGGGCAGTTAGGGGCAAACAGGCTGGCAGGGGAGCAGTTAAGCATCAATCAGGCTGGCAGGGGAGTGGTTAGGGGCAATCAGGAAGGCAGGCAGGCGAGCAGGTAGGAGCCAGCAGTCCTGGATTGTGAGAGGGATGTCCGACTGCCCGTTTAGGCCTGATCCTACCATGATCAGGCCTAAACGGGCAGTCGGACATCCCTTGAGGGGTCCCAGATTGGAGAGGGTGCAGGCTGTGCTGAGGGAATTTCATGCATTGGGCCTCTAGTATGATGAATAAAAAGAATACACCTCCCCCCGCATAAACATATATTCAAATCAAGGTATTTTTGAAAAAGTCACCCACTAACAAATGGGAATCCTGATTTCAAGGACAGAGGATGTTTGAGCAGATATGCATGAGTTACGTCTGTTGGGTCACTCTATTTGGCAGCTTGAACGCTCAGCATCAAAAGCCTGGTCATATGCTGATGGCAATAAATTATTTCCTAATTTTTAAAATATATAGAGTTCAAATAAGTCATTCTGAAGTGTGCCTTGGCTATCCTGTCTTCAACCCTCCTATTCAGTCAACTAACAGGGAGGCAGTCTATAAAAAAAAAGACTGGATCTGAAAATCCCTATTAATGTTTTTTATAATCCAAAATTCCTTTTTTTTTCATTCTAGGAACCAATGTATTCAAAAATTAACATTTACATCTGTTATCAGCTTGAAAACTCCCCTTGAGGCCTCTCAACCCCTCTTGCCATCACACTCATCAGTTAAAAAGAAAATAGACTTGGAAGAGGAGGAACAAAGATAAAAAGATGGAAGATGGAAATGGGGCTGACTTTGGCAGAAAATTTCTGAAGGTTGCGTTTTTTTTAGGTAATGATGTGCCCTTACCTGCATCTGTGTCAATCTCCAGTTTGGTCAAGAGCTTCTCCTCCTCATCTGTGCTGTTAACACCAGACTTAGCATCATAGGGGTAGTGGCAGTGAGGTTCCACAGCTCCACCTAATATCTGTCCAACTGATTGCAGATTATATGAAATATCAAGAGGTATAAAAACAGGTCATGGGACCATTGCTATTTCACATCATTTCAGCATATGGGATTAATTTTAAAGCATTCACATGAATATGTGACCTTGTTTTTAAAATCTATTAATTAAATAGTTCCAAGCTATGGTTTTAAAAAGAAAAGATAATAGATTATGAAGTAGAGATACCCATGCAAAGAAATGCTTGCATTAAAAAAAAAAAAATGACAACAGCCAGAAGCAGTGACAGATATGCCAAATGCACATGCAATAGAATGATTGGAAAAGGAGTTTGGTTGCCTTTTACTTTCCAGAAAGGTGTGTTATGGCTTTTAGAACACCAATCACCACTATTTTAAATTGTTAAAACTACCAGAGCTGACTATACTACTTTATTCATTAGTAGATTTTAGTGATTTGACCTCAATACTCATTCCATGTGAACAGAGCAAAAAAGCTATTGCAAGATTCCTATAAATTTGACATTAAAAGCTGTTACAGAAATTCCTGTTATCTGCAGGTGATTACTAGCACAGAATCTCAAGAACATAAAGACCGAAGTTCAAGTCCCATACTCCATACTAACTGTGTCATCATGGGCAAGTTTTTAGCCTCAGTTTACCCATCTGTCAAATAGAGGTACATTTACTCAATGATTATTGGGAGGATTAAATACAGGGGTTGGCAAAAGTAGGTTTACAGTTGTGAGTACATGAAACACAGTTTATTCTTATATTTTATTTATTGATTATTGTATTATTTTCCACACAAACAACTGTAAATCTACTCCACCATCCCCCCATTAAGAAAAATATATATGGAGCATACTTATCTTTCACTATTAGCAAGTGCTTAAGCACTTAATAAACAATAGTTATGATCATCATGATGATGAGCATGGGTATTATATGTAGCATCACCCAATGTGGTATGATTCTAGACAACACTGTAATATAAATTAAGTCTTTAGTTTCTGACATGTCCCTGTCTCCATTCATTGCCTATCATCTGATGACCCATGTCCCTAATTCCCTGACATCTAGCATTATACTACTTTATGGTTAACAAAGCTCACTCAAGTAACACTCAATCTAGACCTGCCCTCCTAGATCAAAACATGAGCTCTTCAAAGTACCCTTGCCTTTCTTCCTCTCCCCTTCCCTTTTTCCTTCCTTCCTTCCTTCCTTCCTTCCTTCCTTCCTTCCTTCCTTCCTTCCTTCCTTCCTTCCTCCTTCCCTCCCTCCCTCCCTCCCTCTCGCCTTCCCTCCCTCCCTCGCACATTTCCTCCTTTCTTTCATACTTTCTTTCCTCTCAGATATTCTGATTCATTTGAAGGACTTTGAGAAAAACATAACTAGAATGTAGTCTCTTGCTTGGTTTAAGGTGAATTCTAAGTTAGTTGCTTACTGAACCCTCTGTGTTTAGAAACAGAGTATAATATCTGTCTTATTAGCTTTGGGGCAGGAGGCAAAGGAATGACTTAACTACATAAATCTTAAAGGAACAAGAATGGAAATGAGAAGAGGTGCATCATATAGTTCAAATGTATTCCCTTTAAAAGTTTTTGAACATCAATTTTCCTCATTCATATAGTATTCCAAATAAAAATGTTTTTTAATAGTTTAGAGATGACATCAACTTATGAAAATTAGGTTATAATTGAGTTTGTTATCAAGTCAACCTTTATTTTAGGAACTTTAGAAACATAGTACATATAAGTTAAATATCATCTTCCTCATTCCAATAATGTTAACACTGCATAACTAGAGTTTAAATAAGCAGTGTTTTAGGTTTTTGCATATAAATCTGCTTGGCTGACTGAGCATTAGAAATCCCAAGGATGGTAGAAGAGGGCAAAGGGAGGAAGTCTGATTTTGTAACAAGTACTCGGAGCTTTGTTTCATCAGAGCCAACAAGACTAAGGTTTATTTCCAAGTAGTCCATAGGCTGTAAAGAAATATGGATTATTACACAAATATCAAATCATTATGTTGTATACCTAAAATTAATATAATGTATTATACCTCAATAAAATTTTTTAAGAAATAAGTTTACACTAATAATAAGCAATAATGAAAATAAATAATTAGCAGCTATTGAACCAAAAAATTATTCTAAGAAGCCAAACAGCACTAGCATAATCTGAACATTACAACTCACTCAGGATTGACAGTGTAGCATGAAGTCCCTCTGTCTCAGGACTATAACCACCACTTGCCCATGTCTGCTGGCTTGCGCTTGGAGGGTTACGCTTTGGAAGTAGATGAAAACCTGTACAGTTAGCTGTTGCCTGCTTCTGATTCAGCAAGAATGAGACCCTAGCCTGAGCATCAAGGACTTATTAGGTGTGAGACCAGCAAATGCCTCACTTGGTCATTTTTTCCCCCAGTTCTTGTGAAACTGAACCTTAAAAGCAAGAATTTGGCCAGTGTCCAACCTTAACTACTTTTGACCTGTCATAAGGGCGGACTGCATGCTGAGACTCCCAGACCAGCAATCACTTTGTTCTCTCTAGTTAGCCCTTCATCCCTCAAGGTTCCTCTCTTTTACCTCTCCATAAAGATGACCATGAAAAGCAAAGGTCATTGTCAGATCTCATAGCTTTTGTAGCAAAACGGAAGAGGGTCATATAGCGAATTTCTTAGAAAAGCCTTTTTGTCCACTCAAATGATATAGGATATTTTAAGATGTTTTTTAAACACTAATATATTCTTGTGTTTTTATTATAAAAGCGTATATTTTAAAATAATATATACTGTATTTTCCCTAAATATAAAAGTAGTACATATTCATTATCTAAAGCTTAAATAGATAAAAAGTACAAAAGAGAAAATAAAAATTGCCCTAACTCAGAAAGAACTATTAGTTAACATTTTTATGGATTTTTGAGTATTTTTTACTCTACTGAATATAGATAGCATTTTGTATCCCATTTTATTCATGTAGCAATATATTGTGACCAATTCACATACCATTAAATAAAACATTTCCTCAATAACTGCATAAAATTTTCTAATGTTTACTAAAATTTGGTTAACAAATTGCCTATTTGATATTGAATTATATTCTTTTGTGTGTGCATGATTATAAAGCTATATTAAATACTACTTAAAATCATTTTTTAGTTATTTTTTACTATTCCCTTAAGATAAATTTCCAAAGTTGAAATTGTTGGGCCAAAGAGCATGATGTTTTTAAATGCTTTTGATAAATTTCTATCATTCTTTAAAAAAGGAGGTATCAATGAGCAATTTTACTGATAATGATAAATGGTCTTATGTCCCTATACTATTGGCAACAATGTCACAATTTCCACCAATTCTTTCTATATTTGATAATTTAGTAATTAAGAAGTGGTGGCAAGAATATGGTTTTCAATATTAGTAGGCAAGCTTTCTAAATTAATTCCCTTTCCTCTGCTTGTTTTGAAACAAAACAAACAAATTCCATCTTAGAACATGCTAAGAATCCTGAGTAATTCAGTAACAGAAGAAAGTTTTACCAAAGACTTTTCATCTGAATTTTAAGAATGTAAAAAGGCCATAAAAGCAGAAAAACTATATATCCAAGTTTGTTTCAAGTTCCTGGTAACCTTGAAAACTATCCCTGTGCTTTGATCATTCTTTGTGTAGCCAATCAATTATCTTCCCAACAACTCACCATGACAAAATGCATGACTAACATCATCCACCTACACAGTAAAGATGCTCCTGCATTGCCTTAGGAATTGAAACATAGCCCACAAACACCCAGGATTAATTACAAACTCAAGACCACAGCTGTTCAAAAGTAGCCGCTGCAGAAAACTAACGTCTATCCTCCTCACAGCAGCTACAGTGATCTTTTCACAACTTTGGATCATGTCATTTCTACACTTAAATTTTTCCAATAGCTTCCTGTCTCAGAATAAAATCCTCCACATGGCACAAAGTGTCACCCTCAACTGTCGTCTTTGTCCACTCCCTGGATTGTCCATTCTTCTCTATTACATTGACCTACTTTTCAATCCTTCACTCAGCAACTGTGCCCCCAACTTAGTCTTTGTGTTTGTTGGTCACTCTCTTTCTTCTTACTTCAGATGACAGAGTGGCTTACCTCTGCACTTCATTCAGGTCTCTGCTCAAATGTCACCTCCTCAGAGAACCCATCCTTAAAATACTAACCCTTCCTCAAACCATCACTCTTTTCCCTCACCCAGATTTATTTTTCCTCTAGTAATTTGCCTAGATACTGCAGGACATATTTATTTTCACTTGCTAGATACATCTCCCCCTAGAATATAAATTTCAATATAGTCATGGACTTTGTTATGTTCACATGAACTGTGTGGATTAAGCAAATACCCAACAAATATTTATTGACCCAAAAAAATCTATTGGAACAAACAACTACATGCTTTCACATTTCACTCAGAAAGTGTACTTATTTATTTATGTATCTTCAAATTTGGAGGAATTTCTTTTTAAAAAGTTATTTGTTATTAAACTTATTGGGGTGATGTTGGTTACTGAAATTATATAGGTTTCAGCTGTATGATTCTAGAGTACATCTGTATATTGTTTTGTGTGTTTACCTTAGACTGCAACACATAACACATGGCTTTCTTGTCCTTTTATCAGCACTATTCTATCTTGCTTGCATGATAATAAAATTGCATTTCACTTTAGTTACAACATTATTTAGGTTTGAATTACTTGGCCAAGCATCACGCCTTCTCCTGATTCACATACAAAAGTATAAAATGCCTACTTCTGTATACATTTTACAATATACTTTACACTACAATGCTTTATTCTTAATATTTTATTTATATTCATAATGTATTAACTTCACAAATTAATACCTCTGAATTGTTCCACCGTTAGGACATATTGCAAAGATTGTGTCACAATGCATTGAGGCAACTTAAGCTAAAAATAAGAGAAAAATAAACACACTAAAATAACACTATGTCCTATAATACTAAATTGACTCCCAAAGACACTCTCATAGAAGCCAGCAATTATAATCTTTTACATTTTCTATTTCACTGCATTCAACTCATCTTTTATATCAGTTTACTTGATTTTTTGGTGCACTGAATGAAGCCTAATAGAGATATATTATAAAATAATTAGAAGGAAAAGATCAGTTTATATTTTCAACCTTAAAGGTAAAAGGTATTGAATGTAGTACTTTGCTTATTTAGCCACTACTATGATTTTAGGTGAAAACAATTCAGATTAAGTTATGTTAGCTTATATACTATAAAACATCATTAATTGTATGCAATATTTTTGCCTATAGACCTATTTTAATATAATTACAGTTTTTATTCTCTCTAGTTTTAAAATGATTAATTCAGCACCAGACAAGTATGATAGATAATCTTTTATATATCATCTCAGCCCCCATTGCATTTCAACCTAAGGGTTTAATCAGGAATCTAAGTAAAATACACACATTTCAATCTGCACCAACCTTCTAGTCTAATTCATGTAAGGTGTGTTTTGCAGCATAGTCATCTAAATGATCTTCATTTCAAGCATGTAACTTTGGTTCCATCTCTCTCTCCTTGAGCCATCTAACTGAAGACTCAAGAAAGAACAACTAGCCATCATCTTTTTATTTGGCATCAAAATCAGTATAACACACATGATGCAATCACTTCTTAGATGATTTTATCTATAATTTTCTTAGAAATGTTTATGAAGATCTTTGAGAATTTTTATGACTTCTTTTGTTATTTCAAATATTTATATATTTATTGCATCATTTCTTTTAGTATATTTTAAAAACATCAGAACCCAACTGTTATAATCTACTCATTCTTAGATTTTAATAGCATTAATCCTTCTGCATGACTCTGAATATTGTATATAGTCTTTGTTTTGTTTACCTAATACTTATTTTCCACTGTACTTTATAATATCTGCCTCTTGGAATTCATAACACAAAAAATTTTATTATTTTGTGGAAGGTGGGCCATAGAACAAATATATCAGTTATTGCACAGAAAGCAAAATATTTTTCAGAAAATTTTCAAAGTTATAAAAAAGGCAATACAAATAATTAGCATGTTTAGTAAGTAAGAATAAAGTACAGTTATGTGTGTTGATATGAAAAAATACCCAAGAAACAGTTTAAGTGAAAAAAACAAGCTATAAAACAAAATATATCATGTTTTCATCAGTATATAAAAATAACATATATGTATATGTAATATGAATACATTTATTCATGTGTATATAAAGAAAATTTTCTGGACTCCTTTATAAAATCTGTTATCTACCATTAAATCTCTAACTCTTGGGAAAGAGTAGAGGCTGGGCAAGTAAGACTTCAGCTTTCATTTTATTCTCATCTGTTCCGTATTTTTTAAACTTTCCAACCAATCTTTTGCAAAAAAAATTTTGTTTAGCCAAAACCTTAAAATCTTTATAAACTTAGATCCAGAAATTATACTTCTTGCTACCTACTCTAAGAAAATAGTTAAAAATTTGAAATTACTGTAAGTAGTAGTATACTAGAATACCATTAAAATAATGAAAATAGAAAAAAAAGTATAAATATCTAACAATAAAGAAATGATTAAATTATGAGAAAACCACAGGATATAATAAGCAGCAGACATTAATCATATTCAGAAAGATTACATAAAAACATAAAAATGCTTAGGATATAAAGTTAAGAATAAAAAGTATACATTTTATAAAAATACTAGAGGCCCGGTGCACAAAATTTGTGCATGGTTAGGGTCCCTAGGCCTGGCTGGAGATCAGGGTTGACCTGTGGGGCAATTGGCGGGGTGATTGGGGGGCCCCAGTTGGCACCCACCTTGGCTGGCCTGGGGCCTGCTGGCTGAGGGAAGCTCCTGCATTGAGCATCTCTCCCTGGTGGTCAGTGTGCATCATAGTGACCAGTCATTCTGTTGGTCGTTCTGCTGTTCAGTCAATTTGCATATTAGAATTTTATTATATAGGATGACAACATAACTTTGTAACCCTAAGTTTAGAAATAAAAAGCCTGACCAAATGTTAAAAGTGAGTTTTTGTGCGATAAGTTTATGGGTAATTTTTTTAAAACTACCTTTCCCTATTTTCTAAATGATATGAAACTACCTTTCCCTATTTTCTAAATGTTTCTAAGCTGTTCATGAAAAATAAATACTGATAAAGGGACTCAGTACATATATTAGAGTTTAAAAAAGATAAGTCACAAAACTTACAATCTAGTCTGAACCTTAATAAAAAGATAATAAAATGTTTTAAATTATAGATTTTATCAAGTCAAGAACACAGAGTTCCTATCATATTTGAGAAAAATAATAAGTGTACACACGTACACTTCACAAATCCAGAAAAAAAGAAAACCCACTCTCTTCCACGTGACATAATCCTATCAGTATTTCTGCTATTCTATCCATTGCCAAAATACAGCCTACATGTGTGCATCTTACTTTACAGGAAAAATGTCTACTTTTATCAATTCTTGTAAACAATCTAGTTAACTGAAGTGGAAATAAAAATAATAATGTCAATGTTACTACTTGAATTGTATTATCTCTACCTTTTTTGATCAGCAGCTTGCCAAACTGTACACATTTTCCAGATTCTATATTATACATACCTGAACTGAACAATGAAATCCAAGATCAAAGATTTGAATTATTTTATAAAACAGTTTTAAATATCTATAATAATAAAAGCGTAATATGCTAATTAGACCGGACAGCTGAACGACTTTCCAGACGAGGCCGGGGCTGTGAGGGCCAAGCCCCTTGCATGAATTTTGTGCATGGGGACTCTAGTATTTTAATAAGACTCCTAGCTCATCTATGGCAAAATCCTCTTGACAATGTTGGAGATACCTGTGTTATAATCCTAGGGCAGAGATTGGCAAACTTTTTCTGTAAAGATCCAGAGAGTGAATTCTTAGGGCTTTGTGGGCCACAGGGTCTCTGTTGCAACCACTTCACTTTGCCCTTGTAGTGCAAAAGCTGCCATGGAGAATATGCAAATGAATGAGCATGGCTCTTTTCCAATAAAACTTATTTTGTAACACTGACATTTGAATTTAATATAATTTTCACATTACAACATATTTTTCTTCTTTTGAATTTTTCCCCAACCATTAAAAAAAAAAATTGCTCACAGGCAATACAAAAAGAAAGGTACTAGGCCAGATTTGGCTCATGGGTTGAAGGTTGCCAAACTCTTCATTCTAGAGTTTATTTTTTAACTTCTTTGAAGGTTCTATCTTTTGCTGTATCCCACTGACTTGGATGCTTTTATCCTCCTCTTATTTCACCTTCAAAATCGTATTTAAACTTTAAAGGCTTCTTCAACAGGTCCTTCACAAAAACTTGGAAGGTGTCTTTAACCAAATGGGACTTCTCTTCCTTTGAAATCCCATAGCATTTGTACCTTCTCTGGTTTTACATATGGCTACTGAACTTTGTCCAGTTACTGGTGTGCCAAGCCTTCCTTTCAACATTTTATGGGAGGAATCTTCTCTTACACATTTCTTATTGACCATAGTGCCCTGTACATAATAGAAGGTCAATAATAATAGTTGAAGTGAAAAATGACCTTGTCAATTCCTAGATGGTTTGATAACAGCTTTTAAGGTTCTAAAAGAAATACAGACATGAAAAGCATTTATAACTTTTAAGACACAGATGGATTTTTAGTAATATTTAAATGTGAAAACAAATTCTATCTTGGAATCAAGTAGAACGCTCATCAGGTTGGCCAAGGAAAGAGATGAGCACGAGCAGGGAAAGGATTGAGATGTGAGTTACAGGGCACAGGGTGCTTGCTACAGGAGAGCCAAATGTCTGGCAGGCAGAATCGGACTGTTCACGGAACATAACTCTGTTTTTTCACTGTCTTCCAAAGCAGACTTTTCATGTGTCTAAGGTACTGGGACCTGGTTATTCTGGGACACTCGCCCTCTTCTCTGTCAAATGAAACCTTCCTACACACCCAGGAACCCCCTGGGCCAGGAAGTTACTAAACTTCAGAGAAGCACTCAAAGTGAAGTTTGGAGGTTTCTATGAAATTTTTGTATTTTTATCTAAATCTAAACATGTTTATTGCACAGATACAATAGGACATTTTTTGAAACTGCAACAGCTCTGCTTAAATTCAAATCCTAGGAATGTTTATTCACCATACAATCCTTACAAACTTACTTCCTCTAGCTATCATTTTGTCATCTGTAAAAAAAAAAAAAAAAAAAAAAAAAGATGATAATGGGATCTAACTTATGGCGATTGAGCTGTTGTGAGGATTAGATGAGTTAATATATGTAAGTGCTTAGAACTGATACATAGTAAGCACCTATCATTGTTAGCTATGGACGTCTATGAGTGCGTATATAGCTAAAGACACATAGCATTGCTGGCATTAACCTCTAAAAAGCCACACACACCCTTGTCTTCAAGACACCTGCTGGGTTTTATTTGATTCTTGAGACAGAATTACCATAGGAAGACATTTACAGAAAATAGGAAACAGGCTATGTAAGAATTATCAAGTTATTTTTTAAATGCAATAGAAGGAAAACAGCAAGCTGAAAATACATGTATGATTATGTGATTAAGAGAGAAATAGAACACAGTTGAATCCCTCTGGCATTATCACAATAGTATTTCCCAAGCGTTGGCAGAATGCAGTGACCAAAATCAACTTCCATGCATGGGGACAATGGCAGGCCAACTCAATGGCCATACTTACCACCTTTCTCCACCCTACAGAGACCTGCCTTTTTGTCCTTCCCCTTAGCAGTGCTTCCTTTCCAAAGCTTATTCCTGTAATTTTCCTTTTCTTCCTTGGAAACATGTTCCCGGGACTTCTCAGATAAGCCCTCTGCAATCACTTGGGTTCCATTCTCTGTTTCTTCTTCAAGAACATTCTCCAAGCTTTCTTCTCTTGACAGAGGCTTGATCCCTACATCTGCTTTTATGATTTTTTGATCTTCAATTTCTAAGGAATCCTCAATGGGAAGGTGTGATTTTCCTGGCTCATCATTTTCACTCAGCTCCTGAGAAGATGAACTTCTGACACTTTCGTCTGCACTGTCTTCAGCGTGTGCTTCCCTGTCCTCCAGTACAGATTCGTCTTCACTGCAGCTAGAGTAGGGGTGACTTCTGCATGAGGAGGACGATGCAGTTTTTATATCTACAAATAATTAAAATGGTGTGGTGTCATTGTTTTTATAAAGCAATTGGTTTACCTATGGGAATTATGTTAATAACTAATCTTACTAAGATTAGTTAATATAGTTTAGTAGATTTTCCCTATATGTTCTACATAGTTGTCATGATTTAAAAAAAAAAACACACACATCTGTGTAATCTGTGAGTCTATGGAAGTTTTCAACAGGAAATCACATTTAACTAAAAATTAACTGTATTTTTAGTGTCATTTTATTGGAAAACCTTTGTAAGTATATTTTGTTATAGAAGAAACAGTAAATTTTTGAGATGATGCCCGTGTGTGTGTGTCGGGGGGAGGGGGCATGTACTAGTATGTAGAAGAAGATGTTGTATTATTTCAGGTTCCCCAAAAGCAAATGCTGAGATGAGGATTCATGGATAAGTGATATATCAAGGATATAAATGCTCCAGGAGAAACTCTTACAGGTGTGGGGGAACAGGACAGGGAATGGAAGAAGTCAATCAAAGGAGCTATTTCAAGAAACATTTAAACAGTCTTATCTCACAGGGACCTCTGAAGTCTAAATTATATTAGCTTTTTTCCTCCCTCGAAGGAGGAGTTGGCTTTCATACTCTGGTCTAGTTCACTCTAGGGGTGCGTAAGTTCCTTGGCACTCCTAGGCTCTTTGCCTCAAGATGAAACAATTCAGTTGTCCATGGCTATCCTCTGAAGAGGGCAGCGGGTGCAGAAGCTGGGGATAGGCACACTGAATCTTTAAAAGAGATTCTAGGAGATCCAGGCAGTACCTTTATGTGTTGCTACAGATATGCAATCTAAAGACTTAACACAGCCAAACATTAGGTTAGTAATTACTACCCCAAAACACTTTTAAAAAATCTCCAGGAAAGTGACATACACACTGAATCTTAGTCAGGATGATGCACAGCCTAACTAACCTACAAGTCATGGCATATGCTGCTGAGGACCAGAGAAATACAAACTTGTTTTTAACTTTTTAACCAATATATGTTTATAATTGCTTTTAATAGAATATATTTTCAAATGCAGTATCCTACACTTGCATGGTGCCTAGCTTTCTTATTTTCTCTTTTCTGTGTGCTTCTTACCCTTTTTTTCTGTTTCTTTTATTTTTGCTTGGCAGCTACACAGATGGCTGTAGCAGTTGATGCAGAGTTTAAGGGAAGAATTACCTGTCTTCACTCTTATCCTTTTCCCTCAGTCCCGCCAGCCCCAACAGCTCTCCATGACAGGTCTTAGCATTTTAAGTATAGTTTCAGAGACATATCAGAGTTTCCACAAAGATTCGAGAGCTGCTGCACAGCAGTAAATAACAAACTCTGGAAAGCCTTTAAGCAACAGAACCCCTTAAGTACAAGTCCATTTATTCTTATCTCCCAACTACCTTGACAGGTACCAGATGACCACAGTTTGTCAAAGGAATCACACACTTCAGCTTCTTATTCTTTATCTCCACTTTATGAAATCAGGATATGCTGTTTTGTGTATTAGTTCAAAAACTTTAGAGATGATGACATCCCCCTCTCTCAAACATCTCACATTTGTTTTGTTTTCAATAAAAAACAACTCCAGTTGGCTAGTGCTTTGATCGATGGCCTTCATTAATTGCACAATTAGCTAGGGTACAAGGTGATACTTGTTTCAAACTTCCAAAAATATTCATGTCTACCATCTCAATAGTGTCATGATGAGTCCCACTTTGGCTCTGAGAGTTGTTCACTAATAAATAAATAAAGAGTGCTTCTCTATATTTCTTTAGTAGCTTCTATTAATTGTTTGATTTCCAAAGGCTAACACAAACTCTGGTTCAATTTTTTTAAATATATTTTATTGATTTTTTACAGAGAGGAAGGGAGAGGGATAGAGAGTTAGAAATATCGATGAGTGAGAAACATCCATCAGCTGCCTCCTGCACACTCCCTACTGGGTATGTGCCCGCAACCAAGGTACATGCCCTTGACTGGAATTGAACCTGGGACCCTTGATTCCGCAGGCCGACACTCTATCCACTGAGCCAAACCAGTTAGGGCTGGTTCAATTTTGAGTCAGTCCTTTGGGGAATGAATGGCCTCAAAGTAGTGAGGGTAGCTGACCTCCCATATAAACTCATTTCTGTTTTCGAATTTCTCTCTAATCTCATCATATAATTTTGCTTCACTCTCATTCTTTACTCTCATTTTCATACAGACACTGGGGCAAGACTTGGCATATAAAAAAATGCTCAAAATGTTGTTAGGGCCGTGGAATTGGATTTTCAACACTAATTTTATTTATTTTCTTAGAAATAAAGCAAGCTTTACATAAAGGAACTTTGAGGGTATATTTGTGAATGTTTTTGTCATTAAGAGGGAACAAGTAATCTCAGAGGCACATTGGAAATCAACTCTGCCTCCCACCCAATTCCATTTGTCTCTCCAGTGTTCCCTCTAGGTATTGATGCTGAAAGCATCTGCTCTTAGTCTTCCTGGTTTTTTAAAAAAAAAAAAAATGATGTGCAAGCATTGCCTGAGACCTTAGCTAAAGCCAGCAAGTCTGGTGCCCCGTTCCATGACCTAAGCAGAATCTCTAACTTTTCTCTCTCTACATTCAGTTAGTCACTAAATCCTTCACTGTCCTCTCTTTTCATGTCATTAATAACTATTCATTGATAACTTCCTTCTTCTGCATCACCACTATTTTACACAGCATGAGACAGAAAAATTTAGATCACCCAATGACATACCATATATCCCAACTCAGTAGGCTCAATACTCTTCTGAACTCTGATATGAATTATGTATCTCTTTCCCATTCCTAGGGATTAACCAAGCAAAACCTACATAAATTCTGCTTCTATTTTCTTCAAATTAACTATGACACATCAATTTATATTTACACTATTATTTGTATTAATACTTCTACATTGATTATATTTATATCCATAAAAGTCTGTTTATATTAGATACTGTGGTTCAGTCAATATTTTCATGTATAATAATGCTAATTAGACAAGTGCTTTGCATTCAATAAATATTGTCAAATGAATATATGCTTAATGAATATATAAATAGAAATCATGAAATTCCATCTATGAATAGTAACTAGTTATTAGTATTATGGGAGAGCATGTAGCTTCATACTGATCATTCATTACTCAATTCATCAATGAGACAAATATATACATTACTTTGTAAGAATACATATTTACAGGTAAATGTAGACATAGCAGGAAGGAAAGAAAAAGAAAAAAAGCCTAAAAGTTCCTTCATCTTTACCTCTAATTTCACTTTATAAACATTAAAACAAACACTTAAAATACTGAGAATATAATAAAATCATGTGTCACATTGTGCTATTGCCTAAGTCTTTTTACATTTATCCATTAATCTAGCCAACCAGCCTGGCATTCCATAAGATTTTACTGGGTGCCTGGGCAGTGCCTTTGCTTTGAATCTCAAAGCTATAAAAAAATACTTCATGGAAAGTATTTTATGTGAACTAAAAGATGCTGCTTCATTTAAATATTTACCATGGCCCTAACCAGTCTGGCTCAGTGGATAGAGCGTTGGCCTGCAGACTCAAGGGTCCCAGGTTTGATTCCGGTCAAGGGCATGCACCTTGGTTGCGGGCACATACCCAGTAGGGAGTGTGCAGGAGGCAGCTGATGGATATTTCTCACTCATCGATGTTTCTAACTCTCTATTCCTTTCCCTTCCTCTCTGTAAAAAATCAATAAAAATATATTAAATAAATAAATAAATATTTACCATGACTTCCTACTTCAACAACTGAAAAGTAAATATAGATTAAGTGTGGGGAAGCATGGGACTTGGTGGGAAAGTCTGTAAGGAGGATTCTCTGAAAGGTCGGGGGCCTCCAGGAGACCTTGCTGAAGGTGGCAGCCCCTGACTTGATTTTTCCAAACAAGTCCAAGCCCCTGGGTGTTTACTGGAATCTTTATGTTTAGACTTCAAAACATCCTTGCTTAAAGGACGCATATTTTTTCTCAAGGTTACTTACCCTGCTGATAGTATCTACTAGTTAATTTTAGTTCAAGCTGTTGTTATAGTAAAAGCCTAAGGAGGCAGGCGAAGGGAGCAGTCCCTTAGCCTCCCTTTCACAGAAACATGTGTCAGAGTAATCATTCATCTGTTGTTCAGGGTCTGCTGGTCAGTCCCGGCAATTAATGAATTCTTGCCATTAAGAAAAATTAAAGTTTGACTAATCATGCAAAAATCACACATATAAACTTTGGCCAAAAGGCCTCCTACAATCTTCCCTTAGTATTTTCTGGCCCAACCAGCAGACAAGTTACACTGAAGTTCACAGAGGGTGGTCACAGCATGTATAATATCGGATAGAAGGAGCAGCCTTTCCTCATATGCATCTCTTCAAGCCCATAGGCCAAGAAATGAAGAGAGAGATCCTTGCAGTCTGTAAGTCAAGTAAACAATATTTTTGTGACTCTGGGATTTTAAAATTCTATATGGCCTATTTCTTCAACAGACTGGAAAATAGCACAAGGGAAATGTTATCTTTTTTTATTAGTAAAAAATATTTGCTTTAATTTTTAAGTTCTTCTCTTTGTATTCTAGGAACGGACACTGTCTCCCCACTTCCCGCACTCTTCACACATCTTTCTCATAAGGAGCTACTTAGCCTTTAGCTGTTACTCATAGGCACTATCATCCAAACTGTCCATAAAAGGATGAAAGTATATTCTCAGTATCATGACACTGTCCCCTCAACCTTACAACATTCATTTATGACAATATGTTTTCATTTGGCAAATTAGCAGCTGAGGTTGCCAACACAAATGCAGAGAAAAAGAAGCTGTCCTTCTTTATAAACGATGGGAAGTCTCACACATCATTCCTAAAGCAGGGTCTTCTCTGAGTCAGCTCTCAGTCCCTAGCACTCTATCACTCACACCCTGGTCAGCACGGTGTATTCATCAAGGCCGCGGCGCAATTGTTAGCTGGCAGTTTAAATGGGGCCAACTTGTCACAAGAGTGACAGCCTGGGCAATTGTTTGCCCTCTGGGAACAGGTGCAGGCAGGTTCAAATGAAACACATCCAAATACTAAGAGCAAGATTCTTAATCATGTCAATAAAAGGGATGTACTGGTGTCTGGGATTCAGTGGTCACAATATGCCTCTTACGCTTTTGAAGATGAAGTGATGTCTGGCTTTTCAGTAGAGTGTTCCAAGGAATCTATCATGACAGTATCATTTTTAATACATGCTACTTGTTTGCTGGATGAAATCTGTAATTCTGATATTCTACACACTAAAAGGCATGCTTTTAAATAAACATAGGGTCAGGTAATCAAAACAAAGGGATGGAAAAATAAACAAGCTTGACGGCGGAAGAAAGAAAGATTAACATTTTATTTCAAAATAAAGTCAAAGTTTTGATGTATATACCAAAGATACAAAGGAACTCTAAAAGTATAGCTTAAAAACATCATTATTGAAAATTAAAACAAAATTATTGGCCAATTTAATTATTGGCTCTTAAATTCCTCAACACTTATGGACTAGATTTTATACATTCTAATAGCTTTCACTACATATCTATTTAAAATATTCTATATTCTATATCTATATAATGCAGCAAAGTTTATACAAATTTTTTCAATAAAATTTCAATAATAATCATATAGCATAAATGTTAAGTAGATTTTATGACACTAACAAAAGTACCTTAGTGTTAAAAAAATTAATTGTACTTGCTTAATATTTACAAAAGATCTTTTAGGAAATCACCCTCTGTGAGCACTAACAAAGATAACATCTTAGCTTTCACTGGGTAATTAACTTAGATGTTATCAATTTCTATAATTTGTGTGTTCTGAACTGGCATAATTACCTTGAGCAAAATTTAACACACACAAAAACATAAATATAAACCAAACTACTGAAAGATAGAGTCTCATAAAGTAAAGACCTCAGTGAAAGCTAATGGAGTAGAAATGTGTCAGAGGAGGGGTATGAGCCGGAACTGAGCAAAAGGCCTGGGAATAGAATGGGAAGTCTATCCAGAGAGGAGAAACATGAACTTGGGTAAAATTTTAAAACCCTCCATTTCTACTTCCTCTGCTTAAAAATAAAACAAAACTAACAAAGGAACAAAAACAGAGACTAGAGAACAGGATTTTAAAAAGCTCAAGATAAATGCCTCTAAAATGTTTATTCTTAAGGAAATATAATCCCTTTATTGAGGGGATTTGCTTTAATTTTGTGTAAGGGGAGATTTTCTTATTTGGAGAAACATTATATTTGTATTTTCCAGAATTCAGGCTCTGCAGTTGGTAATGTGAGTTCTGACTGTGAGAGTTACTTAATCTCACCATTTCCAAGTTTATTTGTAAAATAGAGATAAAAAAGAAAGTGCCTGCTTATTGTTTGAGGTAAATCAGATGATTCATTGAAAATATTTAGCACAGTGCTTAAGCACAAAATATAATCTTAATAAACAGTAACTATAGAATGCCTTTCTAAACACAGAATTCCAATTATTTATATGTAAGCAGTATTCAGTGTTAAAGCTTACATATCATTGTCAGTTATTCCATAATTACATGTCTAAATGGCTTAAGTTTTCCCAAGATCCAAGTATTGCCTACACCCTCTGTTAGAACATTAAAAAAAAAAAAAATTATCTTGGAAAAAAATCTGATCCAACAAATCAAACTAATTATGTAGCACAAAAATAATATCAGATGGCCATATATTAAATGAATGTACTGGATCTTTATGAAAGCAACACTTGCTAATTTCCCACCATTATTGAAGAAATTAAAAAACTGAGTCCTGTATTTTGAACCAGTTATACCTATATGCCAGTGGTCGGCAAACTCATTAGTCAACAGAGTCAAATATCAACAGTACAACGATTGAAATTTATTTTGAGAGCCAAATTTTTTAAACTTAAACTTCTTCTAACGCCACTTCTTCAAAATAGACTCGCCCAGGCCGTGGTATTTTGTGGAAGAGCCACACTCAAGGGGCCAAAGAGCCGCACTGGGCTCGCAAGCCGCGGTTTGCCAACCACTGCTATATGCAAACACAGTTTCAATCCTTTTCCAGGTTCAAGTCATTTGTATAGTTTCTTTAAAATTTGATTCAGATGACTCCACCTTTCCATAGAATTCTTTAACTTTCTCTATTTCAGATAGGACTATATACTTACCCAATATTGACATTCGAATTGAGAAAACAACTTATATTAGGCACATGTAGAAACTTAAAATGTAAGTAGTAAGAGAATTTATAGAAAAGGTCTACTTTAAGACTTTATAAAAAATATTTCAATGTTTGACCATTAATCTTGACTGGTTCTTTCAACTGTAATAAAAATTAGAGTAAATTTTGTTTTCAAGTTTATTGATAGGTAACACCATTCTAAATGTTTACATTATGTCTTACTCTTTACTTTGACTGTCAGAAAGTTTAGGATTAAATTTTTGGTTCAAGCATAGTCATAATTTTATCTGTTGTTCTTAATAAAACTATCTTCTTTTTAACTCTAACTTCTGTTCTTTATCATCTTGTATATGTGTGCATGGAATTTTAGAATAGGCTTACTTGAATTTTTTCTTGAAGAGAGCAGAACTATAAATATTTGCTTGGATGATTACTTGATTACTTAGTTTACTCTTATTTTATATTATCCTAACATAGTCCTTAAATTCAAACTTTTGAGATTTTATTAGAACAAATTTTGAGAGGTGAAAACAATGAGGAAAGTGAAGAGTAACTCAAAAATTCATCATAATATGACCTTATTCTCTAGTCTAAAGTAAATGGGTTCCTTCTTTGATTGGACATAACTTCAGTGAATTAAAATCTTTAAAAAGGTCTTAAAAATTTAAGATAATCTCATATGATGAGGGTTTCTTTCTCTAATTGAAAAGATCTGTGTTTTCCCTGAGACCATTCCGAGTTATTTTAGGCTTGAAGATTGTGTGGAGGCCACTTTTGCCAAGAGAAATAATCCTTTCATGAAACTAATATGCCATTATCATGTGTTCAAGGTAAATTGAGAGAAAAAACATGAACCTAAGACAGGAATCTTCAACTTTTCCTTTAATTGAGTATAGGCTCCTATCCATTTTTCCAGAGCCACAAAATGGTGTGTGTGTGTTATATAAGGGGGGATAGTTTAGGATAAAAAAATAATTTTCTAAGTAAACAGCAGATGTGTCAGTATAAGTTTTACCTAACATCCAGCTGAAAAATCTTAGCAAACTAAGGAAAGAAGAAGAATTAAAGAGTGACTCCATAATTTGGATATCTACAGAAGACTGATTGATCGGCACCCTCTGGTTGGGGAAACATGCTCTAAACATTCCCTTAAAAGAAAATTATCTCATCTATAATAATAAAAGCGTAATATGCTAATTAGACCGGACGACCTTCCGGACAAAGCTGGGGCTGCGAGGGAAGCCTGGGTCCTGGGTGCCAGAGGGTAACTGGTGCCGGCACCCAGGGGAAGGAAGGCCTACTCTTGCGTGAATTTCGTGCATTGGGCCTCTAGTTAAACATAAAGAAGAAAATTGGAATGCACACTTGTTCAACAGTCCATGTCATATGATAAACTAAACGACTTGCCTTGTTTATCTTCTTCCAATTCACTATCAGAGCATCCATCACTCTCATCTTTCACACTGTCATCAGCATCTGGTGCCTTCTGTGACGAGGTTTCACTGTCCTTTTCAGGGTCTAAATTATCTTTTTCATCGTCTGATGGTGACTCTAACATTTCATTCATTTGATCATCAGCCTGTCCTTCTTTATTAGCTTTCTCATCTTGTTTCTCCTCCTCTACTTCAAAATCTTCTTCATATTCTGAGAAAAAAAAATTCTCCACTATGAAAATGAAAATAGAATCCCTAATACTTAACCGAATTCACTTTAATGAGAACTTTGACTCAATTATCCTCTTTTCTTGGGGTCTTTCTTCACTTCTATTTCACACAATTAGTGAACATGGAAAACTAACAGTGAATGATCAAGATTGCAATCAGTTATATATAGAAGAGCACAAAAGAAATGAGGCTCCAAATGAAAAGTCTGAAACCTAATAAGAGTTCATTTACAAAAGGACATCATCTAACAATAACCAAAATGGATAAGAGAAGAACTTGATAGAAAACAATAAATTAGAAATAAATTAAAAATGAAAAGAATAGGATCATAATAATGAAAGTTAATTTGCAGATCCAGTGAGGTCATATTTCATATAAAAAAATGTTCAAAATATTTGGATATCAAGTTAATGAATAGTGAAGTGGAAAAATGTAATTAATCAAGTCCAAAGGCCCTGAGAAGTAGCACTGTGAAAAGCACATTTTTTTGAGAACCAAATGGACCTCAAGGAAAGGCATTATGAAGAATTCTATACCTAGGCAAGGACTGCAATCATATGCATTATTCATCTCTACAGTCAATTAAAAAATTATATTCCAAGGGTAAAAATTCATATAGAATAGAATATTACTTTTCCAGCCACTAATTTGCTTCATTCCCTGCAGAGGCGCAACAAGTCTGCAGCAGAAAAAAAATTGTCACATCATATGAACTCCAGCTGTCCCTTGTGGTTAGAAATTTTCACCTTTCATATTTAATTGTTCCCCTTTTTCTTTCACTAAAGACTAACAATCTTGGAGTAACAACATGCCAAGGATAGAGAGCAAAAGGATTTCATGCAGAATCAATTAAGCAAATAAACAATTATCTTTAAGATGAAAATTACAAGGAAAGTAAAGTTTTCCCTATTTTGAATGTTTTAGTTATTAGGTATTCTGATTTATTTTCCAGTGGTGGGGGCCTCTCAGGTAATTACGTGAGTTATCTACCCTGTCCAATGAAAGAAACTTAATTTAGAAATGCAAGCCCTATGTGTATAAAAAAACACCCTGTTAATGGAGAGACTGTATGAAGGAGATGTAAGAGGAAAAGTGAAATCAGAAACTTAAATAAAAGCAAAGAGAATTCATCACAAGATTATTTTCATGAAAGAGATTTAATATGAAGAACATTAAGTAAAAATTATTATCAGTAAGAATTACAAAGTACACAAGAAGATGAAGAATTTGGTTAAGAGAAACCAAGATGGCGGCATAGGTAAACACCTAAATTGCTGCCTCACACAACAATATCAAAACTACAACTAAAAGACAAAACGGACACCATCCAGAACCACAGGAAAGCCGGCTGAGTGGAAATTCTACAACTAGAAGAAAAGAGGAAAGCACATTGAGACTCAGAGGAGCTGCAAAAGGCTGAGGTACGGAGACTTGCACGCAGAGAGGATGGGCGGCTGTATGCATGGGCGGCTGGCTTTCTAAAGCGGGAGGGAGAAGGAAGCTCCCAACTGCACTGAACTCCAGTCCCGGGCGAGACGCTGGGAAACCAGACTCATTCGGGGGGAATCTGGACTGTCAGGAAAAGAGAAAGCACACTGAGACTCAGGAGCTGTGGAAGGCAGAGGTCTGGAGGCGCGCGCACAGAGAGGATTGACTGCTGAATGCACTGGAGGCTGAGTGCGCAGCTGGCTTTCTAAAGCGGGAGGGAGCCAGACACTCCTGACTGTGCTGAACTCCAGTTCCAGGCAAGTTTCTGGGAACCCCAACTCACTCGGGGAGAAACTGGACTGTCTGGCAGCAGGCGAAACTTGAGGGCGGCTTTCTCTCAGAGATGCTTGCAGCGACTACCGAGGGACACTGAGACCCAGGGGCCTCATAGGGCAGGGCTGACGGGAAACCAAGGCTGTCTGCTCTGCCCTGAAACTCCGCCCCATCCAAGCTGAGCACAGAGGCTTTTGCAATTTTGCAAGTCTTGTCTCATAAGAGTGTCTCCAGCACAGAAGTTCTCCCAGCGTAGACACAGCTGATCCTCACAGCCAATTGGCCTGGAGCTCAATTCCTCCCAGTGATACCAACAACAATCAAGACTTAACTACAACAAGGCTGATCACACAGTCCACAAAGGGGTGCACCAAGAGTGTCCACCTCAGGTAACTGGGGAGGCTGAGCCACTGTGCCCTAGAGGACACCTACCACAGAAAGCTACTCTACCAACTCAGGGAAGCAATGAAAATGCGAAGACAAAGAAACAGATCACAAATGAAAGAAATGGAGGAAAACAAACGACTGGATATAGAGTTCAAAACCACGGTTATAAGGTTACTCAAGAATTTCCTAGAAAAGGCCGATAAATTTAGCGAGACCCTCGAGGATATGGAAAAGGACCAACTAGAAATTAAACATACACTGACTGAAATAAAAAATATTATACAGAGACCTAACAGCAGACTAGAGGACCGCAAGAATCAAGTCAAAGATTTGAAATACAAAGAAGCAAAAAACACTCAACCAGAAAAGCAAAAAGAAAAAAGAATCCAAAAATTTGAAGATAGTGTAAGGAGCCTCTGGGACAACCTCAAGCGTACCAACATCCGAATTATGGGGGTGCCAGAAGAAGAGAGAGAGCAAGATACTGAAAACCTATTTGAAGAAATAATGACCAAAAATTTCCCCCACCTGGTGAAAGAAATAGACTTACAAGTCCAGGAAGTGCACAGAACCCCAAACAAAAGGAATCCAAAGAGGACCACACCAAGAAACATCATAATTAAAATGCCAAGAGCAAAAGACAAAGAGAGAATATTAAAAGCAGCAAGAGAAAAACAGTTAATTACCTACAAGGGAGCACCCATACGATTGTCAGCTGATTTCTCAACACAAACTATGTAGGCCAGACGGGAGTGGCAAGAAATATTCAAAGTGATGAATAACAAGAACCTACAACCAAGATTACTCTATCCAGCAAAGCTGTCATTCATAATTGAAGGTCAGATAAAGAGCTTCACAGATAAGAAAAACTTAAAGGAGTTCATCACCACCAAACCAGTATTATATGAAATGCTGACAGGTATTCTTTAAGAAGAGGAAGAAGAAAAAGGCAAAGATAAAAATTATGAACAACAAATACATACCTATCAACAAGTGAATCTAAAAATCAAGTGAATAAAAAATCTGATGAACAGAATAAACTGGTGAATATAATAGAATCAGGGGCATAGAAAGGGAGTGGACTGACAATTCTTGGGGGGAAAGGGGTGTGGGGAGTGCAGGAAGAGACTGGACAAAAAGCGAACACCTATGGATGAGGACAGTGGCGGGGGGAGGTAAGGGCAGAGGGTGGGGTGGGAACCAGGTGGAGGGGAGCTATGGGGGGAAAAAAGAGGAACAATTGTAATAATCTGAACAATAAAGATTTATTAAATTAAAAAAAATAATAAAAATAAGTAAATAAATAAAAAGATGCCGGAGGAGAATTGCACCCTGGAGGGCGGCTACACTCTGAGGGGCTGAGAACCTAGAGGGGGTTCGGGGTATGTTAACCTAGATGCACAAGAACAATGGGCAGGGCTCGCTTAAGGCAAGATAACCTTTAAATGAATTGTAAGACTGGGGCTTGGCTCCCCACCCAGGCCTACTCAGGTGGAGTCTGTGGTCCGATCACCCTGGGAGGTTACTTTCGTTCATGAATGTATTACAGAGACCCTTTTCCCTTCACACGTGTCACACTGGTTTGAGATAGCCGTGCCTGCCCAATGAGTTGGCGCCTAGAGCACTCCTATTGAGAAAAGTTCGCTTGACAGGCAGGCCGACAGGGAGGGTCCAGTGGAAAACAAAGGCAGGTGGAACCGGCAGGGCAGACAGGGAAGTAAAAGAAAAAAAAAAAAGAATTTGGTTAATATTGCACGAAGTAAACTGAAAATAGAATAAAAACAAATGAAATTTTTGTTTAAATTTTCAGGCCAGGTAATAGAATAATTCTTCACTTAGCCCAGTTAGCTATCAATCAATAAGCGGAAAAGGAAAACATTGGAAGATAAAACATATTACAGTAATACAACACTTACTATCAAGGAATCTCCACTTTTTGTTGAGAAAATAAGATATATTTACAGAAAAGATACTAGACTCATAGCAGTTTGTATACATATTCCTCAGTACTGTTTGTTTCAATATTACTGGTCTCCATTGAAATGGATTTTTATATAGGATTTGATTAATTATATGAAATAGTACAAAATGAGTGGAATGGAATCAAAGGAGAGCAGAAAGGCATTTGGAGATTGTGGAAAACTTTGTAAAAGAGGAAGTTTAGGAGAGCCACAGAATGCACACACAAGGAGAAACACACACAGGTTATCACTTTACAGATATTTGCTCCTGGTCACAAGATAAGCAGGGGGCCAGAGAGCACATGAGTGAATTATGTATTCCCACCAACAATACTAGATAGTATTAATTCCATCAATGGGGAAAGATGAGAGTTTTTGAGTCAGGCAGTCACCTGTCCAAGTCTCAGTTCAAACACTCACTAGCTGTGTGACTTAGGCAACCTGCCTCAAAAAGCTGTGGTACTAAAAGCAATCAGCCCTGGAACATTCTTAGTACAGTGCCGCAGCCAGTAGGTGCCTACTCAATATTAGGCATTTAGTAGTACTAGGGATTGTGATTGGGGGATGGAGGGAGTTGGTTGTAGAACAAGAGAAATTACACACACAGTATGTGCTCTATACACTTTGATGGAAGCACCTGATTAAAACCAGCGATGTACAAATGTCCACAATTAGAACACAATTACAGTTATGTTATTGAAGCAGAGCAGAAAATTGAAGGAACATGTAGTGACCACACGAATAATCCCTGCCTTCTGTTTTGCAGGAGCTTCTGTATTTTCCCAAAGTATGAAATGTAAGGCTGCCTTGGTTTTTTTTTACCCACCACTATCATTGCAACTAAATATCAGCCTTCTATGAACCACATTCTCTTAGCATTACAGCTCAAAGCGTGCCTCCTTTGTGTCATCCACTCCCGTGTTTTCAATATGAATGAACTGGTGGCATGCTTTCTGGATTCCTTTTCATGATTTCGTTTTCGCCCCCATCTCATCTTCCTGCTTCCTGAGAATTTAATTAGCTTGTTGTTTACCATCCTCACTAATGAGGAAGAGAGTCAGCACGAGGTCAACATCAATCCAGCTGCAACCCTCCCTCGCTGACCTCCTCAAGCTTCTCGTGCCCTTCCCATCAGCCACTGTTCTGCAGAGAGCTGAAGCCTTGCTGCTGCTGCTTTTTTCTTTTTTCTTTTTTTAATGGAAATGGGCAATTAAAGTCCATTAACTAGCCAACCCAGAAGAAAAAATCTTGGAAAAGCTGTATTTTAGGCATCAACTATGCTACTCACAGCACTGGCCATGTTGGTTTGAGAGAGAATAAATGAAAACGAAAAGCCTCTACTGAACATGGCTTTAATAAACCTACAGGTCTTGAGATTTAAAAACAAATGGGAAAACATCCCATTTGTGAATTTCTCTGTTATTGATGTTGCTATAGATATTTCTAAATTCTCAGACTAAGATAACAATAAAGACTAGAAGGGATTGTGGAGAGAGGTAACTGGGCCAAAGTGTTAGAAGGGAAATCTTTTTAAAGATAGTCACATGATTTCAGTAACAAACAAGCATAGAATCCAGTGTCCTGCCAGCCCTGGGCTTACTGTCTTGGATTACTGAAACCCTTGGGCAGCAACAAGAAGTGGTGAGTTAGATACCGAGGATGTGCCTTTTCCTGGTGCAGCCTCTTCACAGGCCATCCCCAGCCCAAGGCCATCGCTCCTGCAATCCAGGCTTTGCCTTCTGCGTATAAGGGGGATCCTCAGGCAGTTACAGTTTTCTTTCTTTCTTTTTTTAATAGTTCTTTATTGTTGGAGTATTACATATGTCCCCCTTCTTTTCCCATTGACTCCCTCTAACCCGCCCCCGCCCACCTCCCCAGGCCTTCAGCACCCTATTGCCTATGTCCATGGGTTATGCATATGTCCATACAAGGTCTTTGGTTGATCTTTTCCCACCCACCCTCCCCACCTTCCCACCCTCCCCACCTTCCCTCTGAGATTCCCCACTTGTTCCATGCTTCCATGTCTCTGAATCCACTCCATTCATCAGTTTATTTTGTTACTTAGATTCCACATATGAGTGAGATCATGTGATATTTGTCTTTCTCTGACTGACTTATTTCACTTAGCATGATACTCTCTATGTCCCTCCATGCTGTCTCAAAAGATAAGAGATTCTTCTTCTTTACTGCTGCATAGTATTCCATGGTGTAAATGTACCACAGCTTTTTATCCACTCATCTACTGATGAGTATTTGGGCTGTTTCCAGGTCTTAGCTATTGTAATGGTGCTTCTTAGGGGTGCATACATTTTTTCTGATTGGTGTTTCAGGTTTCTTAGGATATAGTCCTGGAAGTGGGATCACTGGCTCAAATGGCAGTTCCATATTTAATTTTTTGAGGAACCTCCATAATGTGGTTTTAATTTGCATCTCTATGATGAACAATGACTTTGAGAATTTTTTCATGTCTCTTGGCCATCTGTATGTATGTCCACTTTGAAGAAGTGTTTATTTAGGTCCTTTGCCCATTTTTTAATTGGATTGCTTGTCTTTTTTTGTTAAGTTGTACAAATTCCTTATATATTTTGGATATTAACCCTTTATCAGATGCATCATTGCCAATATCGTCTCCCATACAGTAGGCTCCCTTTTCCTTTTGTTGGTGGTTTCTTTTGCTGTGCAGAGCTTTTTATTTTGATATAGTCCCATTTGTTTTCCTCTTTAGTTTCTTTGCCCTAGGAGATGTATCAGTAAACATATTGCTATGAGAGATGTCTGAGATTTTGAGGCAACTCCATTTCTGATGTATCACCCACAACCAGGTAACATCAAGCATAGCCTGTACAGAACAGGAGGTTGGACAGTGTTTGAAAGTCTGGGCTTTGGAAGTAGACAAACCTGGGTATTAAAGAATAGCAGAGTATGCCACCCTGAAATACACAATTTTGGCGTAGGCTGACGGCAACTGGGAAGAAGTAGATACAATAAAGCTCTCTACCCTCCACGCCTGCCCCCCCCATTTGCTTAAAAGCAAGACATATATTTGTGAAGGTGTTGTCCTTCCCTTTCTAGCAGGAAGTATGGAAGTTAATCACAGAAGACAACTTCTAGACCTTATCCCAGATATACACCAGAGGAGGCAACCTAACGAACATCAGTAAAACTGGACCTTAGCTATCATTAGTTTCCCGTATAATTGCCTTTCCAGAATTTGCTGTCCCTGGATGCTCAAAGTCCTTTTCCTTTGTCCTGTCACTTCACTAAAAATATATTGTTCATTTTGTTAACATGTCATATAAACTCAATGTCTAACCACTCCTTTGAGTTACTCAGCTCCAAGTGCTCCCACATGTTTGTGTGATGTGTATGCTAATAAATTTCTGTGTTTTCCCCTTGTTAATCTCTTCTGTCAATCTAACTTATAAGGACCCAGCCAATGAACCTAAGATGGGTAAAGGGAAAAAGTTTTTCCTCTCCTATGGTTTGAATCCTAGTTCTGCTATTTTTTTCTCTCTATGTCTGAATCTCAGTTTCCCAACTTGTAAAATGGAGGCAATAATAATAGTATCTACCACATGAAATGATGAGGATAAAATGACACAGTGTGTGTAAAGTGCCTGGCTCAGTGCTCACTGCCTGGCCCTTTTATTGTTGCTATTACTACTACTTTAGTTATGTATGTGGAGAGAGGGAAGGAGGGCGGGAGGGGGAGAGAGAGAGAGAGAGAGAGAGAGAGAGAGAGAGAGAGAGAGAGAGAGAAGAAGGAGGAGGAAGAGGAGGAGGAGGAGGAGGAGAAAGAGAAAAGTGAAGGAGGAGAAGAAAGAGAAGAAAGAGTGACGGAGGAGAGGAGAAAATAGGGAAAGGCAGGGAGGGGAGGAGAGGAGAAAAGAAGAGGGGAGGAGAAGTAGAAGAAAACAAAAAGGTGAACAGGTAGACTCTAGGACCCCAAGCCTATGGCAACTGTTTCTAGTTATGGAATACTCTACCTCCATACAATCATATAGATTGTGCCTACCTGATGCCATCAATAATTACCATTATCACCAAAGCAAGTACTGTGCATTCAAATACTCAAAAAAATAAATAGCCGTGGTCAGTGTGCTCAATGGTTAGAGCATCAGCTTGTGGACTGAAGGGTCACAGGTTTGATTCCCAGTCAAGGGCATGTACTTGGGTTGCAGGTTTGTTCCCCACCCCAGTCAGGGTGGGTGCAGGAGTGCAGGAGGCAACCAATGGATGTGTCTCTCACATCGATGTCTCTCTCTCTCTCTCTCTCTCTCTCTCTCTCTCCTCTCTCCTTACCTTTTTCCGTCGTCCCTTCCTTTACCCATTCCTTCCTTTCACTCTCTTTAAAAAATAATCAATGGAAAAATATCCTCGGGTGAGGATTAACAAACAAACAAAACCCCAAATACTAAAAAAGCAAATAGGCAGAATTCTGTTTGTTTAGAATGTCTCTCTCTGCAGAATTGAATAGACTAGAGACTCTGGCTCATGTCCGCAGCAGCCCTAAACTCCCCTTCCTCGCCTCTCTCCCTCAAGTACCTGCAGCCCCTGCGGAGTTAGGCCTGCCCTCCTCTAAGGTAGGTGACACGGGGCTCCACGCGAAACAATGGAGGAAGGTGGTCAGGTAGTCCTCCCGTGTCATAGGATCACCTACATGCCAGAACAGTGACAACATTTAATGGAGAGTTTTGCAAATTTCAATAATCACATTTTAAAGACTGAGGCAAAAGAACAACGGCAGTAACAACAACAGGACGCTGTGTCACCCGTTACCTTACCATATTTAAAAATATTTTCCTGGTCATCTTCCCAAACATGTTGTTTTCCTTTACGTTCCATTTCTTCTACAGCAGTTCTTACATCTTCAACCCCTGTTTTTTCTTCGTCGGCTGAAAAAAAGACTGAAGAAGAGGTTTTGCTCCCCTCCATCTCATTCCTCCTTGGGACGATGTATGCTCTATCCTTCCTCAGTTTCCCCTCACGCTTTGGTTCCTCTCTTTTCTCAAGACTTTTTTGTTTCCTAGGTTTTGGCGAAGTTGGTTTTTTGTCAAGGCCCATTGCAATAATGCACCTATAAAAATATTAACATAGGATGTTTATTAACTTTTATACATAGCAGAGTGGAACTGCAAAGCTTTTAAATCACGTACCTCTTATTCTTGTAAGAAATATTATAAGAAATATTTTATTAAGGTATATACCAGTAGTTAACTAAAGTAAATTCTTTGCTTTTTATTAATATTAAAATCTCATAAAGAGCACAACAAATTCTTAATAACTTTACCCACAATAATAAACAAGAAAACAACTACTAAGACTAAGAACTTTAGTCCCAAACTAAAATTAGTGCCTTAAAACATATTTTGGCCTTATAACAGAGTCATACTGTATATAATTCAAGTCCTTAAATGAGAATTACGTGACAAAAGAACATCTAGGTTTACAAGCACAGGAAAGCTGAGATAAAAATATTCTGAAAAAGAAAGATGCCATTCAGTCCACGATAATTTATTATTCCAACAACACAACAACAAAAGACTTACATACCAGGTTAACTCTGAATAAATATGATTGATATTTTAAGAAACATACAGTCACATGTCATTGTGCCCTTTAAATAAACACCTCAGGAACCTTCATGCTTGTTTTAATAGAATTGTCATTATTGCATTTAGAATGGCCTTTTGAAACCTGCACCACAGTTCTTGGTGACTTTCACTGGATAAAAGCTTTGTTCCCTAAAGATGGCAATAGTTTGTAGAGGTCATAAAGTCATTCAAAGTCAAACCTGGTGAATCAAGCAGATAAGCTGCATGCATTAAGACATTAAAAGTAATTTTTAAATCAGTTACAACAAGTCATGTGAGTAAATTCTTCCATAGCTTTTTTCCTATCAAGTTAATATCAAAATAAAAATTCTAATAATGATAACATATACATTAATAAAATGATGGTTATCATAGTAAGATTACAGAGCCCTCCCTCTGTGCCACGCTCTTTGCTATGTACCCTAGATATGCATTATTTTACCAGGTTTGTTACACCACAGACCAATAAATTGAGAACTATCATCACTACTTTTCAATGAGGAATTTGAGGCTTCAAGCGTTCCATGACATGCCCAAGCTCACCCTGCAGGTGAGTGACGGAATTGCATTCCAGCTCAGGACTGTTAAACCTCATGACCTCACACTGAAGTACAAAATATTGCTAGGTTACAGGCATAGTCCTCTCAGATGACTAGCCACACAGACAAATATTACACTGCTGGGTTTACCCCCAGGGACAGTATTCCTACTCCCCACCAGAAATTAACAGAATCCGGAGAAGTTTTCACCAAACTCTAAAGACAATCCATGACCTGGGAAAGGGGGCTGGCACTTATCAGTCCTTCTCTAAAATACACACGTCCTGTTAGCTAAAGGTTACACGGCTATCAGGGAACTGAATCAAAGAGAGTGGGTGGACAAAAAAAGATCAGAATGCAGTCAAGACTTGTCAGTCTGGGAAGACTAGAAATAATATGTAAAATTTGAAAATTGCCTCAAGGTGAATCAAATCCAATGACAATTTCTTAAACTCAAGATTCACTGAATTTCAGCCATCTCCAATCTAGGAATAGCATAAGAATTAATTCTCCCAACAAGCAAATATGAAAACTTAGCTATGTTACTTATCTTTTGAATATCTCCCCATAAAATAAAACTAAAAGGCTCTGCACTCTAAGTAACTATCAGGCTATAAAAAATGAGATAAGAACACACTTACCTCACCCATATTAAGCATGATAAATACTTGACTTCAATGATGATGTACTTAGCATATTACTTTCCTTAAAATAAAGGTGTCAGGAATCTTCACAGAATATGATTACCTGCATTGCCTTCTGTTCAAGCTGTTCTTCCCTTATCCATGGCAACACCAAATCCATTGATTTGGAGCCTCTGCTATGCTATTACTTTAAGTTTATGTTGTGACTCTGTAGATGCTTTTTTGTCTCCCTACTGCATGCACAGACTTTTTATTGCCCATCTGCTTAAGGGAATTGGACAAACAAAGTGAGTAACATCTGTGCTTTCCTCGTCACTGACTACCTAGCTGACTTCTGAGTATACTTTGAGGTGTTGATTACTAAACTCAAAGCTGTCTGCCTTCTATTTGGTTAGGCAATCCTTCTCCCTGTGATTTGCTCTAGTAACTGAAAATAACTACCACGTCTTTTTGAACAGTTCCCATGGTTGTGGGATAAATACAACTGTTTAAACTCCACACTTTGTAAGTATTCACTGTTGAGCTTTTCTTGTTTCCTGCGAACCTTAATCAGGTAATTCCTAAACAATTTGGTATTCGAATTACCTACTGTTCTATTTTATCATAGTAAACGTCCCAGCAACCATTACTTTTAAAATTAACCAAAATTAATTTCATTTTTAAGAAATTGAACAGCCCTTAAAATAACTAAAATTATTATTATGAATGTGATAATAAAAAATAAAGATTATACAATATTATAAGTGAATCAGTCTCCTTAGGGGTAGTTCTCGATTTTCACTGGAAGTCTGCAGTATCTATATTCTCTGGCCTTAGTTCTTTTCCAATTATGTCTTCAACTCACTCCAATCAAACTTGTATTCCTACCCTCCACTGTAACTTGTCCCAAGATCAACAATAACCAACACTTTACCAGATCATGCTCAATCCTCATTCTCCATTTACTTCATCTATCCACACATTCAGCGCTGTTGGCCATGCCTTTCTTCTCAAACATTTTGTTCATTTCTAGGATGTCACTCTAAGTTCCTCTCTAATCCCTGGCTTTCCTTCTTGGGCTTTTTGCTCTCCCTCATTTTTGAACTGGAGCTCATTACTCAAGTATCTTCTCTATTTGCATTCCATTCTTGAGCAATCTCATCTCATCTTGTGATTTAAATGTCATTTATATGCAAACCATTCTCAAATTCATATTTCAACTTGGACCCCCCCCTCCCCCCTCCCGCCCGCCCAAGGTCTTCTCCACCATAGTATAGTTAACTGGACATCTTTCCAGTTGTTCGAGCCAAAACCTTTTCAATCATCATTTACTTTGCTCTTTAATCTTATGTCTTATAGTCAATCCATCAATAAGTTCTGTAAACTTTATCTTCAAAATACATTTAGGACTCAATCACTTATCTTTCTACCATTCTCCTCTAGATTGAGTAGTTTCCACCCTTCCCTCAACGTCCCTAGTTTATTTTTGCCATAGGAGCTACAGGTCATTGCCCAAAACTTACCACAGAAGCTTTACATCATTCTCAGGTCAAAGCCCCTGTTTTGATCTTCGGACTCCCAATGACTTGGTCCCACTGTCTCTCTGGCCCCTTCAGAGAGGCCTTTCCTGACCATCATATATAAAATAATCCCACCCTGACCTTTGACTCCCCCACTTATTGCCATATGGTATATATTAACTTGTTTATTGGGATGTTATTTCCCCTTCCCCCATTAGAATGGGCTCCGTGGGGGGAGGGGTACTTTGCTTGGTTCACTGCTGCTTTGTAAGCTTGGCCTAAGACTCAATTCTCCATGTGTACTTTCAGAAAAAAATAAAGGTTGAAGCAAGTCTCACAATTTCAAACAGAATATTCAATACAAACATGGATACACAACAATCAAAGCCGACCTTTTATTATGCATTTTCTGAGATTAAAACTAGGGGCGTAAGAATGATACCTGGGCCACACAATAATGTAGTCACAGCTCTAAAATGCATAACCTACAATAATCAACCTTAGAAGCCAGATGCTTGCACATGCTTTGGGGCTCAGCCCAAAACCAGCTACTAAGAGGAATGAGAAAAAGAAGGAAAAAAAGGAAAGAAAAAAGAAAAAGCCTCTCTCTTTCACTTCAGAAACAGAGCTGAAAGCATGTTAAGGAAAGGATCAGATAGAGAGGGTTAGAGGATTTAAAACACCACCAGCTTTTATCCCCGTTATACATCTGGAAGTCTAATTTATATCCTATAATGTCTACTACAACACACAGTTAAACCACCTTTAACTTAGGTATTTTAGGCTCATTTACACTGATAATTTCTCAACAAATTGTGCAGAGAAATGTATCGGTAAAAGCATAAGAAAATGTAGCAAAATATGCCCTCTCCCAAAGGACATTTGTTTCCATACTTGTAGCAAGGCGATGATCTCTCCACACACACAAACCCAAAGTAGCTTCCTTTGCCTCCAAGTCTGGAACCTTTCCGATGCTTATATTCACAGCAGGAGCTCAACCTGTTCACCTGTATCCCATTCAGGAAAAAGGTGAGACTGAAGGGGAAACCATGGTGCCTTTTGGAAATAAACTGAAAGGTCTCTGGAATTAAAAAGGAAAGAAATTAGTGAAAGCAACTGATTTTGGACTAACATGTTCTAAAACACATTTTTCTATTATATAAGTATCATATCATGGTCTAGATCACCTTTATCTATTAAAAAGTACCCCAAGCCTTTATAAAACTGATTTTTAACAACATCATAATGTAGGGAGCGGTTATAGGGTTAAGCCTTGGACTGACCTGCTAGCAAAGCCGCAAACAAGTCCCAGCTTTGAGGGCACAGCACTCTTAGCATAATTAAGCTTGATCTTGTGACTGCTCCCTAGATCTTTCCTGGGTAGCTAATGGGCTGTGGGAGGTGCAGTAAGTACTTCCAAAACAAGTGAAACTTACAAGAACATTGTAAATTACCTTGTTTACATCTGACTATAAAATAAAGCATCAGCTTGCAGTCTGGATCTGTTCTGTGGTCTCAGTCATGCACAGAAGATCCACTTAGACCCAGCTTATTCTCTTTGTCTGTCTTTTCTTCATCCTGCTCCGGCCCTCTCTCAGGCTCGCCGAACCCTTGGCTTTGCTGGCACAGCACATCATAATACCTATCATTGTATGGCACTTACTATGCCCAGGCATTATCCTGATTCTCTTGAGTGTGCTATTTCTCACCAACCACATGAGGTGGGAATATTATTATCACTAGTTTCTAGATGCAGAAATTGAGGCTCAGAGAAGTTAAATAATTTATCCCAAATCATTCAGTAAGTGGGGAAGTTAGCATTTGAATCTAAACATCTCTCTAGATTCCATGCCTCTATCTCACTGTTACCTACTGAAAAAGTACATGACAAAGGGCTAGTGTGAACTCAGTAATATTTTAAAATAAAAAGTGTATTTTTAGTTGTGACTTGAAACATCCTAATTCATACATATGAGGCAGACTTATTCTATCTCCAGTCCATTTCAATTCTATCTGAATTTGAGACCCCTTTTTGCTCCCCGCTGAACCACTCCAAAGTCCCACCAATAAATTAAAAACCACTGCTTGCAATTAGTCAGTTTAACCAGTAATTTCCCCAAGTCTTTATAAGGCTCTTAGAAAAGGTCTCACCCTAAAGTTACTGAGCCCTACACCTGAGACACCATATTATGCAGAGTGGCTCAGAAACCTGCTACTCCTGACGCTTCTGCTTCCTACGAAAGAAGCCTCTCTGGGCCCTTCACTTCTACTAATAATAGAGTTAAAATTTTTTTTTTTTTTTGCATCTCTGCTATGAACACATTTCCTATTGTTGCATTTACTGCAATATATTAAAATATGCCCACACCAGCAGTTCTCAAACTTCCATATACATCAGAATCACCCGGAGAGTTTATGTTAAACACAGATTGCCAGGCCTCACCTCACAGTTTCTGATTCAGAAGGGCTCAAGAATTTGCATGTCTGCCAAGTTGCCAGGTGAGGCTTATGCTGTTGGTCCAGAGATCACACTTTGAGAACCCTGCTCTAGATGTTTGCTGCCCTACATGTTTATGAAATCCATGAGAGCTGAAATTGGTCATACTCATCTTTGTTTCCCCCAATCCCAGGACTATGGCATAGGAGGCCCCCAATAAATAATTAGTGAGTTCTTATTTTAACTTAATTCTTTCACAGTCACCTTGAGATACTACAGTTATACCACATCATGCCTGTAAAAAGAAATATGAATCAGATGCTAAATAAATCTAGTAAAGAATTGAGTTATTGAGAAAGTAATTTTGTCACTTGTACATTAGTATTTGTGATGTGAAATTAAACAAACTAGGAAAGAGAAAGTTGAAGGGATAGTGTCTGGAGAAACTAAGCTGCAATAGATTTTAAAATCCAATTGTCTTTATGGTTTTTGGACTCCTTAGTGGTGACTAAAAAGATTTCATTACAGAAACTTGAATGGGGCATTCATGTGATTCATGACACTCGCAGTACCCAGCCCAGGAAGAGAGTGCACCCAAGGAAGTCCTGGGCACAGGACATCAACTTCTAGATGTGACTGCTCTGCCATTTGGTACTCGTGTGACTGGAGAGCACATCCACCTATTATTCCATCCTTTCCCACCCCCCGCCCCAGCACACTGAACAATAATTTACACCCTCTGCCTTTATTCCCTTGTTAATTATTTTATAACTAGAGGCCCGGTGCACAAAAATTTGTGTACTCGAGGAGTGGGGGGAGGGGAGGAGGGGGGAATGTCCCTCAGCCCGGCCTGCACCCTCTCACAATCCAGGACCCCTCAGGTAGGGTCCCAAAGCCTGGACTGAGATCAGGGCCTATCGGGGCTTTTCTTTCCCTGGCTGCAGGCAGCTGGCCCCACCCCCACCACTGCCACTGCTTGCCATCTGTGCAGCGCTGTCCCCCCTCCCCTGCCACCGGTGGCCTCCCTCTGCAGGCAACAGGCATGGGGTGCGATGGCTTGGCTGGCCTGGGCCTCTCTCTGTGGGGCGAACACTGGCCAGCCACACACCTGCCACAGAGTCACCGAAGGTGGCCTGGCCTCCCTCTTTCTTTGCTGGGGGGCAGGGCCAGCCCTGCCAGGGGCCATCTGCCTACCTGATCACCCCTAACTGCTGGTCTGCCTGCCTGATCACCCCTAACCACTCTGCCTGATTGCCCCTAACCACTTGCTTGGGGGCAGAGCCCTTTGAGGGGCTGTCTGCCTACCTGATCACCCCAAACTGCTGGCCTGCCTACCTGATTGCCCCTAACCACTTGCCTGCCTACTGTTCACCCCTAACCACTGGTCTGCCTACCTGATCATCCCTAACCACTCTGCCTGCCTGCCTGATCACCCCTAACTGCTTGCTTGGGGTTCTGGTCTCTGGTTGTTCTGATCATTTTGCTTATGGTGGCTGGCCTTTTATTATATAGGATTTTATATTTTAAATTTTAGTGTCACTTCCCAACCCTGACTTGATGTAGTGGAAAGAAGATTGACCATTTCAGAATCCTCATCTATGAAATGGAGAAGGCAGGAGGTGTGGGTGAGGAAGTGAAGTGGAGGGGGTGACCCAGTCTACCCACTTCACAGAGCAGTCGTAAAGGTTATATACAGTGCAATATTGGAAAGCATTCTGTAATATTTATAAAATGTAGTTATTCATTTAAAAATTCAATTAAAAACTCATGACCTCCTAGACCTCAGAATGTGAGCCGACTTGGACACCAGGGTCTTTGCAGATATAATTAGTGAAGGATCAAGATAGGCGGCACTATTTTAGGCACTAAGGAGAAACAAAAATACTGAAAAAACATCAAATGTAGTCTCCTCCTTCAAGAAATTATAATTTGGCAGGAGGGACAAAATGAATGTATCAGACTTCTAGAGTGAGGTCAGCAAATCCTCTCCTCTTAAAATGGTGTCTCTGAAAATGTACCAAAGGCTTAAACTGAGCAGCAGTTATTCATGAAAACTTACTGAACTTTTGGTAAGAAGAGTGGAGATCTGCGGCATCCTTGCCTGGGGCTGCTCACATCCCTCTCACCTGCCACTATTTCATCACTGCAGTTCTAACAGGGTAGGGCAGACCATAAATAACCAGCAGCTTCAATGTCAGTGAGAGCTGACTTGATTTGGAGCAGAAGGCAAAATAACCTTGGCCAGTGGCTTTTCTACTGATAAGTAGCAATCTCGGAGGCAAGCTAACATAGAAAGACAGGGGTTTTGCTAGCCTGAAACTGTAGTTCTAATTAAGACAAGCATCAGGCTAGTGGGCTAGCTGGAAATTCAACCATGGGATATAGGTAATAAGGCAATTATAGATGCACTTGTAGGGGAGCAAAATTTGCCACCCCAAAATGTGTCTCTGTGGCATAAGGATTATTTTAAGAAAACAAAAGACTCGGGAAGAACCTTTCACATTCCTCCTAAAAGACGTTAGAGGACCTGCTCAATAAGAAAACTATCATCAGCCCTAACCGGTTTGGCTCAGTGGATAGAGCGTCGGCCTGCGGACTCAAGGGTCCCAGGTTTGATTCTGTACCTTGGTTGCGGGCACATACCCAGTAGGGAGTGTGCAGGAGGCAGCTGGTCGATGTTTCTCTCTCATCAATGCTTCTAACTCTCTATCCCTCTCCCTTCCTCTCTGTAAAAAATCAATAAAAATATATTTTTTTAAAAAACTATCATCATACATAACTATAGTTTAATACGAACTAGATATAACAGACAGGGATGAAGCTAACAAGGCCCATTTTGATTAAAGTTTTCTTTCTGTCCCATTGTTTCTGCATGGCCACAAACATTTATTTACCCAAAATTAACTCTTTTCTTCTACTGTGAATTGCCTTCCTCCCCTTAGTCCAGAATGACATATATACCTTATCTTGCCTAACTATCTTTGGAATCTCTTATGTTTGTGCAGATTTCCTGAATGTATGTGTTAGATTTTATCCTGTTAATCTATCTTACGTTATTTTAATTATTTGACCAGCCCAAAGAACCAAAGAAGGGAAGGGAGAAACTGCCCCCCTCCCTCACACATTCAGTAAGCTTTAAACACATCCTCGGCTAACTGAAAGTGGCACCATTTGGAGTGGGCTCAACCTATTCATACCTCCCTAGCCAACTGGGAGTTTGCATCCATGAAGAAAGGAAACACCAGAGAGCCTGGTGGAAAATCAGAGTTGGAGCAGACCTGAAAAGGGCCTGAACGTTGAATGTACTCTTTCTTTGTTTTTGTTTGGAATGTCAACTTATATCTCTTCAGTCTTTTTTTAATTCTTTATTGTTTAAAGTATTACATATAGTATTACATATGTCCCTTTTTTCACGCATTGACCTCTCCCCAGCCACCCCCACACATGCCCTCACTCCTCCCCTCCTAGTATCTGTGTCCATTAGTTATGCATACAAGTCTTTTGGTTGATCTCTTACCGCCCCCTCCCTCCCCTGCCTGTTCTCTTGAATCCACTATACCAGGATGGACATTGCCCTCTAAAAATTCATGACCTCCTAGACCTCAGAATGTGAGCCGATTTGGAAACTAGGGTCTTTGCAGATATAATTAGTGAAGGATCAAGATGAGATCATCCTGAATTTTGTCCTCATTCCAATGACCTATGTCTTTATAAGAAGAGGAGCAGTCACACACAAAAACATACAGAGAAGCATGATATGTGAAGACAGGGCAGGGATTGGAGTGATGGAGCTATAAGCCAAAAATGCCAAGTATTGCGGGGATCATCAAAAGTTAGAAGCGACAAGGAAGGATTTTCCCCTAGAGCTTTTAGAGTGAACACGAACCTATTAACACCTTGGTTTTAGACTCTGGCCTCCAAAACTGTGAGAGAATACATTTCTATAGTTTTAAGCCACCAATTTAGGGGACATTTTTTACACCAGTTTGGGAAACTAATAAATCTGCAAACATCCACTTGCACAAGGTGGAGACTTTACTGGCTCAAAGTTTTGAACATGGCCTTTGATAAATCACTGGATGATCACTAAACTATGAAGACACCAAGACAACTAGCCTGAAAACTGAAAAATATAATTTAAAAAACTATGAGTAGAGACATCACCAGCTGTATACCAAGGAGAGAGAAAATGAATTTACAGAATTGGTCCAGATAAGTTACTAAACAAACAGCAACAGCAAACAGCAACAACAATAATCTTCAAGAGAGAAATGTCAAAATCCAGAAACCACAGTTGTTCTAATACATAATTTAAAATGTTCTGTTTTCATCAAGAAATCCAAAAACACATAAAGAAACGGGAAAGTATGACCCATACTCAGGGGAAAGAGCTATCAAACCCACTCCTAGGATCTACTCAAGAGAAATGAAAACAGACATCTATATAAAAACTTGTGTATTCGTAACAGCATGATTTATAATAGTCCTAAAAGTGGAAACAATGCAAATATCCATCACCTGGGGATAGATAACTACGTATTCAGTGACATAAGATCAGAGAAGCTATTGATAGATGCTACAAATGGATGACTCTCAAAAGCATTATGCTAAGTGAAAGAAGCAAGACACAAAATACTACCTATTATATAATTTCATTTATAAGAAATGTCCAGAAAAGGTAAATCTGCAGAGGTTGCCTGAGACTGACTATGAAAATGGGAATTAACTGCCAGTGGGCACAAGGAAGCTTTTAGAACTAATGGAGATATTCTAAAACTGGTTTGTGATAGATAATGGTTGCACAATGCTACAAAATTCCCAAGTATTAGTAAATTGTACACTTAGAATGAGTGAATGTTACAGAATGTAAGTTACAACTCAATAAAGCTATTTTTTAAACAAAAAAAACCCCTCAATATATAATAACAGAAAAAGAAGAATTAAAAAAAGTTAATATAAGTCTCAGTACAATGAAATGCTTTGGTTTTAAGTATAGAATAAGAGCCGTCGCCATCAAGAGAGATGGATAACAGAGTCAACTGAGAAAGCTTCACAGCTTTATTCTGAATCTTAAAAGATGGGGAAGATTTAAATTTGAAATCCTATTTTGAATTTCAAATCCATTGTTCTATTGCAGACAAAGGAAATATCACACAAAAAGACAAGAGAATGAATTGGGGGACAGGGGGGTACTTGGGAATGCACAAATAGTTACAACAGAATCGGGTTTGGAAATGCGAGATAATGGGGCCAAAAGGAAGAGATTATAAGAGGGTCAGAAAACAGTTCTTTGTATCCACATGAACCCAGGAGGCCAAGGTTTGCCTTGTTTGTTATGATGCATGTGGCAAATCAAAAGGCCTGTGAAGAACTGCATTCTTCACAAGTTGTAGAAATGTTCAGCAGCTTCATCGGTGTACATAATAAACAATCAATGTACAGCTTGATGTCTAAAATCAAACCACACGACATCATGAACTACTATGGGAATAAAAGATGCACTTGCCACACTATTAAATAATTAATTTTATTGTTATTTCTCATCTAAAAGCGAGACAAGTTAATGAATGCCACATTTTTTAAATGAGTTTTCTGCTCCAAGCATAACATTAAATGTTTTCTTTTCCTAACAGAAATCTTCTCAAAACCTATTCACATTTCATTGAACCTTACACAGCTTTGATTTTTTAAAAGGGCAGATTCTTTTCAGTTCAGCTAAATTGCTAAGATTGCTGAACCACAAGTTAACTCTGAGCCACCGCGCTTTTGAATAATTACTTTCCTGGCAATCAAGAACAAGCTGAGACAAAATTATTGTGTTGGATGGGATTCAATTACTTATGTCCCCATTGCATCCTATAATTCAAGACTGTCCAATGACATAACAAAAAGACAGTCCCAGGACCAGTATGGATGCAAAATAACACATAACGAGGTAACACTCTCTCGTAACCTTTGACTTGGCACATTAATCACAGAGTGTATATAGTCTCCCAGAAAATCATTCAGCTAAGTCTTACTGTGTTGTTGTTGCTTTTGCATTTGTATGTACCATGCTTTCCAGAAGTCAAACAGACATTATAAATGCATTTTTTTAAAATGAAGAGTGATCTAAGACCCAGGAAGAGTTTCATTATGTTAATTCCAATTTTAGACCACAGCTAATTTCAGCAATTCTTCTAAATTAATAGTTGAAAGTTACACTTTTAAAAAATGAGTGCATGTATCTATGCCACTATCATTATACCCATCATATGATGAGAATGTAGGAAGCTCTTTGCTACTGAGAATAGCTAACTGGAGCTAGATAGTACTAATCAAGGGTCCTGCACCTGGTCGGGAGCCGCATCTGCTCTTGACCCTGCCCACAGCTGCACATGTGACCTTGGGAAGCCTATACCTCTGGACTCCGCTCATTTTCCTCATCTACAGAATGGAAGGAAAGAACTCTCAAACGCTACAAAAATGAGGCAAAAGTAAATTCTATCTCAGCCCAATATATAAAATGGGGGAAAATATTTCCAGCATTATTAAGCATTATTTTTATAAATTATACATATTTTTATAAAGTAAAAGATACTTTTTTTTAAAATATATTTTATTGATACTTTACAGAGAGGAAGGGAGAGGGATAGAGAGCTAGAAACATCGATGAGAGAGAAACATCGATCAGCTGTCTCCTGCACACCTCCCACTGGGGATGTGCCCGCAACCAAGGTACATGCCCTTGACCGGGACCCTTCAGTCCGCAGGCCGACGCTCTATCCACTGAGTCAAACCGGTTTTGGCTAAAAGATACTTTTATAAAGTAAAATACACAATAAAATTACCATTAAAGTGTTTGTCCTTTCTTATGTTGGAAAGTTTTAATATTTAATCCCTAAGTATGTATAGTTTCTCTTTAAGTACTTGAATTTTTTCTTTTTTTAAAATATATTTTATTGATATTTTATAGAGAGGAAGGGAGAGGGATAGAGAGCTAGAAACATCGATCAGCTGCCTTCTGCACACCCCCTACTGGGGATGTGCCCGCAACCAAGGTACATGCCCTTGACCGGAATCGAACCCGGGACCCTTCAGTCCGCAGGCCGACGCTCTATCCACTGAGCCAAACCGGTTTTGGCAGTACTTGAATTTTTTTCAATTAATATTACTGTTTTCTTGATGAGGGAAAACAGAAAAGCCAAAAGTAACAACTCCATGCTTGCCTCCAACTCCTCCCTTAACCCCTAAGTCTGTATCAAAATTACTCACATATAAATATTTCTCTTAATTAGTGAAAACTCGATTACTTTCAAAAAAGAGTTTCTCAAGCAAGGAAATCACAAATAGCATAACCCTGTAACAACTCTTCTTTTGAACTGCTGTCCCACAGATTAAGTAGACAAAAACCACTTCAGTAAAATATGTGAAACTCTATATGCAATATAAAAATTATTTTATGCCACCAAAATATGTCTTTCGGAAATATTGATTATTTTTAAAGTATTTTTAAAAATATGTTTTATTGACTTTAGAGAGAGAGGAAGGGAGAGGGAGAGAGCAAGAGAAACATGGGTTGGCTGCCTGGGGATGTACCCTGACTGGGTCTCAAACTAGGGATCTTTCCATACATGGGACGGCGCTCAATCAAACCACACTGGCCAGAGCGGGATATTGATTATTTTAAGTTGATTCTTTTTAAGAAAGGAAGCATTCAGGAAGAACCTTAGACCTTCTCCCTTACTGCCTAAACAATTCAGGTAGAGGGCCTGTTCCAGAAAGGGAGCTGTCGCCATAGGTCACTCTAATATAATATGAACTAGGTGTGGTCGGGAGACTCAGCAGAGCCTCAATCAAAGTTCATTCTGTTTCCTCTCGTCTCTGCATGGTCTAGCAAACATTTCTTAATTTGTTTACTGAACCTTTGCTTTTCCAACTCCACGTGAATTGCCTTCCTACCCTTTGAAGTCCTAGACTCCTACCCCTTCTCCTTGGTTCAGAAAGGCATATAAGCCTCAATTGCCCACTTTGTCTCTAGGCCCCACATTCTTATAGAAACCCCTCCACCCTCTATGTATGTAATTGAATTTGGTTATTTTCCCCTATTAATCTAGCTCACATCAATTTAATTCTTATTCCAGCTAGAACTTTTAAGTATAGAAGAAAATTTTTTCCTTCCCAACACTAACAAACATGGATTTATGATAAAATGAAAGTGAAAATGTATTAAATGGATTTGGCTCAATTCTGCACCATGTTATTTAGGTATGATTCCCCCTAAAGTTTATTGGGTTTATGATTTTATCTCAACATACTTCTACAGAACAAATTGCCAATCTTATATTTTTCTCTTGGAATAATGTATGATGTAGTTCACTGTGGCAAGCCAAATAATTAACTTGTAACTTGGGGACAGTTTATTTGTACAACATTTTAATGATCATATATCTCTACCCCCCAAATTAATCTGTTACTTGGTTAAATCACTTCAAGTTCTTTCTTTCACAATCTGTCAGAGTAATTGCTACTCCAGTTTTAATCACGGAGCAGTAAATCCAGATTCACTTTGAGGCAGCTGTTTTATAAGTCCCTGGCTATGCATAATTTCATAGAGAAATTGAAGTCATTCTAATATCAACAATAGTTTACCTATAACATTAACTTCAGGTACTTAAAAAGAATTCACATTGTATGTGTACCTTTTTCAAGTAGTTTGCCTCTGTAGACACAAAGGTTTTCTCCACCACAGTGCTGTTGATAAACTTTTATTTCATCTCGGAAGTCTGGGTAATCATAACATAGGTGCACAGTCTTCCCCAAATAGATCATTGTAATGACTGCATTACTATGCAGTGGTGTTTTATTAATCCTTCTTGAATCCTAGAATAAATAAAAAGGGGGCTTGTTAACTACTTACCCTCTAACAGAGTGCAATGACATTGTAATATGAAGAATAGATGTCTATTTTTAGGTACCTAGCAACAAAACCTTTATGAAACGTCAATCTTCACAGAGCTCAAAAAGTGAAGCCCATTACAAAATACATCTCTCTAACAGTTATAACATATACATTTTGGCTTTGTATTTTTAATTAAATGCTAAGACTTGTACAAAATTTGTCACTTATTTTAGGTGCACGCGTGCATGTGTTTTACATATAACCATAATGTTAAGGATGCTAATGGGAAACTGCTCTTTGCTCTTTGAGCTGGTTCTCAAAAAAACACACAAACAAAACTACAACAACAACAACAAATCAAATTAATTAAATTTTGGTGACATAATTTTGTTCTAATTTGAACTGACTTAACAATTGTGATTGTGATTTAACTATTGGTTTTATAATTGAGCGCTTAACACTCCAGCAGTGACACCTGAGTTTATTCTAATGCACACATTAGAATCTTTCTGTGGTCACTCGGAGGATTATGACAATGTATGTTATGTGCCTGGGATTATCCAGTTTCACAGGAGGCATTCAATTCAATGACAATCAACATTATTAATATTACTTTAAATATCAAATATACCCAACAACAAAAGACCACCTTATAAACCTCATATCTGATATTCTCTGTCGTTGACCAATTTAAATTATTTATAAGATAAAACAACTTAAATGCCAGAGGTTAAAAGAAATGTCCTATTCCTTACCTTCTCTATATATTCTAAAGTATTTTTCACAATAGTGAATGAGCATAGTGTTTGCCTAATCTGCAAGAGGAAGATGAGGAAAGACACTTAGAAAAAGGAAGAAGAGGAGGAGGCAGAGAAATAGGAATGGCTCACTGAAAGACTTTAAAAGGACCTAGAATATTTTGGGCTTCTGGCATCACACAGAGACCAAACATTACTTTTAACCTACTTCATTTTTCTAAAAATCAATTCTTAGCTAAATGAAAAATGTGAAGAGACCAACTTTTAATGAATCCAAGGCAATTATTTGAGTTTGATTTCATTGAATTACGGATGCCTTGGAAGCATGCATTTTTTTAAAGAATAACAAAGCTGCAATAAAAATTTCTGAAGTAACTACTAAAATAGTTCCATCTTCAAACCTCAATTCTATTTCCCTGAAGCAAAAACCAGAGGAAGTAAATCTGATAAATGAAATTCTATAAACAATAGCGTGAAAAGTATAGAGCGGGGCTGTGAGGTTTAAAATTTAAGCAACTTGTCTTGCCTGTGGACACACAGAACTCCCCAACAGAAATATTTCAGGAACATCAAGAGCCATGAAGGTAAATAGAAACAGGTTCCTGAGTCACAGTCAAAAGCAAAGGGATGATGGCAGGGCTGGCTCTTCGTTGCAAAATGATGCCACATATCCTCTTGCTTGGGCGTGTGGAGCTATGACATCCATGTGTGCAGCCCAACGCAAAACCACCAGCCTAAGGCAAATCCAGCTCCAAGCTCCCACTGAAACATTTCATGACATGACGGATGAAATAAGAGCATCCCCCTTTTGTTAAGCAATGCTTTCTAGAGGGACATGGATTCGGAGCCTGCCCTGTGAGACTCTGGTAGATGAGCACTATATAAATGCAAGGTAATAGTGGGGTTGGAGTGAAGCAAAGCCTGCCTCTGTATACAAAATGAGAACTAGAAGAACATTTAAAACAACATAACAGCTCTTCACCCTTTTCATTTACTCTTATTCATATTTTCTCTGCTAAAATGTATTCCTGATAGCAACATCTTTTTTCCTGGGTCTAGTTGCTTGATTCCTTTAAAAAATATTCCCCAATTATTGTCACCAAATAACCTTTCTGGGTTCTAATGAGAGGCCCAAATGACAGCTCATGATTAAATACGTGTACTAGGAAACAATTGTTTCTTTCAGTTGACTAAATTGCCTCTGTACTTACTGTCTTCCAAGGTTAGAATGACCGCAGATTGATGAAATTTTGACAAGCTTTCGTGGCCCTCTCTGCTATCCTCAAGCAAGAGTCAAAACCCTCCGTCCCTAGCTAATTTTGCTCAGTGGTTAGAGCGTTGGCCTTCGGACTGAAGGGTGGCAGGTTTGATTTCGGTCAAGGGCATGTATCTTAGTTGCAGGCTCCATTTCCAGCCCTGGTCAGGGCTCGTTGGGAGGCAACCAATCCATGTGTCTCTCTCACATTGACGTTTCTCTCTGTATTTCTCTCCCTCTCCCTTCCACTCTCTTTAAAAATCCATGGCGGGGCGGAGGGGGGGGGGGATATCATCAGGTGAGGATTAACAACAACAAAAAATGTCCATAAAAATTCAGCTCCACGTTAAGAAGAGCAGCAAGGCCTCATGGCCCTGAACAACTAAGTGTTATCTTTCTGACTTCCTCTTCAGTTGCTTATGACTTTCCTTCTCATTTCTTTTCTGAAATCTCAGGCAATTACAATCTGTGCTGACAAACAGCAAGACCCTTGAATGGTTAAGGAGTTAGCCATTATGTATTTGTAATATTTAGTACTCAATTGGTAAAACAAATCCCCACTGGGGTCTCCTGTATCTCTGCCCAGGCCTGTGTGGAGTGGATATAAGAGATTTCTATAGATGTCGAAGAGCCTGTACTTGTTGGTAGTGTTGGGTAGCAATTCCTTTCCAGCCACTTAGCCAAGCCCTAATGAACTCTGGACATCCTAAAATCTTACCTGGACCACTGCAATAAACTTCTAGTTAGTAGGGTGACCATAAAATGTATTTATTTATTTTTAAAATATATTTTTATTGATTTTATTTTCTTATTATTTTTTAATCCTCACCCAAGGATATTTTTCCATTGATTTTTAGAGAGAATGCAAGAGAGAAGGAAAGACAGAGAGAAGTATTAATGTGACAGAAACACATCGATTGGTTGCTTCTTGCACGCACCCTCACCAGGGCTCAAGCAGGGGAGGAGCCCTTGACTAGAATCAAACCTGGGATCCTTCAGTCCACAGGTCGACATTCTATCCACTGAGTCAAACCGTCTAGGGCACCATAGAATTTATAATTCAATCTAGGACACATGCTAGAAAAAATGAGCATTAATTTGAATTGTTCCAGGAAAACTCTATCTGGCTCTTGAACTCCAGGCCAATATTCCCCAACCCTAATCACCCCGGGATCAGGTACCAGACAACTCAGGACAGCCCTTAGACCTCGGAGCCTGCCAAAAGTATTCATACTACCCAATCCTAAGCCTGCTTACCCTGCCATCTGGTTTCATTTCTCAGAAACACAACAAAGGCTCTTGCCTATATATTCTTCACACTCCTTCAGCCTCCCAACTGACCCTGGTGCTGTCCTCTGTTGCCCTGTGTGACATGGTGTGATGGTTACCTTTGTCTGTCACCTTAGCTGGGCCACGATGCCCAGATATGTGGTCAAATGTTCTTCTGGACAGAACCCTAATTAATCTGTGGTATGTCCCCTCCTCTTGGGGACGCAAGTGACAACCTTTCTCTTCAAAAGCAATCATCTCCTGATCTATGGATCTCAATATACCAGAATCACAATAAAACCTACATTTTAAAATAGCCAAGCAAAAAAAAATATACCTGATCTCATTAGGAAAGAGAACTAATGAGGGGTTTAAGCAGGAAAGAAGCATGCTGAGAGGCACTTCACAGAGTTGACGTTAACATCATTATGTAGAATCTGCTAATACTGAAATGGACTTCCCTTACTTTTTTCCCCTTCCTGCTTTTTTACACGCTGCTCCCTAATTCTATATGCTAGCTTCCTACTCATCTTTCAAAGCCCATTCCAAATGCCACCTTCTTTCTGAAGCACTCTCCAATCTCCTCATTCAGAATGACTATTTCCTTCCTCTATGTTCCCATTGTGCTTTATTTATACTGCTATGCTTGTTCTCATCACAATGTATCATGGTTAATTGCAGATATTTCTGTCTCTCTTGCTAAACTGCAATGTTTCCAAGAACAAGGATTTGATCTTATTTATGTTGGTAGCCTCGGCACCTAGCATAGTGCTTGTCATTATCAATAAAAGCTAAATTGAGCTATTTGTTGATTTAGAGCCAGGATATAAGTATGTTGATGATTGCAATAGCCTGGTTAAGAGTTAGGCAGCAAGCATCTGAACTGAAGATGTAGTAGTGAGGATGAAAAAGGATTACCAGATATATGAGCCATTGTTAAGGTGTAGAGCTGTGCTGTCTGAGATGCAGCCACTTGCCATATTTGGCTGCTGGGCTCTTGAAAGGTGGCTCATTCAAATGAGAAGTGCTGTAAGTGTAAAATACTTACTGAATTTAAAGACATGGTATTTTAAAAATGTACAGATCAGTTCTTGCCAAGAGAAGCTCTTCGCCCTCTCTTTCACAAATCATATAAAATTTAAAAAGACTTTTTTTAATTGATAAAGATGATGATTAAACAGGTCTTATCTGAAACCTGTATTTTCACATTTATAAACACTATTGATGGGACCATCCACCTCTTCAGTAGTCTGCTGTATAGTGTAGGTGAACCAGCAATCCTGAGTGAGAACACAAGAATCTTCAGATGGGTGAAAGAAGCCTCAAAGGAAAATCTAACTAGTCTCATAGATTCTGTAAAAGCAAGTCCTAGAACAAAGCAACAGGACATAGAAGCAATGTGCTGTGCTCTGAGATCTACCACACCTCATCAATTGGCTCCATGCATGATCCCCTAGGGTCACAGATCACAGAATCCAGGGACCATGTTCTACACATTCATAGAGGAACCAATGATGGGCCACCAGCAAGCTGTGTTTCTTTGCCTTCTACCTATTTCTTTCCTTTTAAGAGCTTTTACAGGATGCTTGGGTCCCAGCCAGTGTGGGTCAGTTGTTGAGTGTTGACCTATGAATCAGGAGGTCATAGTTTGATTCCCAGTTAGGGCACATGCCCAGGTTGCGGGTTTGATCCCCACTGTAGGGCGTGGAAGAGGCAGCCAATCAATGACCCTTTCTGATCATTGATGTTTCTATCTCTGTCTCTTTTTTCCTTCTTCTCTGAAATCAATAAAAATCTATTTTTAAAAAATAAAGGATGCTTTGGGGTGGTACTCATAAAATAATAGAGTGAATTTAATGTGTAAATTAGTCATGAGACTCACCTCCCCTTTAAAAATCAGTTCTACATAAAAATAAAATAAATCCAAGTACTAAAAGTAAAAGTACATGAGTCACCCCATTATGTCAATTTTATTCTATACCCCAGGACCCAGGAGCTAATGAAAAATCCAAGGGACACCTAGAAAGTTATCAAAGCCATGTGGGAAGAGGAGTATATATCCTATCTAATAAAAAGGGAATATGCTAATTGACCCTCACATTGTAGCAAAGATGGCGACACCCACAGCCAATAAGGAGGGAATATGCTAATTGACTGTCATGCCCTCAATGATGGCAGCACCCACAGCCAATAAGGAGGGAATATGTTAATTGACTGCCATATCCACAAAGATGGCAGTGCCCACAGCCACAAGATGGCGGTGCCCAGACCACTCAGCCCCACTGGGGTGGCAGGTGCACGGCAAGGCTGGGCCCACCCCCAGGCAGGCCCCACCGCTCCATGCGCCTGCCTCTGAAGTCCCCCAGTCCCTTCAGCCCCCCAGCTGCCAAGGGCCAGCCCGAGGTGCAGGCAAGCCTCAAATGGCAGCTGCCCAGGGCTGGCCCGAGGTTCAGGCAAGCCTCAGATGGTGGCTGCCCAGCCACCCAGGGCTGCCCAAGGCTCAGGTAACCAGGGCCAGCCAAGGCTTGCACTGCCGGCAGTGGCAGCAACAGAGGTGTGATGGGGGCATCACCTTCCCCTGATCACTGAGTCTCCTCCCACCCCTGAGGGCTCCCAGACTGTGAGAGGGGGCAGGCTGGGCTGAGGGACCCCCCCCTCCAGTGCATGCATTTTCATGCACTGGGCCTCTAGTTTAATAATAATAATAAATTGTCAAGATCTAAGCCATGCTGATGGCTAGATTAAGAGATGAAGCAGAAGAAGAGACACAAAGGAGTAAGAGTTAAAAGCAGATGGCAAAGCAGCATTAAAATAGAATGCCATGGAAGGCAAGAGAGGGAAGTTTCAAGGAAGAATCAATAAAATCATATAATGCTACTATCTAAAAAAATATGGTAAGTAGGAAATAAAAACTAGGATGACAGAAGTAAGTCTAAATACACTACCAAATAAAATAAATGTAATTGGACTAAACTCACTTATTAAAGGAACAGGGATTCTCAGCTTGAAATAAACACAGAGCACCCATATGTTACAAAAATACATGTAAAGCCTAAAGCTTAAATGTACAGAAAGTAAAAGAAATATATATTAAATTCTGATCTAAAGAAAATAAGGAAAAGAACTATTAGCCAAAATAGGTTTTAAGGCCAAAAGTAGTAAATAATAAAGATCTTTTTTAATGCCAAAAAAAAAAAAAAATTACATCACCAGTAAAATAGAGTAATCCTAATTCTGAGAGCACATAAGATGTTTTGAATATTTACAAAACAGAACTTGGCACTTACAAAACAAAATAAGGAGAAAATGACAAATCTAAATTATAGAGAATGATCATTAGAATTCAGACACTGTGAGACCACACAGATTTTTTTAAATGCTAAGAAAAAAATATATATATGAATGACAATTTACACTTCTTATTTATTGGGCATTTATAGAATACTGATCCAAACGTTGAGAAGCACATTCCTTACAAAAACTGAACATATATTAGCCTACAAAGCAAGTCTCCACAAATAGCAAAGAATCAAAATCATACAGAACAAGAATAAGAAGCTTTTTAAAAGTAACATTCAGAGAACACAAAAGTAGTACTTACAATTAAAATAAGGCAGTAGAAGAAAAAACTCAGCAGTATGTGTGGAAGATTAAATTGAAGAAATCTCCCAGCAAGTAGAACAAAAAGACAAAGACATAGAAAATGAGAGAGAAAAGCTAAGAATATTAGAACATCAGTTTAGTAGTTCCAACATTCCCAAACTAGGGATTTTGAAAAGAGAGAACAGAAGGTGTTGTTGTTTTTTAAAGTCTTCTTGTTGTCTGTTTGTTGTTTTTATTTTTTAAGACCAGGGCAAACTGAAGCTTTATGACTCAAGAGAAAGACATGCCAAGGTCTGTCATAGCAAGGATGCCTGCGGATGCCATACTGCTGCATTTCCAACCTCAGGGCAGAATGCCCAAGGGAAGCTGCCTCAGTTGCCACTGTCGCCTCTGTGCCTGCTTACAGCTCATTCACCAGACCACATTCCTGTTGCTGTCCACTGTGCCTGCTTACAGCTCATTCACCTGACCACATTCCTGTTGCTGTCCACTGTGCCTGCTTACAGCTCATTCACCTGACCACATTCCTGTTGCTGTCCACTGGCTGGCTCACAGGAGGACCTCTCTAGATGCCCTGTCTCTGATGAGCCCCATTTTTTTAGGACACGCTCATGACCCGGCTTCTCTGACTTCCCCAGAAGAAGCTCTTAAGAAACTATTTTAAAAATTTACACCAATCCCAGACTGTGATTCAAAAACTCTATTCAGCCTGTTTTCTCCAGGAATATTATCATTTTGTTACAATGCTAGGTTTGAGCTTCATTCTGAAGATTACTGAATATAAGTGATAGAACTCCAAAGAAAAGCAGGGACTCAGTTAACACAGATGTCAGTATGAGAGTTGCTCTGGGAAGCAATAGGGGATGTGATAGCTCAGGACTAGGGGGTTCAGAACATGACAGTAACATTCTACTTCAGAAGTCGTGGTGTGAACATGAGTGTTTGCTTGATTATTGTTGTTTAACTTGTACATATAAATTTTATATATTCTTATGGTTTATGAGACATTTAAACTTTTTTAAAGGATGAACAGTAGAGTTTATCTCAGTAATATATTTTAACATCAAAAAATCAAATACTGCCACCAAGTGAGGATGATAAGGAAGCCACTATATTTGCTAAGTGGGAGCCACATCCTTAAAGACAGTATGTTTGTTGGCCTGGGAGACCAGCAGGCAATGGCTTCACAATAAATTGGTAGATGTGGTAGATTCTATTATTGCTCCAATATCTATCCCCAATCTGTGTGAGAGGATGATACTTCCCACTCTATTAATGTCATTTGGTACTAGAACTCAAGTGCAAGTGACACGTGTCAGTTCTGAGTGGAATCTTCAAAGAACTCCAGGGTTCTGCTGTCCATGAGGCCACATACCCCAGACAGGGACAACTCCTTGAGTCTAGGTCCCAGAATTACAGGTGACCAACAACAGATAATAATGAGAATAAGAAATAAACCTTTGTTGTTAGAAGCTGAGTTGCCTGGGTTGTTTGTTAGACTCAGCTATACTACCTTTTAGAGAACTTTCAGTAGCAAAGGAGAAAACAGAAGTCTAAAGCTATAGAATGTGAGGAAAGGATTTGGTAACTTTATATAAGGCCTGGGGATATTAAGTGATAGAGATGAATATTAAAGAGAGAACAAAAATACAAATTAGGAAGGAGAATGACAGACAATATTAGGTGCCATGGGCAATGGAAAAGAATAAGGTCAAGGAGACAGGGTGGAGCCTGCGCCTCAGAGACTGGACCAAAGGAAGAGAATTGGGGAGAAATAGAAGTGAAAGGAGGAAATTTGAGCAAGCATGAGGAACATGGTCCTGAGTTTTGGAGAAAGTTATTGGTGAGTATAGATGCTAAGAGTAAGATGTAGACAAAGAATAAATAAAGCACTTAAGAATGAGTTTGGTTATAGTGGCATTTTTCACAAAACTAAAACAAATATTTTTAAAATTTGTGTGGAAATATAAAAGACCCAAAACAACAAAAGCAATTTTGAGAAAGAACAAAGCTGAAGGTATCATGATTCCTGGCTTCAAACTATATTACAAAGCTATAGTAATCAACACAGTATGGTATTAACATAAAAACAAAAACACAGATCAATGGAACAGAATAGAGAGCCCAGAAATAAATTTGCACAAATATAAAGAATTAATTTAAAACAAAGGAGCTAAAAATATATAATGGGCAAAGGACAATCTCTTCAATAATGCTGGGAAAACTGTATGGCCACATGCAAAAGATACTAGACTACCGTCTCACATTGCATACAAAAATTAATTTAAAATGGATTAAAGACTTAAAATGTAAGACCTGAAATCATAAAATTTCTAGGAAAAAACACATAGGTGGTAAGGTCCTTGATAAGCTCCTTGTCTTAATAACTTTTTTAGATATGACTCCAAAGGCAAGAGAAACAAAAGCAAAAATAAACAAATGGGGTTATTCCGAACTAAAAAGCTTTTGTACAGCAAGGGAAACCATCAGCAAAACTAAAAGGGAACCTATTGAATGGGAGAAGATATTTGCAAATCATCTATACTAATAAAAGGGTAATACGCTAATTAGACCTGGCATCTTCCAGATGAAGCCACGATGGTGGGGGCTGAGGCAGAGGTGGTTAGGGGCAATCAGGCTGGCAGGGGAAAGCAGTTAGAGGGCCACCAGGCCAGCAGGACAGAGCAGTTAGGGGGTGACCAGGCTGGTAAGCAGAGGCAGTTAGTGGCAATCAGGCCTGCAGGCAGAGGCAGTTAGAGACGATCAGACAGGCAGGCAGGTGAGCAGTTAGGAGCCAGCAGTCCTGGATTGCGAGAGGGATGTCTCATATTGGAGAGGCCAGGCTGAGGGACCCTCCCCCCCCGGCCTTGTGCACAAATTTTGTGCACTGAGCCTCTAGTTTATTTGATAAAAGGTTAATATCTGAAATATATATATATAAAGTTCACACAATTCAACAACATAAAAACAAATGACCCAATTATAAAATGGGTAGACTATTTAAACAGACATTTTTCCCATGAATACTATAAACAGCCAACAGGCACAAGAGAAGATGTTCAACATCACTAATTATCAGGGAAATGCAAATAAAAACCACAATTAAACATCACATCACATCTGTAAACATCAAATAACAAGTGTTGGAAACAATGTGAAAAGAAGAAAATTCTCATACACTCTTGGTAAGAATGTAAACTGTTGTGGCCACTATAAAAAACTGTATGGAGATTCCTCAAAAAGTTAAGGTTAGAACCAGCTAATCAACTGCTGGATATTTATCTGAAGAATAAAAAAACACTAGTTCAAAAGGAGATATGCACCTCTAGGTTCATTGCAGCATGATTTATAATAGTCAAGACAAAAATCTAAGTGCCCACCAAAGGATGAATGATTAAAGAAGATGTGATACACACACACACACACACACACACACACACACACACACACACACACACACACTGGAATAGTACACAGCCATAAAAAAGAAGGAAAATTGCCATTTGTAACAACACAGATAGACCTTGAAAAAAGTTAGAGAAAGATAAATATAGTATGATTTCATTTATATGTGGAATCTAAAAAGAACTGAATAAATAAAACAAAAACAAATTTGTAGATACAGAAAACATATTGGTGGTTACTAGAAGGGATTAGTCTTGGAGAGAAGGTGAAATGGTTGAAGGGGATCAATTGTATGGTGATGGATGGTAACTAGACTTATAGTAGTGAACACTATGCAATGTATACAAAAACCAAATTATAATGTACTCCTGAAGTATAATATATATGATCTTGTATACCAATTTTACCACCATAATAATTTAAAAAACAAGAGTGATGTTGGTTTTAAAGAGACAGCATGAAGTCTATGTGCATGTTGGTACTACATTCCCTGATTCTCATTCAGTGAAATGTTGACCCAGCTACCTGCTAATCACAAAAGTTACATATAATTACAATTAGTTGTATATCTACACAATAAAAATTAAGAGATATTTTGCCTTCATACTAGCCTGTACATATATAAAGTCTTACTGGTCTTAGGACTATTCATCAGTATTTTGAAGAAATGAGTACAACAAAGTACAATATTTTTGAAGAACATTGAAATGAATTTTTTTCTAAGTGTTATAAAATAATTTGCCAACAATCACTAAAAGTGATTATTAAAAGCTTACTAAAACTTATTTTATATAGTATATTATTTTTTATGTTTAAGTTTCTGCATTTTTGCAAATTAAATGTTAAAATGTTTCTGACGTGTGATTGAGTGAGCAAATTAAAGGAAATAAGTAAGTAATAAATTAAATTTCCAAAATAATAAATAATTTGGAAATGGGTTATAGTACAAACTAAATTTGATCACAAGATTCACTGGATTTTTTTAATCAATTGTGCAATTAGTTTCTGAATTGCACTTCTCAAATATTTGATTGCAGATTCATTTAAGCTTACAATTACATTAATAAAGTATTATATTTCTTTGTTCAAGTCATTTAGCCTTTGATTTCCTTAAATTCTTTTACTGCAAATCTAGAATTTTAATAATGCAATGCTAAATTAATAAACGAAAACTTGATTCCATAATCACCCTGGTAAAGACTGGTTCTAAGCCATTTGGAACAGTGGTTGGCCGAAATCTTCTCCTTCTCCATGTTTCAGATCTATTTTCCCTTGTGATTTTTCCATTCGGGGAAGGAGGTGGAGGAGGAACAGGCATCATGTAACTGTTAATGTTCAGAGGTTGATACTGTTTCATTCCCTGTGAATTGTCCATGGAGTTCCTGAGCTTCATCATTGCCTTCTTGCCCTGTAATTACATTCCATGCCATAAGAACCAGTGAAAGAGAATTAAGTGGTGATTCAATGTCACCCAAAATTAGAGACAAGAGTGTATGATTGACATTGCAATGCAACACAACTAATACAAATAGGCAAACTCAAAACAATCCATTCTGTTTGAAGCAGCCATAGCAAATTAAGTTTTTATGAATTTCTAACATTATTTAAGTGTATTTTTAAACCAAATATACAGTGATGGCATCTTTAGAGTATTTTGGGGATTTTTCCTCAACAATTAAACAATTTGGAATCAAGAAATTTAAAGTGTTTACTTGGAAGCAGGGTTGAAGAGTCTACTTAACAATGGGGTCTTAGCACTTTTTTCATATTCATTTCACCCATTCAGGTGTTATAGTAGTCCTGGAAAATACAATATCAAGGTACCAAGTACAGAGGCTAACCCAAAGACTCCATTCAGCTTATTTTCCCCTAGAAACTCAACCCGTAAGAATAAATGCTACCCAAGACACTACACAAGTACACTGATGGAAATGTAAGGATACATACTAGTACACACACACAAATACACATTATGTATAACAAACTTAGTTGAACATCAAGTCCATCAATAGGAGAATGTTCAACTAAATTTTCTTTGTTCTTGTAATAGAATCTCAGCAGGCTTCAAAAAGAATTGTGTGAATCTATTCATAAAAAGATTTATGTGATATAATCCTACATTTCTTTTAAATAATTTATATATGGATTTTGATAAAATTAGGGATATCCAGAAGAATTGAACATAAGGTTTTCATAGAGATTTGGATATTTGGGGAGGATATGATTTTGTATTTTATATGTGTACTAGAGGCCCAGTGCACTAAATCCATGCATGGGTAGGGTCCCTAGGCCTGGCCAGCGATCAGGGCCAATCAGGGCCTTCCTTCTGGCTGCTGGCTGGGGCCTGCCTTCATTCAGTGTCACCCCCTGGTGGTCAGAGCATGTCATAGCAAGTGATCAAACTCCTGAGGGGACACTTTGCATATTAGCCTTTTATATAGAGAGATCTTTATATTATTTGAAAGTTTGATCAACATGTATTACCTCAACAATTATAAAGCACCAAAGTTATAATCAATAATTATGTCACTTTGTTCACGTATATTTGAGTCTTTCGATTTTCAAAAATTGATTATTTTTGTGTCTATGAAGTAGTTTTCCAAACTTTCAGTCACCTTTAATCATTTTTATCCACTTTATACTAATCTATTTGGCATGGTTTTAAAACCATTTTTCAGCCAATTTATTCTTAACTTTGAGATGCTTAAATAGTGAAAAGTTATTTTTAAGAAAGGAAAATCATTCTCCAAACATTTCTCATTACAAATTCATAAAATCAGGTCAAATAAAGATATATGTCATACATATTTTGATTGAAGACAACATTTATGTGAACAGAGAGGGATTTAAATAGAATTAACCAAGAAGTTTAGAATTATTAGAATGGTTCATACTGCAGGTTGTATGTTCTCATTTTACTTTTTCTACATTTTTTTCTTTTTCTGTGATGGTGTGCACTGATATTGTAATAACAAATATAAATTAAATAAGTGAAAATAATAACAATAAAATGTATGAATGGAAAACTTTCAGAGGTTGGGGAATTTTTAATTTCTAATTGATAGTAGTTATCAATCAACTACATATCTTATTTGGAAATGGTCTGATAATTTTTAAAAAATTATCATGCTGTTTCTTACTTCACATATTTAGCCCAAAACATCTTGAACATCTTTTCATGACAGTACAAAAATTCTACCTTATTATTTTAAACATACTTTAATATATTATAACATTTTAAAACAATACCCTATTATATTTGTAGGTGTTTTTATAATTGTTCACTACTATATTACTAAATATTCTTGAATTTATTTCTTTTCATATATATGTTTATTCCGGGGAAAAAAATGCCTATATGTTAAAATGCTTGAGCATGTTCATTTAAAATGTCGACAGATATTTCCATATTGCTTTCACAAGAGTTGTATCAATTTCTATTTCTATCAATAGTGCATGAGAAACTCTCATTCTAAGGATAATCATTTTCAATCAAGTCATTATTTTTACTCAATTGGATTTCAACCAGCTTGTTTTTTTACCAAATTGCTTTTACCTAAATCAAAAACCCTCTCTCCTGACATTTAGAAAGATGAACCTGCTTATGTCTGTTGCACCTTTGAACAATTCCCATATGCATACCACATCCTTCTTTAATCTTTAAGAAAGCAATACAAATTTAGTGGGTGCTCACTACCTACTCATCAATCATGCAGACTACTATTCTTTAGGAATTTCTTATCTGATTTTATATTAAATCATTTTTATCATCAATGCCATTGAAAAAAAAATAGATGTATTTCCTTTTTCCCATGTACATTATAATATAAAATCTAGTAAGTTAGAGACTTTTGCCTGCCTTGATAATTGATATACCACCAATGCTTAGAGCAGTAAGTATCCAATAAATATTTATTGAATGAAAACTGTGTTTAGCTAGTTTAAATTAATATGGGATTGATCTCAATCTTGTCAGCCATATAAGTTACCATTAAATTCCTGTCCCTCAATCACTCACATCCCCCAACTTGAAAACAGAAAAATAAAAGTCTCTATGCAAATTTAATTAAAAAATCCATACAGTGGTTAAGAGCAGATATGGAAAACCACTTGAAAGAAAAACAAATCCCTCCCTAGCCAACAGAACTTTAATATTACCTGATTGATAGTATTCACATATCTTACAGGAAAATGTGCCTATCAAAGTAGTATAGTAAAATAATACTTATAGGAGCATAGAAAAGAATATAGTCACCTTGGAAAACATGGAAAGTGCGCATCCAAGTACTATCTAGGGTAGAGGATGTATCACCCATTGGACTTTGAATATTTCTAGTCCTATTGGCAAAGTTATTCTTGGAGCATACAGGGGGTTTTAGCCAAAGACCTTTGAGTTTTCTGGAACCTTTGGCATCCCATTCCTAAAATGAGCTAGGTGCATCATGCGATCTTAGCCTGATGCAGTAACATTCCATTCCACATCTGCTCATTCTGACTCCATGCTCACCAGGCAACCGTCTCATTGTGACACGGCTTCCCACGTAGGTCTGCCTACAGGGGGAGGCATGCTGCTTCTACAAACTGTGATTATTTGATATCTTGTGAATTAATGGTCCCTGATTATGATTTTGCTCCTCATTCCAGTTTACTATAGGGAGAAAAAGTAGGTCATTGTGTTATTTCAGTTAGCCGAGACAATCTCTCAGGACCTGACCATTCCTGAACACTAGCTGAAACAGGAAATGTCTAGGTCTCTAAGTAGAGACCAGATTCTAGAAAGCGTCAACCTACTTGACTTATGACCCAATAAGTTCCTGCCTAGCTCTACGAAGTCTTCCCTAGAAAATGTGCCACCACTTTTGGTTTAATTTCCCCTGCTGTTTTCTGATAAACTACTATTAAATTATAATGAGGCTTGTAAAAAGTGCTATGTAATCTGAAAACCATAGTAAATGGATTAAAATATTAGTTATCATTTATAGAGTTATATGTATACTCTTACTGTGAAAAAATCATCTGTATGAATTAATTCCTTAGTGTCAAGATTGTCTGTGTTAGATAAAAATACCTTACTTTCATGTATCTTATGTTTCCTAAAAAAGGAATGGAACTAAATTCACCCATTTGAACATAATGACTGTTGTATTATGACACAGGTTCTTAAGCTGCCAATGTTTTTCCTTTGTGCTAGAAATACAAACAATACCCCCCCCCCCCGCAAAAAAAAATACCCTCCCTAATTACTGAATGTCTTAGTTATATCTCCCTGTTTAAGGAACTCATTTTTATGATTACTATGCCTCCTTCTGTGCTCTATTAAAATAACTGAAATTACCTGAGTCATACATAGCCTTAAAAGGGAAGCAGAGTCAAGCTCCTGTGTGTGATTAATTCAGCATTTTAAAAAAAGGTGGACATTCTTTTCCTTCTATACCCAACATTCTCCAGAGTCAAATTTGAAGCAATTTCATACACTGATGGTAAAGTAAGTCAGCATGCAAATGCAAACCTATTCTTGGAAAGTTTCATTTTCTAGGTTTCATGCATTTAAAATGTAAAAGCAGTCAACACTGGGTTTATTCTCACAGAAGTCATATCTGGCTATAAAAAGGTCCTCTGCTTTTCATACAAACCTTCAAATTAATGAGAGATCACTTTACATTATTATATCGATTCCTTACTCTTTTTGCTCACTAACATGGAAATTATAGGCCTTCCCATTTGAGTAAGATAATTAAATAGAACATCATAATAAGTGCTTAATAAGTGCACAATACAAATGTCATTGAGTAGATTAATTAAATCTAGCATCTTAAATACTGTGATAATCTAATACTCTAATCAAGAATAAAAAGATATTCCTTGAAGGGATAACATTTACCCCAATGGGAAAAGGAGCTTCAGTTTCCAGCGGTGAGGTTTTGGATCTGGACCCTGGAGTTATCTTTGGAACCGTTCCTGCTGCAGGATGACTGGGAAGAGGCTGTAATCGAATTGGAGGCTGCATAATTCCTGGGGCAGTGTGTGGTCGAGGGGCTGTCTAGACAATTAGGAAAAAAAATCCATTTAAATTAGTATCTTGACATGTTTCCAGAACCAATTAATAACCCAACAAATTGACTAGAGTAATTAATGGTGCCTTTTTACGGAACAGATTAAACTTTAATTATGTCCTTCCATTATACATGCCCTTATGACCTGAAGTATTTGTTAAAACATATGGTGTGGAAGTTCTCCACATAACTAAATGCCACAATTATAGAGGACTCTAGACAAAGGAGATGTTCTCTGTCAGGTTCCTGTATTTTATTCATACTGTAAACTCGCTGACAATACCTAATTTATGCTGTGCATAGATTAGCTTTGCTCAATTAAATGTTAAGTTGAATAATGTTCCTATTTTAGAGATCTAAAGGAATATGAGTGGAATGGACTCATTTCTATTTAAATGTTTGCAACATGAATTCTACTGTGAGTCCTCTAAGTCTTAAGATTAGTGCCGAAGTACAAGCAATATGATTCAAAACAGAGGAAAGGTAAATGCTTAACTGTAATGCATGACTATTAGGTCAACCTCTTTCTTGAAATATTAGGAAAACAAAAATAAAAAGTAGTAACTGGCAACTTTGGAAAACATTGTGAAAAAAACTGAGATTTTTTGCAGGCTGGGAGTTTTCCATTTGCCCCTCTTCTGTGCCTTCTCTCTCCTGCTCCAGCCTCTGGGAGTCATTTCTCTATGGACTATACCAACTGACCTCAGATTCCAGGTAGATTTGGCCAAAGGCACTGGCAGGAGATCAAAAGATAGGAGGAAATGAGATGGGTGATTTATTTCTTCTGGACCCTTCCCACCAAGGTTTCGATGGGCCAGCTAGGGCCCTCCACCAAGTCCACAGCTCTATCAGGAAGCCCTCTCCCAGCTTACAAGTAGGAGAGGCTCTCTGTCCAAACCCTCCCTTCCCCCATAGGCCAAGGTGGTGTGCTTCCCCATTGGGCTGACCCCAGCAGGCTAAACATCCCTAGTTGTTTTTCCTTACCCTGTCTGCTTCTTTGTAAATAGTTTCTTTATTAAATCCTTCCTAATAACCCTATTTGTGTGAGCCATCTGTTTCCTGCTGAGACCCTGACTGATACACTTTCTAATCCAGAAAATACTGCGGAGAGAACCAATCATGCCAGTATGGAACATGAGTGCTGTCTTTTGTGGCACTGACAGAACATTATGGGTTTAGTATAAAGAGCAGCAATGTTTAAAAAGCTAGGAAAAAACAAGGCTTTTGGCCCAGTTGTTCTAATATAATAAAATAATAAAAAACCTGTTAAGAAAAATACATGCATTTTTAGACCAGAGAGTGTGAGGATAGTATACAAATGACTCATAATGAGGTTTAATACATCGACTCTAAAGAATGGTGAACAAAATATTCAACTACGTGAAAGTGTAAATACATTTAAAAAAATGATAGGGCGGCTTCTACCACCGAAAGTAGGTCTCCATGCCATCCTGACAAGCATGTCATATGTGATAAATATCTGATTTTATTAAGTCAATATTTATTGAATTCCAATTATAGGCACTATGAAGAGATTAAAAAGTAATTTTTGACATCTAAGAGTGACACAAGACAATTAGTGCCAAATGACCCACACAAATACTGCCAAAGGGACAATACAACAAGCATACCTGGGAACTCATAGCAGTTAGAACTAAAGTTATCTGGAATAAGCCAATGAGATGGAAAAATTAAAGGTTCCAGAAGCAGTTATATTTTATTTAAATGGATGAGCAACAAAAGAAAATTGAGGAGACAAGCAAAGGACTGGTAAATTTGAACATCTGAGTAAGAAGAGAGCCAGTTGTAAGCCAGACATGGGAAGGGGACTAAGATAATAGTCCCCAATTTCTGTTTTCCTTTCTTCACAAGTAATAGAATTTTAATCAAGAAGCACAGCTATTACAAATAAAGAATGCATTTTCTAGCATCTCATGTAATTCTGTATAGATATATGCTCAGTTTTGAGTAATAAGATGTGAGCAGAAGTGACACATGAAACTTCCAGATCCTGTGCTTAGAGGGGCGTCTGAGTGGTTGATGACTTTATAGAGATGGCACACCAGCTGAGATCCATGCATGTGCATTGTCTACACACAAGCCTGTATCCTGACCAAGACACAAAACCCAATGAACTGACAAGAACCACATTGGATTTCATGAAACAGAACATAAGCCTATTTGAGTCCAAAAGTGCAAGGTTGTAACACCCATCCACAAAAAAATCAAGCTAGAGGTTTCTGAACAAGGGAATCAGATCACGCAAAAGAATTCCTTTGAACTCGGTGAAACAAATATGCCTTAAGACTCCTGTCATATAATCCAACTGAACACAAAAACATTGAAATTCGAATGTAGGAATTCAAAAAAGCAAGTTCCTATAAACTAGGACATGATCAATGGGCTGTTGTGCTCTAAATTTTACTTCTCCACATTTGCATACAGATATCATTCAGTTAGATGAGTGTGGCAGTCAAATGTTTAACTGATTACATTTATCTCTAAAAACAAATCTGCACCATTCAACCAACAGCTGTGATCTACAAACTGTTGTAGTTCACATCAAAAGCCATGTTAAATTGGCTATATTTTAAATTGTTCATAATATATTTTCTTGGAATAAACATGGCACTGTAGCTTAACATTTTCAAATCTGTACCAGAATGTGAATCGAAATTGACTACCTGGTGATTATTCAGCTTAGCTGAGCATTTCTAATTCTTAGTGGAAGATCTCTGGGGGTGCATTTTCCAAGCCTGTGCAGAGTTAGTTGAATGACTTTCCAGAGTTTTAATGGGAGCAATACAGCTAAACGCTTATATGTTATTTTGAAAGTTTAGGTGCAATTAGTGACCAAATGCAATAACTATTCACTGGATGCTCTCCTTATTCGCTCAAGAAAGTTAAAAGAGAAAAATCGATGGCAGTATCCCCAAAGGATATTTTTTTCTTTGTCTCAATGGCACTTGGAGGTCAGGAGTCAAATTTAAAGGATATATATCCCGGTTGGGAAAACAAAGAGGAGGACTTGAATTTCTGTAGAATGGAAACTACAATGCCAAGATTACAATAGGTATCCCTTACAGTGCAGACTCGCCACAGGGGGTGACCAAGTGAACAACTGTGGCTTACCAGATAGAAAGGCTTCTGAAGTGCTGGTGTCAGTGTTTCCTGTAATTTTTAAATTACTTTCTCATTCCTGCCACATTAAGATCTCCTGGATGTATCATAAACTACTTATTGAGGGTGTTCAGCTGGAAAATTGAAAAGAAAGCCTTTCAAGGGTTTTTCCACTCGGAAACAGGTGGGAAGATAGAAAACAGCACTTGATTGTTTCTTTTGTTTCACCCAGTTTAAGCTTTTGAGAGTCTAGTGAGTTTGCCACCTAATAAGAGAATTATTTGTGTACATATGCATTTAAATGAAGCTTGGAAGTATGGTAGCAACAAAGGGAAGACGGTTGCTTTTCATAACTTGAGCTGTTCACCCGGAAATGTCAAAACATATTTACCTTCTGAAAAATGTCAAAGCTTAACACTATATGTGATGAACGATGAACGTGCTTTAGCAATCTGTGAAAGCACTGCAATGTCTCCATAAACATTGTGCAATCTAAAAAAAAATTGTTCATGCTAACAAGGAAATACATTAGGCTACACAAAGCAAGAATAAAGATGTAATCAAGCAATTCATTTACAGCTTAAACCATCAACCTCCAGCAAATATTTTGCAAATCTTTTCCTGTATCTATATTGTTTCAAGCTACCTTACCTTCCTTCAAGCAAATACCACCTCTACTGTATAAATGAATCAAACTAGAAGGAAAGGTCAGTGTGCAATTTCTTTAAATAGAATTTCTGCACATTTAATTATTTTTATCTTAGAGCATGTGCACATACTTTTGATAAAAGAAGTACAAATATAAGTATCTGGCCCCAAATGCTATAGAGTACCATTGAATTTGTGCACATAAGTAAGCGCTACAAGTAAGGTGAGAGTAGAGAGAACAGCAAGAACAAAATGCAGAGGTCAGAAAATATAGCACAAATATGGAACAACTAGTAGTTCAACTTGCTGCATTGCAGGACGATAAAGGGTAATTGTGGGGATAGCTAAATTGAGGTCATATGGTTCAAGGTCTTAAATGTCAAGTGAAAGAGCCTGTGGTTTTCTATAGGTAATACAAAGCAAGTGAAGGTATTTGGGCATGTAAATAACATAAGTAATCTCTTCCTAAAGCAAATTGACCTAGCAGTAACAGGCAAAATGAATTCTACAGGAGTGATGTTGATTAGAGGTGGGTCATTCAGTAGAGACAGAGTTGAATAGATATAAGACTATGCTTTTATTCAGTAGAAGTCTCAGGCTTATACAGACATCTACTCAGAGAGCATTCTTTCTGAGAGTAGTAAGAAATTATAAGTGGCTTTGTTGGGAACGGTACATGACAGAGAGTTTAATATAACTCACCACTGTTATTGGACTGGAATGTCCTTCATCAACCAGAACACTATAGCCACGGTTAGTCTTTGGGCCCACTGGGGGGTGGGGAGACAGCACTGGCATGTTTTTTTCTATAGACCATCTTGTGGGCTCTCCCTAGAATAAAAAAGTAATTTAACAGATCGATGCATAATTAGAAAACTAGGTTAGGTTAGTGCCTACCAGGTGAAAAATACTATATGACTAAATAAGTCCATTGTCATTACTTTCAAAATGTTCCTTCTGAGTTCCATCAGGATAGGCAGAAAAAGTTTCCACAGCTGTACTGGGGGGTGGGCATGGTAGTGATAAGCAGGAAACTGAGTCTGCTTTATTCAAAGAAATAGCTACAAGGGCAGTGTATCCTCAGTTTTAGCAAACGCATTCATTAATCTGCTTTAAGCAGATCACTACAAGAAGCATAATGCTTCTCACTACTCTGATCAGTAGAGAATACCAGAAAGTATTCCTTTTCTACCTTAAAAATTTATTAAATAGCCAGGCGGTCATGGCTCAATGATTGGGTGTCAAGCTATGAACTAGGAGCTCATGGTTCAATTCCCAGTCAGGGTACATGTATGGGTTGTGGGCTCGATCCCCAGTGTGGGGCGTGCAGGAGGCAGCCGATCAATGGTTCGCTCTCATCATTGATGTTTCTACCTCTCTTTCCCTCCCACTTCCTCTCTGAAATCAATAAAAATATATATTTTAAATTATTAAATAATGCCCTAAGAAAAGGTTGTTTCCATGTTACATGAAAGAAGCCAAAACATACTAGAAGGTTTTTCACTAAGTGCAGCTATAAAGTGAAAATTGTTACAAGTGAAAATCATACCAGGAGGAACTGGAGTGTCTATCACAAATCTTCCAATGCTGAAACCTGCCCATCTATCCAGTTAGTGTGCCTGGCACACCGGGTGAGAGTGGATCACACACCTCTTCAGGCAGCACTAGTCACTCTTTATTTCCAATAACCATTTTTCTCCATCAACAGTTCAGCAGTAAATTATAGAATCTATAACTCAGTCCTTGATGTAGGACAATATTGGCAAAGTTGAATTAACCACAAATCTCTACCCACTAACTCTTCTGATCTTGAAAAACTGACCCGTCTTCTGTTATTTAACAACAGTTTTGTAACAAGATTATCTTTTGACCATGATAAAATAGAAAGATTTGAGTCTATCAGGCAAGAGGGAAACATTACTATCTTATATAGCAAGTCATTCTACAGAAGCTTTACAAATATTCATCAGTTAGGCCTCACATTTGTAATATGACACAGAAAATGAAGAACAACATGTAAGTTTGAATGGCTCAAGAAATTGAGTAAAACTGCAAACCTACATTAAAACTTTTCAAACATGCCTAATTGAATCTCCAGTCTCTTGGTTCAAATTTATATATTTTCTAAGTTTACTTCAAAGAAGAATATCAAATACAAGAATAGAAAACAAACGGGAAATTTTGAAATAATTTATACAAAATGTCTAAATCTTATGCTCTTGTTTGCTAAGGTAGATTTTTCCTACCACGTATTCTCCAGGGTCACATTTGCATAAAAATGTGCCATTGGATAATTCTTAGAATGCCCTGTTTTCCATCACATCGGAAACATCACCATTTATTTTTACCTTCTTAAGACAAAAAAAAAAAACAACACAAAAATCCTTAGGCCTCTATCACATATCAGCCAAGAAAATACAAAAACTTAATTTCAGGTCTGAAAATAATGTTTTCAACTTTTCCTTTGAAAGTTTTCAAATTTTCTTTGTGCTTTATAAAACATTTTGCATGGGCAGCTCCTGTTTTGTCGTGATCTTTTGTAATAATGGTGGCCAAGATTTAGGCTTGGAGAAACCATCATTTGACCTCAGCTATGAGTTATCCCAGAGTGCTCCAAGAAACTTGAATAATAGCATCATTGGCTTCCAAAATCGTAAAATAATATTATGAGATGAAAGAGAGTTATGTGGCTTCTTACCTTAAATCTCTGAATTCGCTCCTTTCTGGCTAAGGTCTCCAGTTTCTTTTTAATTTCAAGCTGATGGTAACGCTAAGCATACAGGAAAAATGGAGTAGAGATTCATATCAATTACAGCAACAATTTTTTTAAAGGAAAATAAGCCTACCAGCTAACTGAGTCTCAATTACCCTTCCTGTCACTGAGATGGAGAAGAATCACCTGCTTTAGTGTGCAAGTGGGAATATATATTGGTACAACCCTTTAGAAAGCCAATATAATATATCTCAGAAAGCCAATATAATAATATCTCAGATAGGTAAAAGTGTCCCTTCCTTTTACCAATAAATTTCACTTCAAAAACTTAGGAGGAAATCTGGAAATTTTTTTAATGTACATACGATACTATCTAAATGGCCCAAAGATACTATCTAAAAGGTTTTTGTTGCCTGGCCAGCATGGCTCAATGGTTAAGGACCGACCTATGAACCAGGAGGTCGAGGTTCAATTTCTTGTCAGGGCACATGCCCAGATTGCTGGCTCGATCCCCATTGTGGGTTGTTCAGGAGGCAACCCATCAATGATTCTTTCACATCATTGATGTTTCTATCTTCCCCTCCCTCTCCCTTCCTCTCTGAAATCAAAAATATATTTGAATATATATATAAATAAAAAGGTTTTTGTTTTTGTTGTTAGTAGTATTGTTCTCTTCAAAGCAAAAATTCAGAAGTACTATAAACCTTAAAGAGAATGGTTAAGTTTTTGGCACATCCATATAATGGAATAGAATATAATCATTAAAAGTAAGTTATAAATATTTTGTTTAAAAAATGGAAAATATATGTAATACACAAAGAAAGGGGGATACAGAATTGCACAGAAATGCAATTTAATTTATCAAGTTCATATTATGTGCCTGTCCCCATGCTGGGGGGTTGGGAGACATTTTGTATACATCATCTCTTCCTGAACAGCTCTAATTGCTAAGCAGTCTTGTTTTACAAAAGAAGAAACTGAGGCAGATGATCATGAATTTTTCCTCAAGTCACACAGTGGTTGAATTTTTAGTTGTTTGTTGGGTTTTGTTTTTTTTTAATATATATTTTATTGATATTTCACAGAGAGGAAGGGAGAGGGACAGAGAGCTAGAAACATCGATGAGAGAGAAACATCGATCAGCTGCCTCCTGCACACCTCCCACTGAGGATGTGCCCGCAACCAAGGTACATGCCCTTGACCGGAATCGAACCCGGGACCCTTCAGTCCGCAGGCCGATGCTCTATCCACTGAGCCAAACCGGTTTCGGCTGTTTTGTTTTGTTATTGGTTATTTTTCACAAAACCATGGTCTTCTCAAAAAATAGCATGCTTTTATTAATGTATAAATGTGAATAGAGACTAAAAGAAAAGCAATTATCTCTGAGAGGAGGCATTAATGTGGTTATTTTCCTTTTTTATACTTTCTTATGCTTTCCAATTTTTCTATAATATATTAGTGATGTAATCTGCGTATAATTTGGGTTGAAATTATTCATATACATCTGAGAGCACTGTAAAGTGTTTTTCCTCTGTTCTTAGCCCCTCTAGCTGCCCTCAGACTCTGCAGACTCAGTCATTCCCTAACTCAGCATCACACTTCCCTTTTCTGTCTCCCCCTTTCCTGTTCTCTCTCCCACTTCTTACTAAACTTGATTAGATTCTATATCAACCACTTTCCATCTTCCATTTATTCCCAACTCACCAACGTCTCCCACTCCCACCACCCCTCATCACCACCACCCCTGGACCTGCTTTCACCAAAGTCACCACTGTCTTTGTCCTCTGGGTCAAAACCTAATTTCTTGTATCCCAGTACCCATCTTACATAACCATTCTGCCACTTCTGAGAATCTCCTGGCTCTCAGGCATGTTTTTCCCCCACTGGAAGGTTCTTTTCCAGCCTATGTTGTTGTTCTTGATCTCCTGCAATGCACACCCCCCACCAAGCTAGAAACCTCAGAATATCTCTGGGCTCCTTCTTCACCCCTCCTCACTCAGCCAATGACAGTCTTCCTCCCTCTTCCCTGTCTCTGCAGACAGCTGCATCTCCCCAGTGTTTCAGCTACTGCTGTTAGCTCACACCCTTTGGCAACAGCTTCCTAATTGACCTCCCACCTCCAATCTTTTCCAGCTCATTAATCCATCTCCCACATTTTTAGCAGCATCATCTTTCTAAAACAGCTCTGCTCATTTGTTTCAGTCTCCTGCTGAAAAATGTTTCATCGCCTCATCATCTATACTCCAAACCTAGTTTGGAATTGAAGTCTCTCCAGAAACTGGGCCCCAATTTATTGGAGAGTGTCTCTTCCTGCCACTCGTTCAACCAACCCACTGTGCAGTCTGGCCTCAGTGAGCTTTCCTTCCCATCGCAATGCCCTTTCAAATCTCTGTAACCTCACTCTCTGAAATGCCTTTTTCATGGTTTCATGTGAGGTCTCATTGTTTTCAAGGTCCAGTTCAAAGAGCAGGACCTCTGAGCAGCTTCCTCTGACTCTCACAGAGGGAAGCCACCAATCGCTACTTTTCTGAGCTCAGTCTGTCCATTCCTTTCTTCTAGCATTTGATCACTTTCTACAGTGTTGGTTTTTTTTAATTATATCTTGCAGCTATACATCACATAGCCTCATAATGATACATAGGTGAGCCTGATACATATTAATATTTGTTGCATGAATGAATACATGAATATTAATAGAACTAATTAGCAACAGCATCAGCCTAAACTAAATGTGGCAATTTAGAGAGAAATAGTATATTTGTTAATTAATTTATATATTATATTTTGTAATTATATATTATACTAGAGGCCTGGTGCACAAAATTCGTGTATGGGGGGGGGTCCCCCTCAGTCCAGCCTGCACCCTCTCCAATCTGGGACCCCTTGGGTAATGTCTGATCCCTAAACTGGCAGTCAGACATCCCTCTCACAATCCTGAACCACTGGCTCCTAATTGTTCACCTGCCTGCCTGCCTGGTCGCCCCTAACTGCCCCCCCCGCCAGCCTGGTTACCCCCAGCTGCTCCCCCGCCAGCCTTGTTGCCCCTCACTGCCCCCCCCCCTTCAAGCCTAATCGCCTCCAACTGCCTCCCCTGCCAGCCTGGTTGCCCCAACGTTCCCCCCCACACACACTGGCCTGGTAGCCCCACGCAGCCTGCTTGTTCAGTTGTTTGGTCATCCCTCACTAACCCACCTGCCAGCCTGGTTGTAGGCAGCCATCTTGTGAGGGTGTGAGGGTTAATTTGCATATTACCTCTTTATTATATAGGATATTACATTTTTACCATTTATTTAAGATATTTATTCCAAACTTTAAGAATACACAAAGATGCTTAAATAATAGCATATTTACCAGTTATAATGTTATATGAAAGTTTGGAAAACCTCCAGGATCAAGGCTAATATAGAACTTTGTGCCTACTGATTAAATTTGAAACTAGGTATAGATTGATTTTACACTGTACTATTTTTTTAACATTAGTTATAGAATTGCAACTAATACTTTCATAAGCAAGTGGATTTAGGGACCATAAACAGTGATTCTATGTAATTCATTCACATGATATAAGCACAAAATGAATTCCTAAATTAACAGATCACATACTTCTTAACTAAAAACAACACTTGCTCAATATAATGGTAGCATAATTTTCAGTGGCACTGAACTTAGTAGTGGTTTACTGATGATTCTACAGTTGTTCATGAATGTTTACTGCACCCATAGGTCAATGGTTTTATGAGCCAAGTTTTCTGATTTATTGCTCTATGTTCAAGCCAAGAAGTGACATGCTTTTTCACAGAGATTAAAATGGTATTGATGCTTGAAACTACAAATTTCATGGTGCAAGGCTAAAATAATTTATCAAGTTAGCTTATATCCTACTAAAAATGCCATGTCAGATTAAAAAGAAATGTTGTTGATTATAAGTTCATGATGACCAATGTGGCCTAAAGTAGGAGGGACAGCAGATGTTTCAATGCCTATTCCTTGAAATTTAGCATACGGCTGAGCTTCAGAGCCTTAAAAGAATAACAAATCTGAAATAATTCATGGCAATGGAATTACTGATATTTAAACAGATGTCACTTTTTTTTAGCAAGTGGAAATTGAGGTGCAGATGGTGAGGGTGGTTTTGTTTTAGAGTAGCCATTATGGATTAGAAATCTACATTTGTTAAATTAAATATCACAAAGTATATAATGGTGTCCATATTTTTCTCAAACTGAAATGGAGAAAAGCTTACTTTAGTCTGTTGGCTCCTTGCTACCTAGAGAGATATAGAGCATTTCTTAGGTCATCTTATTCCATTTGTTTTTAATGAAATACAAGAAGAATGTCTCTGCCTCGGGATACAGAAGTTTTATTAATTATCATATTAGAAAATATCAGTTATAAAGAAAAGAGTAAATACTTGTACCTCCATATCAAGGACCTTATGGAAAATAGCCTGGGCTAAGCACTCCCGGATATATTTTTGGTGATCCCTCTTCATGATATTTAGTTTGTATTCTTTTTCAGAAAGTATTCTTCCATTTCTTGTGATCTGTCATGAATAAATAAGACACACATAGAACTACAAAGCAGAAAATGTACTGTTAGTCACCAAACAGGGAGAGATAGAGAGGCAGTGTTTCCTAAACCTAAAGGAGTACACTACTGTGGTTGATAAACTTTCACTTTTAATAAATATTTCATAAGGCAAAAAAAGAGAAAGGCAGTCCTATATACCCATCAACATGAAAACACACACAGATGGTGCAGTTGTTGTTTAAAGCAAGGTTTTCATTTGGAGTAGCAATTTTCCCTTGATGGAACCCAGGTGTTCTTTTCATTTCTTTTTTTGCACGCATTGGGGAGGAAGTGGCAGGGTACTACCATGATACAATGAATAGCAGCAGTGATCACAGGACTGATGATCTCATAGGAAATTTCCTTTGAAAGGCAAAACAGGTAAGCTACAGAGGCTCTCATCACTTTGTTTTTAAAATAATTGGCTTCATTACTTTGTCTTCACTCTGCTTTTTCGTCTTCCACTCTCCAGCCCAGAATGTAATAGGATTTGTTTTGATTCGGATTTTTTTAGATTATGCAGTGCTGCAGATGTAAAGTTATTCCAGATTGGTGTCTATTGGCACCATTGCAAGTCCCAGGAATGGTAGTTTCTTTTTTTTTTATTTACAGTTGACCCTTGAGCAACATGGGGTTTAGGGGGTACCACCCTCACACAGTCAAATATCGGCATGTAAGTTTTGAATCCTCAAAAATGTAATTGTCCTTCAGTATCTAAGGGGAATTGGTTCCAGAAACCCTGATAATACCAAAATCCGGGGATGCTCAAGTTCCCTATGTAAAAGGGGGTATATGAATGCATATAGTCAGCCTTCAGCATCCACAGATCAAAAACAATACAGGTATTTATTGAAAAAATCCGCAAGTAAGTGGACCCATGCAGTTCAAACCTGTGTTATGTGTTATTCAAGGGTCAACTATACTTGTTTTTCTTTTCTTTTAATCCTTCCTATGGCAACATTGTTTTCCATTTCTGTATGTTCTCTAAACAAAGAGTGTTATTTTTTTCTGGATTGTTCATCTTCTTCCTTTCCACTTGATTAAGCCTGCCCATCTTTTCAGGACTAATGTGCACTCACATGTTTCTCAATTTTGATAACTGTAGTTTTTTTAGCACTGTTGTTGTAACATATTGGAGTGTTGTGATTGACTACTGATAATCTTTTTTTATGAATGCATTTTCCAATGAAAGAAAGGGGTGTGGCTATAGAAAGTACACTTGGGATTACAATTCAGTCCCAGTCTTTGCAATGTGCTGTCCATGGGATATCATGTCATGTGCTCCCATTGGAAAAATAGGTTGAGAATGTGCTGCACTGCCTCTTCCCCTGCAGTTAACATGTGTCCTTGTTATCTTTCCCCTGGGAGTTGTCTGATCTCTCCAACTAGACTTGAAGTTCCTACAGGGCAAATGCTCTTAAACTTGAACCTGTCTCAGATTACGTAGAAGACAGTTGAAAAACAGATTAGAAATTTTTATGGGGATTACATTTAATCTGTATATTGCTTTGGGTAACGTGACCATTTTAATTTGGTACAGCCACAGTGGAAAAGAGTATGGAAGTTCCTCAAAAATTAAGAATGGTGTTACCATATCAGCAATCCCTCTTCTGGGTATCTGCCTAAAACCTTTGAAAACATGTATTCGCAAAGATACATGCACTCCTATGTTCATTGCAGCATTATTCACCATGGCTAAGACATGGAAACAACCAAAGTGCCCTTCAACAGATAATTGGTATAGAGAAGATGTGGTACATATATACAATGAAATACCACTCAGTCATAAGAAAATATGAAATATTGCCATTTGTGACAACCTGGATGGATCTTGAGAATGTTATGCTAAGTGAAATAGTCAGATGGAAAAAGTCAAGAACCATATGATTTCACTCCTATGTGGGATATAAAACTGAAAGCAACAAATGAACAAACAAGAAAAGCGAATAAACACTCATAGACACAGACAACAGTATGGTAGCTACCAGAAGCAAACTGGGGTGAGGGGAGATAGAAGAGGGTAAATAAATGGTGATAGAAGGAGACCTGACTTTGGGTGGTGAATGTACAATTCACATGATGTATTATAGAATTGTACACTTGAAACCTACATAACCTTATTAACCAATGTCACTCCCAATAAATTTAATTTTAAAAAACTAATTGATTGGCCTCACCCCATTAACTTCTGACTCAATCGGTCTGGGGTGGGGCTCTAAAATTTGCATTTTCTAACAAGTTCCCAGGTGATTGCTGATTCAGGAACTATATTTGAAAGACTACTCCAGAGAAAGAGCTGTACCTTCCTTACTTGAGCTGCCATGCACATAACCAATGTTCAATTAAGTGCTTGTTAATGATGTCAATAAGTAAATACCAAGTCCTTCCTATTTACACATAAAGCTCACATATTGTTATCCAAAGAAGTAATGTTAATAGTAACCACAATAATTACAACCCTTTATTACACATCTCTAATTGCCACAACAATCTTGAGGACTGGGTATCATCATACTTATTTATAATTGAGAAAGCTGGAGCTGACAAAGTTAAGTGATTTGCTAAAGTCTATGTCTTTAAATGACAGCCAACTTCCAGCCAGATCTGTCTGATAACAAAGCCACAGAAGGCAAAAAAGCAAGCTCTCTGGGACCTACCAGCCAGAGTGCCAAGCACATAAACAATTAGAACCGCAATGCATATCCTTTCAATAGCATAGCAATGATAGTTAAGGAAAACCACTGTGTTTTAAGAAGGTAAACTGCCAAACTCTTTAATCATACTTTTATAGCCACACCCATTTCTTTCTATGGAAAGCTATAGCACTTTTTATTTTATTTTATTTTATTTCATTTTTATTTTATTTTTTTTTCTTTTAAATTTTTTAATGGCTTTAGTTACATTTAGAGGAATAGGATTTTTTGTTTTGTTTTTTGTTTTTTTTGTGTGTGTGTTTTTTGGAAATGATAGTTTTGGAACTAGCAAAATACATTAATGTATCAATAAACCACCTTAAAAAATGAAACTGTTTTTAAAAATTCAAAGAAAAATTTGAACTGTTTGTGTCTTCCACAGCAGATTCTGTGATGATTGAAAACAATGCACTTTTTTTCCAAAGACAGTCAAGTCCTCTCTACCCTTAATCCTTAATAGTTCTTGGCCCATAGACTGTATTCAATAAATGTGTTGAATAAATGAATGGACAAAGAAGTGAAATATGCTGTTGAAAACTCAGGGGTTTTCCTCAGTAATTTATAAGGTGCCTTAGCAGTCGTTGTGACCTCCTTTCCTATCTTTTGAAAAACAACCTCAACAAGTTACATCAGAGCTTTGCAAAGGAAGAAATTTTTCTGAAATGAAGGTCAGGAGATGTCCCTAATTAGTTCAAAGAGAAAACCGGGAAAGGGAGAGAATTACTGGACTTAAGGAACAAAGGGGCAGGTAGAGTGTAAACCAAATCTTACCAGCCCTGATCTTAAGAGATGCCGCCTTATCCTTGTATTGTTAAAATATCCAGTCAGGTGTTTGTCGGTAAGACTATTATATGCTGCAAGTAATCTGAAACAGAAAAAATGAAACCATTAAGGTTTTACGAAATGCTGCTTGATAACCAAGGCAATTCTTGACTTTCTCATTCCCAAACTGTGCATAATCTTACTCAGCCAGCCAGCCAGCCACGTGTGCATTTAATAAACAGGTACTATTGAGCACCCACTGTTTACTAGGTTTTATGACAAGAACTGGGAGACAGTCCTGATGTTTATCCTGAAGACAGGTATGAAAATCAGATGTGAACAATTAGATTGGTGTAAACAATCCAATGATAGAAATATGTTAAAAAGACACGGGGACACAGAGCACCAAGTCCAGTTGTCAGGGATGTCCTCAAGGAGGAAGCCTAATGAGAAGACGGGGTCCTTCAGAGGATGCTTCATTCTCCTGTTACACCCTAAACCCTAACTCACACTTACCTGCACTTCCTCAACATGTCCTCTCGTGTCTTCTGGACCCAATGCACAGCCCCGCCACTGCAAAGGGCTTTCCCTCACCTGTTGGCTAGTGGCCACCACCTGTGATGCACAAGCATTTCTTCTCCCAGGAACATTTCCTGACACACACGGGGTGTGCTACCCTACCTTTCTCTCCACTCCCCTAGAATCCTGAGTTGCATTACCCATCACACAATAAGTTATAGTTTATTTCTTAGTCTTTTCTGCTAGATTTCGAGGCCAGGATGGTGTGTTATTCTTGGTATTCCTATTGGTGTTATTTACTGTGTACTTAATAACGATGTGTTCAATAAATGAAGGCACAATTTTGTTTGGGACTTATTCTTACTGATGTAAATTTCTAAGTTTAAGCTCAGCAGTTTAAACTTAATTACCTCATATATATCCAGACAATTTCATTAATTCCAGAACCTGCCAAAAAATTATTGATCACTTTTGATTTTTAGGGTCTTCCATCTTAAGAGTTAAAAGAGGACAAATTGGTTCCTTGATTCCATGCTCTACCTCGGTAGATGGTCAATTTAAGATGGTAAGGAAAAGTTTGAAGCTATTTTTTCTAAGCTTTAACCAATAGTTTATTAAATATCACTACCTGACAAAAGCACATACACATCTTTATATACATGTATGTATACATGTATGCAGATATGTGCATCCATATATACATACATATATAAACATGAGTGTATGTATATAGAGAGACCGAGACAGAGAGAGATAGGCAGAGAAAAAGAGAACACAAGCCTAAATACAGCCCTAACCTAAAGCTGTCTTTAAAAAAATACATATCCTATTATCTGTAACAGAGATTTACAATTTGTACAGTTTACAAGCAGCTGATCCTTAAATTATTCCAATACTGGAACAGGGACTCATGCAGAGAGTCGAGGAGATGTCATTAGCAACCCTTTTATTTAGCTGTTTGCCCTGCCTTAATTACATGGAGATGGCGTTGTGACCTTTTCCTATCTCTTTTCTCTTTAGCGCTCATCTCGGGAAAGTCCCGTGCTGTCAAATGGTAAGAAAATTTTAATTTTGTGCACAAAAGAGACGGAAAGGCAGTTACAAAGCCCAGAAGCCAAGGTGCCACGTGAGGGTTGCAGACATATGAACAAGTGTGGAAACCATTATTTCGCTGGGTTTATGTAAAAAGACAACCCAAGGGCTTCAGTAAAGCATATACAAAACGAGCACCGATAATGCTTTGAAACCATCTTTTAAATGAACTGTCTTGGTCTCCTATAGTTCATCAAAGGTTTCCTGTCTCCAAAAGGTCAGCATCGTAGCCCTTACCCTTTCTGAGTCTCAGAATATCTCTTCAGCAACTCATTTCAGAAAGGTGAGCAGGTGTCTCTCAGTCCTAACAATCACGATTCCACAGGTCACAGATTCTTCAGATAAATCATTAAGCTGATATCACGTACAGCCTTTTGTCTGCTTTCTCAGCTCCAGGTGTGTGTGTGTGTGTGTGTGTGTGTGTGTGTGTGTGTGTTTCTTTTAATAAATGGTTTGGAATAGCTGTGAGTGCTAAAACCCTGATTAAATGAAGTAGGGTCAAAAAGATGGGATAACATGGACCTCAATTTCCCTACTGACTGAGAAAATATGCCCTTATTTTAATTCTCCCTTTGTAACTTTTTTAAATGTTTAGGTGCTAATAAAAGTGCTTAGCCAGCTTTGACACCCACCTCATTTCCATTCTGCTCTCTCGGGCTCTTACTAAATGAATATGTATGCACAGTGCCCCTCCACTCTTACAGGTCAAATGGATCCAGTTCAATTGAAACCTTGACACACACCTGTTTTCATACCTTTCCCTATTTAGAAACGATTAAGGGTTCAGGTTGGGATGCCATTTGCAAAGCAACTTTTTCCATAACTATCATCACAGGATTTGAGGAATAACTAACTGGATCTACCCAGGCATCATTCCTTGATCACACAATGCCTGAATTATTATTTTTTTAATATATTTCTATTGATTTCGGAGAGAAAGGGAGGGAGAGAGAGATAAAAACATCAACGATGAGAGAGAATCATCAATTGGCTGACTCCTGCACATCTCCTACTGGGGATTGAGCCCGCAGCCCAGGCTTATGCCCTGACTGGGAATCAAACCATGACCTCCTGGTTCATACATCGATGCTCAACCACTGAGCCATGCTGGCAAGGCAATGCCTGAATTATTTTTAACTGAAACTTTAAATGAATGAATTGTTTGATAAGAAGAGTAAATTATATACAGATTTATTAAAACGGTTGTTACAGACTGTTTTTCCCCGCTCCCTCACCCCCAAATTTCTATGTTGAAATTCTAATCACAATGTGGTGGTATTAGGAGGTGGGGCCTTTGGGAGATGATTAGGTCTTGAGATCAGAGCCTCATGACTGGGATTATTGCCCTTTTCAAAGAGACCCTATAGAACCCCCTTGTTCCCTCCACCATGAGAAATGGCCATCAAGAAAAGGGCTATCTATGAAGCAGGTGGTGGGTCCTCACCAGACACCGAGTCTTATGGCACCTTAACCTTAAATTTGCCAGCTGCTAGAACCATGAGAAACGGGTTGTTTAGGCCACCCAGTCTACGGTATTCTGTTATAGCAGCCGGGACAGAGTAGGACAGTAGTCCATACTAACATTCCCACCGTGTCCATGTAAACGTCATGCTTGTCCTGACCATCAAACCTCCGTCACAGGAGACAGTAGTACCTCACCGTACCCTGGTCTGCCTAACCCTTTCCAGTTGCTCTGCTTCGCGTGGCTGGGTACGGGCTTGAAGCCTCCCTTGCTTTTATTCAGTGACAAGAGCTTCACTGACCCAGTCACAAACTTAGAGCTGCTTCTGCCTTTGTCCTCTCCATTCACTGCCACGGTCTGTGACATTCCTCCCGCCCTCCACTCTTTCTTGCCTCAGAGGCCCACTTAAGTCACCTCGCCCTGGGCTTGGTGATGGTGCTGCTCCTTGGGCTCTCCACTTCCTCTGTAAGTCACTTTCGGATCTGTTGTCACAGCTAGACTTCTTGATCACACTGCCTCAGTTCTGCGATCCTCTCTCGCTCCCCTCCATAGGATCAAGGACTGTGCTGGTTACTCAAAGGCCATGCTATTCACACCAAGTCCCACAGCGAACTGGCCAGACCAGTCTAACTGGTCGGCATCTTTATGGAATGAACAAGACTACTTACTCACCTTTAACACCCCCCCTCCCCTCGCCCCCGCCCCCGCCCCCGCCACATTTGTTCGCTGAGTGGAGAATGACCCACTTTCTGGCTCAATGCCTGAAGAAAAGTCCTCTAGGAAACAAATACACACCCACACCCTGTGGCGCCTGAGGGTTGGAGTTGTGGCTGCTGAGTCACTGGGGGGTGCTGCCTTCCCAGCTGCAGCTTCTCAATACTCAGTCCTGAAAACCCTGCCCCCCACCACGTTGACTGTCTAAATGGGGCTCTGAAGTAATGAAGTCACAATTCCTATCAGACCCTCCATCTGCCCGCACAGAGAGATCATCTATCCCATAAAAACCCCAGCGATTAGGGGAGGCACTGCAATATTACTCATCACAAACGTTTCTTGAGTACCATTTTCACGGCTTGCAACAAGGCATTGGGACTGCGAGACGGCCCAGATCCTTCACTAAAAGCCCCAGTCCACTGGGAAGGTGTGCAGGTGCAGAGAGAGTGTGTGTGCACTTGATTTCTTCCTGTGTTATAGGCCAATTCATTCATAAATGGTTACTGAGTGTCTGAGTAACCAATATCAGTCCCCATCCACTCTGCACATCACAAACCACTTTCCCACACAAACTCTCACTTGTTTTCTTCTAGGTCCCTGCAATGTGAATAAGACCTATTACATATCTTCTATCTCTCTGAAATGGAAAAGCTCCATAGCAAGATTATTGCCTAATGTTAAGTCCATCCTAGGAAAAACTAAGGTAAGGTGGGCACACTGACAGAGGAAATCTCCGGTCTCCTCTCGCAGCACTGCCTGGCCCCACACTGTCTACCCTTGTGGAGGCCGAGGCCTGCAGTGGTTCAGACTCCAGCTCCAGTTTGTTAACATAAAAAAACAATGAAACCTGTAAAGAATTTTTGTGAGTTTATTTGAGCCAAACTGTCAACATATGCCGGGAAGCAGAACCTCAGTGAGTTGAGATAATGCTCCGGGGAATGGTGGTTTACATCTGTATTTATACATTGCAATCAAAGGAAAAAGACTTGGGTGAGTTACATGAAATCCATTGGTGATAGACTAGAGAGGCGGGAGAAAGCAAAGCAGGGAAACCCCTGGGATTGGATAAAAAGTAAAATGATAGACACATACTTAGGTGGGTGTAGGAACCATTAACATAACAATGAAGGAATTTGTGGTTTCTGTCCTGGAGCCCAGGCCCAGTAGGTTGTGCCCCAAGGAGTCCAGAAAAAGAAAGAGAAGTTACAAGACACCCAGACATTTCAAAGGTATGTTATTATAGATGCAAAAAGACAGATAGGCTCATTTAAGGTAAAGGTTGACCTTGTCAGTGAAGATACCGGCCTAGGATGTAACTGCCCACCATAACTGCTTTTAGTTGAAGTTTAATTTCAGACCATCCTTTGTGGTTACTTTAGGTCTCTGAGTTTGCAAGACCGCCATGCAGGCCTTCCCTGAGCTTGTCAGGTTAGCATGTGGCCCCTTTCGTCCACAAGTTCAATCCTGTCTCCACCATTTGCTGCATCTGCAATGGGAGCAAGTGACTTACCCTGCCTCCACCTCGATGGTTCTACTTGCCACAAAACATCCTGCAAGTGGTTACTTATGCATTCTCTATGAAGAGGAAGCTTTCTCTCCACTCCCTTTGCTCCCTGAGCCATCACTAGAATCACCTTCAAAAGTCCCTTTGCAAACCATATATTTGATGAGGAGTTAATATACAAAATATACAAGAAATTCACAATGATGGAAAAATATGAATCATGAAATATTCATGGAGAAATGTTATTCTATCTAGTAAAGAGATAGAAAAATTTTAAATAAAGTTTTTTTATAGACAAAGATTAACAAATATATAACTTCCATTTATAAGTAGCTATAATATTAACATAAAATCAATGTACTGATATCTTTAAATCTTCTTACTCTTAAATATATTATACTAGTGGCCCAGTGCATGAAATTCATGCATGGGCAGGGAGTGGTGTCCCTCATCCTGGCCTGCACCTTTTCCAATCTGGGACATCCCTCTCACAATCCAGGACTGCTGGCTCCTAACCGCTCACCTGCCTGCCTGCCTGATTGCCCCTAACCACTCTGCCTGCCAACCTGCTTGCCCCCAACTGCCCCCCTGCCAGCCTGCTCACCCCCAACTGCCCCACCCCACTGGCCTGCTTGCCCCCAACTGGCCCCCCCGCTGGCCTGATCACCCCCAATGTCCCCCCCACCAGCCTGATCACCCACAACTGCCCTCCCCTCTTGGCCCCTAACTGCCTCTACCTCGGCCCTGCCACCATGGCTTTGTCCAGAAGAATGTCCGGAAGGTCTCCTGGAAGGTGTCCCAGTCTAATTAGCATATTACCCTTTTATTAGTATAGATAGAGGCCTGGTACATGGGTGGGGGCCGGCTGGTTTGCCCTGAAGGGTGTCCTGGATCAGGGTGGGGGTTCCCTTACGGGGCAAGGCGGCCTGGGCAAGGGGCCTGTGGTGGTTTGTAGTCTGGCCATGCCCCCATTGGGGTGGGGGTCCCCACTGGGGGGGCGTGGCCAGCCTGGGTGAGGGGCTGAGGGTTGTTTTCAGGCTGGCCACACCCCCTTCAGGTGCCTGGCCAGCTTGGGTGAGGGGCTGATGGCTGTTTGCAAGCTGGCCCCACCCCCCAGCAGGGACCCTCACTCCATGGTGGCATGGCCAGCCTGGGTGAGGGGCTGAGGGCCCTTTGTAGGCCCCTCCCTTGGTGGCCGGCCCAGGCGTCCCAAGCCTTCCACACTCAGGCTGGCTCTATGGCCATCATCCACAGGCTCCTCCTTCAGCGGCTGGCCAGGCAACCCAAGCCTCCTTCAGCAGCCCCCAGCAACCCAAGCCTCCCGAGCACCCAGGCCGGCCCCTTCAGCGGCCGGCTTAAGCGGGTGGTAAGCTTGGCTTCTTCCGTCGCTAGGGGCAACCCAAACCTCCCACCTGCTCTGGCTGGCTCTGTGGCAGCCGCCATCTTTGTCCTGCTAATTTGCATACTCACTCCTGATTGGCGTCATGAAGTGATGGTCAATTTATATATTTCTCTTTTATTAGTGTAGATGTATATATTTCTACAATCTGTTTTACACTGCAGGTTCCCTTAACAAACTTGTTCAGGCAGAATATAAAAATTATTTTGGACATAACCAGTTTTATTTAGCTCAAATTGTGACTTAGGCAGTTTAAATTAATGAAATTTGTGTAGTTCCTATTGCTGCTGTACAAAAGGATCACGTCCTAGCAGCTGAAAACACAACGTTATTGCCCCATAGTTCTGGAGGACAAAAAGTCCAAATGGGTCTCACTGGGCTGAAACCCAGGTGTCGGCCCGCCGGGCTGCATTCCCTCTGGAGGCTCTAAGGAAGAACTGTTTCTCTTTCCTTTCCCACATTCCAGAGGCTGCGTGATCCCTTGGCTCCTGGCCCCCTTCCATTGCTAACGCCATCAATGGCAGGTTGTCTTTCTCACGGTGCCATCTCTCTGGGTCTGGCTCTTTTGCTTCCCTTTTCCTCATTGAGGGGCCACTGTGATTACTTCCCTTGGGTCCATCCAGGGGACAATCTTATTTTAAGGTCAGCTGATTAGCAAGGTTAATTTCCATCTGCAATCCTAATTCCCCCTATTATGTAAGTAACCTAGTCACCTGTTCTGAGGATTACAACATGGGCATATTTCAGGGGCCATTATTCTGTCTACCATGGATTTTTCTTATATGCCAGATGCGAGGGAGCAGAAACACTGGGCACTGAATGCAATGGTTAGTTGTCTGTAATACACATTGTCTAGTGATCAATCATGCCGGTGACCCCCACTTTCCAGACAGAGAAAGACAGTTTTAAAACCACACCAAGATGTACAAAGCAAGTTAGAGCCTACCCACCCTGCTGATTTAATCTTGATGTGCCAAATGTGAGCTCTAAAACAAATGAACAAGAGGTAGCCTAGGAGCATTTTATTTTTCCTCACACGGATAAGAGTACAGAGGTAACTTTCTTTATCTAATATGCAAAAAGACACATTAGTCCTTAGTATGTAGTTATATTCATGTGAAATATCATTTCTTCAGCACGTAACATATTTCATTAAATTCACATATTATATGAAACACTAAGCAAGAAAAAATTTTGCCAGTTACACTGTGGCATGCCATTAATGGTAAGCTGCAAATTATTTTAATATGTTAAAATGTGAAAACAATCATCTTAGTACTGATGAAATAGGTTAGCATGCATGCTTGCTACTGCATGTATATAGGTATGTCTGGGGAAGAAAAAAGGCATACACAAGAATATGGCAGGGTCCCTACAATAAAGAACCTGAAAATAAGATTAGAGAAAAAGATTTTATGCATAAAACAATTAGAAAACATACAAAAAGTATATTTAAAAAGCGCTAACAGTGGTGCTTTGGAACTGGCTCATACTGGCTCCTATAAGATAAGTGTTAAAATTTTCAGGAATTTTGCAAGCCATTGTTAGCTTAAAATTGGCCATCATGGGAGTAGTATTTACACCTTAGAAATTGGCAAACATTACAAGTCAGGGCTGTTTTTTCTTTCTGAAAAGCCAGTTTACCAGCACACTACTGACAAAATTTAAAAAGTATGTGTCAAGATATATCTCAGGGGGAAAAAATAGGATGATTCATTACATGAGTCAACATACAGACGTATGCTTTACATACTTTTAATCCAGAAATTAATTTTTTGGATACAATATTTGACCAAAGGGGCTTATATACACATTCAACCATTTCCTATCCCTAACAAATAGAACATAAAGACTCTGGCAGATACATTGACATTTCTCGGTGGCATTTCAATCAAAAAATTTTATGCAAGATATCTCTTTACATCGCCACAAATGGAAAATTTCAACTCACCTACCAATCTGGAAAAACTGATTACACCATTTTATATTTAACAGAATCAAGTGAGACTTAGGTGAATGAGCACAGTTTTATTACTAAAGATGAAAAACCTAATCGAGAGGTGCTTTGCATTTCAGAGGTCACTAAATCTGTGATTTGTGGAGAGTGTGACCGTGTTCAAGAAGGGCTCACATCAGTCCTCCACTACCACGGCAGGCTTCTAGCAACGGCAGTCAGGTGAAATGTTTCTGCCACAGGTACTTGTATTGGGAAAGCAAGTTAAACAAATCACAGGCTGCTGTGGCTTGATTGCCTTTATGTTGCAGTTCACAAGGAATGGAGCTCCATCCCTCAACCCAAAGACCTCTCTCATTGTCCATCAGAAAAGATTTGCAAGTACCCACTGAATTACGGCTCTCAGAAGGAACTCATCACACTCAAACCACCCAAACAAGCCTAAGATTTTGAATCTCAGCAAGATTCTAAGCTAGGAAGTTAATAAAATCTAAATTGAAATAAATTTCCCAAATATAATATCTGGAAACTGCACAGAAAAATAAAGCTTCTTAGCTTTCTATCACTAAAACTGCCTATTATTGATGAGAAACAAAACTTAGGAAATATGTGACCAGATACTTTAATTCTTAAGAGGTACGATTTCCCTGAAATTAAAGGCAAATAAATCTATACAACCATGTCCTTCCCAAAGTCAATTTGATTAAATAAAAAAAAGATGGGATTTGAATTCAGAAGTCTTGAGCTCAGATTCTAATTCCACCCCTTACAGATGGATAATGCTGAAGACTTCCATCTTCTTCCCCTTACAATGATCACCATGACCTAAAATGTTGTGATTACTTCCGGAAGTGACTGATCTAAATTTACTGGTATGGAGATGTATTTTCTTGGAGCTACTGGGTTATAGAATTATGTGGAAATGACCACATAAGATCTAGCCAATTCCTTCAGTTTATATTCAGGAAACTGAGTTTCATCAGTAAATTCAGATCAAAGACCTCAAAAACAATGCCATAGTAATTCCCACAGAACTCTACCTATCCCTTTCTGAGGTTCCTGGTCTCACTATCTGCCACCAGAATTTCTTTCCTCCATGTTTAATCGCTCCCTTTAATTTCATATAAGATTCCTTCCTGTGTCCCTCCCAAAAGGTACAGTATGGAGCCATGCCTACAGCAAACACTCAGCCAATATTTGCGAATCCTATCTAATAAAAGAGAAACATGCAAATTGACCGTACCTCCGCTACACCCACAAGCCACGCCCACCAGCCAATCAGGAGCATGTATGCAAATTAACACAACAAATATGGTGGCGGCCATGGAGCTGGAGCCAGCAGGAGGCTTGGGTTGCCCCCAGAGATGGAGGAAGCTAAGCTTCCTGCCCGCTCTGGCTGGCCCTGGCCTCCGCTCAAGGCTACCAAGTTTCAATTATAGAAGATAAATCCCAACAAAAATGGTGGCAGCCTTGGAGCTGGAGAGAGCAGGAGGCTTGGGGTGCCCCCAGCGATGGAGGAACCCAAGCTTCCCACCCGCACTGGTCTGCCTTGACCTCTGCTCAAGGCTACAAAGTTTCAATTATAGAAGATAAATAAATCCCAGATACCAGGGCCTCCGCTTGGGTTGCTGGGAGGCATGGCCGGCCTGCAATCCATCACAGGCCCCTCACCCAGGCCACCCTATGCCCCAAGAGAACACCCACCCTGATCTGGGACACCCTTCAGGGCAAACCAGCTGGTCCCCACCCGTGCACCAGGCCTCTATCCTATCTAATAAAAGAGTAATATGTAAATTGAGCATCACTCAGCACACAAGATTGCTGTCCCCATGTGGTCAAAGATGGCTGTCCCCATGTAGACACAAGATGGCCACCACAAGATGGCCAGCAGGGGAGGGCTGATGGAAGGGATCAGGCCTGCAAGGGAGGGCAGTTGGGGGCAATCAAGCCTGCAGGGAAGGGCAGTTGTAGGGGGACCCAGGCCTGAAGGGGAGAGCAGTTGGGGGGGACCAGGCCTGCAGGGGAGGGCAGTTAGGGGCAATCAGGCTGGCAGGGAAGCAGTTAGGCATCTATCAGGCTGGCAGGGTGGTGGTTAGGGGGTGATCAGGCTGGCAGGCAGAAGCAGTTAGGGGCAATCAGGAAGGCAGGCAGGAGAGCAGTTGGGAGCCAGCAGTCCTGGATTGTGAGAGGGATGTCCGACTGCCCGTTTAGCCCCTATCCCAGTAGGATCGGGGCTAAACGGGCAGTCGGACATCCCTCGAGGGGTCCCAGATTGGAGAGGGTGCAGGCTGGGCTGAGGGACACACAACCCTAGTGCACGAATTTCATGCACTGGGCCTCTAGTTAATGAATAAATCAATTAATGGAAATAACATATATTAGTCCAATTCCTTGACACATATTCTTTAAAAAAAAAATCCATGTGTAAGGATCACATCCTTTCTTCTGCTTCAGGAAATAACTGAAAACAGTCTATAACAAAAGAAATTTAAATGCATGCTTTAAATATTTTGTCCTTTTTAAAATGCAGAATGCTCAGTATGGATGAGCATGCTGACAATGTTAGTTTTGTTTTTGTCACATAAGTGCCTTTACAGTGTACTATGAAGTTTCATTAGAAGAAAAAGTTTCCATGGAGGCAGAAAAAAAAACACACAAAAAACAGCCTTTTGTGGAAACTTGAAGAAAGACCAATACAGAAGAGCAATTGACACAAGGGTCAATTATTTACCAACCCTTTATAAGAAAACTCTGCCAACGAAAATTAGACCATGAGTCTTTGCTATCTGCCACTTTATGAAGGGTGACTGAACTGATATCATATAAGTGATTTTATATTCCATTCTTCATTCTTTTTTATTTGCATCCAAACCAGCCAGATCTCAGCAATTATGGTAAATATTGATTTACAATTTCATCTATTCTAATGATGCAGACAGATGAGAACCATGATATTATTTTATTTATAGCTTTAATATGATGGTTTGAAGTGACCAGTAAAAACAAAACTAATCTCCGACGGTTCTGACTGCTGGCAAGATGGTTTTGCACTGTTCACAGATGCGTCCATACGAAAGCAGTGCATGGGAGTCGGTGGGCTCATGTGCACTAAAATGGGCCATTTCCCTATAATATGCTCTTCTTTGGATACTTGAGAATCTTACATCTTTGAGTGGAAAATAAAAACTATGGTCACTTAAAAATGTGCATTAATAGAAAAGTAGCATCCAAATTTAGAAAGATAATAAGGCTATTTGGAGCAAAGGTGACAAAAGGAAAAGTTCTGGAAATCAATCATTTTCATCAGTAGCATTTACTGATCACTTAAATTTCTGTAGGGCACACAGTAAACACTTATATGACATTCACTATATTTTTTAATTCTCAAAACAAATCTGCAAGGTACTATTATCCTCCCTTGTCATAGATGAGTAAACTGAGGTATAGCTCACAACTAGTTCAGGAGAGATCCAGGATCCAAATCAGGGACTGTTCTGCTTTAAGTACTAACTGAATTGTGTTCTATGAAGTACAGTCAAATGCCCCGCAGAGGTCAGCCTGGAGAAGGAAAGACATGTAGGGAGTCAGAAGTGGATGGTTGCCATGCGAAAGGTGCTAAGAAGGCAGGATCATCACAATGAAACTACAGGGATGGTATTTTCACTCACTAAAAGGAAATTGTTTAAAGATCAAAGGGATGACCTGTAGTACTATATGCCCAAAGGTCCTGGAATTGTAAGGTTTTATGACAGCAATGGAGGGTTTTAAGCAGGGAAATGAGATGAGTTAAATGTTCTCTCTTTTTGACACCTATATCCTCCTGTTGTGTCTTGAGAAGGCAGAGTATAGTAGTGAGGAGTTTGACCTCTCAAGTCCAATATCCTGAGTTTGAATCTTCATTGGATTGTTAAGTAGATTAACAACCAGGGGCCAGGTACTTAACTTGGATGTGCTTTATATTGTCCTCTGTAAATGGAAATGATAGCAGTGTTACTTTAGAAAGTTATTTAGAACATTAAATGTGTCCATATGTATAAAGCACTCAGTAATTTACATAGCACATAGTAAATGCTCAATGAATTTTAGGAAGTTATCATTGAGTATACACCTCCTCTCCAATCATCAATTTAAACACAAACTGAAATAATTCTATGTGCAGAGGGAGAAGTCAAGATGCACATAAACCAAGCACAGCCTTGGCCAACCTGAAGTGGCCAAGTCTCTATTCATATCCCTCCATGCTCAGTCACCACTGAGGGCGGCCCAGGAAGGATGTGACCTTGGACAAGGTGGTACTCTGGAGCTATGGCAGGCCCTGAAGATGCTGACAGCTGGATAACCTACAGGCTCCTATGTACACATGAGAAGCAAGTCCTTCCCAGACAAGCCAACTTACACTACACAAAAACAAAACAACAACAAAAAAACAGCCACCAAAGAAGATCACAACAATAAAATACCACGTGTATTGGGTGAGGAAGGGTAACAAATTAACCTCTTTAGAAATCTTCTCAGTTCTCTAAAATGTAATTTTCATGTGCAATAGTGAGGTTTAAAATAGTAAGGACATCTGGTCAAAGGTTAAAGAGGTTGACTGTTTTAAAGGATCAATCATTAAAAAAAGTACCCATAATATTTTCACCAGTCCTTCTGCCATTCGTCAGTGTCAAAGTAATGATGCAGCTTTCCGAATTCTCAGATTAGATAAGAAGAATAAATATGTTAGAGAAGTACAAACATTCATGTTTATTAGAATTCTCAATTATCCAGATTATGGGTTCTTAAAAGGGCAACCTCATTCTTGGATTATGCAGAGGTCAGTATTAATTTTCTTTGTAAAAATACACGAATTTTAAGAACAGGTTACCATTTAAAATGAATTAGTTTAATTGAACAAGAAAGTGATTTATGGCCTGGAAACTAATTTCCTCATCTTCCCTCCCAATTAGTTTGGGATATCTCTGTTTATTTTGAGCTGTTTATTTTTTGTGTTTTTGGCTGATGTACTTTAAAAAATGAATCCTAAAGATTTAAAGATATATTAAACAACTTTACTGTAATAATCATTTCATAATATAACTGTATATAAAAGTGTCACATTGTACACCTTAAACTTACACAGTGTTATTTGTCATTCATATCTCAAGAAAGCTGGAAAAATAAAACTAGAGGAAAAACTTAAGCAACATGTTCTTTACACAAAGATAAGAATAAATATACAATGGTTGCCATTCAGCGATTCTCTAGTACGTGCCAATGTTTCTACAAGAAAGGTGTTTTTTAACTCTCCATTTTTTGAAAGAGTAAAGTGAGGCACAGAGAAATTAACTTTCCTCAGTTCACCTGGGGCAAAACTGAGATTCAAATCTGTCTTTCTGACTCCAAAAATATTACGCTTTCCACTATAGCATGCTTATCTTATAATATTTTAATGGAACATTGATTTTTTTCTTTTGGAATTTCATTCCATTTCATTTAGAAAAAGAAAAAAAAAAGAAAGAAGAGAAAATTGCACAGTTCCAATCCTTCAGACACTTCAAGCCCTTCATCGTGTCTCCTGTGAAATGCTGCCTATCCACACTCCCCACTAGTCTCTAAATTCCCTTGGCTCTGTCTCCCAGCTTCCTTGTTTGAGCTCCCCTGCACTCTAACATAGGGCTTTGGATTTGGTTCCTGCTCCATGCTCTTGCATTTGGCTTTGTAACATCAGACTTTTCTTTTTTTTATTTCTCTGAGTCAATTTCCTCACCAAGGACTGGAACCTCAAAACCCCTCTTCACAGACTGCAGCCTGAGGTCAGCCTGACCCACTTCCTATTCTGGAAGATTCCAACCTGGGTCAAAGCTCTAAGTCTTAAGTTTTAGAGGGGGGAAATGTAGGAACAAAGAATAACGGTTATAACTGTTAGAGAGTGGGAATTTTTGAGCACTCCAGAGAGGCCGTGGACTATGCCCCAGATAGAGTTGTCAGTGCTGACACCAGGCCAGGCCTTGAGATATGGTCTCATGGCCCCTTCCCAGCACGTAGCCCTTCTTTCATAGAACACTCTCAGTTTTCTGGAGAACAGGATGACCCTGTGAATAACATGATCGTCAATGGCATGATCCTGACGTTGCTTAGGAAAAACTGTTTTGTCTTGGGTTACTTGCTCTGCAAAAACAGGATGTGGTTAATGTGCTTAAAAGTGGTCCTGCACAAAGGGTCGGGGCTGCTCTCTGGACTCCCTGTGTGGAGAAAGGCAGAGCAGTCACCGGTTGGCCGGCCAGCTGGCTGGCTAATAAAGGCTCCATAAATTTTAATTTGGTCTGGACTCCAGTGGTCGTTCGCTCGCAGTCGCTCCAAAACAATAACCTTATGTAAATCCTTATGAATTGTGGTGAAATACGAAAAAAAATGGAATCACCCACTTCCACACTACTTGTGAAATAAATAATAAATGCTATTATGGTTTATGCCACTATTTGTTTGGGTGTCTCTTATTTGCAGTTGAACATATTGAGTTGTAATTGATATAATCTTCCTCTGAAAATGGAAATGGTAGCAGTGTTACATATGTAATTGTTACCATCACCCTGCTGCCCCAAACCACAAAACTCAATGAAGGTCAGTGACTTTGAAAAACTTATTTAAAAAACTCACTACTCGCCCTGACCAGTTTGGCTCAGTGGTTGAGCATCGGCCTGCGGACTGAAGGGTCCCAGGTTCGATTCCGGTCAAGGGCATGTACTTTGGTTGCGGGGCATCGATGTTTCTAACTCTCTATCTCTCTCCCTTCCTCTCTGTAAAAAAATCAATAAAATATATTTAAAAAAACTCACTACTCTTGTTTTGTTTCAAGAACTCAGATGAACTGGAAGCTTGGTGACTAGCACATAATAGGCACTTGGTAGATATTAATTGAATGAATGAGCAAAAATGTGCTCTTGAAATTTTTCCTAAATGATCACTAAGATAGGAGACATATGTCAGCGATGATTGAGCTAACTTCAGGTTATTGTTCTGGAGCTACATAAAGGAGCAAAATATGTAGAGAGTTGTCTCCACCCTCAAAGTCTTTGTAGTTTATAAGGGAAATAAAAAGTTGACTGGTATAAGAGGCAGACGTGTCTACATGATATCTTTTGGTGTAACTTCAAAACAATGCATCTTAGAAACACCTTTTCAAACAGTGTTGCTTCATTAGCATAGCTTTAAGAATAGGAATAATCCAGAGGAAAATGGAGAAGAAAGAAAATACAAAAATACTAACTATGATTATTTATGGATGGTAGGATTTCAAACAATTTTTTTCCTCCTTGTATTTTCCTGCTCAAAGTAGAAATTTTTCAAAATACAGATAAGTACAAGTAGGAAAATAGAAAACCACTTGTATCCCTAGTACCAGAGATTTCAGATCCCTTCTAAGTTTATTATTCTAATTTAAAGCAGCTTATTTTTATTTGAATCATTTGAATCTAAACAACAGAAACGATATTATTGTAAATATCTTGAAGCAAGCCATCAAGAGAAACAACTTCTCAATATGAGAGCCACATAATATTCACAAATATAAAATATTACAATATTTTGTATAGAGAGAATACCAAATTAACTGCTACTATAAAACAATGATTCAATTCAATTGAAAATCCTTAGTTTTTAATGCTGTCTCATAACTACTATGTGCAATTTATATTGCCTGTTTAGTTCCCTGCTGTTTCATCCCTGGCTTCAATATTTTGCCTTAAGAATTCTCATGTTTATTACTATTATAAGAAAATAATAAGAGTCACCAAAAAATGGATCACCAGCTTAAAATGTTCAATTTTCTATCGCAACTAGTGTTACCCACTAAGAGGTGGGGAGTAATTTGATTACTAATCAGACTTAACAAAAGAAAAGCTCAATACTTACCAGTAGAGATCATTGACGTATTGTCTTAATTATTTCTCCTCACTAGTCCTTTAATCGTATTTTCTATTTGCTTTTATTTTTATCTCCCTTTTGAACTTTTGGCTTCCAATCTCCACCTCCCCTGACCTCATATTCTTAAATCATGTATTCTCAATGACTCTGCATTTCCCATAAAGACCATCTTCAGCTTTTGCATGACCAAGTATTAAAGAGCATCAGCAGTTGCAAATAGTTGTATTAGTGTGCTAGGGCTGCCCTAACAAAGTATCACAGACTGGGTGGCTTAAACAACAGAAATTTATTGTCTCACAATTCTGGTAGGCTATGAGTCCAAAATCAAGGTGTGTCAGCAGGATTAGTTTCTTCTGGGGGCCACGAGGGAAGGATCTGTTCTAGGCATCTCTCTTTGGCTCATGGATGGCTGTCTTCTCCATGCATCATCACAGTGGTCTTCTGTCTGTGTATATGTGTGTCCTAATCTCCTCTTCTTTTTTTAAAAATATATCTTTACTGATTTCAGAGAGGAAGGGAGAGGGAAAGAGATAGAAACATCAACGATGAGAGAGAATCATTGATTGGCTGCCTCCTGCACATCCCCCAATGGGGATCAAGCCCAAAACCCAGGCACGTGCCCTTGACCAGAATCGAACCTGGGACCCTTCAGTCCACAGGCCGATGCTCCATCCACTGAGCCAAACCAGCCAGGGCAATCTCCTCTTCTTTTAAGGACACTGATCATATTAGATTAGGGCCCAACCCACCGACCTCATTTAACCTTAATTACCTCATTAAAGACCTCCAAATACAGTCAGATAGGAGGTATTGGGAGTTAGGGCTTTGACATTTGAACTGAGGTGGGAGGCAAAATTCAGCCCAGAAATCTGACCAATTTAAGTATGTAACGTGGACTTAGACAGAAGAAAAAAGTACATGTTCGCTGAGTACAAAGAAACCCAAGCTGCTACACTTTGATTCTGAATGATCTGATCTGTCAAACAGAAAAGAATCATTGGTGACCCATCTAAAAAGGGGAGCAGACACCCTCAGGATCTTACCACATTCGTGTAGATAGCTGGGATGGATGAATAGAAGTTAACGAAGCTCTCCAATGAAAGTCCCCAGAGCATGGCGAAGAAGAAATAAATTGCAACTCAATAATCTGCCCACAGACTAGAAAGAGTTAACCATACAAAAGGGATAGGGAAATAGTAGTGGGAGTGAGAGGAGATCCGCAAGAAAACAAGAAGTTGTCAAGGAACCCAGAGTCCTGCATCTACGTTTTAAAATGTTCTTCACTTTTAAAGTATCCTTCCTGTATGTTTGTGTGGTTTTTGTATGTTCTTATATTTCACTATAAAAACAATGACTTGACAACAATTCTCAATAGACTTTTAGTCCTAATACCTGAGACAGAGTTTCAGTAAAGCATGATTTTTAAGCTACATCTACTGAACTTGTCACCTCTTTTTCTCTTTTCTCCAGAAAAACATTAATCCAGAAAGGCAAGCTCTCAGGTAATTTACTTAAACCCAGATATGTTTTCTGATAAAACAAAATGTAATACTGCTGTTGTCAGTGAAGGATACATTCCCTAATTGGAGCATTTGCAAGAAGAGAGCGATTCGGAGCTTCTGCCGAGTGAAAGAACCAAGTAGCTTCTGCTCAGCTGAAGACCAGAGGTAAAATGGAGTCCTAGCTTACATCTGGGTTGACTTTTTCAGTCAGTATAAGATGCAAATACACTATGTAGTCAAAAATATCCTTAAAATATCCAAAAACATCCAAAGAAGTACAATACACATGGTTTTGTGTATACCACTCTATTCGGTAATTCTTTGCATGCTTAAGTTTGATAATCATGGAGATAGGCCAAAGCAAGGAACTAACCAAAAATCAAAATGTAGTATCTACATACTAAAATAATTAATTCTTTTTTGAGGGCATTGCACAAGTCTTCTCCAACGCAATCAGGACTAGCAGTTGATCATTTAAACAAAAAATTAAGTTAATGAAGTAAATGTATAGAAATGCATCCATCTTAAATAGTTTAATTAAAAGCATAAATATATGTCCACTCACTATTTTTATTTGTAGTGCTAAGGGTTTTAATTTGAACATGATTTAATTAATTTTCCTCTTACTTTATCCTTTTTCCTTTTTTAAATATAAATCATACACATATCATTTGGGATTTCAAGTTTAGGGAAAGGTGAAAAGATATTTGCAAACCATTATGAATGTTGAATTCTAGATTTTTTTCTTTTTTACAAATTTTACCTTCACTTAGTTTTATTTTATTTTAAACTTATGGACATAATAAAATTATTCCAAAGTACATACCATTTTCAACTATTTGTATGGAAAAAGGAATAAGCCATTGGAGGAAAAGATCCAATAATCCAATCTGCATACAACTTCTCTGGGTCTATACCAAAATTAGTAATTAACATTTAAAATATTATGGCAGTATTATCTTACAGAATCTGAAGTTGTCAATGGAAATTATATCTCTGGAAACATAAAGTCTCAAGAATACATAAACTCCAGGTCAATTATTTGAGGCTGATTTTTGAATTGAAAATTTAGTCAGAGAAGTTTTATTTTCTTATACTCTGAAAAAAAAAGTGTAATCTATCTATATATATAAAAACCTAAGCAACTGAACTACCAAATGACCAGAATGACTGGTCGACCAGTAGCTATGATGTGCACTGACCACCAGGGGGCAGACACTCAACGCAGGAGCTGCCCCCTGGTGGTATGTGCGCTCCCACAGCAGGAGCACTGCTCAGCTGACAGACCTGTCCCTGCGGCCCACCAGCCCAGTGGCAGCCACTCACTCCCTCAGTAGTCCTGCAGGTCTAATCTCCAGAGAATAGGCCAGGCACCTACGGACCAGGGCTGCCAGCATGATCCTGACAGAGCCTCCAGCCTCCTGAAAGTTGGCCTTGGGCACCACTGCCGCTTCCCCTCCCTAGACACTCTGCAAGGAAGAAACAATATAAAAGCAGCCTCCAGGTGGCTCCCAACAACCAACGTGAATGTCAGTGGGACAGATTTGGATCCTGAGCCGGCAAGGGCGTCCCACCAACTGCCCGGAGGGTTGATCACATCCTGGCCACCCCCTCACCCTCCTCAGGACCCCACCCATGCACGAATTCGTGCACCAGGTCTCTAGTTATTAATAACTAAAGTAAGTTGGAGAAGTTTCCACTTCTCTTCCCAGTTAGCAAATGCCTTGACAACCTCAGCGAGCATCATGGACCATGAAGAAGCAAGACAAGAACACACAGGAGGGAAAATCCTGGGATTCTTTTTCTAAGGATGTGATACATATGTCCAAATGAAATGCCTCAATGGACAAAAAAAAAAAAAAAAAAAAAAAAAAAAAAAAGACTAGGAGAAAGAAAGAATGCTACAGGAGACTGCATCTGACAGCACCTGTTCTCTAAATCGGACTTTTGTTAACTGGAATGTGCACACTTCTGGGGATACCCAAAGACTTTCCTAGGAGATCCCAAGGCAATGATAGTTTTAAGGGAATTAAGTTTAGGGCCTCAAGTTTCCTCCATTTGCTCCTAAAGCTGATCTACCTGAAAAATGCACTTCCAATCATAATAATTCATCCTTCCCTTTTATCTTTTTGTTTTTACAACAGAAAGGTACGTATCTCACCATCTGGTAGTGTCTTATTAGGGTGCACCAAACTTAGAAAAACATCTACAAAACAAAAGGACACCTTGAAGTATTATATACATGATGATACAACAAATGGCTTTTCATAACTGGGCAACAAGTAGGATTGCAATCCTTTGTTTCCAATCCTTTGCTTTCAACATAACTGAAGGAAAGACCTAACTGAGTTGTCATTTGAAAGATCTTTGAAAACAATTTTCATTAATAGATCACTAGGTGATTTTTGGCATATAACTCTGAAGGAATTCAAAGATTTGAGTGACATTGTATAACAAATCCCTTTTCATTTCCACCTACTTATATGAACAGGTTTGCTAAGCAAAGGACTAAGAGAAGACATCCCATCTATAAAAACAAAAGAGCAGAATCTCTAACAAAATAAGAGAGGAAGTAAAAAAAAAAAAATTGAGCACATTCAATTCACTTTATTTAACCAGAAACAATTTACTTCTAGAAGTTAAGTTGCTAATATTTAACAGGAGGTTAATTAGGGACTACCCAATTGGAAATCAAATACATAACGACTTCAAATCTGAAATTCTGTGTGATTTACTTTGGTAGTGGGAGTGGGTGATGAGCAACAGACTAGATGTGACTACAAAATACAAAGCATTACGCTGTTTGCTAATGAAGAAAGCAGAGACAAAGTGCAATGGACGCTCCCACTAAATAACATGGCAGATTTGTGATTTGGGGGGAGTCATTTTTTGATATATATGTCTACTAAAAGTGGACAATTTTACTTACATTCGTTTTTACTTTGCTTTTGATGTAGGGCTGAGTTATCAGAGAGTACCAAGGATGTGTTAATTCTATACCACACTTCAGTATATTGTCACTACAGAAACACTTACTTACATTTAAAGAAAAAAGTGTGAATGAATAAGTTTAAACAACAACAACAAAAATGCTTCCAAGTCTTGGCAGAATCTTTCCAAATATACAACATCTTGTGTGTTTTTATCTTGTCGTGGTAAGCGATAATATCCCCCATTCTCCCGGTTCCTCAAAGCAAATTTACATACGAATGTGACTCTTTCTACTTAAAAGATCCAAGGATTCAGAGATGATCCTCTGAAGGAGCCAAGAGGGCATTATCATTTTATTGTCATGAATGACTGAGGGGTATAAAATCGCCATTCCATCTCTAAGATTAGTGCACAACCTACAAACAAATGGCAACTCGGGGTGAGATTTAGCAAACCAGAGAGACTACCAACTGAAATTCTCCACTCTAAGACAATTTCATTGGAGATGGCAATGCCAGAACTGGTGCTTTCTACTTGACTTCCCCCAAATTGAAATGCAGCTCAGATTCAGTCTTTATTATAATCTGTGGCAGAAGTTTTTAAGACTACTTTTATTGACTCCAAACTCTATCTGAACCAAGTCAGCACAGGCCCTTTGCAATTTGTACGTCAAGTGTCTCCTGCTGTAATTAAGTAAGCAGCAGAACTCAAAAGGAAGCCCCCAGAGAAAGCATCAGGGCGTCACTTATTGATCGGCGGAATTTTAGGGATTTAAAATTTCTGTTTTATTGTACAATTGCACTTTATTACCACTTTATCTTTCACATGTAATAAGTACAAACTGCTTCAGTAATGATGGAAAAGCTTTCTCGGCTTTAATGAAACCTTTTACTTGCTACTGAAAGTTTTATTATTTCCAAATGGTAGCACAGGCAAGAAAAATAATCACTACTTATATTGAGGGAAAACTTTAGCAATTTGAATAATTTTGTTCTTGGGTGGATGTTAAGACATTTAGAGTTGTTATGTTTATTATTTTCATTTATTCATTTATTTTTGATGATCCGAAACCAAAATATATATGTACTTACACACACTATAACAAAATCATTTCTTAATCATATATTAAGAGGCTAGATGTTTGTGTGCAGCTACCACCTGTAAGATGTCAGTCTGATCTGGATAAGAATTGCTATATATTTAGGGCTCCCACAAACTTCAGCTGTTGACCAGGAGAGGTAATGTAGTATGATGGTTTAAGCCCATGGGCTCTGAGGCTGGACTACATGTCTTTGCGTGCCAGCCCTGAACCTGCCTTCCTGTGAGATCTTTAGAAAGTTCCCAGTCCTCACTTCCCTTACCTGTAAAAATAAGGGTGACTAGAACCTGCCTTATGGAATAGATGCGAAGATTAATAGAGGTATTTTGGGTAAAACATTAGACTAGAGTCTGGCTCATGGTAAGCACTTGATAAATGTTAAGCTCTAATATGGTTTTCCCATGTGAATACATCCACCTCTAGACCGGATGTTCTGTCAGATGATGCCATTCATTCAACAAACATTCGTTGAGCTTTTCTTTATGCAGCACATTTTCCTAGGTAAAGGGGGCACCAAGATTAATGAGATATGGTGCCTACACTCCAGGAGCTCCCAATTTTAGTGCAAAATTATTGTTGACATCTTAATACCTTTCTCAAAGAGTACTGTGAAGCATATTCTTTCACTGGATCACAAATTTGTCCTTTTTCCCATGCACTTGAAACTAATGGAGCTTCGGAAACATTTCACTTCAGTTTCTGAAATCTTAATCATGCACAATTTAATGAGCAGCTACAGGTTTTTCCACATTTTAAAATAGATGATTAAATGGTCTAATCAGATTCTAACTTAGCTAAAAACTTGAAAAACATAGGAAGACAACCATGACTGACACATTCATTTTCCTGAATGTGGACATACTGCAAACAGCCGCTGCAGAAAAATAGTGCCATCCACATCCCACATGGTCCGCAGCTAACTGAACCTGCATGGGAGCTCAGCATTAAAGTGCTGAAGCACCTCACCGAAATTCAATTTGAGATAAAATAAGAACTTTGTCTAGTCACAGCTACATCACTTTCCAGAAAGTTCTAAAACTGACTTCCAACATGGCACCTTGTATGCCTTTCGTTTTTTCAAACATTTGTGATTATGTCATTACACTCAGAAAATTCGTTAAAAAAATTAAATCTTTAAATTTGACTGTAAATCCAAAGCACAAAGACTAATGTGGTATTTTAGACATTACAAACTCCAAATGATCTTAAATATGTTGTCCTCTGCTAATTTGCTGCTCTTGAAAATGTGCAATAAATCCAGTTAAAAAGGAAAAGATCTTCAAATTAGTTGCAAGATCAACTGGGATATTACCTACTCACTAGATGTATGATAATAAAAAATTATTTATTATGCATTACATTGCTTAATTCAGAAATTGCATATTCACTCTTCCACTAAAAGGACCAAGACTATTGGGGGGCGGGGGGAATAGCCAATAATGACCTTGTTAACTTTCTAGAATGGATTGAATAATTGCCTAAATATGTCTTCGGAGGAGGAGTGCCACGGAAGATCACCTGTAAACATACAGGCACACAACTCCCGTTTCTCCTTCCTTTTCTGTGTGATACCACCTTCCCTGGTCAAAATGCTGGTACAGGCCCCTTATGTTCCTTTGGGGACTGGGCAGATAAAACCCCAGAAATGAGAGGCACTCCTCACAATGCAACCACTCTCAGCTTCAAGTCAACACCACTTCGTGTGTATGCCAGATGCCAGAGTGAGAATGTGTCTATCTCACTCCCAAATCTCCCAACGAATGCGTACTTTGGTGACCTCTACTTTTGCATTTAAACACATAGGTTCCACACCACAGGGTCGCCTTGATCCCAGCTAAGGTCCCTGCTTAATGGATGCGTTTCTCACATCCACTTTTTAGATCTTCCAGAGTGAACATTTCAAAGGGGATGAATGTGAACGAAGCGAGGAAAGGGGAGGGAGGAGACACGAAGCCTGGGATTTCTGCCATCTTCGCTGCAACCCAGAATCCCTATTATTTTACTCCTCGCCCCAACCCCCCTGTCGCTCTCCCCTTGGCCCCTTCCCTCCGCAGCAGGAGGGAGGAGGGGCCGCCGCCTGAAGCCGCCACCTGCCACGGCGTGGAAAAGCTGCAGTTGTAAAAAAAAAAAAAAAAAAAAAAAAAAAAAAAGCTGCTGTTGTCACTTACCCAGAGGGGTGAGAATGGCTCATTTTTGCGGGATCGTTTTTTGGACCCCGCGGCAGGTGCGGAGGGTGGCTGCCTGGGGCCGATGCACGCTGGCGCCCTGACAATCGCGCTCGCGGGGGGCTCCGCACTGCGGTCGCCCGTTGGCGTGGCACCTGGGCTGGGCTGCCGCCGCCCCTGCGCCCCAGCCTCCCGCAGCCTCCCGGGCCCCCACCCGCGGACGGTATCCACAGCCTCCCGGTTGCTAAGGGAGGAGAGAAGGCAAGCGCCCAGGTTGCGGAGAAGCCAAGGCTGTGCTGGAACCCAGCCCGGGGAGGCTCAGCTTCTAGCCCTTCTTCTGGGCCCCTAAGTGAGAGGAGACCCAGCTCCTGGTCTGTTGCTCCAGGACGCGAGTTCCCCAGCACCTGGAATCTGAACACACACACACACACACACACACACACACACACACACACGCATGCAATGTGCTTAGGCTGGTGTGTTTCCTGCTAGGCCCTAGGGAAGGCGGGGAGTTGGCTCTGGGCACTAAGAAGAGCAGGGAGCAGCTACAGTGTGTCGCATTGCTTCTTGTAAAACAGACCCTCGATTGCAAACGCAAGAGAAAGAAAGAAGCCTTTCTCAATCTGCTTTGGGTTTTTATGTTGCTTCTGCATCTGCAAGGCGTTGTAATCGGGTCATTTCCTCCTTGTAAAATTCCCATCTTTGCTCCTAGCTGAGTCCCCACTCCCAGGAGGCTGGCTGTTCTGATGCTCAGAAGGCAGGGAAGATGCAGTTCATAAACGGTGCTGGAATCAGTAGTTGTATTTGGATCCAGTAGGTGGAAAGCAAGGCTTTGATGCAGAAGCCTAGATTTAAGTGAGAGGGTCTTGGTGTGAGGAATTTTAAAGCATTTGATTCAGATGACCTATTCCTGGTCCTCTCCTTGCTTTGTCAGGGTTTTTGCTGGGTGACTTGACCTCTGGCCCCAGGTTCCTCATGTATAGGTGACAGGTTGGACACATGGAGCTCTAGTCTAACTCAGCTGCACCCTCTTTGCACGACACTCAAGACCCTTCATCAGCTCTCCCCAGCGTCTCTCATCAGCTTCACTGTGACCATTTTCCCCACACCTGCTACCCTAAACTCTCTCGCAAAACAAATCTTGTGCTACCCCTCTAACAGAAACATACTTCCACCCTTGACTACCTGACAAACTTCTATTCATTCTTCAACACTACCTTCTTTGATGTGCCCAAGTGTATTGATGACTCCCACCTCTGGGCCTCATACTGCCTGGACATAGCTCACTCTTATATTCACCCCCTGTGCTGCACTGAATGGTCTACGGCTGCCTTTTCTACTTGAACATGAGCTCCTCTATTTTATTTTTCTGTATTCTCAGAAGCGAATAGCAGTTCAATAAATGTTTGGAGTATAAACGAAGGAAAAATTTTAAATGTCTTCAAAATAGAAGCATTTTTATTGAGTACTTACTAAACGCTCTCATTTTCCATACTATCAGTTTTCTGAACTAAAGGACCAGAGCCATCCCAATGTGTGTGTGTGGGGGGGGGGGGCGAGGAGAGGGGGGGGGGGGGGCTAATAGCTTAGGTTCTGAGACTGAGCGCTTAGGCTAATTTAGGAACCAGCTGGCTAGACCTAGAGAGAGGCAGAGGTTGTCAAAGAAGGAAGATGCGAGATATGAAAGTAGCATCTTACGCTTAAACAAGGAAGCCCTATTAGTACTTAATCATTGTGCAGGCATAAATAGGACTTGGGCTCCCTCTTCCATAAATGCTTAACCCCACAGACTCCTGATTCCCATTTCAGGGTGACCTTAATGCTCACTGTTTCTAGGTTTCACCTGGATAAAAATGGGGATGGAGGGAGGAGGGACTAGGGAGAGACATTATATTTGCCCAAGTGTTGCCAACCCCTAAGGATGGTGTAAATAATATAATCTTATATAGGTATCAGTTGTTACATATTAATTCATTTGTGCAAATAGGAAATGGTATTCTCTCACTGGTGGAATGAGGAAGCAAATTAAAATATACTCTTTAGATGCTCAGGGTTCTGTAGAAATGAATTCCTGGCACTAGGAAGACAGTGAGGTACCCTCAGCAGCATGCATTAATTCATAAATGGGGCTTGGGTTTTTCACCCCTGTGAGCTGCACGATTTCACATCCCTGATGAAAACTGCAAGAGAGCTACTAATTTTCACTTCAGAAAATGTTTACTGTGAAAAATGTATTGGGAATTTAGCCAGAAGGAATTTTTATGTTAATTTCTAGTATGGAGATAGGGAAAGGAAAAAAAGAAAAATACTAAATTAAACTGTTTTAGAGACCAAATAGTCATTGGAGTCATTTTCATTTTCTCACAGGAAAACAAGTCCCCGGATGTCCTTAGTAGTATCATAAATTTATAAAAAGATTTCTGTTTTGTAGAAAGACCTGTGGAGTTAGGATTTGGAGGATAGGAGGTTAATAGAGGTAGGAGAGTAGAAAAGACAAGGATTACTCCTATGATGCTGTTTGGATCTTTGCTCTGACTGAAAAAGATCTGGACTTAGGAATCACACACACATCATCTAACCTACCAGTGACCACCAGGGCTTGGAAATCTATGGCCCAAGTGCCAAACCCAGCCCCCTGCCTCTTTTTGTATAGTGCACAAGCTAAGAAGGGTTACTACAGTTGTCAATGGTTGGAAAAAAATCAAAGGAATAATATTATATGATACATGTAAATTTCATGAAATTTACATTTCACTATCCTAAATACATTTTGATTGGAAGACATCCATACCTATTTGTTTATGAATTGTCTATGGCTGCTTTGGTGGCAGAATTGAGTTGTTATAAGTGACCTGATCGCCAAAAAAATAAAATAAATAAAAACCTAAAATATTTACCATCTGGCCCTTTACAGAAATAGTTTGCTAACCCCTGGACTATGTTGTCACTGCAATCAGAGAGCTAATTTACCCTCATGGACTTTAAAAACAGATACCACATCTTTTACTCTTTTATCCCCAGAACCTATCACAGTGCCTTTCACAGAGTGTTCAAACAAGGAATGAAGGAATGAGTAAATAGATGGGAGAAGTAAGTTTCCCCCATAAAGGTTTATCTTTCTCCTACAGTTAAAGGTCAAGTTATCAGGACTTTCTCCTCAGATGTAACAGACATGCATAATGATTTGATGTGACTCCAGGGCTACCTTCTTTTATCAACACTACATCAAACCCCAGTAGGAAGTAGACAATGTAAGCATTTCCGGAGAACACAATATGCAGATGGTTAAGTTTACCAGAGCTTCCTAACACCTGACATCCTCCAACGTTAGCTTGTGTCACTCAAAGGTGTACCACAGAGAAGCTGAAGAATGAAGAACAAATGTCCAATGATTTAACTTCAAACCTGAATTGTTTTCCAGCCTTCTTTAATAAGCCTCCCTAATTAGCTTAATTCCAGTGAACCATTTAGTGAACCGTGGGGACCAGGTATAGGAAAGACTGAGAGGGCATGTACAGTGGACAGAGTGGCAAACTCAAAGAGTCATCCCTAATGTAGAGTTGTGAGGAATCAGGATAAGCAAGGTTTCTCCAGGCCCTTGTATCCCCATTTCTGAGTTGGATAGAATCTGCAGATAGATCAGTTGAAATAGGAGAGTCAATGAACTTCTTTAGTGGCCACGGGAAATCAATGGTATTTACTATGCTTGAGGTCTCAAAGATGAACAGAATTTCTGCCCTCAAGTCTGAAATCTATACAGAGATGCAGACAGAGAATGACAAAGTGATAAGTGATCTGATGGAAGTAGGTATAAGGTGCAATACAGAAGTACCTTCTGACTAATATTCCCAAACGATCCCATCCCCCACCATTTCCAGCCATGTACCCATTCTTTGTGATGCTGAGCATCACTTCTCACTAATGACATTATTATTTCCTCTAGCCTGACACCCTGATTATTCTTTACCGTCCTCTCCCAGGGATTCTACACCAAGAGAAATAAGAGACTAACCATGATGGAGAAGAGAGAAACATAGAGGCTATTGGGGAGGCATAACCACTAAGAAATTGAAAGCAGAATAAAGAATATTTATGTTGTTTATTCTTTTCAAATCATTATATTATTGATAAATACATTCCCAATTTCTACCCCAAAATGTTTGATGCCTTAAAAGGTGGCCAGGTAGATGGGCCTTGAGGGGAAAAGACATTTCCCCAAGCCAAGACCTCCCCACTTAAGCCTTTCAAGCTGAGAGTAGACTCCGCCAGTGTCTGTAGACCCTGTCCTGGTTTTTGTAGCCCAAACATTAATGGAAGTTGTGATTTGGAACAGATAAAAAGAAGAGGAGAAAAAGGAGAAGAGGTAGGAGAAGATGGCTTCATTAAGGAAAGGGGATTTGGACAGAGCTCTGGTGTGTCAAATCACTGCTGTGAGATCACCGTCTCTGCTAATTTGCATTGTCTGTGCCTCTAATGTGGCATATCATACTGTGTAGTTTGCATGCATTTCTTACCTCCTCCAACCCCAGGCTAAGTTTCTGCTTTCTCCTTCAGTGTCAATCCAGGAGCCATGAATTTAGAAAGTATTTAATCAAATAAGTATTCATTGACTAAATGATATAAGAAATGCAAGCCATATTTTCCTGGACACTCCCATTGGAAGAGACAATGTGAAGAAGGTGAATAAAAGTCATAAATAATTATTTCTCTGACTCTGGCCCACTTACATATGAGTATATTTATTATATATTAACAAGCTGGCCATGTCTATGATTTTCCACCAATAGCCAAAAAATGCTTTCTAAACCATAGGCATTGAAACTGGGGAGAGGAACTGAGCAGAGCCATCATGGTATTCTGATGCAATGAGAGACTAGGTTTGCTGACTTGATCCAGCGTTTCCTTAGCAGCTACACATGTCTGACTATATTGGTCGCCACGAGAAACAGAGCATACTCGGAGTACTCAGAACTCCACGTAGGCTCCACTGGGCCTAATATCAGACTCTTCTTTGACTTGACTGTGTATCAGGCTCTATGCTAAGTGCTTCACTCACTGAATCCTCACAACTGTAAGGTGTCATTTTTATCCATATTATACAGATGAAGAAACTGAGGTTCAAATAAGTTAAATACCAGCTGCCAAGTAGCACAGCTGAGATTCAAACCCCATTCTCCATGATTTCAGAACCCACACTTTTAAACACTTTGTTCTCTTCCTTCCCACTTCCCAGAGGTAAGGGAGCATAACCACCTGGAGACAGTAATAACTGGAAGGCCACTGATCTCGGAAAGATGTTCTCAGTTTCACCAACTCTTTTCCTCCCAACGTTCCCCAGGCGCAGTGACTCAATAGTATGGCTGGTGAAAAGGAACGGAAGCACAGGAATTTTATTGATTACCACAGGAAGCACAGGAATTTTACTGATTACCACACCTGTGTTTTCTGATAGAGGAAATGGAATAGTCCACACCCTCGAGCCCTTAAGGTGGTGGTTCTCAACCTTTTTAGTGCCGCGACCCTTTAATACAGTTCCTCATGTTGTGGTGACCCCCAACCATAAAATTATTTTCGTTGCTACTACATAACGGTAATTTTGCTATTGTTATGAATCGTAATGTAAATATCTGTGTTTTCCGATGGTCTTAGGCGACCCCAGTGAAAGGGTCATTCGACCCCCAAAGGGGTCGCAACCCACAGGTTGAGAACCGCTGCCTTAAGGGCAACCATTCCTAAAAAGTTTTACAGCTTCATTTGGTTTAAGTGACACTGCACTCGGCTCTTCCAGGAAAACAGAGCAGCCCCGATCTCCCAGCATTCTGGCACCGCAAACAGCTGACTGGATCATCTCGTTCTCTTCCTCTCTACAGCTAGAAGGACTCGGGGAGAGGACTGTGAGGCCTTGGATTTGATCGTGTAGACAAAAACACAGCACTTCTTAAACTCAGGTTGAAGGAGATGCATGGCTTGGAGCAGAAGACTGGGTTGTTCATATGGGAGGCAGTGATAGTGAACCTCATATAACAATAAACCATCTGAAAGATAGCATCTATCTTTAATAAAGACAAAGCTTTGTTACAAATTCATATTACAACTCAAACTCGATTAAAGAAGTGCTACCTGATAAAGTCCTTGAGAAATGGATATTAACTAAAAAAATTTTGGTAATTAACATACTAGTTTTATGGAAATAGGACCCCTAAAGGAGCTTGAATATGCTTTCACTAATAATTGTGCTGCCAACCCTTCCTCCCTACAAGCACAAAGGTTAAAAAAAAGTTTTGTTATTGTTGGAGTGATCATAGATTCTGAATTAATGAAATGTTCCTATTTTGAGATGTGAAATGAGAATGTGGACCAAGCATCAAATAACATACAGAGGGGAAAAGACCATTCTGAAATGGGAGTTGGAGAGATTATCCACCAGACCACTGTAGGAAAAGTCAAAGTAGTAAAAATAAATCAACAGGAAGGCAGATTAAAACAGCAAAACCTTGAGCTCATGAGCTCTACAAATGTATCCGGGAAAAAAGAATCTGGTGATTCCTTGAAATATGGAAAGTTTTGTAACCCTTTATAGTAAAGGCTACATCAGATCCCATATTTGGTTGAGGAGGACTCATGACTGTAGGGCTATTTGTCTACACCTGTGCAGGGCTGGCTTCCCAGGACTTTTATCCCTAAGTTAAATGGTCAGTCAGGTGGGGATACAGGAGAAGTGCACTGATGAGCCAACATTGTGCAGCATTAGAAGCAGAAGCATGAAATTTCTTGGCCTTGTCTCTCGAATGTGTTCCATAGTCACACAAAGCAACTGAGGTTATTTCGTCAGCTGTAAGCCGAAGGGGAAAAGGCAAAGCTGTAGCCACTGGAGCGTGCTATGGTTTGGAGAAAGAAGCATTTAGCTTTCAGGGGAAATAAGTCAAGAGGAGAAATACAGTTCTACTAACTTAAAAGGCAACCAAGCGATGAAGAAAGAAGCAAAATCTTAAATGGAAGGCACTTAGTTTCAATTACTCATAAATACAAGAATTAGGAAATCCACAAATCCCCTTCATTTTGCTTGACATCATGATTTTGCACTTAGATTTGAGCAGTTACACATATGTGATATTCCAATTGTGAGAATTTTCTTCTGACATACCAAGGCCATGTGCTGAAGAACTGGTTTAGGAAGAGGTGACAGGCCATATGCAAATCAGAGACCTGGGCTTGAAAGGGAATTCTGTTACTGTGAAAAGTGTTACTATTCACCAATATCTGATTCTTCTCTTTAGGTTATAGGAGAGGCTTGCATGTCTCCATCCCCTTGAAGTTAGGCATGGCCATAGGATTTGTTCTGGCCAATGAGAAATGAATGGAAAAATGATGGGTCTCCCTTCCGGGTAGAACCTTTTAAGAGCAGGATTCTCCACCTTGCTTTCCCTGGCCTCAGCGATCATCAATGTTCCAGATGATAGGGCTCCCCTCAGCCTTTACTTTCAAGTGGGGACAGCATGGACCAGAGACACCCTGCAAACTCAGGATGGACAGGGACTCAAATGAGGAACAAACCTTTGATGTGCAAAGCCACTGAGATCTGAGGGTTATTGGTTATCACAGCCAAACAGTGATTACTACAGCCATGGAATAGCTGTGTGTGACTTAGGGAAAGCTACTGACAGTCTCCAACCCTCAGTTTCCTCATCAGAAAATGGTAACTTGTTCATCCTTATAATATGTAACCACACTTTAATAACTACTTAAGCTGTTCCAGTCACTTTGTTCTCTTTATGTACATCATCTCTCATTCTCACTGCAGTCTTATAAGGTAGGTGTTATTTATCTTTTTATAGATGACACAACCAACCCTCAAGGTGGTTTACCAGCTTAATGAAGGTCAACCACCTTGTGAGTAGAAGAAACAGATCTTGCTGAACAGAAAGAGCTCTTGCTTTTTCTACCATGCCTCCCTCCCTAAACACAGCTGATTCAGCTACCTAGTGACTGAAGACTTAATTACAACAAATTAGTAATTTTAAAAAAAGGTCTTGACATTAAAACACAAAGAAAAAGAAAACAAATAATAGAGTTTTAAATCATTATTTTCTTCAATATAAATAGCATCTTTCCCACTAAAGGATTTGATTTTAATAATTCCAGTTAAAGTCATAGCCAGCAACTCCTAATTGAGGGTTTATTAAGGTAATAATATTGGTTTGCAAGCTATTCTCAGGATTTCCACAAATCTAGAAGAAATAATAAATTTGCAGAGGTCAAGGTGGCCCAAGCATGTTTCAAAGAGACTCTTTGTCCAGATTTCTGGAGGATAGTTATAGGCCTTGTCATCAAAGCTAAATAAAAATGTTTTCTCTTTTTGTTTGCTTTTATCAGAATTTATAATGGGTCATCTCATTATGGTACATTAGGCTTTCTCATAGGAAGACATTATTAATTATCATCCCAGAATAAAAATAGTCTTTTTTAAAGTATTAGGCTTGTAATTATTTTTTAAAAGTGTACAAGGAGCTTTTTATTATAAAAGGGTTGTTAGGTACTATTATAACCCAAATCTCAAATCTTGCCCAGGGCAAGCCTAAGTTTACTTTTTTCCATCTTATTGCAATTTACTCCTTTGCAACTTGGCCCCTACAGTCCAGAGAGGTAGTGGGATTATAATACAGCAGGAAACATAAATGACACCACAGAAAATGACAAACAATGCAACTTGTCCTCTACAGTCCAGAGAGGTAGCAGGAAGAAGCACAGCAGGAAAGCAGATGCTATCAGGGAAGATGAACAAACAATGTGGCATTAGTAGAAGGACAGTCAGGGAGGTGGATTCACAGGAATCCATGATGGAAACAATTCCTCTTTAGTTAATTTGATAAAGGGAGGGGTTGATGGAAGAAATGAAAATGATAGAATCAAAGTAACCTTGTCACTTTTGGGGACATAGTCAGGACACCTAGAATGTGGAGGAGGATATGTCTCAAAGGAATTGGCAAAATAATTTTTAGGAAATGTGGGTAAAAATAAATGAGAGCTGGTCAAAATGGCATTCTGTAGCCATAACTCCATCTACTTCCTTCTGCTGGAAACTGGCTACTCATTTTCAGACCTATTACATTAAAGGCTCTCAGTCATTCCCAGAGCAAGCACAGTGGTTAAGCATGTTTCAAAGAGACTCTTTTCCAGATTTCTGGAGGATAGTTATAGGCCTTGTCATCAAAGCAAATTAGGAAACTCTACTATAGTTGCAGTAGCAGTAATGACAATTTTTTAAACATTACTGAATACATGCTGTGCGCCAGGCTCTGCGCTAAATGCTTTAAATGCCATGTTCATCTTATACACAAATAATATTAGTTCTCCTTTTTACAGAGAAAGGTGCTGAGTATCAGAGAAGTGAAGTAATTTGCTCAAGTCACATGCTTATAAGTGGTGACACCTCCTTCGCAAGGGCTCTCAGCTCCTGTGTTATACTGTCCCCTTCAGTGTGGCTGGGGATGAGCAAACCATTGAGGGTGTCATCAAAGAGACAGAATAGTACCAGTATTTATCCAGTACTTCCAACCCACACACATTTTCTCATCAAATTCTCACATTTGGGATAGGGGAGGTATTATTATTTTCATGGTACAAATGAGAAAATTGAGGGTCAGAGAGATTAATGGGTTGGCCAACTAGTAGACAAGACACAAACAAAAGGAGTCTAAATCCATGTTTAGTGATGCTACCTCTGAAGCAAGGTGATTCTGATTTAGCCTCAAAATAATTGTTTTCCCATCTATATATATAAAAGCCTAAGCGACCATCCAACCATTTGACCGTTTGACCGTTCAACCAGTAGCTATGATGCACACTGACCATCAGGGGGCAGATGATCAATGCACAGGCATGGAAATATGGAACAGACTGATGAATATCAGAGGGAAGGAGGTAGGGGGGAGGGCGGGAAGAGATTAAACAAAGATCTTATATGCATACTAGAGGCCCAGTGCACAGATTCATGCACCGGTGGGGTCCCTCAGCCTGGCCTGCGGGAATCAGGCCAAAACCAGCAGTCCAACATCAACCTGAGGGATCCCAGATTGCAAGAGGGTGCAGGCCAGACCGAGGGACCCCACCGGTGCACAAATTCGTGCACCAGGCCTCTAGTATAAAATATTAAGATATCTGACCGAATTATAGTTCACCTGAGATATACCTGGATAGTTATTTGGAAACTCAATATAACGCAATTCTGTGACATAGCAACTAAAAGCATCAATGTGATACTGATTTTCATTCTTACATGTACAAGTTCTTCTGTGTTCAGATCAAGTTCATTGATCTGATCACATCTAGAATACTGTTCCCATATAATAGAGTTATATCTCAGATACATATCAGTCACTGTATTCTCCAAATGCAAGCATCCTGTTCCCTCTCATCCACAGCAGGTAGATGTGGGAACAGAGAAATCAACACATTTTTAGCTCTCTCTCTCTCCAATGAAATCCTCACCACCAGCTTCTTCCTCTGTGTCTGATAGTGAGTGATAGGCTAATGCATACCCTGCATGTGTTTCCAGCACTTCTCTCTAGCATATGTCTGGGTCGTCCATGTGGGATCACACAGGCTGTGCACAGCATGCACAACTCCAGGGTGTCCTGTTTATATAGACCATGATGTGAATGTGCCCCCTGCAGTTATGCAACTGGCAGCCCTTTTGGCACCTATTGTTATAATCTCTGCCTAGGAGACCTTTGCTGAAATTAAGATAGAAAGGCCTGTTTCACTTACTTCTAGGTATTACATTCAACATCCTATTTAATAAAAGGGTAATATGCAAATTAACCATCACTCCATCACAAAGATGGAGGTGCCCATAGCCACAAGATGGCGGCACCCAGTCCCCTCAGCCCCGCTGGAGTCCCCCAGTCCTTGGGAGGGGGGGGGGCTGCTGAGAGCAGGCAGTGTGAGTGGCCTGGCGGAACGCTTGCTTCATTGCCACGGCAACAAGACAAGCATCCTGCCCTGGCCACAGAGGGCCTCTGGGTCACAGAGAGCCTCTGGGCAGCGGGTGCAGAGTGGCCAGGCCCCACAGAGAGCAGAGAAACACGGGGAGTGGGCCTAAGCCATCAGGGCTCCTGGATTGGAGAGGGCTCCCAGATTGGAGAGGGTGCAGGTCGGGCTGAGGGACCCACTCCCCGTGCACGAATTTTGTGCACTGGGCCTCTAGTTCTAAAATAAAAAGAATTACATTTAAAAATGTACTATCAAGTATCCTATCTAATAAAAGAGTAATATGCAAATTAACCATCACTCTGCTACACCCACAAGCCACGCCCACCAGCCACGCCCACCAGCCAATCAGAGCGAATATGCAAATAAACCCAACCAAGATGGCTACGGCCACAGAGAGCAGGAGGGAGGCTTGGGTTTCCCCAGCAATGGAGGAAGCCAAGCTTTCCGCCTGCCCTTGCTGGCCTAGGCCTCCACTCAAGGCTACAAAGTTTCAATGATAGAAGATACATAAACCCAAACAGAAATGGCGGCAGCCACAGAGCTGGAAAGAGCAGGAGGCTAGGGTTGCCCCGGGCGATGGAGGAAGCCAAGCTTTCTACACACCCTGGCTGGCCCAGGCCTCTGCTTAAGGCTACAAAGTTTCAATTATAGAAGATACATAAATTCCAAAAGAAATGGCTGCTGCCACGGAGCAAGCAGAAGGCTTGGCTCTGCTCCAGGCTACAAAGTTTCAATTGTAGAAGATAAATAAACCCCAGATACCAGGGCCTCTGCTTGGGTCGCCGGGGGCGTGGCCGGCCTGCAAACCACCACAGGCCCCTCGCCCAGGCCACCCCATGCCTCAAGGGAACCCCCACCCTGATCTGGGACACCCTTCAGGGCAAACCAGCTGGCCCCCACCCGTGCACCAGGCCTCTATCCTATTTAATAAAAGAGTAATATGCAGATTGACCATCACTCCAACACACAAGATGGCTGCCCCCATGTGGTCAAAGATCCTGCCCCCATGTGGACACAAGATGGCCACCACAAGATGGCCAGCAGGGGAGGGCAGTTGGGAGGGACCAGGCCTGCAAGGGAGGGCAGTTGTGGGCGATCAGGCCAGCACAGGAGGGCAGTTGGGAGGGACCAGGCCTGCAAGGGAGGGCAGTTGGGGGTGATCAAGCCTGCAGGGGAGGGCAGTTAGGGGTGACCAAGCCGGCAGAGGAGGGAAGTTGGGGGCGACCAGGCCTGCAGGGAAAGGCAGTTGGGAGGGACCCAGGCCTGCAGGGGAGAGCAGTTAGGGGTGACCAGGCCTGCAGGGGAGGGCAGTTAGGGGTGACCAGGCCTGCAGGGGAGGGCAGTTAGGGGAAAACAGGCTGGCAGGGGAACAGTTAGGCATCAATCAGGCTGGCAGGGGAGTGGTTAGGGGGTGATCAGGCTGGCAGGCAGAAGCGGTTAGGGGCAATCAGGAAGGCAGGCAGGCAAGCAGTTGGGAGCCAGCAGTCTTGGATTGTGAGAGGGATGTCCGACTGCCCGTTTAGGCCCGATCCTGGCAGTCGGACATCCCCCGAGGGGTCCCACATTGGAGAGGGTGCAGGCTGGGCTGAGGGACACCCCCCCCCCCCAGTGCACGAATTTCGTGCACCGGGCCTCTAGTATGTTTATTAAAATGGTGAACATTCTGGAAACTATTTCATAAAATCAACCACTGAAATAACTGGTAATGTCTAAACTAGGTATGATAGGACTATGGAAAATATCAGTGTCATCAAATATTTGAAAAGATTTTATGAGGAAGAGACTGAGAAGTTTCATGGGAGATCATTAGGAGAAGAAGTTATAAAAGAGAAGTTATAAAATGATTTTTGGCTCAGTAAAAGGAAGAACTTTCTAGAACCAAACAACAATTAGAAGTCCTATTGCAACAATTCTATGAGCAAGGACACACTTTACACGTATGCTACAGAGGACATGTCTAAAAACAGAATGGGCAAGTTTGATGGTAGGGTTCTTTATCCCTAGAAATGATCACATATTCTAGAGGAGATCTTTGTACAGAGTTATATTGAAATAAGTAGATTATAAGGCTTCTTCTAAGAAGCTTTAACTCTGTGATTATATGAGGTTATAGGTATAGAGAATGTGACAATCCCCTCTGAACCTCCACCAGCCCTGGCAGGAGGAGATCCTTTCATTTCTCTGATGGAAGGAAGCTGAGGCTTTGTATAAGGTATTTGATCCAATTTTCATATGTGACAATTCAAAGCATCTGTCAATTTCAAGTCTTATGTAGCTAAACAAAAGCCACAGAGAATATACAGTTTAATAAAAGACACGTTTTATTTTTATTCCTGGAAGACCGAAGAATCACAATTTGAAAGAGTGAGAATATTTGAGAAAAGTAAGGATAAAGAACCCAACACTGCTCTGAAATGAACGACTTCTGCCAACTCCACTGTGAAAGAGGTGTCCGATCTGAAATATTTTTCCTCCTTATGCTTTTTAAACCAGAAGTCAAAAACCCAAAGGATGAAGAAAAGTATAAGACAAGGGGAGTGACAGGCCTGTAGCAGAGGAGATCTCACGACCTGCCTACAAAGCTGAATTCCTGGGCTCAGCCATTTGTTGCCTTCTGGAAATGCCTTCTAGAATCACATCTTATTTTTTCAAAGAAGCTAAAAAATTAAAAGATATTTTTGGGGGAAATTTTCTAATTTTTAGGACACTATGCAGGCCAAACAAAAGTTATCTGTGGTTAGAACTTTACCATCTCCTGGTGAGCTAGCTAGCAGATATCTACTGGGCAACTGAAGATAAATAAAGTATGAACAACTACACTGGTGGGAAGACCTGAAGAAGGCTCCATGTGGGGATTCCCCCATGAGATTGCTCTACAAGATGTGAACGGCTAGAGGCCACCCTGCACTGGAGCTCCTGGATATTCCTCTCTCCATTGAATAACAAATTTGGGAAGGCCACTGGATCTGCTCCAGCCCCTGTAGGTAGGGAGTAGATTTTTCCCGAAGGGTAAGTGAAAGTTCTCAAGGCCAAGTTTGAAGAGAAAGACATTCTTTGGAAGCAGCAGACATCTTAGAAAGTTCAGCAAAGATAGAAGTTGGAGATGATCACCAGGAGACCCTGGTGAATGCTTTACTTCCTCGAATGTTTTTTCCTGAGACTGGGTGCAAAGTCCTATTTCCTATATAATTTTAAGTGTCTTTCCCTAACTAATGTATCACCCTTTGTTGCACAGCACATCTAACATCAGCCTGTTTTTAGATGAAGGGTCTGACAGTTCATTCATATTGATTTTAGCTTTGGTACAAGTTGGATCAAGCACCAGAACACTAGAAGCAAGCAAAAAAAATATTTTTTAAAGAATAAATGTAGAAAGAATAGAGTTTGAGATGTGGTTAGAATGTAAGAATGATGGATACAATATGCAGATCCTATATAATAAAAGTCTAATATGCTAAGTGTCCGGTCGTCCTGTTGGCCATTCAACCAATCAAAGCGCAATATGCTAATGATATACTAAGGCTGCTCAACTGCTCGCTATGACGTGCACTGACCACCAAGGGGCAGTCTACCGGTCCACCAGTCACTAGGATGTGCACTGACCACCAGGGGGCAGACACTCTGACCAGTAGGTTAGCTTGCTGCTGGGGTCCGGCAGATTGGGACTGAGCAAGATGGGCCGAACATGCCCTGGAGCCCTCCCACGTCCCTCCCTGGCCCTGATCATCCACCCCAATCATCCCTCGGCCTGGCCTGCACCCTCTAGCAATCCAGGACCCCTTGGGGGATGTCAGAGAGACAGTTTTGGCCCGAAGGTGGAATGACCAGTCACTATGATGCTCACTGACCATCCGGGGGCACACGCTCAATGCAGGAGCTGTCCCCTGGTGGTCAGTGCACTCCCACAGGGGGAGCACCGCTCAGCCAGAAGCTGGTGAGCACAGCGGCAGTGGCGGGAGCCTCTCCTGCCTCCGCAGCAGCGCTAAGGATGTCCAACTGATGGCTTAGGCTCACTCCCTGTGGGCCTAAGATGTCAGTCGGACATCCCCCAAGGGCTACCAGACTGTGAGAGGGTGCAGGCCGGGCTGAGGGACCCCCCCCCCCCAGTGCACGATTTTCATGCACCGAGCCTCTAGTATTATAACAATAACTTTTATAAGTATGTGAGCTCCCTAAAATATAGGCAAGTCACAGAAGGACAGTTTTTATGGTTTTCTAGATTGAGAGGAAATGTGATGAGCAACGTCAGAGCTTACACATTGTTTTTTACTTACTTGGCTAATGCTCGACCCTCTCGGCTATTCAGAGAAATCCATCATCACGGAGAGGCAGCACATGATGAAACGTCTGGCCAAGTCAGGCCAGATGGTGTCCCACCGGAACCACCCCTGCACACAAATGAGTATCAAACAAGGTCATCACAAGGCCCTAAGCTGTCCAGCTTTTCCTGTGCAGGGATGTTCAGTGATGCAACAAGAACCGTGAACACCTGGGTGAGAATGTGCTGCTGCTCCTCCCCAGAGCTCTTTGGTCTTATCAGAGGGCTGGCCTCCACTAATGTCTTTGGGACAGGCCAGCCCTGACTGAGTGCTGGATGCTAATGATTATGAACTAGGGGTCACACATCTGAGTATATATATACAGTTGTCAATCATTTCTCAAATTTAGCACCACTGCATAGGCTGACAGTTAGCTTGAATTGGCCTAAGGTGATGTTTTTAGTTGCCCCAGGCAAATCAAGCAAGCAACCAAAAATTACCATCAATGGTGTGGAGTTAAAAGCCATATCCAGTCCCCACTGCCTATGTAGTCTGCTGTCTAATGACAGATCCTCTGCTTTGTTTCCTGTGGTTCTTTGAGCCACCACCAGTAGTGGAGCTCATTATCAGAACAAGGGGCAACAATCTATGCTAATAAATCCAGCTTATTTGAGGGAACTTGACAGACAGGATTTGTGGTGATAAAGCACCTGATTACAGATAAAGACCAAGGTGCAAGACTGCCCTGCTGTCCAGTCTTCTTTGTGGATGTAAAATTTAGTTCATTACTATTACCTTCTGGAATAATATTAATTCCATTGTGTAGAAAACATCAAAAAGCTGCACTGGTAATCTTGTCAAGGAATAGAACTACTCATCAGCAATGGACATAATATTTGACCTGCTGTTATAGTAACTGGCAATAGCCTCCGTTCAACAACCATGTAAATAATGAAGTTTTGCAAAAGTGCACAAGAAAATCTATGGAAGTTGTAATCCATTGCATTGATTGGCTAATATTCTAATAGTGTTTGTGTGATGCTGATCCAAACGTCTACAAAAGTTTAATTCTATATAGAAGTTTTAGAATCTATATAAAAGCCAAGGACAAATAAAAGGAGAGAATATTAGGATCAAATTGAGGACAAACACAGTTGTGAGATTTGCTTTCTTCACCTTAAGCTGAATAAAATCTTGAAATTTACTTTCCCTTGATAACCATTTTATTTTTTTTCTACTTATTTCTCACCCAGCCCATGTAAAGTTCATTAGAATAATAACACTGTTGATGCCACTGCATCCGAAAGGATGTACATGCAAGAAAACATGTTTTTTTCCTGTTCAAATCCAATGATTTCTGAAATGGAAATTACAAAGGATTAGAAAACTTATAATTCTGTGCATGTATTGACTTCAATAACCTTAATAACATAGATTGTTTCTATTGCCAGGTATACAGACTAAATTTAGTAAACATTAATGGAGAACACATCCAGAGTAAGGTTATTCCTCTTGTCTCAAAGTGGCATTTTCCAAAACTGCTTCCACCCTGTAATAAAGAAATCTTTTTTTTAAAAAATTATTTTTTTATTTATTGTTTAAAGTATTACAGATATCCCCTTTGTTTGTTGTTTTTTTCCTTTGGCCCCCTCCACCCTGCACCTGCTCCTCCCAGGCCTTCACCACTCTATTGTCTGTTTCCATATATGCATATAACTTCCCCTGTTAATCACTCCCCACTCCCCCCTCCCCCTACACCCGCCTTCCCTCTAAAATTTGTCAGTCTGTTCCACGCTTTTATGTCTCTGAATCTATTTTTTTGAATTAAAAAAAGTCTCATCTATCCATCTGAGAAGGGCTCTATGAGGAATATGTGGTCCTAATCTGATGACAAATTATTTTACACCTTTTTCCTTCAAAAGAAAGCTTCCACCAGGAATTTGTTGGCAAACCCATCCAGAGCTTCCTCAGAAGCACCAGTTCTACCATTCCACTACCACCAGGCAGAGCTGAAGCTGGAAACTACGTTTCAGTAAAGCTCACCCTTCATGAAGACCCTTCAATGTTTAGGGATAGATAGTAATGTCCATAATTTCCATATCTGGGAGATACTTACTGGAATGCGGTGACAGGTCAAAGAAAGAGAAGGGATGTGTGGAGGAGGGAGCTGTGGTTGCAACTCGTTATCTAGGAGAGAGTCTTTATCCATTGGGAGAAATAGAAGGTGTTTTTATGAAAAATGTCCAGCACCTACCTGCCACAGGGTAGATGCTCAATAAAGGTTACCTTCATTTTCCTTTTTTTACTACTTCACATTAATATAGCATTTTAAAGAGCAAGTTTTTTTCTTGCATTATCTTATTTGACCCTCATGACTCCATTTGGAGATAGGCTTTATTTTATGTTTGAAAATACGGACCATCTGATAGGTAGATCTATAAAGCCCTAGGTCTCACAGCTAATAGGTTTTAGAATCCATAAACTGGATTTTCTGATTCCAAGAGTCTATCTCCTTTACTACACCAAACTGCAAGTGTTCAGCAATGTGTACTTGGCCACTTTCTATCTTATTTTAAATATTTCTTCAATTGTATGTCTTCATACCTTCAATGATCATTGATCATCTGGTGTTTCCTTTTTCTGTCTGCATCTCCGTTTCTTCTCATTCTCAGCTTGTGTTATATGTGTAATGTGCATAGGTCCATGATTAAAAGTTCTTTATACAGGATCTGGAGCTCTTCAAAGTTAGAGACATCCTACAACAAGGCCATTTCATCTGGGCCTTATTTTTCCTTTCAATGCTTTTGTTCAAATATCAGACACAATTTGCATTTTGCTTGTGAGATAGAAACAGTTGTATGGCTATAGCTGTTATTGTGCCATTACCATTCTGAAGTGTTGATTTTTGTGCTTAACATTCTTCTGTGTTCTTAACTTGATGTCCTAACTTGAATTTTTATTTTGCTCTAATCATTTTTTAAATTTGAAATCTTTCTTTTTACTTTGGCAATTTCAGTTGGAACACTACATTTGAAAAAAAAAAAAAAAACGTTCACAGAAAAACTGAAGGTTAAATCAGTTTTATTCTGTAAACAGTGCCTAAATTATCATCTCCTTCCCATAAGAACCCAATTATATATTAGAGCAAAGCTGAAAAGCCAAAATACGTGTAGAAAACATAGAGCTAGGGCGACACCTTCTGGTGCGGAACAAACTGTATTTTTGTCAACAGCAGCAAAAACTAATTCAGACTATGGTCCTCCCAGGTAGATTTTATTGCAACAAACCAATCTTTTGTGAATACCTGATATGTCTCAGGCTCTGTGAAAGGCACTGGGATTACTGATAGGGCAAGGTATGATCCTTACATTCAAGAATCTAATCTCCTCCTGGGGGCAGGGATCTCAATCTACACACCCATCTACAGAGGGATTACAAACAAGTATGTCAGCACTGTAATTGTGTTGGTTCGGGGAAGATTTTACAGAGGCACTTACTCTCATGAATCAGGGAGGACTTCATGGAGGAGGTGATGATGAGGTCTTGAAGGATGAGTATGTGTTGCCAGGCAACAAGGTAGGAAGAAGGGTATGCAGAGGGGACAGTGCCACACATTGGAAACTAAAGGAACAGCAGATGCACTAGGCTGAAAGCAGAAGGTATTTCAGTCTACCCGGAGGACAGAGAGCATGAAGAGATATGTGGAAAGGGCCCCAATCCAAAAAGACTCAACTAAGAAGTGTAGTTTTTATGATCTGGACTTCAGAGACCATTGAAAGATAAAAGCATGATAGAGATATGATCAGATTTTCCCATTGGAAAAATCACTCTGGGTGCAGTGTAGAGCAGTGGTTCCCAACATGGGGCAATTTGACTTTTAAGGGAGGCAATTTGAGAATGAATTATTAACAGTGAATTTTTTGGATTTCTTATGGTTCTAGGGGCCTCATATACAGTATATAAATATACGTATATTGTGACATATTTATGCATTTCAGTTCTCTATTATATGTTTTGAAACTTTATTTGCTATTTTTTTTCATATCACCTCATATTATTATTTTTTTAACAATTTCTTAGTGATTTCTTTTTCAGTACTTCAACTGTCCTTTCATTCTTTTATTTTTCTCTTTCATGGATGCCATGTTCTTTGGAAGCTTGTTTAGACCAAGTTAATGACCTTTTAGGCTTCCTCCCCATGAGTAGAAGTTCACTTTTTGAATAATAAGAATTATATGTCACAGGGCGGGGGAGGCATCAGGATTTTAGAGATGCTTAGGTGGGGCATGGCCAAAAAAAGGTTGTGAACCACTGGTGTAGAGGGAGGGAGGGAGGAAGACTAGTTAAGGTCAGGAAGGTAAAGTAAGAAGCTGCTAAAAGAGCTCTAGAGAGATGAGTCTGAATGGGGCGAGGATTGTGGGGATGGGCAGAGGGGAGTGTTTCAGGGACAACATCAGCCAATATCAGAACATGTTTAGATATGGACTCCCAGGAAGAAGAAGGATTTTTAAGGACATTTTACGCTTATATAGATTTAATATAAAAAATCAAAGGAATGCCTGGCCAGCGTGGCTCAGAGTTTGAGTGTTGACCTATGAACCAGAAGGTCATGGTTTGATTCCTGGTCAGGTCACATGCCCAGATTGCAGGCTCAAATCCCAGTGTGAGGTGTACAGGAGGCAGCTGATCAATGATTCTCTCTCATCATTGATGTTTCTATCTCTCTCTCTCTCTCCCTCTCCTTTCCTCTCTGAAATCAATAATTTTTTTTTAAAGAACATTTCTTTTCCTTAAATAAAGAGAGAGAGCCTCACCTTTTAATGTAGACATCTTCCTTTTTTTGGTACATACCCTTAGGAAAGAGTTAAAATATCTCTCAACATATGAAAGCATAATTGCTCCACAATCCAAGCATGCATTTTTACAAATGAAATTTGGAGACTTTCAAAAAATATTGATCACACCTGAAAACATTTAATGATTGCAATTTGGAAACAAGGGCCCAGAGACACCAATTTGTTTCAATAGCACTTAAATGCTCCCATAAAAACACACCCAAAGTCCTTGGGAAATTTGGATCACTGTAATGTTTCTCAAAGGAAGATTTAAAATTTTTAAATGAACTGCGATAATTATAAATTGAGAAATTAAATATAATGCGAAAGAGGCTATGATTTCCCTTTATATAAAAATAAATCTAAGGAATACATTGTGTCTATTGAGTATCACACAAGGGAAAGCACTTATATTTGCTTATGCAACAAATATTTACTGGGTGTTTGTGTATATGAGCTACAAGAAAGATACAAATGTGAAAAAGAACCTAAGTCCCTTGCATTCCATGAATACATAGTTTAGTTTATTAAAAATATACATGTACATACACACATACATATATGCACACACTTCAATTTATATGTATGTGTACATGCATTTAAACAATAGTCTCAAGTATAAGAAAATATTTTAGAAATAAACAACTAAATATCTCTCCTTTATTAAACATATTTGACCTGTGACAGCTAAAGAGTGGTTATTTAATTCATCTTGTCTATATAAAAACATAACTTTATGTTTAAAGCATAACTTAACTATCTATATCATACTACATAAAAATCAATGTATTACCCCTTCTTTAATCAGGTACACTAAAATGGAAGTTATAGAATCTAAAAAAAAAAAAAGACATCAGGTAACATAGTACTAGTATATACAGAAGACAAGCATTTTAAAATTGTTTCACTTGATATATTGTGTAGCTTCACAAGAATAATTATTATAGACAGCATTCTTTTAAAAAACAAAATATATATTGACAGACTAAAAGCACCACAAAAGAGAATAAAAATTCAAACATAAAGTGACATAATGTTGCCAGGTAATATGGTTACAACTATCATCTGCAAATAGTAATTAAACAGGCAAGCTAAATTATTTTTGCCTATAAAAATATTGGATCAGAAAATAAGTTATGTTTATTATCAAGTCTATTTTTAAATCATCTGCTTAATATCTACAACATATATTTCAGATGCTAATTTAAATGTCATCTGGTGGCATTTATTCATATTTTGAAAATTTACATCAAAGTGAATTTCAAAAATTGAAAAAAATATATATAACTCCAAATTTCTTATAAAATCACCTTTGTCTACATCATCTTGATCTCTTTATCAGAATGTTTGTCACATCCTTATCTATAAAATAATGAGCCTCCATGATGGTCAGATAAATAAACAATATTGCCAAACGTGCAAGGTGTTCTGGTCCTCTATCGTGCCTGTGAGGGAGTAATTGCCTAACTGGCTCTCCCACAGGCTTTGACATGCTTTTCATGTAGCCAAGTGAATTCAAAATAAGATATAAATGAATTTCTCTCTTGGTGTTAATGAATGAAATAAAACTTTTAAAGATCTATTGTAATCTTTGGATATATGTGTATGTGGCCACACAAAAAAGATAATTTTAAATTAGGCTTTGAGTCATATAGCTACATATATTTCACTAATGGTTTTACAGAAATGTTTAGCCAGTTTCAATAAGATCACATAGGTATATTTACTCAAGATTTAGAGACACAGTCTATTTTATCATAAAACTAGTGCCCCGGTGTACGGATTCCTGCACATTAAAAGGAAATTAATTAGAAGGTGGCCAGAAGGGTTGGACTGGGAGAGCCGGGCTGGACACGCCCTGGAGCCAACCTCCCACAGTCCCTCCCCAACCAGCTGCACCTGGGGTGGCGCTGGGGCTTGAAGGGTGTCTGCAGAGTGAGTGGGGTCCCTCTGGCAGATGGGGTCCCTCGGCCTGGCCTGCAGGGATTGGGCCGAAACTGGCTCTCCAACAGCCCCCAAGGGGTCCCAGATTGCAAAAGCATGGTTCTCAGGTGACACACCCTGAAATCAGGCTCCCTCCTCTCTGGTTCCTGGGTGCATCACCTAAGAACCGCTGCTGCCAAGTCACCGAAGCTCGGTAGCTCCTGCATTGAGTGTCTGCCTCCTGGTGATCAGTGTGTGTCATAGCTACCAGTTGGATGGTCGGACAGTCAGATGGTCAAAAGGTCAGCAGGTCACTTAGGCCAGTGGTCGGCAAACTCATTAGTCAACAGAGCCAAATATCAACAGTACAACGATTGAAATTTCTTTTGAGCCAAATTTTTTAAACTTAAACTTTTTCTAATGCCACTTCTTCAAAATAGGCTCACCCAGGCCGTGGTATTTTGTGGAAGAGCTACACGCATGTGGCTCACGAGCCGCGGTTTGCTGACCACTGACTTAGACTTTTATATATATAGATACATAAACTGTTGAATAAATAACTGAATGAATGACTATGAATGACATCAGTTTAACGAGTGAGTTGGACTAGATTATAATATTTATTTTAACACAAGATTTCACAAAACACTATCATCTCTCACTGGTTTATTGCAATGGCCTCCTTAATGGTTTTCCCTTGTCTATTCTCTACATAGTGGCCAGAGTGGTCTTGTTAAAACTCAGTGCGGATCATGTATTTCCTTGATTGCCTCCTGTGGCTGCCAGTGGTGGGTAGTGAGCAAATAGCCAGTGGTTGGATCTCAGCATCTATTGGAGCCTCCTTCTAGTCTGCCTCCCTGCATTACAAATACTAGAAAGCCAAGTTCTGTGATAGAATTAAGTTCTCACATGTGCAGGCACCCAGCCAGGTTTAAAGGACAGGAGTTAATGGGCCCATCTTCCTGCCATTTGGCCATTGCTCTGGTGAGCAGCATTGTGGAGACCTTGGATTTTTCTGCATGTGCTCTGATGCTAGTCATCAACTCTTTGGATGGAGAGAAGTGGATGTGGTACTATTGGTGGTTTGCTAATCCCTGAATTGTAGCCAAGTGGTGCTCTTAACCCCTCACCTTCTTGATAGGAGCAGAGATAGCAACTCCCCTTGGCAGTTCTAGCTTGCTCTAGGAGTCATTCCGGGATGTCCAGCCTAGACCCCATCTCTCTGTCCCTCCCAGTGATGTTTGAGCACTTATTCTCTGTATAAACCACTCTCTGCTTTATTTCTGTCTCTAAACCCTAATGGATATACTTTCTATCTAACTCTGATTTAAAATCTACATAATTCTGCTCATCTACAAGGCTCCCCGCTACCTCTCTGAGGTCATCTTCTTTTACTCTCCCCCCTTCCACCCGATTCAGAGCTTGATCCTCCTGAAACACACACTCGTGTTCCTGCCTCAGGGCTGGAAAGCTCTATGTCCAGATATCTATCTGCATAACTGAATCCCTCATTTCTTTTAGGTCTCTTGTTCAAATACCACCTTTACTGAGAGGCTTCCTTCACCATGCTGCATATAATAGCAACTGCCCCCAACACTCTTGCCCTTACTCTGCTTTATTTCTCTGTATAGCTCTTACTAGCTCTCAACACACTATATACCTACCTGTTTGTGTTGTCTTTCTCCACTAAAATGAAAATACTATGAAACCAGAGACTATCACTGATGTATATCATCTGACTCAAAATAGGTACTTAACAAATATTTGTTAAGTGAATGATGTGTATCTGAAGTATTTATGTCAGTTTTTAGTCAGATAGGCAAGATAGAGGTTTTCACAATTTACCAACCACTTACAATATGGCAGGTACTACTCTCTTCCTTACATAAGACAAAAGATCACTGACCCATCCCTGGATAAACAGAGCATTGGAAGTCAGACAAGTCAATAGATAATTATAGTTAATTATACCTCAGTAAAGCTGGGGGCAAGATAGGTGATTGTAATCCATTCATTCATTCATCATATAATTATTGAGCACGTAATAGAAGAGAGCTAAAATTTCCACAGGCTTTCTATATGCCAAGCGTTGTGCAAAGGCATAATAAGACTTACTTAATATACTTTTTATAACAACCCAATAAAGTAAGTATTATCCCTGATTTACAACCAAGAAACCGAAGGCCTACGAAGGTCCAAGGTTGCCACACTAGTGAAAGATAAAGCATAGACCCTAGTTCTGTCTGATTCAATATTATTATTTTGCTTAAAGGAAGATGAAGAAAAGCCACCTCAACTGTTAGTGAGGTCAGAACAGCCTCCCATGTAGAAGTAACAACTAAGGCAAATCTTCAAAAGTACTATGCTGAATTAGGCAAAGAATGGAGGACAGGACATGCCAGGCTATGAACAGGATGTGTGAGGATAGAGGTGCTGTACTTTCCATAAAGAAAAAAACACAGGTCTTCTGGATCTTTGTTTTAATATATAACTCACTCATGCAATGCAACCTCTCAATAAGATAGGTTATGGAAAAAACAAACAAACAAATAAATAAATAAAATAGGTTACATTTTGGCTCTCTGAATTAGTTACTAAAATAAAATAAAAACACACACTACACCATACATACACACACACCTATTTCATTATAAACAATGGCAAAATCAATTTAATATATAACTCACTCATGCAATGCAACTAATCAGCATGAAGGAATTACATGGAAACACAAGATGGAGGAAGAGCTAGATTCCAGATTTGAACAAAAGAGATGTGATTGCTTATAAACAATATTTTCCATTTATAGCATATAGTTGAATAACTTATGTGGCAATTAAAATACATGCCAATTAAATAGAATTGCAAGCTTTAATAAAACAAGTTTAAAATAAGTGGGAATTATTACTGAAGCACATAAATTGCTTTTTTTTATGGTTTTAGGAATTCCATTTTTTTTTTCTCTTAACCATTCAAAGTGAGGTTTTTTTTTAAACAAGATGGCAGGTACTCAGAGTTAAGTTTCAAAAGCACAGAAAAACAAATTTCTCATGCTTCATACACATGTCAAACTTCCAATTTACAGTTAGTTTACACAAGTGTATATACTTCTGTGTTATTCTGTGATACAATACAATTTAAACTTTAAATTATATATGCATAGGTATATGTATATATCTATATATAAAATACATTGTGTATGTGTATGTTTACCTGTAAATCTTGAGATAGAAAACAGGTAGGAAAACCAAACCAACCATTATATTCTTTGCTCCTCAAACACTTGAGTGTCTGCCCTCTGTCAGCATTGTGCTAGGAGCTTAAATTCTAGGACAAAAAAAAAAGTTAAATCAAGAAAGGAAAATATTTATTCCTGAATACCAACTGCTTATAATACAGTTTATAAGCATCAGCCATTCTCTCTTCTTCCCTATTATGTGATGTATAGCCATTAGTTTTCACAAATGGTTTAAGTGATATCTGGTGAATAGCTGCTCCCACATTCCACTCACCTTCCAGAGGGGAAATGCCATGCTCTCCTTCTAAATACTGTGCACAGAGATATATACTTATCTTAGAATTAATCAATGATTCATGTCCAAATGTATCTGGAGAAAGGGAAATAATTGGGGAATAAATGGCATGGACAGGAGCATAGGCAGGAAAGTTCTGGTTCTGAGGACAAATTAGAGGAGAAAGCTGAGCAGCACCCACTACTTTTGATTGGCTAGAGCTTGGGTAGATCAAGTAAAGTGATGAAAATAAAGCTGGAAATTGGTGATTGATTATGGGTTTGATACAGGGTTAGGTTTCATTGAGTCATTTTGTGGAAGGATGACAGTTCAAGGTAATTGAGGGTTTTCTAACGACCCTGAGGCTTGGTGGGATGTGAGGGCTGGTCAAGGCTGGTGGGCTGAGAAACAACAAGGCATCCAATGAATGGGAGGACTAAATCAAGTCAAAGAGCAGGTATCCTATCTAATAAAAGAGTAATATGCAAATTAACCATCACTCTGCTACACCCACCAGCCATGCCCACCAGCCAATCAGGAGCGAGTATGCAAATTAACCCAACCAAGATGGCTGCAGCCACTGAGTTAGCAAGAGGCTTGGGTTTCCCTGGCAATGGAGGAAGCCAAGCTTTCCGCACACCCTGGCAGGCCCAGGCCTCCACTTAAGGCTACAAAGTTTCAATTATAGAAGATAAATAAATCCCCAAAAAATGGTGGCAGCCACAGAGCTGGAGAGAGAAGGAGGCTTGAGTTGCCCCTGGTGAGGGAGGAAAAAGGTAAAGATAAAAATTATGAACAACAAAGTGACAACAAATACATATCTATCAACAGGTGAATCTAAAAATCAAGTGAATAAAAAATCTGATGAACAGAATAAACTGGTGAATATAATAGAATCAGGGGCATAGAAAGGGAGTGGACTGACAATTCTCGGGGGGAAAGGGGTGTGGGGGTTTCGGGAAGAGACTGGACAAAAATCGTACACCTATGGATGAGGACAGTGGAGGGAGGTAAGGGCAGAGGGTGGGGTGGGAACCGAGTGGAGGGGAGCTATGGGGGGAAAAAAGAGGAACAACTGTAATAATCTGAACAATAAAGATTTATTAAATTTAAAAAAAAGAAGCAACCAATGAATGCACAACTAAGTGGAACAACAATCCATGTTTCTCTTGCTCTCAATAAATAAAAATAAAAAAAAAACAAAAAAAAATAAAATAAAATAAGGGAAAAGGAGTTTAAACTACCTCTGTTCTGGAAGCTGACTTCTCCCCTCTGGAGTCACTTTAGAAAGATGCGGTAATGCATATTTCCCAGTCCTCACCACTGGGGGCCTGGAAGGGAGGCCGATGAGGTCACTGCAATGCAGTAGGAATAACACAAATTATATTATTTCAGAGAGTACAGTGTCTGGGCCAGAGCATCCGGCTCCCTGAAAAATCTTTCCCCAGGCTATCTAGACCAAGTCCACCCCCTGTGGTCCTGTGGTCTAACAATGGGAGTGCTGCTGCTTTCCTAGTGTGAACTCCATTCTCCAGTCTGCCTCTGGCACTCCTTGAGCAGTACTATGACCCACCGGATTGCAAATTCCCCATGCATAGTGTTCTGAAATTTTAAAATGCATTGTGAGTACATTTTCATGCAGAAATTAAGGTACATTCCATAATTCAGTGTGTAATAAATATTGTTTAATGTATTCAATAAACATTTCCTAAGTGACTTCTATGTATGAGGCACAGAAATGGGTTTAGGAAATGAAAGACACAGTCCCTGCACCTAAGAAATTTACATCATTCTAGTTAGGGAAACAGGCAAATAAACAGCAAATTGCAGTAGTGTAAAGTGTGTTTATTGGTTTCTGTTTGGAGAGTATGTGTGTGTGCAGACCCATTGTCTTCCAAAAAGAGTTTAATGCCGTTGGCAGGAGGGCCAGTGTTGAGATTTACTCTGGGAGCTGAGAGGAAGGCTGCCTAACTCTGGCTGGTGTGGTTAAGGAGGGTTTTCTCCAGGAGGTCATCATAGTGCCTTATCATGTCATAAGGCCTGAATTTCCATTGCTGCCTTACAGGCTTAGCTCCTCCTAGAGGAGAAGCAGAAGCGGGAGGAGGAGGGGGACAAGGAGCAGCAGCAGCAGCAGTAGGGTAGGAGCCAACAGTTAAAGACCTTTTACAGTGTTCTTTTGACCTCCAAGGATATTTGTTAAAGTTTGCAAATTCCTAGGCCCCCTCTGATCCCAGAATGAGAGGAGGGATGCTTAGGACTTTGCATTTTATACAAGCACCCCAGGTGAGTTTTATGTGTAATAAGCCATTTGAAAACTATTGGCTTTCAAGTGCTGGGTGCTAATCCCAGGGATGCTGTCCAATTTAACACAATTATTTTTCAAGCTCCCAGTTTTACCAAAGCAACAAAGGGGAGTAATATTTTAAGATAATACAAACCCAGGGATATGGTGCTTCTGGGATTAATCTCAAACATGGGCAGTTCTCTTTGATGCAAAGCCAAGAAAATAACAAGAGAAGATAGACCAATAATCATGACAGCTAGCCTTTACTGAGCACTTGACCAGAAAAAAGAAAGAAAATCAATCAATCAATCAATCAATCAATCAATCAATCAAAATAAAGGCTTAGCTATGAATTTCCCTACTCTTGCCAAATATGCCCCCCAGTCAGTGGGAAAGGCTCTCCACCCACTTAGTTCCTCTAAGGGCTGGACTGACAACCCATCCTGTCCTCCACTTAATGAGTCTTACCCCTCTGCCAGCCTGTGAGACTCTTCCAACAAACTAATCACATCCCCCATCCACGGGAACCAGGGGCAACCCTACCCTCTTGGTACTACAAAGCCTGCCTCCTACAACCCCTTCTGACTCATTCTGCTCCCCAGTGCAACCTCCATGTGGCCTGCCTCCTGGTATGAAGTGCCTTCTTCCCCAACTGTAAGTATATATGTCTAATAACTGCTGCGAACCTCATTCAACCAGTGCTGGGTATTATGTGTTTGGCCATTTCACACTATTTAGGGTGGGGGGTCCTTCTTCACTGCAGGAGTTGATCAGAACAGTCATGTTAGTTGAGTTGTGAAGGATGAATGAGATCTAGATAGGTGGAGAAGTGGAGAAAAGCATGTTAGAACTGAGTTATAAAAGAATATGATGTGTTTAAGGACGGACAAGCAGGTTGAGAAGATGTGCGTGTAGTGAAGAGTGAGGCTAAAGAGGCAAGGCATTTGTGCAAAGCTAAGGAGTTTATTATTTTTTTTCTAAAACACATTAGGGGATTTTAATAAGACATTTTACAATGACCACTCTGGTAGTATGTGACTGGTGGATTTAAAGTAGGGCAACGATAAAGGCCAAGCAGTCCATAGGAATGCCACCTCAGAAAGCCACGCAGGAAGCAGCAAGAGCTCAGACCAAGACACTGGAGGTGAGCCAGGTTCTGTAGGTACAAAGACAATAGAAGCCATTCAACATAGTGGCCAACTGGATGCAGGGCTGGAACCTAGACAAAGGAAGCATTGAGAGTGACGGCTGCACTGGGGTAACCAGGTACATTGTCTTCAATCACTGAGATAGGAAACTCATGAAGAGGAACAGGTTTGTGATTGGGAAGATTCAATTCTGGACATACTGATTTTGAGAAGTTTGTGAAACCTCCAAGTGAGTTTGAGGCAAGAAGGTTAGAATAGCTAACAAAGGCCTCAAGCTCTACCCATCCCCTTCTCCATCTTGGCTGGAACATCACAGAGATGAACTTCACTGACCACCTATTGCCCTGCTTTCTCCTCCACAATTTCCTGTCATCAGGAGGACCAAAATCCATCTGGAGAGGACACATGGACAAGCTTTCACCTCACCAGTGTCAGAAGCAAAGGACCACTCTATCCACTCCTCCATCCCCACCCCCCAGCTTGGCCACATTTAATAAAAACTTTCTACTCAGACCCCATCAAGGCTTCTAGTTCTCTGAGGTCACCTGCTCTCACTTCTCAAGTGCGTACTATCACTTTAATAAGTTTACTGTGCTCGCTAATTCCTTCTTTCATGCTCTTGAATCCTTTCTTTTCTGTGACAAGAACCTGGATTGAGATGAGGCCTCCTTGACCTCTCTGGTGCGACCCTGCATCATCTTCAGTTGGCAGTCCACATGGTTCTTCAAACACGTTGGAGACAAAGGTTTGAGAGCACAAAGGTGATAGCAATGCCTGGGTTCTGACGCCAGCTAAGGGGAATGAAAAGAGGAAAAAGAAAGGAAGGCACAACAACGTTTAAGAGGTGATTGTGAGAAGAGGTGTCTGCAAAGCAAACTGAGAGAAACCAGGAGTATCAGCAGAATGATGTTCTGAAAGGCAGGATGGGAAAGAAGTTGAGATGTTTATACTTTTACGTAGATGATTCAGGGGAAAACTCATAGCGCATAATTCATGAAGAGGCTAGGGCAAGGCAATTCAGAAAAAAAGATAGAGAAATTATGTTTAATAAGAAGGAGGTTCATCACTTCAAATGAAACAGAAGATAAAGACAAAAGGATGCAAATAAATTTGTAAGTGGGAATAGGGTTAGTATTTTCTTCATTGTGGAAAAAAAATTCAAGATAAATTGCCTACCATTGGGTGGAACAAACTCTGAAAAACAGGGCTCCTTATTTGGTTAACCAGCAAGCTGACAATAAAAAGGCAAGGAATTCCAGCAATTTAAGTTTTCATTTATGTGGAAATGAAGTTGGATAGACATAAAAGGGAACATAATCTGTGAAGCACTAAGAAGCTATGATGATAGGTCTATAAACAAGACTACGTGAAACCAGCTAATAAACTCAAAACTTATTCCAGAATTAAAAAAAAAAAAACCCTGCAAGATGTAAAAACTCAAATTACATGAACAAACTGTGAAACAGAATTATGTAGTGTTAATTCCTAAGCAAAATAATATCTCACCAAATAATACATGGGTACAATTCCGTTCAAATGCATTTGTCACACCTACTAAAAGTGCTTTGATTAGAAGTGATGCTTACAATCGGATTTCAGCTGGATGCTATAATCAAAATAAACATCCAAAACAAATTGATAAGTCCAAGTTCATCTTGGGTTTTTTATTAATCATGAGTTAAACTGAGAGTTTATTACTAGAGATGTAAACACCAAGTTTTCCCAAGATCAGATAATTCTCATCACCTGAAGAATATTTTATCTTTTAAAAACAAAATGAAATATTTTCTAAGGATAATTTATTATTTCAAAAAGAAGAATAAAATCAATTATGATCCACTTAGTGCAAATTTAATAAAAATACACAACAGTTTTTCTTTTACAGAGCATTCATAAGAATATACAATTATAGAAGATCCAAAGTAATATATATATATATATATATATATATATATATATATTCTGAAATTTAATGTCATTTTTATATTAAATTCTTTAAAGCCTAATATTTATTATTTAAGAAACCATTTCTCAAGGGAGGGGAGTAGGGAGATAGGAAGAGATTAACCAAAGAATTTATGCATAGCCCATGGACACAGATAATAGTGTAGTGAAGGCCTGGGGTGGGGTAGGGGCTGGATGGAGGGGTGTAAAGAGGGTAAAATTGGGGGACATCTGTAATATTATTAACAATTATGTATATGTATATGTATATGTATATGTATATGTATATGTATATGTATATGTAAGCATTTATATATATGAAAGCATTTCTCTTAAATAGTATTTAGCTATTGATTTGTCAGAAATGACTTTTTGTTAAAATATGTGAAAATGTTGGAAAAATAAAAGTGATGGGAAGAAATATTTATAACTCCACTAAGACAAATTATTTTGATGAACATCTACCAGGTATGTCTTAAAATGCCTAAGTAAAGGCAGACAATTATATACAAGCGAAATGATACATATTCTGTATCCGCTTTTTAAACTTAATATTCTTAATACTATGCCTTGAACATCTTCCCATATTAGTAACTATAGATCTGTGTGGTCATTATAACAGCTACACTGTATTGCACTGTATGAATATATTGGCTTTTTAATCACTCAGTTGATGGAAATTTAGGTTGTTTCCAATATTTTACTATGGTAAGCAATGCTGCAATAAAAACAATCTTGACACATGTCTCTACAGACATGTCTACCTCTTTAGGATGAATTCCTGTAGTGAGATTAATGGGTCAAAGAGGATTCAGGTTTTAAACTTAAAGACATTGCCATCTGCTCTCTAGGACAGAAGCAATATTATACTCCCATCAAAATAGCCCATGTGTGTCCATTTATTATATTACTAATGAGGTTGAACAGCTCTTTACATAAGTGCTCCTACCTGTATCTATTCTTGTATGAATTACCCACTGATGTCCATCTCTCTGATGGGGTGTTCATCATTTACTAATTAATTTGAAGAATTCTTTTTTAAAGATTATTAATCTTTATCTGGTATTGGAGATTTTTCTACTTTTCCTACTTTGCTCTTTCTTTCATAGTTTTGGCTTTTGAGTAACAGAATAAGAGCCTTTTCACCTCCCAAATAAGCAGGCATTTAGTTCTCTTACTGAGCTATTCCCCTTCTGAAAAGCGACTGGTCAACCGGTCGTTCTGGTCGTTCCATTGTAATGGTCACTTAGGCTTATATATATATATAGTAGTACTGCTATGGTTAATGTGCTCCTTTTTTTCCCATTATATTTTCTAATTGATCATCTGGTTTATATTAATTTTTATATATTTATTATGCAATTAGCCACCTTTCTGAATTCATTAATAGTTTTTCCATTTGTTCTCTTACATTCTCTAGGTTTTGAATAACATAACTACAAATAATTATTCTTCTGCATGCTCCCTTCTAATATCTAATTATGTAAAATTTTAAAAATTTAAGATATGCCTTATTACTAATTTTCATTAATTTTGCATAGACATAATAAATACTGTCAATGAATAAACTTAGTTATTTTGGTGAGCTCCAGAAAGTTTTATTACTGCTTTTATTTTTCTGGGTTTTGAGGAGGCACATTTACACTTTAAAGGTTGCATTTTTTTTTTCATTTGCTCTATTTTTTTCTCATCTCTTTTCTCCATATTTTTGGTGAGTGATCAAATTACCCATATGACCAATGATGTCTTCCATAATGGCAGTTATGCTGATTCGTACGTACTATAGGAATCTGCACTTGGGTTTCCTTTTATTTTTCGCGTATTTCAGGATACTCCCTTTTCATTCCTCCCCTTTATCTTACGGCTCATATAAATAAAAGAACTTTTGTCTAAACACTTCTTCGTGCAAGACAGAGTGCTAAGTATTTCAGAGACATTATCTTGTTTACTTCTTACACTCCAGGTAGAAATTACTCCCATGTTACATGTGAGGACATTGAGACTCCAGGTAATTTGCCCAGGACTCCACAGCTGGTCAGTAGCAGAGCCAGGATTTAAAGCCAGGCTGTCTACCTCTACAACCAATACTCTCAGCGACTAAAACACAGGGTTGCATAGTCCCTTGGCCCGCCTCCCTGTGTACAAGGGAGCTCAGTTCCTATAAAATCTATATCTGGAGTGAGGTGGCCTCATAAGCACCTTGTGTCTCTCCTAGTGCCCGCTGGACTAAGGGGTGAGCATCTCCTGCTTCGCGTTCTTTGTACAAGTGCTGTACAGTCTCCAGCATTCACTGCAATTCAAAGGCCCTTCCCTCTCCACCCATTTGCAAGGCTTTCTCTGTGTGACTGTATATCCAAGGGTGCAAAGTGTCCCTTCCTCCTGAATCTTCAGTTGCACCAAAAATTGAAGCCTGTAGTCCATAAAATGCAAAGGAAAGCAAGATGCTGAGGGATACATAATCTCCAGCTAGCTCAAATATTTCTGAGCAATAAGGGGTTTGATTTTCTAGGCAGTGCAGCCCCTGGGTCCTGAGTAAGAAGCAGTGGCTGAGTTGAGGCTTTTTTCCTACTTACCTTGCAGCTAATTTGGGTCAATGTACCAAATGATTGACACTGGAATTAGTGTAAATTCCCAGTGGATTTTGGCAAAGGGTTTCCTCTTTAGTTTCTTGTACAGTTGCAGTCTTGGTGCATAAGGATAAATGAAGGACTGCTAATCTGTGGCCATATTTAACAAACTTTAATGAGCATCTGTATCATGTAATTGGCTTAGAACCACTTTTAAAGTACATGGAGTGTCCCCACCGATACCTGTGTCAGTGCTCACTGACATAGACCAAAGTGACTCTAGATTTCTTTCGATTATATCAAATTTCCTATACTCTTTCCTTAAATGTAGTAAGCTACCACAATATGAGCTATTCCTAAAGCCCTATGGATTAGTAAAATTGTCTGCTGACAATTTTCAAATGACATTTTAGAAAATCACTGTGCTATAAAACAGCACTATTGGAGAGAGAATTAAAGACGGAGTGGGGTGTTTTCTGTAAAATGTGGTTGAGGACACAGAGAGCCAGGCCAAAGTGACCTGATAGGTTTTGCTGTTCTTGAGAATTGTCTTGAATGGAAAAAAGCTCTTTACACTGCAGATTGTGGAAACCCCTTGGCACACATAGAGTGTCTTGCCTCGATAAAACTGACCAGAGGATTTTATAAAATGCTACCTGATTGGGTTTTTATTTTTCAGAAGCACCCAAGTTATTTTGTAGTTCTAAGGCCACAGCTACGATGGATAGAGGGAGCTAACTAATGCATCAAAGATACTAAATGTGTAATTGGAAATCCCAGCTACACTAAGTGTCCCACATCTGTGTCCCCAGGTCACTCCCTGATGGTTAGTTTTATGTTTAGAAAGTCACCAGTTGCTTTTAAGTAGATAACCCTCAATAATGCAGGTGGGTCTCATTCAATCAGTCAATAGTCTTAAGAACAAAAAATGAGTTTTCCCAGAGAAAGAATTCTGTCTTAATACTGAAACATAGAAACCCTGCTGTCCTGTCCTATAGATTTAGACTTGTCAGCACCCATAACTGCATAAGAAAAAATTTTTTTAAATCTCTTTAAAAATTACATATATGTGTAATGTGTGTATGCAATACTAGAAAAAATGTTTTGCTTGGCTCTTGCCCCTACACAACTGTGAGTTCAATGATGTAGACTAAGTTTTATATACCTTTGTATCTGCAAATTCTAGCACTGTGCCTTCTCACTCTTATGAACTCAATAAATATTTTGAACTAATGGATGAACAGAATAATCCCTTCATAGAAGTCAAATCAAGAGATAAGTGACAACGGAGGCAAGCATAACTATAATATGATCAGAAACTAGGAATCTCAGGCAAAATGAGGCTCAAAAGCAGGCAGTCTCCTGAGTTACAGCAAGCCTGGAAATTTAAATTCAGGATTTTATATCAAAAGCCTACTAAACAATGTTGGATGAGTTTGAATTTACTAGTCATGTGGCCTTTAGCATGTCCTTTCACCTTCTTAAGCTCAGGGCGACTGACCTATTCATCTCTAACACATTATATGATTCTAAGGTCAAAGCAAAAAGGAACAGAAATTCAGATGGTTGAGACATGACATAATCCTTATAGATTCTAGAGGTTATTCTCCACTTTGCATCAGGGACAGCATTAGTCCCTGAGGCTGCAGGCACCAACAGTGCAGTAAATATGTTGGCTGAAAACTGAGACTAGAATAGAACTAGAACTATAAGGAGATTCGTACAGGGAACATGTCCAATGCTCTAAAATCATGAATGTGGTAGTTAATACAGAGAGTTTGGCTAGTAACTGAAGTGTATCAAGGGATTGTGCAGTGTGAAGTAAGCAGTATGCTTCAGCTCATTCTATAGATGAGGGGTAATTATTCTGTAAAAGGCAGGTTTAGAAAAGAGTCAGAGGAAGATGGAGAAGAGTCACTTCAAGATCTGAAACTGCTGGGCACTCTGATCCTTGTAGTCCAGAGGATCCATGGGGTTGTAGGCGAGTTTCCAGGTGCCTGTGGGTCTTTGCATTCTAAGTCGCCCACAAGGCTGTAGTCATCATAGCTTTGGCCTGACAGGGAAGGAGGAAGACTGGGCCAGGGAGGGCCCCAAAGAAGGGCCGAAAGGAGCTGAGAGCCAGGCCCTCCAACTGGGTCACCAAAAAGATTCTCACTTTTACAGAATAATGACTCCTTTATCTTTTTGTATGGGAAGGAATCTTTCATTTTGGGATGTATATAACATACTAGTTTCTAGAATCATGGTATTGTTTTGTTTTTACTCCTCACCTAAGGATATGTTTTTGTTTTAATTGATTTTGGAGACAGAGGAAAAGAAGGAAAGGGGAGGGAGGGAGAGAAGGAGAGAGAGAGAGAGAGAGAGACAGACAGACATTAATGAATTATCTCCCATACACACCCCATCTGGAAATGGAACTTGCAATCTAGGTATGTGCCCTGACTAGGAATCAAACCTGAAACATTTTGGTGTATGGGACAATGCTCCAATCAACTTAGCCACCCTGCCAGGGCAACATTGGTTTTTTAACACTTTTTCAAACACATTATTTCATACGGCACTAATTTATAAAAGAAATAGTGAATGAACTTGAAAAATGCTAATAGCAAAACACTTCAGCCATGGCACATACAGCCAGAAGCCAATGACAGCCCTCAATTATAGAAGTTAGCAGGGCTTTCTGTTCACTATTAAAGCAGAATTCCATGTTCAGACTAGAAACATGACTGTCATTCAACAGAACAAATCAGGTCAAGAGGACCAACCACATAATGCTACAACAGATAAGAGGCTGTGTTCACAGGAAGAAAAAACAAGACAGAATTAACAATCAAACCTCATTTCCTTGGACATAATGTTGACGGCAAGATTTCTAAGCAATCACTTCTTTAGTTTAGATAAAGACTTCCAGCACAGAACTCTGTTAGAACGGGACCATTAGGAGCTATGTAAAAGTGAAGTAAGGGAAGTAAAATATACAAACTAAATAAACACAGTTTTTAATTTCCCACAGAATCATTGCAGGTTACCATGTTATGAAAACAAAAGCAGATCATTCTTAATGTTTCAAATTTGTTTATTTATTTAAAAAAATATATGACCCCCATCACACAAACAGATAATTCTAAATCTAATTTGAAAGCAAGTCAGTCAAGAAGTATCTATCTGGAGACTATGCACCTAGGATCATATTACATCAAAAAAAAGGCTACTGTCCCAGAATGTACAGACCACTGGTAATCAACCATGAACATAGTGAATGTTCTAGTATTTTGATAAATATTGGAAAATTAACAAGTATTGTTTATCTGGCCCTTCCAAGCAACTTGTAGATCCAGATAAAATTAGCTTGGACAAGGGGTCTTGTTTAGTCCCAAAAATCTGCAGCGTCCAATACAGTTCTGGGCTAATCAGAGATGAAAGAAACTTCCTAAGGAGAAGTAGGCTTGGAAATCAAGCAGTCTTATTTCCAATTAGCATGTTTTAATCAAAGGTATGAAATTAATGATCAGGTAACAGGAATATCTATAATGCACAGGAATGTCAATGACCACAACAGTCTACTTCCTACTATGACTGCTTGATTACAGCATAAAGAATATTGTCAGCTATAACATACACTGTGCTCCAATGCCCAGGATCTCTAAGGACAAATCTTTTTAATATAAGAAACTCTCTGAATTAAATGAATGCCAATTAAAGCAGCAATAGTGTAAGTAAAACTGGGATAAGAGACCTCTAATTACATAGGAAATAAATGAAGGAATTAATTATGACATGAGAAGAATCATTTTTCCAGTAGCCCCACTGCTATGGATGATGTTTTCATGAGCCTGGACCACCTTCTCCAATGGATACTGAGAACCTATTACAGGTTTCAACCAACCAACTTCCATTCCAGCTTGAAGAGCTGCTGCAAATTGCCGAAATTCTTCCTAAAGTGAAAGAAAAAGGTTTTTTGTTGTTGTTTTTTTTTTTTTCTTGGTAGAAGAACATGAGTTGATTTTCAGAAGCATTAAATATTTTCACAATCTAAAAAAGCATAAAGAGTTTCTTACAAATGTGTGGCTTTTGTCAACTTATCCAGAATTACAGAAAAAGAGCCCTCTATAGGGTAACCATAAGTCCAATTTGTTTGAGACAATATCAGATTATAAAATACTTACTATTCTGAAGTGATTACAAATAGTATCTTCTTTCTCCTCAAAAGTGTCCTGACTTGGAAAATAAATGATATTGCCACCCTAGTTATCTTCTGGTGACTAAGTCTTAATGCACACATATAGTCAAATAACTAAGTTTAATATCTACTTAAACTTTCAGCCTACCTGACTAGGCAAATTGACCAGTGTTTAAGTTACCAAAATCACAATGACTTCTTTTCCTACCTTGGTTGATGAATACAGAGCAACTCCAATTATACTAGATTCCTTTGCCATGGTGTCCCGGGGGTTTATTTCAATAGGACCTCTGCTGCCAACAATCTATGATGAAGAACAACATGCCTACAGTTAAAGATTATTGCAAAACTAGAGGCCCGGTGCCCAAATTCGTGCACAGGAGGGGTCCAGCTGGCAGGGGGAGGGGCCACGGGCAGTTGGCCAGCCGGCCCCGCCACCTGGTCGAACTCCCCTTCGAACTCCAGGTCAAGGGGACAATTTGCATATTAGCCTTTTATTATATAGGATAGTGTTAAATTATGATAAAACTTCTAAGTGGTTAAAAAAAGAGAAATACTTACTATTACTCGTCCTCCATATGATAGAAGATTCAAATCATTACTAAGATTTACGTTAGCTAACATTTCAATAATAATATCAATTCCTTTTTCGCCAACAGATTTCTATATCATAAAAGAATGCAAAATAAGTTAAGAAAGCAAGTAAAAAAAATCTATAAAAGTTATAATTGTCCCATGCATTATAGAAATGTGTTTTGAATGATATAAGCTACAAGACCTCATGGTCCTAAAATTAGATTACTTCAAAACAAAAATATCTTCTTAAAATAACTGGCTGTTTTTCAACTTTGTAAATACTCTTGGAAATTGATACCAGGAGTGAATACTCCATTAATTGTAGGTTTCCTAGACATATAGCAAAGGAGTGCCTTTACTAAGTTTTGTGGCAAGTTGATTTAGTGGTAATAAACTCTCACTCATCATTTCCTTAGTTTGTAATGGCCTCGTTTACATAGTAATCAGTACCTAGAAAACTCTAATTCTTTCTCAACATGAGCAAGTAGTTTGAGGTTAGGAAAGTAATCAGTGTTTAGTAAATTGCTGCTAGAGCACAAATGGAGAACTTCAGAATCTGCTTGAATTCTATTGTAGCAATGGAACATATGCAACAACTCATTAAATGCTACCTCACTGCTTTGGAGGAAGTAGTGATTAGTCCTCCAAATTTTGGAGTCCAAAGCATCCTGTTAACAAATAAATGTTCTTTCCTAGGCTAGACAGATCAAGTTTGTAATCTTAGGATACTTCACCTTCCACGAAAAATTTATACCAATAGAAATTATATTATTAACACCTCACAGGTGCAAATATAGAGCTGTGGATTTACTTAAACTGTGACTGGCATTAAATTCTGATAGCTGGAAGACGTGAGAGGCTAAATTTTATTTGGCAAACATAAACAAGACAGAAATAAGAGTGAAAGTTTAAAAATTAGATATCTCTGCTTTTTAAATTAAAACATTAAAACACACATAGGCAAAACAAAACAAAACAAAACAAAAAAAAAACAAAAAAAACCCACCATACAGGCATTTAAAAAAGAGGCAAACAACTTAAAGAGAGTGGTTAAAAAGAACTTATAAAAAAATGTGTAAGTCTCCCAAGAAACAAAATTTTACTTTTATAAAACTGTAGAACAATTTTACCTTAATTTTATCAATATAATTAACCTCTCTGTGATTAAACACTTCATGGGCTCCATTTCGCAAAACGATGTTTTTTCCTTCCTCAGTACCAGCTGTGCCCAAAACCTTTAAGCCATAAGCTCGAGCAATTTGGCATGCTGCTAGTCCTACCTGAAAAACGAAATACAACCCAACAGTTTTATTTATTTTTTTAGGGGGAGGGTGCACATTTTTTATTTGTCAGTTACAGCTGACATTCAATATTATTTTATATTCGTTTCAGGTGTACAGCCTAGTGGTGAGATATATATGACAATTTATGAAGTGATCCCCCAATAAGTCTAGTACGCACCTGGCACCATACATAGTTATTACAATATACTGTATTATTGACTGTATTCCCTATACTGTACTTTTCATCCACAAGGCTATTTTGTAAATACCAATTGGTACTTCTTAATCCCTTTAGCTTTTTCATTCAGCCTCCCAAACCCCTCCCATCTGGCAACCATCAGTTTGCACTCTTAACCCAGTATTTTTAGATTTTTGCATCCTTGCAAACATTTGTTAAGTATGGATAATGAACATAAGGTTCTTCTAAATCCTATTCTATTATTAAGGAAGTTCGAATATAAATGAAGAAATAAGAACCATAGGTAACTTCTATTGAGCATTTATAATATACCAGGTTCCACACTAAATAATACATATGTATCACTTTGCTTCATCCTCACAAGAAGCCCATGCTACAGATTGATTATTATCCCTAGTCTACAGATAAGAAAACTGAAGTTATAAAATGTAAGTAACTTGCCCAGGTCACAGAGATGGAAACAAGAGCTGGACCAAATCAGTCTGCAAAGCTTGAGTTTTCAACCAATGCATCAAAAACGTTTACTTAGTTTTGTGCAAAGGTACAGGGTTTAGAGATAATCAAAATATGTTCACAGACCTCATACTTTAATTACACACATAAAAATACTCTATAATAAATGTAAGGGCTCTAACATTTAAGTGGAAGAGACAGATACATGGGCAAATTAATTTTTTCATCTATATGATAAACACTTACTGAATGTCTACTATGTGCTTGGCATGGTACTTGACCCAAGAAACTTACAATCTAAAGAAGGGGGAAGATGATAAACACATAAACAAATACATGAACAACATAAATTCAGAAAATAAAAAGTATGAAAAAAAATAAAATAGCCTCCTGGGTTAGAAAGAGATAGGGAGAGGAAGCAGTTCAGTCATTAGGAAAAGCTGCTGTGAAGAGATGAGGCCTGAATGAAGTGAGGGACAAGCCACGTGTGAAGATCAGGGAAGCCACTAGAGAATGCTGTAGGCAGAATGGTCATGGCTAACTTGGTGAAGTGGGAATGAGTGTGGGGTGCTCAAAAGAAAGAGGGACAATGTGGCCTGAGGGGCATATAGGAGAGAGTGGAAGAGGCCAGAGGGGCACAGAGAGGCCGAGGAACACACGGCCTTGGGGGTAAAGGTTGGGATTATATTAAAGAACCATGCAGAACTACCAGAGAGCTTAAATTGGGTGTGATCCAATTTAGGCCTTAAAAAGAACACTCAAATTATATAAGAGGAAAAAAGAAGGTTTCGGGGAAACAAGAATAGGAAGACCAGTCAGCAGCTGATATAGTGGTCAAGATAAGAGGTGAAGCTGGCTTGGACTAAAGTGGCCACACTGGAAAGAATAACAAGTTCAGATACAATTTAGAGGTAAACTGAAAGGCCTTCCTCATAGATTGTGAGATGGGAGGAAGGAGAAAAATCAAGGATGTCTCCTAGGTCTTTGGCCAGATTAACTGGGTAGATTAATTGGATAAGGAAGATTAGAGAGGATCAAGTTTGTGAAAGCGTCAATAATTCACTTTGAACATGCTGAGTTGTATACTGCTCACCTAACTGGTGACATTCAGTAATCAGCTCAATATGGGTATGGACGGGAAAGAGTTTAAAGCTGGAAATAATAAACCTGAGATTTATCAGTTTACAAATGGTATTTAAAGCTGTAGGATTAGATGAAATCATTAGATCGCCACCAAAAAAAAGTGCTTAGGATAAAGAAGAAATAAACATATATAAATATAAGCAATTATTCAAATTACAATACTAGGCCATATATGTTTGATTACATGCTAAATGAATGGTCCAGATAAGTGTCACAAACATTTACAGCAGCATTTCTCAAACTTGGCACTATTGACATTTTGGGCCAGAAAATTCTTCCCTGTGGGGCTATCCTGTGCACTGAAGGATGTTTAGCACAATGTCTGTCTGCTACCAACCAGATGCCAGAACCCTCTACCCAGATACAACAACCAAAAATGTCCCCAGACACTGCCAAATGTCCATGAAGGAGGGGATAATGCAACATCACCCTTTATTGATAACAACTGGCTTAGAGGAAGGCAAAATCATTATGGATTGGGCATGATAGAAAACAAGTGAAATGATAATGGAACTTAATAAAACTTGTCACAGCATCATAAACTCGCAGGCCTGAGGTAGACCTGTAAGGCATACAGGCATGATAAGCCTGAACTCAGTTGGGTTACAACAGGAATTTGTTTGATTTAACCAAAACAAACATATGGAACTGTTTGACTGAGACAGACGTCCAATTCCATGAAGTAAACTATGGGATTATTAGCATGATCAATTTTTAACATTTAAGTTTTTAATTGAAAATTAAAAACAGCCTTTAATAAAACCACATTTTAACCTAGGAGCTAATGTAACTGTCTTTCCTTAGCCCCTAACTACTTTAAAGGGGCACTCAATTGCTATCTTATTTTTTTTTTAATGTATTTTATTGATTTTTTACAGAGAGGAAGGGAGAGGGATAGAGAGTTAGAAACATCGATCAGCTGCCTCCTGCACACCCCCTACTGGGGATGTGCCTGCAACCAAAGTACATGCCCTTGACCAGAATCGAACCTGGGACCCTTCAGTCCCCAGGCCAACTCTCTATCCACTGAGCCAAACCGGTTAGGGCTCAATTGCTATCTTAAAGGCACTGTTTATTCTATTCTTGTCAACAATTATACTAGCCATACTCCTTCAGTAGATTATACAGCGTTATGTACCTATACTTTTCTTCTATTTACTTTGCTGACATTATCATAGGGCACTCCTCACCAAAATATCTGGATAATAGCTATGTTCATAAGTTCCACATCAGTTTAAATACACAACATAATCCCAAAGGAATTTGAATTAAACGAGGACAGAAAGTACAAAGAGAAGCAAGAAAAGCCCTGTGCTATTTCCCTCTAATGGGGCAGGGGGATCAAAAGTGCTTCACACACCAGGTCGCTGGCCTATCCCTGCCAGCGGAGGATGAACAAACTCAGCCAGCACAGAGAACAGCGTAGATTTTGCCTTAAAAAAAAATCATGGTGAAGCGCCTGGGCTTTTTACAAGAGGGTAAAGGGAATAAAAGAGATTTTCTCTCCCCTATTAAAATTTCTCCCTTCTCTACAGAGTACAGGGTGCGCTCTCTGAAAGCCAAAGCAATTTAAATAAATGTATGTTTGACAGAGCCTTTCATTATTTAGGGTTAAATTTAATTTAACCCAAAAATAGCCTCTTCGATGAAACTAAACAATAAGAGTTCTTGACAAGATATATTTGTCATGTTTTCTCAAGCCGAATTAGGAGAATCTTGGTGTTTTTTAGCAAACAGTCTGATCTGTGAAATCCTTCAGAATTGATATATTTGAGGTACACAGGATGCTGGGTGTGAAACCTTGCAATTCATCTATCTAAAGTAACAGAGACACAATGGGCTGAATTGTCTGCATTACCTGGCCCCTTCAAAGGTAAATTCACATTTTCAGAATGCCACTCATTATTCTGGAGACAATGTACCGTTTAATAGGTTACTTCTTTTAATCTCCTGTCTAGAATTCCTAGTGCTCTGAAAGGGTTAACCAGCTTCCCAAGGTGAGCCTTCTAGCCCTAGCCCCCCTTTCTGTTAAAACTGCAAAATCCTGTCTCCAAAATTTCTAAACCTCTACTTGCAGGATAGAGGTCGTATGGATTTCTTGTTCAGTTCCGACCTCAGAGCTCTAACTCTTCCTCTAAGCTCCTCAAAGACAGATTGACAGCAGGTTTCTTGAAGAGGCTTCTGACAGCCCTGCGTTCGGTGACTTCACTAAAGGGCTTATTTCATACATTCTGAGTCCCCACTTCCCCCACCCGCCACTAGCATTTTAAGCCATGGGTTGTGGTGTTAAGGACACAGCTGTATACTTTGCGTGGTGAATGTCATCAAAGCGCAGCAGGCAGGCAGGCGAAGGGAGACAGAAAGGACAAAGAATTTAGTGTGGCTTTGCAGTGCTGTCTGGGGCAACATATGTAAAACTTTAATGAACCTTAGTTCCTCATCTAAGGGAATACGGAATTAATATTCATCTTAAAGAACTGTTTAAAATTCTACATAAGCATTCTTATAACATATGCCACTTGAAGGCAAAAACAAAGCCAGTTTATCTTGGTCCACACTCAACACAGGTGAAAAACCTAATAGATATATTTTCGATGCGGTAATCTGGTGAATTTATTAACCAAGAAATGCTAAACTAATGACAAAGAATCACCTTCAGAAGACAAAACTTATAGAAGCTTTACCACATAAAGGAAAAAAGCACCCCTGACAATATTTATAAATTTGGCTTTTAAAATGGACTTAAATGTGCAACGCACAAACAAAAGCTCATTTAAAAATAAATTTAAAAAAATACTTACTCCTCCACTAGCCCCATGAACCAGAACACTCTCTCCAGCTTTCACACGGGCGCTACAAGAGAAAGCACAGGTTCATCACCTCACTTTAAAACTAATTAAGCTCAGGTACTTTTAATTATTCTCAAGGAACTCCTACTCTCAGACCAGCTACCACTTACCCAAAGAAGAAACTCATTGTGAGATATTCTCCAGGCTCCAGAGGATCAAACAATGACTCTTCAGAGCCACAGATAAGAGAAAACCTCAGTTCATTTATTCATTCAACACTCATTTATGGGAGTCTATTGTGCGTCAGGCCCCGTGCTGGATGCGAGATCACCTTGTGGTCCTGTTCTGAGAGGCTGCAGTCCTTGGAGGCATGCTAGTGAAACTGCTGAAGCTAGAGGTACTGGAGTTTCTCCTTGATTCCCACAAGAAGCATCCCAAAACAGGTCCATTATAGCCAGTCTTTATTCTGTGGCACAGACCACTGCCCAAATAAACACAGTCGCTAGACTATTTAAGAAAACACGTTTACTTTTCCATGCCTTCAAACATCAGGTTGCACCTGCCTTTAAGCCCTCATTTTAGGAAGCAATGTTGAGTCAGCAACGAAAGACCATAATAAGTTCAATAAATCCTGTCACAAAGGTTCCCATGTCACCCCTAAAATGTCCAGATCCTCTGAACTTGCTGTGTTTTACTTCTGGTTCATACCACTACTTTTCTAATATACTGAAAACAAGGAATACACAACAAGAGAGAGGGGATCTTAATTATTCCAGATGGACAAGTGCTAATATCACAGCTGTGGTTGGTCCAGATCTGGCTCTGAGAGGATCTCTTGCTTCCTAGAATAGGGGGTGGCCACACATTAATTATGTTCAGTCTGGGAGTGAGACACGGTAACCTGGAGTCCTGCTCAAGGCTGTGTGCCCACAGCTGACAAATGTCAACTATGAGCAGGAAATGAAGTTTTCTCCAATCCTCTTGCTTGGAGATGAGGGGATTGAGGGTAGTGAATTAAATGGAGGGGTTCACATGATAAACTACAATAACTATTACTAAAACACTTTGACATTTTAAAAGTTAAAATTCAAATGTAAGGGAATAGCATTATTAATGTTATACTATGGGGTAAGAAATACTTCCCAATGAATTTTTAATAAATCTTAACCCCTCAAACACAATGAGCACATTCTCCTAAATCCCTGGACCTGTAGTGGGTGGAGAAAGAGCAGGCTAACCCTCTCCCAGATCCCCACTACCCTGGTGTGGAGTCCTTGTGAGGGTTATTTATGTGTCACCTTGGCTGGGCCAGGGTGCCAGCTTTAGTCAAACATGGTTCTGAATGTTTCTTTCACCGTGTTTTTTGATAAGAGTAACATTTAAATCAGTAGACTTTGAGTAAAGTAATTGCCTTCCATAAAATTGATGGGCCTCATCTAATCAGTTGAAGGCATTAATAGAGCAAAAGACTGACTTCTCCCAAAGCAAGAAAGAACTCTGCCAGCAGATTGCTTTTGGACTTAGTAACTGAACTCTTCCCTGAGTCTCCAGCCTGCTGGTCTACCCTATCAGATTTTTTCTTTTTAGACTTATCAAGTCTCCACAATCATGTGAGCCAATTCCTTAAACTCACTCTCTCTCTCTCTCTCTCTCCCCCCATCCTATATAATAAAAGTCTAATATGCAAATTATGCATATTGACCAAACAGTGGAACGACCTGTTGCTATGATGCACACTGACCACCAGGAATCAGATGCTCAGTGCAGGAGCTGCCCCCTAATGGTCAGTGTGCTCCCACAGTGGGAGCACTGCTCAGCCAGAAGCTGGGCTCACGGCTGGTGAGCACAGTGGCAGTGGAGGGGAGCCTCTTCCGCCTTTGCAGCAGCTAAGGATGTCCTTCAGTCGGACATCCCCCGAGGGCTCCCGGACTGCGAGAGGGCGCAGGCCAGGCTGAGGGACCCACCCTCCCCCCGGCCCCATGTGCAAGAATTTCGTGCACCAGGACTCTAGTATATATATATACCCTTTTTAAAAGAATAGTCTCCATTCAAGGAACAGATTTCCTCTTCCTTCCTCAACCCAATCAGCTTCTGTTTCACAACTCTACTGAAAACAATCTGACTAAAGTTACCAATGACCTCTTAATTGCTAAGCCAACTGCTATTTTCCAAATACATCTCGCTGCTGTGTTTGACAATTAGATTCCCTCCTTAGAAGCAAAATCAACTACTACCCCTAATACTATCAACACTGAATTAGTACTTACTCTGTGCCAGGCTCTATACTAAGAAGTATGCATTACTTCATCTAATTCTTGCCACATGCCTATGAGAAAGGTGCTATTAGTTTTTTCAAATCAGTAAACTGAAGCTGAACAGGAAAGTAACTTGACCAAGGTCATATAGCCTAGTAGTGGGTAAAGACAGGACTCCAACCCAGGTCTTCCTTTTTTCAAAGCCCATGAGCTTAACAAATGATTAATGGACACCATGGCTTCTGGACTCCCTTTGTCTAAGAATAACTCCTTTTGGTTCTCTTGGGACTCTGTCTCCTACCTCCAACTATACCCTTAAATGTTGATGTTCACTAAGGCTCCATTCTCACTCCACTGTTCTTCTCACTCCCTGAGAGATTTCAATCACTTTCATCTTGTCAGCTCTCACCCACATGCTGATATCCCCAAATGTATACCTCCAGCCTTCAAGCTTCCGACTCTTTCATCCAACAGCCTGCTGAACTTCTCCATTAGGATGTCTGTCTTAGTTTCAGGTCCAAAACTGAACTCAGCTTCCCTTTGAAACTTTTTCCTCTTTTTTTTTCTTGTCACAGTTAAACATTACTCAAGCTAGAAAGCTAGAAGTATTCTTAAGCTCTTCCTTTGTTTCATTCTCCACATATAGTCAACCAAATATTCCCAATTTTACCTCTAAATAGTTATCCTTTTCTCTTCACCTCTTCTTCAATGACCCTTGCTCTGGCCTAGAAGATACTCCTATAAGACCCTCCCATCTCCTTCTCCTTTCCTATGGTCAAATCCATCCTCCATACAGCTGATAAGTGATACCAATAATACAAAAAGATGATAATATCAGTCTCCTGAATAAAACCCTCAATCCCTTACAAGACAATGTGAGCTTTATAATCTAGCTTTTACAATCTGAAACCTACAGATGTGGTGATGACAGCTAACATTTATTGAGAGATTACTTATTCTTTCCCAGTCTTTGCCTTAAAATTTCTATCCAACAAAACCACACTGCTATAGATCTCCCCAGATACCATGTTTTCTCACACACCAACTATCCCATTGTCTAGAATGCCCTGTCCCTTCCCAGTTCCTTCACCAGGCTAATTCACTCTGATCTTTTTCAAATACCCAGGGCATTTGATTAAAATATAGATCCTCAGGTCTCAGCTATGGAAATTGACCAGTGTGTCTAGGGTACAGCCCTATACTGTACTTTTAAACTGCAGCAATTAGTTTTCATGGTTGGATAACCAGATTTTTGAACCATGGCTTTAAAATAATCCAAGCCTTATACCTTGCCAGGAAGACCTATGTCATCACCATAGGTACATCCCTTGTGATCTCATAAATCCCTATGCACATCTTCATCATGTACTTTTGACATTGCATATAACTGTTATTCCTCTTATGTCTACCTCCCTTACTAGACTGTAAGCATCTTGAACACAAATACAGTGTTTGCTCTTCTTATCCCCAGTAATTAGAACAATCTCCTGAATTAGTAGTTTCCACTTCATAAAAGCTTAATAGTACACAGATGGTAAGAAGAAAAGCAATTAATACTGCCCTCCTTTGTTGTTGCTGTATTGTTGTTGGTTGTATAGTTGACAGTGTTAGTACCTGTGAAGCAGAGCTCGGTACGCAGTAAAATATGGGACACCAAGGGCAGCTCCTTGTTTAAAGTCCAGTTTTTCTGGCAGTGTGTAAACAGTGTCATCAGCTGCAACAGCAAACTCTGCATAGCCTCCCGAGATCGTGCGGGTAGTGAAAACTCTGTCACCTTTCTGGGGAAGCAATAAATTAACACATGCATCAGGGATTAAAAATGATATAGAAATGGGTACAATCTCTTTTTTAATGATTCCCTCAAACATTTTTTTTTCAATTACAGTATAATAAAATATAATATTAGTGTACACATAGGGATTAAACATTTATAACTTATAAAGTGAATATCCTGAGCTACAACCCTTTTTAATTCAACTTTATAAAAAGAAATAAGTATCTATATATTGTTTTCTACATCTTAGGTTCTCATAAAAATCATTTTAAAATACTGAATATTTAAAACTATTTTATTAATGGGAATCAGTGAGAAGAAAAAATTATGAGGAGAAAAAAAAATAAGAGGAAAGTGAACCTCCAGAACAGTATAATGATGATAATGACAATTAACCTTTATTGAGAGTATACTGTTCTAGGTACTGTGCTGTCTTATGAATATTATCAAATTTGATCTTCACAACAGCTTAAGGGGTATTTTTATTATTTCCACTTTAGATTAATCCTACTATGTAGATAAGGAAATTGAGAAAAAAAGTTCAGTAATTTGCTCAGACTAAACAGTTAGTAATAAATGGCAGTTAATAAAACAATTTTTGCCCAAAATACTATGGAGAAGAAACAAATAAAAAGTAAGGTTTCTTCCACATGCCAATTACATGTGCTAAATCCTTTCCATAGATTTCTTCACTCCTGCATTTCCTCCACTTTTCATGTTTACAACCAAAGCAGGCCACTATGCCTGGACCCTGACAGAGGATGAGCCAGGACAGGCTTCTTCACTTGCCACAGCCCCAGGAACAACACACTCTCAATAAATGTCCATATGGCCCTTACTATTGAAGAGCAGATGCACCGGGGAGGGTGAGATAAGGCACTAGATAAACATCATAGGACTTCCCAGTATGACCTGTACACTAGGGAATGAGACTGCCACTTCAAACACCTGCCCTAACTTCTCTTCTTCAAAAAAAAAAAAAAAAAAAGCAAAACATTAAAGCAGTAACTCTCAGTATACTTAAATTTGTCCTTTAATTAAGAGGTCTGAAAAGGTAACAGCAATATGTAGTGGGGTATAAACAAGCAAGATTCAAAAGGCACCAAAGAGTCAAAGACAAGCATTGCTGCTTAGTAGTGCTGCCTGTAAATGGTCAAATATGACAAGGTTAAGATTAATCTCGTTTTTACAGCTTAAAAACATGTTGCATTAATTTTAACATAATTCAAACATTTACTAAGAATCCACTATATAGAAAGCAGTACTTTGATTTCTGCAAAAGATCTTAGCAGCAAGACACTCTCTTTAATCTCAAACATCTTACACTCTAGGAAGAGAGAAAAATAAATAGCATGGAAATAATTACAAAATAAGGTAAACATGCTGAGCCATCAAAGACAGATACAAGAAAAAGAAAGGAATTATTTCTAAGTTGAGAGAATCAAGAGTACCTTTATTGAGAAGTTAATATTTGAGATAGTTCTTGAAGGATAGGAAAATAATTGAAACTAGAATTGAGAAGAGTCATTATGGGTGAAGGAAACAAAGTAAGTAAAGGATAGTGGCAGGAAAAATAAAGCCAGTATTCATTCTCAATGATTAAGTAGTCTAATGTATGGACTGCAATCTATATATATAAAAGCCTAAGCAACTATTATGACCGGTCAGCCAAATGACTGGTCGACTGGTCGCTATGACGATGCACTGACCACCAGGAGACAGATGCTCAACACAGGAGCTGCCCACAGCCAACCTCCTTTAGGCCGGCCAACCTCCCACAGTCCCTCCCCCTGGTTGGCCGGCCCCGATTGGCCCAGATCGCTAGGAAGGCTGAGGGACCCCACCTGTGCACAAATTCATGCACCGGGCCTCTAGTAGTTAGGTAAAAAGAAATAAAAGCTGGAGTGTGAAATCTCTTGAACCTATGTTTATAAGTTTCAGTTTAATTCTGCCAAACAGAAGAATCAATATGCATAAAGACACAGAGATGAAAGATCATGGGCTATGTAGGGGAGAACAAAAAAATTATTATTAAACTTAGGGAGAGAAGGAATGGGAGATAATATGAATGAAGGTGGGAGAGAGAGCATAAAATAACATAAGCGGTTTCAACAATACCCTAAAATCTACACTAAACGAATAAAATAATTATTTGTGAAACCATCAGAATTACATTTTAGAATACACCCCTTACAGAGCAAGGACAGATTCAAAGAGGAAGGAGGGAGGGTGGTAAGGCATGTGTCTATTACAGAAATCCAGGTAAAGGCCTATGTAAGACAACCTAAACTAAACTACAGAGAGGAGGAATGGAAAGAGAGAAAACAGTTCTAACAAGGGAGAACTGAGTGAGGGAGAGGAAGAGATAAGCCTAAAACCTGGGAAGTCACCAAGACAGTCATCCGAGAGAAAGGAGCAGAGATGAAGTGAGAGAAGACAAGCTCAGTTTTAGACACACTGAGTAAGCAGCTCTGGAGATGGACCAAGTGGGTGCCCTGCTCTCTCCTACACGTCCAACAGGAAAGCCAGACACATGGGACCAGTGCGCACTGAACAGGTTGCTAGTGTAACTAAGAAACTGATTTTTTTATTTTAAGTTAAATTTCAATTATCAGTAGCCATTAGCCATTTAAATGTGGCTGCCATATGGACCACACAGGTCCAGAGCTTAGTAGCTAAATTTATGGGGGGATCATTTTTAAAATTATATAAATGTCTAACCACTATGCCCTAAAACTGAACCTAATATAAAATATTGAATGTCAACTGTAATTGAATAATAAAAAAACGTTTGTCTAATACAATATAATTATTTTTTTTTTAAAAAAAGGAGCCTAAATATTAGGAAAATGTTCATTACCTAAGAGATTTGACATGCCCCTTTATGTAAGACCTAGAGGCCCATTGCAAGAAATTCGTGCAAGGGGCTCAGCCCTCACAACCCTGGCTTCGTCCTGAAGGTCGTCTGGAAGGTTGTCCAGATGGTCGTTCAGCTGTTCAGCCGTCTGGTCTAATTAGCATATTACCCTTTTATTATTATAGGTAGGAAATAGTTCTTTTATGTGATTAATATTTGATTGAGCTTAAAATACTGCCTCAATACAAAATTTAGAAATTTTTTATATTAAAAAAGAAAATTCTAAGCAAGAGATACCCATGTGATATGGAAAATGTGGGTGTACATGAGATCATCTTGAAGAAGGTATACAATACAAACAGCAGAGGTTTAAGTATGGACAGGGAGCACTGGGCAAACCAAGATTTGAGGAGCATCCAGAGAAAATGAGGCTTGAAAAAGGATGCTCTGAAAGGAAAAGTGGGGGAAGAACAGGAGCAATGATGTCATAGAAGCTGTAGAAAAAGTTTTTTTAAGAAACAGTAAGTGACTGAGAGTGTCAAATGTCACAGAAAAGTCAAAAGAGATAATGACATAAAAGGGCCCATTAACTCCAGCAGTATAGATGCTATTAGTGACATTAGCAAGAATCATTTTAGTGGAGCGATGGGGGCAGAAGCCAGATTGCCAGGGCTGAGGAGTGGAAAGCTGTAGGAATCTGCCTATCTTCCATTCAGGGGCCACGTTAATCTTCTCTGTCTCAGTCCAATTTCGGATAAATGAGTGGTCAAAGTTGAGCAGGTCAAGGAATTATGAAGAAAGATGCTAGAACATGAATATGTGCTCTCTGCTTTAAAAGTCTTTTAAAAAATAAATAACAAACCCCCGATCATAACATTTTCATTGACTCCATCACCTTGTTCTGAGTCAGAGCTCAGAAAATGTATAGTGACCCTGCAGTTTTTCATTTTTACTTATTATTAGCATTCTCTTTACTTTGTTAAGCTAAATTTAGAGAAAGTATTTAAAATATGTTGGTTTGTGTATTATCAAGAGTTAGGAAATAGTATAATTTTTCCCCTTACATATTCCTGTTCAATTAAAAGGTTCACCGTTTATTTCTGTGGCGATGTGAAGATATAGAAATGACCTTGCACTTATTCCCAACAATACAAATAAACAGGGCCGCTGGCTAAAAGATAATTTCTTTTGTTACTAGAAGAGTCCCCCAAGTGGCAAAAATGGTGTAATGGGGCCTTTTAAAGACAAATACAGACACATTTAAAAAGTATGTTAAAATCTTTTAGACTCAAAAGAACTGTTGGCCCAGAAAGAAACTCACTACAGACTGATTCATTTGCTTCTCAGCATAACCATTAAAGAAAAATACTAAGCTAAAATAGAAATAATAAAAAATGTAATACCTTGAAAGCAGATACATTTTCTCCAACAGCTTCTATTACCCCAGCCACATCTGAACCAGGAGTATAAGGTAAGAGTGGTTTCCTACTATAAGAACCAGAGCGAATGTATGTGTCCACTGGGTTTACACCGCATGCATGGACTTTGATTAGAACCTGCAAAGACAATGTACTAGTTTACACAGACTGTTCAGGCATTATGCTAGGGCTGTCATGATTATGGGAGCTATAACACTGGAGGGGAAAACCTTGCCTTCCATGAGCTCACATTCCAGTTTTGCAAACCCACGTATAAATAAAATTCTAAAACATATTAAAAACATTTAGTGAAAATAGTGATGAAAATATTTGAGGGGGTGTGTGGCAAAGACATCTATGTGCTCATCAAATCTATTTCCTCCTCCTGGGTTCATAGGAAGAATATTGTTTCCTGGCTCATTTATAGTGATGAGTAGCCAAATGATTGAGTTCTAGCCTAGGGAATGTGAACCAAAGTGATGAGAGCCACTTCCAGGCCTGACCCATAAAGACTTTCCTAGATAATCCATGTGCTTCTGCCCTTTCATGTGACTCAGAAGACAGGTGTTGAAAGTGGCAGAGGAACATGATGGAGGAAGCCTGGATCCCCAAGTCACTGTTGGAGGAGAGCGACTCACCAATACTTTAGAATTTTGGAATTTAGTGAATAATAAATAATTTAATATTGTTGACTCATTGAGATTTTGAGGTTACTGCTATTATAGAAGCTTATTTTACCTTAATTAATACAAAATTACTTCTGCTGTCAGAGTAAGGGAAGGCATTTGAAAGGATGTGGTACTTGCACTAGGCCTTAAAGAATGACTAGAAATTCTCTGGGATTTGGAGAAAGCTGATATTTCAAGTTAAAGGACTATTAGGTGCAAAGACAGAAGGAACGAAAAGGCCTTATGGAGAAACCGGATAAAGCTTGATGTTGTTACAGCACAATCTATTGAGAAGGAGCGATAAGAGATAAATCTATAAAAATGGGTTTTGGCCAAATTGTAAAAACTCTCAGAAGGCTTGCTAAGGAAATTAGACTCAGGAGCCATAGAAGGTACAGTAATAAAAATAACATAATCTTTATCAAAAAGGTATATTGTTAAAGTTATTGGAAATGATTAAGCTCTACATTTAAATTCTCTTAAAGCATATGTGAAAAGCAAACATGCAGAAGAAAATGAGTTTCCTATTGTACACAAAATAAAAATTGGGGAAGTTTGTAAAAGAATAACTATTCAAAACTACTTATGACTCTATTCAGAAAAATCCAACTATTGCACTGCATAGATGATTGTGAACCTCTAAAAACACTTATAACAAGATGTTATTCCTTTTCATATATCTGCTCCACTAATTATTAGAATTACGTTATCTTTGTCAGAGCTCATAGATGTAAACAATGTAAACTTTGTCCTAATTCAATGTCTTTATAATCATTGTGAGTCTGCTTCTTTTGAATATTAACTTGATGTGCTAGAGACTCATACTCTGTAATTTTTGACTTTTTTAAAGTAATTATTTCCACCTGGTGGTCTTTTGGAACTGGTACTGCAATATCCGACTGGAATTTCAGCACGTCTGGTCCACCAAATTCAAAAACTCTAATAGCTCTCATCAACTTCTGTCCAGTTGCCATGGTGATCTAGAGACTAAGAAAAAATATTAATGTATTGTCCTATTGTATCTAAGCTATCACTATGTTTTCTTCCCCCCCCCCCCCCCCGGGGAGGGTTAGATCAAACAATTTTTCATATAACAATTTAAATCACAAGACTACTACTGATCTCATTTCATGTTTAAACACCTTTCATCTTATAAATCCTTCAGCTACAAAGCAAAATGTTACTTCCTATAGAGATTCAATGCCTTCAACAAGGGAATCAATATGCACACAAAAACATCTGGATAGGTATAGCATAATGAATATCATAAGCGTCCTTGTGTGCAAGCTTGGGCTGCAACATCTTGGACATTTTAGAAGTACATGAAAGTTTTATTAACATGAGATAGATCTTCTCTTGTTAGATTATTTCAAACACATAAAGAAATATAAAAGATACAATAAACACATTCACCTGCCACCCACCTTTAACAAATCTTAACATGTTAAAAACCTAAGACATTATAGATATCACTGAAGCCTCCGGTACCCATCCCCAAACCCGCTTCTGTCCCACCCTTCCACGAGGTAACGAGGTAACTATTAGCACAAACTCAGTGCTCATCTTCCCCAGGCATGATGTCATCTCACTACTACTTGCGAATGCATTACCAAGCAATATATGCTACAGTTTTTGCATGTTTTCAAACTTTGTTTAGGTTAGATTGTACTGTACTTAATTCTGCAACTTGCTTTCTGCTCTTAGCATTATGTTTTTGGTATTTATCAATGCTAAAACACTTTGCTTTATGAAGTTCAGTCAGTTTAACAAAGGAGGAAAAACATTAAAAACTAAAAACACTGCCATCTTTTATAAATTACAAGGGTAATTTACAGTTAACCTTTCTGGCCTACCCCTGTTAACATTAAAATGAAAAGAAAACTTAAAGTTTTAAAATAGAGTTGCAGAAACTAGAACTTGAGATGAAAGAATTCAGACTTTTCTTGAATGGAAGTTCAACGCAGGGCTACTCAGAACAGAGTCCGTGCTGACCACAAAATGTCATTCCATGTATGGAGGGAGGGCAGGAATGGAGAGGTCAATGGGAAAAAGAGGAGACTTATGTAATACATTAAACAGTAAAGAATTAAATTTTTTTTTAAAAAAGCATTCTGATGGTGTTCTTAATGGAAAGTATAATTAGTCAAAAGTTGCATCATTAAAAAACCTTTATTTAAAATGATTTAACATAGTACCCAGCACAGAGAAGAAAGGAACACTTCCAGTGCTGAAAGGTTGTTTAGCAATGATATATCCCGAAAGACAACCCTCGAATAAAAGGGGGCAGAAGCAGGCAAAAGGCACAAATCTAAGAGCCCGGTGGGGCAGCTAAGCAGTCCCTGAAGGTGAGAAGACCTGTGCACAGACTACTTACTCCATGGCCTCACTACTATATTTCCATCTTCACTTAAGCTGAGTATTTCTTAGACAAAAATAATTATAAAAAAATAAAACAGGAAAAGAAAAAGATTGCCTATATCAGAGTTTACCATTCTGAAAATAAGAACACCACTTTCTTTTTTCCTTTCTGCCTTCAACATGGTGTTAGGGCAAGTGTGGGCTTTGAAATACGACAGCTCTTAATATGAACCCCAGCTCTATCATTCACTAGCCATGTAGTCTTGGGCAAGGCAGTCAAGTTTTTTGAACCTTTTAATCTGAAAACTTTTACTGTGCTAGAGACATGGCAAGCACCAAGTACAGAATCTGGCCGAAGTTTACTCCTATGTATAGAAGACACCATTATTCCTTTCCCATCTATTTTCTCCTTTTTAATTTCTTATTAATGAAAACATTCTTAATTCTATTAATTCTATAATCACCGTTAATTTACTATAACAATATTTACATGGATTCTGGTTGTAAAACCAAGTCCTTAGCCCCAGGGTTCAGAGTCTAGAGAATGATTTAAGCTAAACATTAATACCAGATATTGGTCATTATTCATTCAACATGTTTTTTGTTTGTTTGTTTGTTTTTAGCATCAATCATTAGGGAGGCACTGTACTAAACTCAGAGAACACAAAGGGCAAAGAGAAAATGCCTCAGCCCCTCCCCAGCTCCTGCTCACTCCCACTTCCTCACATAGTACACACACACTGGGTAAGATTTGTAGCTCTTTTTCCACTTTCAGTATCTACTCACTTCTACCTATTCATTTCTTTCATGCACTCGCATTTATCTTTTCACCAACAGACATCACTATTATCCTCAAAAAACTGTAGCAATAATAAAAGCAAAATTACCCTGAAATAGAATCTGTCAAAAATATCTAGCACGTACATTTTTCCCCTCTACATTTTGACATTTTTCTAAATTGGGAGAAAAGAACAAAGTAAGGAGGAGACTCATCCTTAATACTGGATTTGGAAGATACCCTGCTTTGTCCAAAACTATCACATTATCCTGTGGTGCCGGTAAGGAGACAGGCATGACCTTGACAGCTCTGTCTTCCACTTTGCTTCTGGCCATCTTATTTCCCACTGAGCTTTTGCCACTATGATTGATCAGGCTCCAGTCTGTACTCCTTGCCTTTGAACACCTTCAGCTACCCACAGGATCATGATCTACTTCATAATACAGGTGCTATGTCAGAAGGTATAATAAAAAAATGAAATAACACAACGCACAAATAGAAATTGTTATAATTCTTAAGCCCACGCAATACCTTTCTGCTTCTCAAAAGCACATCTTTCACGTCCATTGATGTAATTATTTCCACAATAGGAAGAGAAGCAATAGTTACTAAAACCACCACTTAATTGTATGAAAAGGTGGAAATAAAATCACCATCCATTTTATGGATGAGAAAATATTTCAAGAGGTCAAGAGATTCACCAAGGTCACACAGAGACAAAGCTAGAACCCAAGTCCTACGTCCTAAATTTTGTTGGATGCTTTAATTCTCTTACTATACAATCCTTTTCATCTCACTCTTTGAAATGTTTGCAGAGAGGACCCTTAATTTCTTAGGAATGTACTTTATTATGATGATAGTGAGACAGACTGTTAGAAATATGAAATTTGGCCCAGCTGATGTGGTTTAGTGGTTGATTGTCAACCTTTGAACCAGGAGGTCATGGTTTGATTCCCAGTCAGGACACATGCCCAGGTTGCAGGCTCGATCTTGAGTGTAAGTGTGCAGGAGGCAGCCAATCAATGATTCTCTCTCATCACTGATTTTTCTATCTCTCTTTCCTGCTCCCTACCTCTCTGAAATTAATAAAAATATATTTTAAAAAATAAATATATATATATATATTTAAAAAGAAATATGAAATTCTGTAAAATGGGGCCAATACTCCCTAGCATAGAATCCTTGTAGGAGTAAGAGCTGCAGCCCACCTAGCATGCAGTAAGCTATGTCATTCAGAGTAAATCATTTGCAGTCAGCAGGTCTGTCACATTATTTTTTTTTTAATTAAAGTGTATTTCAAATGACTTTTTCTATTTATTAAATATAAACTTTTAAAATTTTCACCAAGAGTAACTTGGTTTTCATTTTTATTTTATTGTTTAATCTATGAAAGGTTGCTAACCATACTTTGCAAATCTAGGAGATTCAGAATTTAAAATTCTTCCTCAAACAGTGATCTTCTCCATGCAACACTTGAATCCATTAGGTTTAAATGAAAAGTAAAGGGGTAGAGAAAAGGTTAGAAATCTATTTTAACATGGTCAATTTACAAAGCCAGAGCAAAGGCACATTATGAGAGAAAAGCAGAAGTAACGTTAAATAAAAATTTTAGGCAAGAAATAAAAAACAAAACAAAATCTTGGGAAGATAATCAATCATTATATAACTAGAGGCCCGGTGCATGAGATTTGTGAAATGGGGGTGGGAGGGTTGGGGGGATGGGTCCCGCAGCCCGGCCTGAACCCTCTCGCAGTCTGGGACCCTCAGGGGATGTCCGCCTGCAGGCTTAGGCCTGATCCCCCTGGGTTGAGTGTCATCCGGGGATTGGGCCTAAGCCAGCAGTCAGACATCCCTCTCGCAGTCCGGGACCCCTTTGCTCCTTACCACCTGCCTACTTACCCCCTCGCTCCTTACTGCTGGCTGAGTGTCACTCCCCAGAGCCCACTGACCACCAGGGGGCAGCTCCTGCTTTGAGTGTCTACCCCCTGGTGGTCAGTGTGTGTCATAGCGACCAGTCATTTGGCCATTAGATCAATTTGCATATTAGGCTTTTATTATATAGGAGGCTATAGGACAGGGTGTCAGGGTACGTGCCCAGTATACTGCTTCATCCCCTTTGAGAGGCATACAGGAGGGAGCCAATCAATTATTTTCTCTCATCATTGATGTTTCTTTCTCTCCCTCCCTTCCTCTCTAAAATCAATACAAATACATACAAATAAAATTTAAAAAAGCATGACTTATGTAAGCATATTATTTATTATTCCTAACCCAGAAGAAATTTTAAAAAGTTAGAAGTGGCCAAGGATGTCTCTTCCTGGCTGTGACCTGGGTGGTTGGGCGCTGGCCAGGACCTCGGAGCTCACTTAGGACAGGAGAGGGGGGAGGAGGCATTACTGACTGACAATTCTAACCCCTCCTCCACCATTGCCCCCACCCCCCAGGCTCTCCGGTGGGAAGGCCGATGACCTGCCCTGCAGCCTCAGGGAGCTGAGCTCGGTGGGGTTTGCTGCTGCTGACCAGGCCTTCCCACAGGCGTTCCGCTAGCTGCGGACAGACAGTCCAAACTTCAGCCTTTCAATGGTTCAATCATTAACACCCCTCCCTGGTCAGGGCGGCAAGGCTCCTGGAGGGACATCCAACCATGTGTTAAGAGGGTGTTTTGTACTTTTTTTTTCCTTTGAAAGTTATCCTAGGTGGGGGCGACCGGAGGAAAAAGGTAAAAACAAACGAACAAAAAACAAACCACACATTCCTCTCCAAAAGTAAGATGGCAAACCTGATGGGAAAGCAGGAGGAAGGCCCGGCAGACAGAGCTCGGGACCCCTGCAGTTGCAGGAACCGGAGACAAGCCAGCTCCCAACGAGCGCCCGGGAGGCGCACAGCCTGAACCTCTTGGGCGCTGTTTAAAACCACTTACCGGTTCTAGAATGGGGAACCAAAACCTGCCAGTGCTCCCCAGACTCCACAGAAGAGGGGGCGGGCCTGGCTGTCTTGTGCGATCCCCGGCTCCGCCCTGCGCGCCCGCCTCGCCCCGCCCCCAGAAGACGGCCTCACAACCGCGCGACGCCGAGGAAGTTTGGCCCTTCCCAGCACCCCTCGCTTCAATATGGCTGCCCCCAGGGAAAGCGAGGGCCACCGGGAAAGTGCAGACCCCAAATCCCTCCCCGCATGGATCGCAGCGCGCAGTTCAGGAGGTGGAAGGCGCAGTGTCTGAGCAAAGCGGACCTCAGCCGGAAGGGCAGTGTGGACGAGGATGTGGCTGAGCTTGTGCAGCTCCTGAATGGGCGAGAACAGTTTTTTACCACCAGCTCCTGCGCTGGGCGCATTCTCCTCCTCGATGGGGTGAGCCTGCTTTGTGCCTTCCCGGTGGTAGTGGGAACGCCAGGAGCCCTGTGCCCACCCCGTGCGACACCCCAGTGCAGCCTGATTGTATGTGTCCTGGTGGGTGGTTTCGGTTTCTTTATCGAGGCTGAATTAGACCAGAGCTTTTAAAACGTGAATGTGTCTGTGAGTCACCTGGAGATCTTTTAAAAGTCCAGAGTCTGATTCTGTAGGTGTAGCGCGGGGCCTGATAGTCTGCCATTCTAACAAACCCCAAAATGACGCCGAAGCTGCTGGCCCGGGAGTGAACTGGAGGTGCAAGGGCTGAGGAGTGTGACTTTCCGAAATCTAAGGGGACGTAAAGACTCCAGCTGGGCCCAGCAGGCGGCTCCACCGAGGCCTACGGACTGAGGGAGCGGGGCCAGGGTCAAGGTGTTCACTGCCTCCTAGCGGCCGCTCTTCATCACAGCTCTCCAAGGAAGCAGGACCTCTAGTGTGGGATGGTGGTGAAGCCCTACGGCGTGGCGTGATGCCCGGTAGCTTCTGACCCGGTTAAGGGAATTACTGGCTGTGTGACCTTAGGACAGTTATCTAAGCTCACCCTCCCTGTGTCATGAAGGGAGGATAATAAAGAGCATCGGGGATTTTGTGCAGAGCAGCGATTTTCAGCGACAGGCACACCGGTGTGCCGCAATGACTTTTAAAACACGCAAGACCTGACTAGTCAGGGGTACTGACCTCTTTTCCCTTAGGTCCGTGGTGGGCAAACTGCGGCTCGCGGGCCACATGCGGCTCTTTGGCCCCTTGAGTGTGGCTCTTCCACAAAATACCACGGCCTGGGCGAGTCCATTTTGAAGAAGTGGCATTAGAAGAAGTTTAAGTTTAAAATATTTGGCTCTCAAAAGAAATTTAATCGTTGTACTGTTGATATTTGGCTCTGTTGACTAATGAGTTTGCCGACCACTGCCTTAGGTTGTTAAATACAAAAGTGACAACAGCCAACATAACAATAGCCGTCGGTGTGAATGAATCAAAATTACACCTGGTTGTTCTTTCAGGTTGGCAAAAAATACAATTATTTTTTTTGTGTGCTGCAGAATTTTAGTAGTTTATGTGTGCCATGAGATGAAAAAGGTTGAAAATCGCTGGTATAGAGAAAATGGGATAATTAATTTAAAAATCACTGCTTGGGATTATTAATTTAAGAAAGCCTGCAATATGTTATGTATTCACTGTACTTACTGTTTTTGTAAATGTATGATTACGTTAGTAAATTATGTTATTTTTCATTTTAGAATATAAATGGCTTTGAGGTTCAGAAACAAAACTGTTGCTGGCTCCTAGTTACACACAAGCCTTGTGTAAAAGATGATGTGGTAAGTTTTTAGATGTAAATTTAAAGAAATCACACCTTTTCATTCGCAGTCACTTTAAATACAGATGAAAAATAGAGAATTAAAGGTGATTTTTGTGCATAATTATAATGCCTGAATATTATTCATAAAGCCTAAAGAGAATTCATTATGATGGCTTTTCTGAGTTGTGGGAGATAAAAGTAAAAATATGTATGCAAGCATTACTACGGCCGCTCAACACAACACATCCTCTTGGACATAGCAGAGAGTTCATGGACTTCGGACACATATTGGATCCAAAGATTGAATTTCAGCTATTTTATAACTCTCTAATCTGGTACAAATCGTAGAAGGAAAAGGAAGAAAGGGAGCTAGGAATAAGTCATTAGCATTATCTATGTATTGGAGGCCCGGTGCATGGATTCGTGCACCGGTGGGGTCCCTCGGCCTGGCCTGTGCCCTCTCACAATCTGGGACCCTTCAGGGGATGTCAGATAGCCGGTTTCGGCCCCATCCCCACAGGCCCGATCCAGACAGGAGGGAGCCCAATCCTGTGTGTTGAGCATCTGTCCCCTTGTGGTCAGTGTGCCTCATAGCAACCGGTCATTCAGTTGCTTAGGCTTTTATATATATAGATTACCATTATATTGATATAAATAAATTATGCATTACCTGAATTGTTTCTTGAAAATCTTTGTATCATGCTGGATTATTTAGTTGCCTAAATTGAAATGTTTAGATGAGTTCATACAAGTTTGTATTAATCAAGTACGTACGTTACTGGTTCAGGTGCTCATATGTTGTCTTACGAGTACTCATTCAACGTCCATCTCCTTCCTTGGGTACTAATTCTTTGTGCATATTTGTTCTTATTCTCTTCTGCTACAGATTATCTTTGTGTTAGGAAAGTTAGCTACTAGCAACTACAGCAGAAAAAGACTTCAGAAGATTCATTCCCAAAGGACTCCGAGCCATCCCCCGAGATCAGTTATTTTTGCCAATAGAATGGAATGCTATCCTTGATCAGACCTAGGCACTTGGCATCTCTGATATGATAGTGGGAGTGATGAGTGACAGGGCCATTAATAACAGTCCCGTGTGAAAGAGGGAGGATGTTGCCCAGGAATATTAGGCAAACAGAAATAACAATTGCCTTATATAAATTCTAGCTCAGATATAACAGTCCAGCTTCTGTCTAACAAGTATTTAAACAGACCTTCTACTACAGTCTTTACATACCATGTTTCTTAATGAAAAAATCTATTATGGAATTAAATACAGTAATAATTTACTTTTGTAAAACATGGTTGGAAAGAATGACACAGGAAGTATATGGGAGAATTAGAAATCAAGTCTTTTAAAAGAATAAGCAGGTTAATAAGTTTTTGGAGAAAGGACCAAGAAAGAGTGAAAAGTTATTTTGGGAAAAGGATGCTGAAGGAATCTAAAAGTCCCCGGGTTCAAAAGAAGAGCATCATATATTTGTGTCTGGTACTAACATTTTTTATTTATTTAGATTGTAGCTCTGAAAAAAGCAAATGGTGATGCCATTTTGAAATTTGAACCCCTTATTCTTCATGTGCAGTGTCGAGAGTTGCAGGATGCACAGATTCTGGTAAAACTTTGTAATTATACTTGAATTTATTGGTGTGTGGGTAGATTTAATCTTAAGCCTTGCAATTCCTACCAAAATTTAATGCAGTAGTTTAATCAAGTAGTTTTTAATTAATTATACGTTTGGGGTTATATATATATGTTTCTGCAGTTTGTAGAGTTTAACAGTTTGTCTGATTAGTCAGGTTATCAGAATCTAACAAATTTATTTTCTTACAGCATTCAGTGGCGATAGATTCTGGTTTCAGGAACTCTGGCATAACAGTGGGAAAGAGAGGAAAGACTATGTTGGTAAGATACCTTTTGGCAAAAAAGCAACTCTTTGAGCATAAAGTGATCCAAGTTATTGAAATAACTTAGACTTCTACTTAGACTCCTGCCTTTAGTATCTCCTGACTCAGATCTTCTTGCCATTCCCTTGGTCAGAAACCTTCAGTGACTTATTTATTCCTACAGGGCAAAGTCCCAAAGATATTAGATGTACATTTGTGGTCTTATTTCATAAGTACTGTATACTCTTCCACTTTTCTGTGATTCTCTTGCCCTCCTCGTCTTAGATAGCCCCAGTTTAATAAGCTCCATGATATCATGGAAAGAATCACAGACAGGGGATCTAAAGTCCTCTGCACAAATACTGGCTGGCCCCCGGCTATGCTATATGAACTTGGGTAAGCTCCCCCGGGGCCTGAATTTTCTCAGCCATACCAGGGGTCCAGCAAACTACTGCCTTAGGGCCAAGTCCAGCCCATAGGGGTGTCAGAGCCCACTACGCCAATTTGATTAATTACTGTCTAAGATTGCTTTTGTGTTACAGTGGTAAAATTGAGTAGTTATGCCAGATACTATATGGTCCACAAAGTTGAAAATGTTTTCTATCTGTCCTTTCTCAGAAAAAGTTTGTTGATCTGTGGACTGGATAACCTTTAAGGCGCCTTCTAAGCTCCACATCCTCTATTAGTTTTTTCTTGGCCAAGCTAGCCCCTGGTCTAGCTCCCTAGACTTTCCTATTTTCTAACATGTTGTGAGTTTGGTCCCCAGTGGCAGGGGTGGGGGGACAGGCAATCCATGTGCATGCTCACATCAATATTTCTCCCTTTCTAAATATCAATTATACATATATATATATATATATATAATTTTTTTTTTTTTTTAAATTTAGGGGGAAAAGACCCCTCTAAAGCATGACTAACTAGAAAAGCAAAGCCCATAGTACTGGTTTGTGTCCCCATCTCATTCCCTGCTGCATCTGGTGACCTAGCAAGAACAGCCATTCTTCTACCTTCCTCTCCTTTGTCTTCTATATTCAATTAGTTACAAGTCCTATCACATCTGCCTCTTATTTCTCACACCTGAGTCCACCTCTCCAAGCCCTCTATCATTGCCCCTACTTAAGCCCTCAGTTTCCCTCGCCTGTCTTTACAGTGGGCTCCTGACTGGTCTTCCTGCTGTCCATCTTCTTCAGTCTTTCCAACCAGTACTGTCAGAATCCCCCCTTTTGAAAAAATGAGGGTCTCCAAATATTTTCCCTGATATTCAAGGCCTTACCCAAACTACTTTCCATCTGCCTTGTTTATGCTCTTCTACTAGCATACTTACATTCCAGCCAAATAAAAAATGTATCATGCTCTGTCAAGTCTCCATAACTGCAGATAAGTTGTTCCTCCCCCATTTTACATGTGGTAAAATTGAACTTACCTTTAAAATCCCAACTCAAAATGCCACCTTCCCATGAAACTGAGGCCTGTCTCATTTAGTTGTATCTCTTCTACATTTCTTAAATGGTTTGTTCATGTGCGTGCTCAAGTGCACGTGGGCGGACATGTTTGTGTTTCCCCTGTCATAGCACCTATGTCGTGTTATAATTTTTTGTTCACTTGTTTATATCCTAAAGTGTAAGCTCTTAAAAGAACCATGTTATATTCATCCTGTATCTTCACATCTTACATAGGGCCTACATTGCAAATGCTCAGTAAAGTTTCATTGAATTAATTTTTATTTCTCATGATAGTTTTGGTTGTTGTTCTTAATCTATATCCAGTGTTTGGATTTGCTTGTAATATGCTAACTATTTCATCAACAGCATTACTAAGGTTGGCCCTAAAGCATCGAGAAAGGAGCCACTTTGTGAGATAGAACGGGCATGGCTTATTCTTATAACCACACTCCGCTCAGGCAGCACTAAGAGGCTCTTTCAAATCCAGTCCATTTTGATTTTCCCTTGAAGCTTCTGTTGAGATTTCATTTATTTCTTTTCTTTAAATTGTCTATTAAAGCTTTCTAAGCTTTAGTGAAATTGAAACTGTTAAAGTTATTGGATTCTTTGATAGTATCTGCTTCTCTGAAAAACAATGTATAGAATGACTTTCTTTAGAAATGACTTTACATGAAGGGAAAATCTATTTAATCTCCTGTGATCCAACTGTGATTAGCTAACTTATATCAAAGCACAAACCTAAATGCTGTAATGGAGCTAAACTATGTTTAAACACAACCCTAACTTGGAATTTTCTTTAGTTATCTTCAGTATCTCTAGCACATGAGTCATCATGTCTGAATTGCTTGTTCCTTGTAGGCTGTCCGGAGCACACATGGCTTAGAAGTTCCATTAAGCCATAAGGGAAAACTGATGGTGACAGAGGAATATATCGACTTCCTATTAGAGACAGCAAATAAAAAAATGGAGGAAAACAAGAAGAGAATTGAAAGGTACATTAATTAGATATTTTCATGTTATTTTTCTATGCCTAGATCATCTTTGAAAATATTAATATACACTGTCTGCAGTTTAGACTCCCAACTGCTTTTCTATTTGTAGCCTTATCATGCATAATAAAAAGATTATTAAAGTAATAGATGAAAGTAGGCCAGGCTGTAATGGGTACTAAATGGGAGCATAAGCTACATGGAAGAGAATGGGATGACTGACTGCCCACAGTGGGCATAAAGGAGTGAAACATAATCAATCACTCAGGTAGGAAAGCCCAGTAGCCATGGGGACCATAACTGATCAAGTTAAAGGCAACCATGGAAGAGGTACACACTGCCCCTTGGTGTGATCCCCTGGAGATGAGCAAACCCAGAATCTCCTTTTTAGGAGACTATAGACTAGTTAATTTTTAGCCTGATAAATATTTTACACCTCTGGTGAGTTTACTACCCATCTCTTATCATGGATTAGATCTAGCATTGCCAGAATCGTCCTAGTAGTAAGGATTATGGCTATTAGTTCACATCTTTATACTTCTCCTGTTCTTAAATTTCACTCAGGATGAATAAAATTTTTACAGTGCTTTCTTTTTTCAACTTTTTTCTAAGAATAGATCGTTTTTTATATATAGAAGTGACTATTATGTTGCCTTTCTTATATAAGGCCTAGAAGCCCAGTGCACGAGATTCGTGTACTGGGGGGGGGTCCCTCAGCCCAGCCTGCACCTTCTCGCAGTCTGGGAGCCCTCAGGGAATTTCTGACTGATGGCTTAGGCCTGCTTCTGGCTGGGTAGCGCTCCCCCTGTGGGAGCGCACTGACTACCAGGGGCAGCTCTGGCATTGTCTGGTGGTCAGTGCGTGTCATAGTGGCCGGTCGTTCTGCAGATCAGTTGATTTGCATATTAGCCTTTTATTATCTGTATATACAAAACCCTACTATGCAAATAGACTGAACTGCAGAACAACCGAATAACCGGTAGCTATGATATGTGCTGACCACTAGGGCGTGCACGGACCATGGCAGGTGTTGGCAGCAGGCAGCAGATCATGGAACATGGCAGGTGTCAGCCACGGCAGTATGGTGGAGCAGGTAGGTGGGGGCTCCAGACCAAGGTGGGGTGCCAGTCACTATCAATGGGGCGAGCCTCTGGTGATTACTGAAAATTCTTTGCTCCTGCGCACCGCAGTTCCACCTGGCTCTTGCACCTGCTGCCAGCACTGGCACCGCTTATGCCCACTGTCAGCACTGGAGCCACCGCTCACACCCACTGCCAGCGCCCAATTCTGGCCCCATTCCCTTGGCGCCATCAGTGGGTGCGAGTGGTGGCTGCCTGCCCCGATTGCCCCTCAGGGCTTCTCCACCTCCCCCTGCTCCTGACGGGCGATCGGGGCCAGCAGCCGCCACTCACACCTGCTGCTGGTGCCAGCACCATCAGCGTCTGGGAATGGTGCTGCCAGCAGACAGGGAACTGGGGGCCGTGGTGGGAGGGGCCAGGCAGGGCACGGAGGATGGGCCGAGACCTGCCCTTGTGCCCACCTCAGCCTTGCGGCCCACAGTTCCTTTCAAGGTACATGAATTCATGCACTGGGCCCCTAGTATAGGATAATGCCACTGACCTACCATCAACAAGATGTGCATCTCTGAGTTACTCAAGTGGTGATGGCCAATTTGATATCCTCCTATCTAATAAAATGGCAATATGCAAATTAACCATCACTCGGTCACAAAGGTGGCAGTGTCCAGTCCTCTCAGCCCTGCTGGAGTCCCCCAGTCCCCAGCCTGGCGGAATGCTTGCTTCGTTGCCGCAGTGACGAGGCAAGCGTTCCACCCCGGCTGCAGAGGGCCTCTGGGCAGCGGGCACAGAGCGGCCGGGGTGGGGGGAACACTTGCGTTGTCGCCCAGGCGACGAGGCAAGCGTTCTGTGCCTGGCTATGGATGGGCCTCTGGGCCACAGAGAGCCTCTGGACAGTGGGCGCGGAGGGGCCAGGACCTGCAGAGAGCTACTGGTGCATAGATTCATGCGCAGGGCTACTAGTCATTTATAATTTCCTTTTCCCTTTCTCCCCACCCCCTTGGCCACCTCTTAATCAGTCCATCTCTACCCAAGTAACTGGAATCATTATCTCTCCCAATCTGCCACTTCCTTCATTCAAGACCATTGCAATATTTGCTTGTCTCATTGTAGAATGCTTCTAGTGTGTCTCTCTGCTAAGCGATTCTCCATATCACCGTCAGAATCCTATCTGTAAAATACAAAGCAATCCTACTGCTTAACTTGCCTCCTAGAATTTTTTTGAAGCAGCTAAGGCCGAAGTGCTGATGGCAGCAGTCTCATGGTGGAAAAAGGTAGATCTTTTCTCTGGAGCTAGAACTGAGTTCAGATCCAGATTCTACCACAGCTTACTCAACTCCCTTGGCTTTGTTTTTCTTATATCTAACTAGGGGGAAATACTTACCTTAAGGAACAATTTTAGTATATATTCAATAGCATACATATAATGATTAGTCCTGGCCCTGTCATGTCATGGATTCTCAGGATCCAATAGCCCTTCTTATTCAATGACACATAAAGAGAGTAAACCAATAGTCACATCAGTATCACCATCCAGGCTTTCTCAACCAGGGCTCCTTATTTGAACAACAGGATTCACAAAATTGAATTCAAGTGACTATTTCTCAGTTCTCCCAACACAGTTCTTGTCCCATTCTTGATACATTGGAGAGAAATTAATTATTATATACAGTGGATGTCTTAAGGTATTAAGCTTAATTTTCTAGCAGAACTGTGGCTGAAAAAAGGCTAGAGGTTACCTGGCCACAAAATGCTTTGAATAAACATTCTAAATAAAGTAATAATTTCAAGTAAGCAACTGAAGAGCACCCAGTCATCCCACCAGACTGTAGTGTTTGAACTCTACGTAGGTACTTATTGGCACTATTCCAAAAACTTACCACATCCATTCTATCCTTTCTGGTGAAGCTGTTGCTAAAGCATAGGAGGTAGAAAATCAGTTTTTCTGTTTCCTTACTTGAATTTCAACAAGATTATAAATATAACCCAAGATCAAGTAACTATACACCTGGTGAAGTTAATTGAGCCATGTTCACCAGCTATAAAATCAAATTATGCTTTAAATCCATTGACTCAAAGATATGTTTTGAGATTATAGTGTGTATGCTGCTATCAAGAGAGACATGCTCATCACGTAAAATCAGTGAAAAATTAAAGAAGGGTAAAAAGTGTCTTAAGACACTGATTAGAAGATTACATGTGAATTCAGAAAGGCTGTACAAATTAGGAAGCTCCTTTGGGAACAGCTGTACTTTCAACCAAATGCAGAGAAAAAGTTACTCTTCTGATGTTGAAAAGAGAAAAAAATAATAAATACTGGAGGTGATGAGTTCTGCAATCAGACATCGAGTACTAAAATTGGTTTGTCATAGGACCAAAGTTTCACAATTAAAATAGCTATAATAAGAGAATTTTTAAAAGTCGTGATCTAAATGAGTAATAAACTTTTTGCCAGTGTGAAAAATCAAAGCCAAAAACTAAAATATTTTTAATAGATAAAAGGTCTTGTTTGTGAAAACTAATTTCCAAGCCCCTTTTATTGGGAAAAGTAAAATCATTTTGTACATAATGATTTCTAGGTGAAAAATGTAAAGTTTGAAGATCTACTTACCAATTACCAGAGGAAGACTGTCTTTGATTCAGTTTATAAGAGATAGGGCTGACGTAAGTCAGATGAAACCACCATTTGGCTATAAGTACAGTGAAAATAGCCATGTTCTTTTTACCAGCTATGTAATAAGAAAAATAAATGTTAAATAAAGTATAGAATAAAAGGGCTGAATATATTAGCATGTAATATGGTTGATAAAAATAAAATAAATTGGAGAGAAAAGTAAATGAGTCTATTTCAGTGGTTGGGTGTTGTTTATTATATTTAATGTTTTGTGTTAAGTATACATAACAAAATTTACCATATTAACCATTTTAAGTGTATAGTTCAGAGCCATTGTTATGTAACCACCTATCACCACTATCCATCTCCAGTACCTTTACATCATCCCAAATTAAAACTCTGTACCTATCCTATATAATAAAAGCCTAATATGCTAAGTATCCAACCATTTGTCCAACCAGTCGCTATGATGTGCACTGACCTCCAGGGGGAAGATGCTCCGACCAGTAGGTTAGCTTGCTGCTGGGGTCCGGCGGATAGGGACTGGGCGAGATGGGCCAGACACACCCTGGAGCCCTCCCGCGGTCCCTCTCTGGCTCTAATTGTGCACCACTGGGGTCCCTCAGCTTGGCCTGCGCCCTTTCACAATCCAGGACCCCTCGGGGGATGTAAGAGAGCTGGTGTCGGCCGACCCAATCCCCGCAGGCCAGGCCGAGGGACCCCACCAGTGCACGAATCCATGCACCAGGCCTCTAGTTAAACAATAATTCCCCATTCTCTAAGATCCCAGCCCCTATTAATTACTATTCTATTTTTACTCTCTCTGATTTTTAAATACTTCATATAGGTGGAATTAAACATTTTTTCCTTTTGTGTCTGACTTATTTCACTTAGCAAAATGTCTTCAAGGTTCATCCATGTTGTAGCATATGTCAGAATTGTGTTTCTTTTTAAGGCTGAATAATACTCCATTGTATTTATATACCATATTTTGTTTATCGATTCATCTATCAATGGACATTTAGATTTTTCTTTTTCCTGTTCGCTATTGTGAATAATACTGCTATGAACATGGGTGTATAAATATCTGTTTGAGTCCCTGTTCTTGGATCTTTTGGTATATACCCAGAAGTGGAATTGCTGGATCATATGGTAATTTTACATTTATTTTTTTTTAAGAACCACCATACTGTTTCCCACAGGAACTGTACCATTTTACATTCCCACCAGCAATGAGCAAGGGTTCCCTTTTCTCAACATCCTTACCAACAATGTTGTCTTTTTGTATGTGTGTGTTGTTGTTTTTATGTGTGTGTGTATAATAATGACCATTTTGACGGGTGAGTTGATATCTCATTTTGGTTTTGATTTGTATTTTTCTGGTGACTAGATATCGAGCTTTTTTTCATATACCAGTTGATAAGAATTTCTGTTATATCCTTTCTTTTCTGCGCCCCTTCCTTCTTAGCTTCCTTCTGGATTTTTCTTACTATTCTACCTATTGGTAAAATATTGTACTCCAGGATTCTCTCCCTTGGCCCATAGCTTCAGCTACTTCCCCGTATACTGATGGGTCTTCAAATCTTCCCCAAGTCATAGGCCCATATACCCAATAATCTTTTGAAGATAATGTAACTAAAATATCCTATCAGTCTTTCCTTAATACCTTTCTTAGCCTAGTCCAGTGGTCGGCAAACTGCGTCTCACAAGCCACATGTAGCTCGCAAGCTGCGGTTTCCCCTCTGTTGACTAATGAGTTTGCCGACCACTGGGATAGGGGCTTAATCACAAGGAACAACAACAGCCTGTAATTATTGGAATCGAGTCTCAACCCCAAAGTGATTTCTTTGGTTAAGATTCATATTATCATTTACCAGTATCATTAGAGTTTATGCCTCAGTGGAAAACAGAATATGAATCATATTGACTTACAATTATTTAATTACATGAAGAGAGGACTGATTTCTCCCCCACAACCAACGGCACGCGCATGCACACACACACACACGCACAAAATATCTCTCTATATCTTATTCTAAAACCTTACATAGTGCCTGGATCATGGTAGAAACTCAATAAGTATTTATAGAATTAATCATAAACAATAAAGGAATTTAAAAGGTAACACATATAGAATTCCCCAAAAGCAAGGACAGATTCATAAGAATAATGGTTAATAAATGTTTGCTCAAAAGTTAAGTGACTTTTTCCATCCGTGTGCTACTTTTAAGGCTTCAAAGCCTTAGAATGATCATTCTGGAACACATGAAAGGTGGCTGGGACATGGAGTGAGCAGGCTCTGGCTACATGGTCCAGGTAAAAGGAACAGGACCCTGAGTAACAAGCTGAATGGGCATGATACTGCAGAATATCAACCAAAACAGATTAGAAATGGCAGAAGAGAAGGAGTCAGGATAGCAGATGTCTTAGATTCCTCAGAATTGCTAGTCTTTTTATTTTTTATTTTTATTTTATTTTATTTCAGAGAGGAAGGGAAAGGGAGAGAGAGAGAGAAACATCAATGATGAGAGAAAATCATTGATCTGCTGTCTCCTGCACACCCCACACTGGGGATTGAGCCCGCAACCCAGGCATGTGCCCTTGACCGGAATCGAACCTGGTACCCTTCAATCCACAGGCCAACGCTCTGTCCACTAAGCCAAACCGGCTAGGGCACTAGTCTTATTTTTAAAAGTGGAACTAAAGTAGGTAAATAAACAACTTGTACATTTCCCTGTATACTTAAGATCAAAAAGGTAAATAATGTAAAGTGAAAAAATATATATTTTCTATTCTGATAATTTTTCCCTCAATATCCCCTCCCCTCCTATTTTCCTCCTATAATTCCACTCCTGTCACCCAGCCAGCTTTGCATTCGCCCTTGCAATTCGGACCAGGCATTGGGTTTTTCCCAAAGAGCTTTTCATGATCTCACTTGGAGCAAAGTGCCCCCAGTGTGCTCCCACTTTAATTTATCTTTCTCATGGTGTGTTGAATGTGTCCTCACAGCTCTGCAGCTCCCTTTAGACCCTGAGCTCCTTACCTCTGTTTCCAGCACCTGAGACAGGCCTTTGCATACATGTTTTTAAATAAAAATGCTAGAGCTTAGTTAAGATCTAAATGCATAATATATGAAAATAGCCTTCTTTGTTATTTATGAATAATGGAAGCCTAAAAGGGTATGAAATTGTGCCTAGATTTTATCAATTTTTCATTCCTATTTCAGAAGTCAAAGAAATCAACTTTTTATTGCAAGTGGTCCTGTAATCTGAAAGACAAGGATTCATTTTCACAGTGTTGGCCTGAAAAGTTCTCTAATGAAGAGAACTGAGTACAAGTTGCCCTACAGCATGATAATCTTGACTGCAGAGGTAGAAAAACTGAAGACAATTTGATTTTCTTTTGAGGGGAGAAAAGAAACAGTTGCCTGAGTATACAGTTCTTTTTACACTCAAAGCTCTTTTGGTTGCCTGTGAGAGCTGAGGAAATTACACTTTGAGAATTGAACTTTAGAATGCTGTGTAGAGGGTCATAGAATGAGTGGAGAATATGCAATTGAAAAACAAATTTCTGACTTAATGTGTAAGATAGTTTCCCAAAAGACTTTTTGAAAGCTCCCTTAAAAAAGGAAAAGGAGAAAGTATTTGAAGTTTTTTTCCTGGCTTTTAGCACGAAAGTGTCTTTGTTCCATTTACCAGTTGTTTTGTGGTACCTCAAGGATGTAGCTTTGAATTTTTAGGTTCTTTAGTGGAAGATTAAAGTAAGGCACTTGTTCCTCTTTAATTCCTTTTTTTCTGTGTGATAGACAAGATATTTTACACAAGCCTTTAATTCTCTGTGCTCATAAAAGAGCAATTTAATCTTATCTGTAATTTTCTAGGAATAGAATATAATCAATAAAAAACAACAACAAAAAATGTGGTAACCTGAGTCTAATGTACAGGGTTAGGTGGAGAATGATAGAGGATGAAGTTGCATATCATGGATAGCCTCTTATGATCAGCAAGGACGATTCTCACCGTTTTGTGGCATGCTTGGATTGAGGTTTTAGATTAAATGAGTCATTCTGTTGGGTCATTATATTAAGCCATTCTAAATAGGCGGTTTGGAAGATGAGACGAAAACCAGTCATTAAAGTCACCCAGGATGATGGTCAGACCTAGAGAGAGATCAAACCAAGTGTAGAAGTTTTCATAAACATAAGGGACTGGACAGAATTTTGGTAGATGACCTAAGGGGCAGATGCAGGAGTTTAGTCTGGCAAAGTTTTGGTGAGCCATTTGAATTCTGACCTTGTCTCAACTCTGTGGTAGGTGGGATATGAAAGAATCAGCAGTCATACTTACCTGGCAGGGGAGATACCATGATCATGAAGGTGGTTTTCCCAGGGCGAGGCTTATCCATTGCACTCCGGATGTGCTGACCCCTGCGATTTCCCCAAATGTGGGAAACACGACTGCATAATTTGTGGTAGTGGGGGACTGCGTTCGCGCTCTCCCCTGAAAAAAAAAAAAAAAGAAAGAAAGAATCAGCAGTCTCCACTTGAGAGGAATGCAGGGCAAATGGTGTCTTTGTGGGAGAGCCAAATTTCAGTTCAGTAAGAATGTACAGGATGCATTTAATGAAGAGGTTACCATGGAACAGAGTCTACAGAATTGTACGTCAGTTAATATTTTTCAAAGCCTTTTGCTTGTACCTTCTACTGTACAGTTTTTCCTTTTATTATACCATCACCATTGAGATTGATTTACTCATTGAAGTAATATCTATGAACACCTATTATGCCAGGCTTAATGCTAGATAACAAAATGTAGAGTGGTGAGTATGTTAAGTTCTTTTTTTTTAACATTTTTTTAAAATATATTTTATTGATATTTTACAGAGAGGAAGGGAGAGGGATAGAGAGTTAGAAACATCGATGAGAGAGAAACATCGATCAGCTGCCTCCTGCACACCTCCTACTGGGGATGTGCCCGCAACCAAGGTACATGCCCTTGACCGGAATCGAACCTGGGACCCTTCAGTCCGCAGGCTGACGCTCTATCCACTGAGCCAAACCGGTTTCGGCAAGTTCTTGAAATATGTACAGGATGTGTAGCAGTCATGTTAGGTATGAATTAGAATGGTGTGGAGTATTTGGGAATAGATGAATATCTTAGTTTTTTTAGGGAAGTTTTAGAGCCTTTGCAAGTAGAACTGAGCCTGTTCTTTGAATTAAAGAAAGAAGAAAATTGGTCCAAATAGCAATCTATTCTGTAGATGTCAAAAACTTCCTGTTATAGTCTCCCATTATAATAGGACACATAAGCATGACAAGATCCCTACAATGGATTTCTCATTTGCAATGAGAGAACAAGGGAGTTCTCAACCTCCCAGGCATTCTAATTTGGGACCTAGACTAATAATTTTTTAATAGTGACCTTTTTTGCTCAGTAGTTAGTTATTCACTTATTTGGCATATTTTTGCCGAGTGTGTCAGCATTGTACTGTATGCTAAGAATATAACAGAAAACAAGATAGATGGGGCGGGGGAGGGGGTGTCTTGGTCTCATGGAGTTTATAGGCATTATAGAGAACTTATTCTGTGCCAGGCACTTACATGTATCCTCTATAACCTCTGACAACCCTTCTAGATACAGGATAATGTCCAATTTTATAAATGAAGAAATCGGGACCAGGGAGGTTGGAATTAGCCAGCCTCAGCATTCCCAGGACAAACTGGTGTGAAGCACATGCAACACACCTGCCACCTCAATGCCTCCCACATATGCTGAGGGCCACTGCCTGCATCTTGTCAGGTGTTAATGTGGGAGCAGGAAAGAAACAAAACCCAATTTTCAGGGAGAAAACAGTACATCGAATCACAAAATTAACACTAAAACTCCAGTAGAAAAATGAGTAAAGGAAAAGAACAATTCACGTTTAAAAAAATAATTCAAATAGCTAATGCAAAACATTCAATTTCAGTTGCCAACAAATAAATGAGAATTGAAATAATGAGCCCTAGCCGGTTTGGCTCAGTGGATAGAGTGTCAGCCTGCAGACTGACGGGTCCTGGGTTCGATTCCAGTCAAGGGCACATGCCTGGATTGTGGGCTCGATCCCCAGTGTGGGGTGTGCAGGAGGCAGCTGATCAATGATTCTCTCTCATCATTGATGTTTCTATCTCTCTCCCTCTCTTCTTCTCTGAAATCAATAAAAATATATTAAAAATAAAAAAATAATGAGATACTGTTATCACCTATTCAAATAAAGCATGTATTTTTATGGTAATATTCTGTATATGAGTGAAGTGGTCTCTAGGGTATTGATATTAGAAGCATACTAAATATCCATTCTAGAAAACAGTATTTTTCAAGAATCTTAAAATGTTTATACCTTTAACTATGTAGTTACATTTCTAGGTGTCTGTCCTCAAGAAAGAGCTAGAAATGCAGAGCACATTATTTTTAAACATGTTTGTCACATTGTTGTTTGCATTAGGGAAAATTTGAAAATAAATTAAAACCATTGTTGTTGACATAATGTTATACTATCATTAAAAAGCATTATTTTGTAGCTTATTTGATTGATATAGAAGATGTTTTCAAGAAACATTAAATTTAAAAAAAAAACAGTGTAAAACTATATGTAATACCACAATTGTATAAAAGACAGTAGGTATATGTGTACATGTATAAATATATTAATTCAGAATACCTTAATAAACTAGAAAGAATAAAAATATTAAGAATGGCTATCTGATTTGTAACTGCACATTATTGCCAAATTCTCTAAAATGAGCTTCTATTACATGTATGATTTTTTTATAAAGAAATAAAGAAAAAATTTTTTTTACCTTCTTTGTTTGACATGTATATGTGGAATAGAACTTGAGGTAGAATAGAAATTGTCAAGAAGTGATTCCAGCCCTACCTCATTTAGCTCAGTGGATAGAGCATTGGCCTGCGGACTTAAGGGTCCCAAGTTCAATTCCTGTCCAAGGGCACATGCCCACGTTGCAGGATCAATCCCCAGTAGGGGGCATGCAGGAGGCAACCGATCAGTGTTTCTCTCTCATCATTGATGTTTCACCTCTCTCCCTCTCCCTTCCTCTCTGAAATCAATAAAAAATATATTTTTTTAAAAAAGAAGTGATTCCAACTCATTTCAAGACTTCTTAGTAGAAAACACATTCCGTTCCCTAATTAAACAATAATAAAAGCAAAAATCATGTTATTTTTTTTATTTGTTTTATAATTAAGGTTAATATGAGATCAAATTTGTATAATTTAAGTTCTAGATGTATTTCAGTTGTCCAGTTTTAAAACACACTGATGTAACAGTAGTACTTGTGTCTTTATAGATTTTACAACTGCCTACAACATGCTTTGGAAAGAGAAAGAATTACTGACTTACATCCCAAAGAGAAAATCATCAAGAAAAATAATTCATATTCTCATAAGAAAAAAAGAAACCGAGAAAAAGCATGTGGCAAATGTATTACTGAAGACAATGTTAAAGAACTTGAAAATGACGATGATCCTGGAGTCAATGTTACTATCTTCCCTGAAGATTACTGAGATTTGGTTCTACAGTGTCTTTGGTAGAATAATGTTTTCTAATAATTATTACAAAGCTGCTCTTTATAAGAGTATTTTAGTTTATTGAATGTATCAGAAAAGCAAGATTTAATTTTTCTCTATATTTTAGAGACACCCATCTTATAAACATAGATGCCTTTTTAAAATAGCTGTGTATAATATTTGCTCATTAAGTACTATCTTTTAAATTACAGAAATTCATTACAAAAATAAAATTATGATTGTCAGTACATCTCTTCTTTGAAGTTTTAATTTCTACTTCTGCAAAACAACTATCATATCCTTTCAAGAAAACCTGAACATTAGGAATATTTGAGTAAAAATTATAACAAAATTTAACTAATTTTTAACATTGCACCTCAGAATCATCTGTAGATTATGAAAATATACAGAAAGGACCTGAGAATCTCCAGGGACAGTTAGCACGTGATTTTTTTTTTATAGCCTCAAGTGCTTTAATTGTCAACTACAGGCTAATAACCCTGTGAGCATTCCCAGCTTTCTGTTCAAGCCATCTCACCCATTCCAGCAGCCTTCACTTCTGAAACACTCCCAGCTCTCCTGCCCTGCCGGGACTCATGTCCAGCTAACTACTGAGCCTCTTCAGTAGAGCTGTTACTTGATGGAAGTTTTTGTTCCTTTCCTGGTTTTTTGGCTAGAAAGAGTAAGCTTTTATTGACTTTTCCTTCTTTTTCTGAGCCCATTGGCATTTCTGGTTGCCGGCTTTTTCAGTGTTGGGGGTATGCACGGCAAAAGGAAAACCCAGTGAACTCTGTGTTGCTTTTCAGGTCCTGTGATCTTTAGCTGGACCTCCTTCCTCTCCAGCTTTTAGAGTCATCTTCTTTATAAAATGTTGAGTTTTTAGTGGCACTTAGTGGAAGGAACAGGAAAAAGTATACATACGCCATCTTCCCAGAATCAGAAGTCTATGTATTTTTTTTTAATATATTTTATTGATTTTTTACAGAGAGGAAGGAAGAGGGATAGATAGTCAGAAACATCGATGAGAGAGAAACATCGATCAGTTGCCTCTTGCACACCTCCTACTGGGGATGTGCCCGCAACCAAGTTACATGCCCTTGACCGGAATCGAACCTGGGACCTTTCAGTCCGCAGGCTGATGCTCTATCCACTGAGCCAAACCGGTTTTGGCATATGTATTTTTAAATTACTGCTAATATCATGTCAGGTATGGTTGAGGACATGAACCCAGCCACATAGCCACAGATTCCTTTATTCAGCTCTGCTCCCATCTCCCAGCTGGCATGCTTGGCTGCTCTAGCTTTAGGCTTCTGGAGCCTCCACCCTAAAACAGAAGGAAGTGCCTAGAAGTCTGTTTGCTATCCCCCTGCCTTGACACCAACCACCTCACAGCCAAGAATGACAAACGCAGAGCTGCACATGATGACTTCATTGACTAGATAGGGGATGAACTTGGACGTGCACTTGCCATCTGAGCTCCGAGCAGCATCAGGCTGAGGCTGGGACTTCACCCGAATCCTATCACATGTTTTCTATTCGCTGATTCATTTCTCCTGGGAGCTTCTGATTAATCCATCACTTCCAATGGTGTCTTCTGGAAGAACATGACTTAAGACAGGTGTTGAGATTATGTTGGATATATTTAAAAAAGTGATGGCATACACTTATTTGAAAGAGTTGCTGTTTTAATATGCTAGAAGTAATATTTTTGGTATTTAGACTTAACACTGTAAACATAATGCAAATTTATGATGTTAAGCACATGATTTTGAAAATTCTTTTTGGGCAGTATCTATTGAGGATCACTTTTATAATACATCCTATATAATAAAAGCCTAATATGCTAAGTGTCTGGTTGTCCAGTTGGCCGTTCAACTAATCAAAGTGTAATATGCTAATGATATGCTAAGGCCGCTCAACCGCTTGCTATAATGTGCACTGACTACCAGGGGGCAGATAGTCGACCTGTAGGTTAGCTTGCTGCTGGGGTCCAGCCAATCAGGACCAAGCAAGATGGGCCAGACATGCCCTGGAGCCCTCCCGCAGTCTCTCCCTGGCTGGCCAACCTCTCATGTCCCTCTCTGGCCCTGATCGTGCACCACTGGGGTCCCTTGGCCTGGCCTGTGCCCTTTCGCAATCCAGGACCCCTCACGGGATGTCAGAAAGCCAGTTTCAGCCTGATCCCGCAGGCCAGGCTGAGGGACCCCACTGGTACATGAATACGTGCACCGGGCCTCTAGTACTCTTATAAGAACCTAGATGTGGGAATAATGGATACTAGGTGAGGGAGTACTACAAGTCCAATCAAGGAGATACCATATCATTTAGGTCGTAAAGAACAAGAGACAGGTTCACTTGACAGAGAAATAAAAAACAAACAAACAAACAAATAAATAAATAAATTTTAAAAAACCTCTTGCAGACAGAGGAATGTGTAACAATCAATGCACCTAACAGCATGATGTATATTCAGTGACATAAAGATTCCAGGAAAACAAATACAGCATATAGTATGAAATCAGTGAAGCTGCTTGAAGCCCAATGGTGAAGCGTTGGGATCTAGGGAGGAGGTAGACTGGTGTTTCCTAAACAGGGCTGTGCATCAGAATTACCCAGGGTAAGATGGTGCATGGGGGGTTGTGTTCTAATCTAAACCACTGACTTCCAGGTCCTACCCTGTATCTCTCAAGCCAGAATCTTCAATCCAGAGTCCAGAAATTTTTATTTATTTATTTATTTATTTATTTATTTAATATTTTTATTGATTTCAGAGAGGAAGGGAGAAGGAGAGAGAGTTAGAAACATCAATGATGAGAGAGAATCTTTGATCAGCTGCCTCCTGCACACCCCCTGTTGGGGTTTGAGCCCACAACCCAGGCATATGCCCTGAGCAGGAATCAAACATGACTGCCTGGTTCATAGTTCAATGCTCAACCACTGAGCCATGCCAGCCGGGTGAGAAACCTTTATTTTTTTAAACAACTAATCTAAGTGATTTTGATAAAATTAGACCAGCATTCTTAGAATCCACCGGTAACAGACTTAATCCTGAAAATCCTGAAAAAAATCTTTCAAGATTTTTTATTTATTTATTTTTTTATCTTTATTTTTAATTATTATTTTTTAATTATTATTAATTTCTTTATTGATTAAGGTATCACATATTTGTCCTCATCCCCTCATTCCTATCCCAAACCCCTCCCCACGCATGCCCCCACGCCCCTGTTGTCCGTGACCACTGGTTATGCTTATATGCATGCATACAAGTCCTTTGATTGATCTTCCCCCCTTACCCCCACCCTCCCCTACCTTCCCTCTGAGGTTTGACAGTCTGATCGATGCTTCCCTGTCTCCGGGTCTGTTTTTGTTCATCAGTTTAATTACAAAAAAGGTAACATGACTAGAAGTTGCAATGTATCTATGAAGGCTAAACAGGAGCTTCCGAAATATTAATTAGTTAAGTGGCTGTCCATATCCTTAGGTCTAAGGCAGCTGCCAGGAGGAATGGCAGCCTGCACAGCTGTGTAAGTTGAACTCTGCACAACTCCAGGAGGGGACATTCCCCATTGATGACAATATGAATGACACCCCATGAACTTGTGCAGTGCACATTCCTATATACTAACATATACAGCAGTCCTGCCAGAAGGGAATTGGGCCAGGAAAGAAATCCTATAGTCTTAATATTCTTAGAATGTCTGGAACATTTCTCCTAATTTCATGAATAGAATATGGAAAAACCTGCAGTGCAGGTAGATGGAAAAAGAAGAGAATTTAAAAATAAGTCCTACCTACATAGGGACTATAGGAAAAGTGTTGGGGTGGGGTTGGGGAAGGGCGTTCTGTGGTAGAATGACTATACATTCTGCTGTTTAGAAATATGTCTAAAGGGCTCATAATTCAGTGACTTTCCTTCACTCATTTAAACTGATCCCTGAGGGACCTATGTATCCCAAAGTTCTATAACCTGAGTATATGCCTGAGAATCTGGAAGAGGGGAGCTGCCTCCTAATCCCTTTACCTAGGGTAACCTCTTAGGTTAGTAGCAAAGAGAGACCACGTGCTGGTCATCAAACCAAGGAGATATTGAATCCCATTCATTCCTTAGCATCCCCAAATATAGTTTATTTATATGTTCAATCCACATGTCTTATCAAAAATAATAATTGCAAGTGAGAAATTTAGTAAAAATTTACTATATAAGATCTTATTAAGAAATACCTTCTGGTTTATTTTCATTGTTGGTCTACCCCAAACTAAAAGAATTTTTTTTTCTTCCCCTAGGATGGAGGCAAGCATTTTTATTCCTAGGGCCTTGTTTCTCCATTTCTCTATATCATCTATGAATTAACTACAGTTAAATCTTGAACAATGCAGGTCTTAGGGGCACCAACCCCCTGCACAGTCAAAATTTGAATATAATTATTGACTCCTCAAAAACTTAAATACTAATAGCCTACAGTTGACTGGAAACTTACCAACAACATAAATAGTAGATGAACACATATTTTATATGTTATATGTATTATATATTTTAACTTACTAGAGGCCCGGTGCACAGAATTCATGCACTCGGGGGTGGGGGGTTCCTCAGCCAGGCCTGCACCCCCTTGCAGTTGGGGAGCCCTCAGAGGATGTCTGACCGACGGCTTAGGCCCGCTCTCTGTCGGTCAGACATCCTTAGCGCTACCGTGGAGGTGGGAGAGGCTCCTGCCACCACCGCTGCACTTGCCAGCCATGAGCCTGGCTTCTGGCTGAGCAGTGCTACCCCTGTGGGAGCACACTGACCACCAGGGGCAGCTCCTGCATTGAGCATCTGACCCTGGTGGTCAGTGTGCATCATAGCGACTGGTTGTTCTGCCATCAGGCTGAAACCTGATCTCCAACATCCCCTGAGGGGTCCTAGATTGCTAGAGGGCACAGGCCAGGCCAAGGGATCCACTGGTGCATGGATCCCTTGGCCTGGCCTGGGATGGATGTGGGAGGTTGGCCAGCTGGGGAGGGACTGCAGGAGGGCTCCAGGGTATGTCCAGCCCATCTCGCTCAGTCCCAATTGGCTGGATCCCAGCAGCAAGCTAACCTACCGGTCAGAGCGTCTGCCCCCTGGTGGTCAGTGCATACCATAGTGAGCGTTTGAGCAGCCTTAGCATGTCATCAGCATATTATGCTTTGATTAGTTGAACGGCCGACTGGGTGACCAGACACTTAGCATATTAGGCTTTTATTATATAGGACTAGAGGACTGGTGCATGAAATTTGTGCATGGGGGGGGGGGGTCCCTCAGCCCAGCCTGCACCCTCTCGCAATCTGGGACGCCTTGGGGGATGTCCGACTGCCAGTTTAGGCCCGATGCCACATCAGGCCTAAACCGGCAGTCGGACATCCCTCTTGCAATCCAGGACTGCTGGCTCCTAACTGCTCGCCTGACTGCCTGCTTGATCACCCCTAACTGCCTCTGCCTGCCTGCTTGATCACCCCTAACCACTTGCCAGCCTGCCTGATTGCCCCTAACCACTCACCTGCCTGCCTGATTGCCCCTATCTACTCTGCCTGCCTGCTTGCCCCTAACCACTCGCCTGCTTGCCTGATTGCCCCTAATTGCCTCTGCCTGCCTGCCTGATCACCCCTAACTGCCTTGGCCTCAGCTCCCGCCACCACAGCATCGTTCAGAATGACGTCCAGAAGGTCGTTCGGCTGTCTGGTCTAATTAGCATATTATGCTTTTATTATTATAGATAATAAAGTATGCTAGAGAAAAGAAAATGTTATTAAGAAAATGATAAGAGGGAATACATTTACACTATTTATTGAAAAAAAATCCACACATAAGTGGAACCATGTTTTTCAAAGGATCACTTGTAGTTTTGTGTTCTAGAAGAGAAAAAAAAAGTTGTCAAATTTGTTGAGAAATGGTGATGGAAACTAAGAAACATGCTTTTGTTTTTGAAATTCTGAGCCAAGGTCATAAACTAGTGGCCAAGGGATGGCCAAGCAGATGTGTTTTGTTTGGCCCACACAGAGGGTATTTTTCCTAATTGAGCCAATTATTTTAAAATATGATGATTTCATGTTTTTAAGTACATCTCTAGCTTTTCTTTAAAAATTGGAAGATCTGACTACACTAGATCCACATGACAACACTTAGCAGAGCCAAGTACTGGCTGTCCCTTTGGACAAGGCTTGTTTTCCTGCTCAGGACAGTCGCAGCACCCCCCACTGGCTCCCTGACTTACCTGCTGCAGTCATTCCACCTTCAAAGCCTGGTCTTGTGGGCACCAGTGTTAGCTACTCCTGGTTAGAACTTTGGGGAGAATGAAACTATATCATGACTTTGGTACATTATACAATAAATGTTTGAGAAGGACTGGCTACATACTTTGCAAAGGCCAGTTCAAAGTGAAAATGTGGGACCCCTTGTTAAAAAATTGTTTCAAGAATTACAAAATGACAATGCAGCATTAAGTCAAGTGGGGGGCACGTCTAAGCATAAAGCCAGGAAAGAAATCCTATAGTCTTAATATTCTTAGAATGTCTCAAACATTTCTTCTAATTTCATGAATAGAATATGGACTCTTAGAATCCATAGGTTATGCACCCATGAAGCCAGCCATGTTTCTCATCAAACTTTTATCTACTAGTTTTGCCATCTAGCCACAATTTTTGTCTGAATCAGCTATTACTGTGATGACTTTGCTGGCAAAATAGCAAGTTACTATTTTCATTATTCCTTCTACATTTACTAATTGACATTCTACAGGGTCTATAGGGTGTCCCAAAAATGTATACACACCTTAACAGCGGATAGCTCAATTTTGAAAATGAAACGTATTTTAATAAACACTGCTTTTAAAATTATTCAAAGTGGAGGAGAAACCAAGATGGCGGCATAGGTAAGCACCTAAACTGCTGCCTCGCACAACAATTTCAAAACTACAACTAAAAGACAGAACAGACACCATCCAGAACCACAGGAAAGCTGGCTGAGTGAAAATTCTACAACTAGAAGGAAAGAGAAAAGCTCACAGAGAATTGGAGGTATGGCAAAGGGTCTTTGTGCGTGCAGAGAGGAAGGGTGGCTGAGAGCCTGGCTGACTTTCTCTGGCGGAAGGGGGAAGGAAGCCCCCGAACACACTGAACCCCAGTTCTGACTGCACTGAACCCCAGTTCCAGGAGAGCCCCTGGGGACCCACGCTCTTGTGGGGGGAATCTGGACTCTCGGGCGGAGACTCGGGAGCTGGGGAAGGCAGAGGTCTGAAGGCACGCACGTGCCAGTGCGCACAAAGGCTGCAGAGATTGCCACAGGCTTTCCCTAGTGGAAGGGAGTCAGAAGCTCCTGACTGTGCTGAGCTCCAGTTCTGACTGCACTGAACCCCAGTTCCAGGTGAGCCCCTGGGGACCCACGCTCTTGTGAAGGGAATCTGGACTCTCAGGCAGAGACTCAGGAGCTGGGGAAGGCAGAGGTCTGAAGGCGCGCGTGCGCGCAAGGGCAAGGCTGATGGGAAGCCAAGACTGTCTGCTCCGCCCTGAGACTCCACCCCATCCAAGCTGAGCACAGAGGCTATTGCAGTTTGGCAAGTCTAATCCTATAAGGCTGTCTCCAGCACCGAACTTCTCCCAGCATAGACACAGCTGATCCTTACAGCCAACTGGCCTGGAGGTCAATTCCTCCCAGTGATACCAACAACAATCAAGACTTAATTACAACAAGGCTGTACACACAGTCCACAAAGGGGTGCACCAAGAGTGTCCACCTCAGGTTAACTGGGGAGGCAGACCCACTGGGCCATATAGGAAACCTAGCACACAAATCTACCCTACCAACTCAGGGAAGCAGTGAAAATGTGGCATCAAAGAAACAGATCACAAATGAAAGAAATGGAGGAAAACAAACGACTGGATATAGAATTCAAAACCACGGTTATAAGGCTTTTCAAGAATATCCTAGAAAAGGCCGATAAATATAACGAGACCCTCGAAGATATGAAAAAGGACCAACTAGAAATTAAACATACACTGACTGAAATAAAAAATATTATACAGAGACCCAACAACAGACTAGAGGAACACAAGAATCAAGTCAAAGAATTGAAATACAAAGAAGCAAAAAACACTCAACCGAAAAAGCAAAAAGCAAAAAAAAAAAAAAATCCAAAAAGTTGAAGATAGTGTAAGAAGACTCTGGGACAACTTCAAGTGTACTAACAACATCAGAATTATGGGGGTGCCAGAAGAAGAGAGAGAGCAAGATACTGAAAACCTATTTGAAGAAATAATGACCGAAAACTTCCCCCACCTGGTGAAAGAAATAGACTTACAAGTCCAGGAAGCACACAGAACCCCAAACAAAAGGAATCCAAAGAGGACTACACCAAGACACACCATAATTAAAATGCCAAGAGCAAAAGACAAAGAGAGAATATTAAAAGCAGCAAGAGAAAAACAGTTAGTTACCTACAAGGGAGCACCCATATGACTGTCAGCTGATTTGTCAACAGAAACTATGCAGGCCAGACGGGAGTGGCAAGAAATTTTCAATGTGATGAATAGCAAGAACCTACAACCAAGATTACTCTACCCAGCAAAGCTATCATTCAGAATTGAAGGGCAGATAAAGAGCTTCACAGATAAGAAAAAGCTAAAGGAGTTCATCACCACCAAACCAGTATTATATGAAATGCTGAAAGGTATTCTTAAAGAAGAGGAAGAAGAAAAAAGTAAAGATAAAAATTATGAACAACAAATACATATCTATCAACAAGTGAACCTAAAAATCAAGTGAATTAAAACCTGAGGAACAGAATAATCTGGTGAATATAATAGAATCAGGGGCATAGAAAGGGAGTGGACTGATAATTCTCAGGGGGAAAGGGGTATGGGGGGTTCATGAAGAGACTGGACAAAAATCATACACCCATGGATGAGGACAGTGTGGGGGAGGTAAGGGCAGAAGGTGGGGTGGGAACCGGGTGGAGGGGAGCTATGGGGGGAAAAAGGAGAAACAATTGTAATAATCTGAATAAAGATTTATTAAAATAAAAAAAATTAAAAAAATAAAATTATTCAAAGTGTGTGTATACATTTTTGGGGACACCCTATATTCATAGAGAAAGCTTCCCCTTTCCCGGGTATGTGTGTAATCAGTATGGACTCATGGACTCTTATTTTATTCATTGGCTCTAATTCATGCTCTCATTCTTTATGTGAATGCTTCTACTGTCCCAGATGGGGACAGTGGGAGTCACTTCAAATTGGCTCCTGTGCTCTTTTCATGCCCCCTTCAGGTTTGAGCATTTCCTTATTATTTCATACAAAATGTTCGAGGTTCGGCCCAGCCATAGAAAAAGTGGAAGAGCTTTCATTCCTTGTATTGAGAAACCATGTTCTGAACTCTAGGTGTGTTTAGGACAGCAAGTTTATTTTTTAAATAATTATGAAATGATTTATCAGTGTATAATAGTCAGTATGTGTTAATTATTCAAAAGTTGGATCTTGCAGTTTACATGACCCATAAGATATGTTGATATAAATGACATCTAAAATTGTCTACTAAGTTCATTTCTCTGTGATGTATCAGCAGGAATGTTCATATAATTCCACAGAAATGCTGTCTCCTTATAATTAATTTAATGAATTCCTTTGTTCCTCAGCTTTTCAGGACTCAATACTACCTATTTTACAGGATATGGTGAGACTTAAATAAACTGTTCTTAAACCCTTGAAGAAAAGCACTGTGTAGAGATCAAGAAATTCTGGCTCATTTCATTTTACTTAACAATTGCCAATAACTTATTCAAACTGCCTGTTAACGTTGCAGCTAATTTGTACTAATAGTTTAAAATGAGGCAAAAGCAAATTAGTAAGTCACGTGAACTAGCCAATGTTTCCCACAGCAACAGGCATGTAATCAAATTGAAGATTAAGTTATTAGTTCTATAAAGGGTAAAGAAAGAGAATTCCCAAACACACGGTCTAGCTTTTTCACAAGCACCCACCAGGTGGCAGAGCACTACACACAGTGGACCCGGCAGAGCAGCTAGAGCTAGAGCCTCATTTAAGACTGGGGCGGTTAAGTGTGGGCTTTGGTTTGATTTATTTTCTTTATAAAACCAATTCCAGAATACCTTAATATTTCAATTTTTAACTGCTGTTTAGAAAAAAAGATTTCTTCCACTTATTCTTCTAAAAAATGAAGTCATGTTATGTCAAATTATATTTTCATCACTTGGCATTTTAATAAAGCCCACATATCCGGAAGTTTTCACCTTTGTTGTTCCAGTATGCCAGAAAAATTATAGTCTATCTAATTATAGTATAAAATAAAAGAAATATTTGGAACAAACTTTACTTCAAATTTTAGTAAGTTTGAGTTTAAAATCTATATGTAGTTAGAATTGTCATATCTTTAAGTATTTCAAACATAAATAAAATGTATGTATACAGAATTCATAACAAACATCATTTTTTTACAAATTCAAAAGGTGAATCTATACATTGATTGTGTACAGGCCTCTAAGGAAACTGCTACCTCCCTCTGTACATGTGTATGAAATCTACAGGTGTCCTAGAAAAAGAGTGAGTAATTGTAGTGAAATTGATCAGGATTATAGAGTTCCATGTCAAATTTTTTCTTTAGAATTTTGAATGTTGCTATTCCTCATGCTGTTATGTTTGTTCTTTATGTTAAATATAATGTTCAATACTTAGACAAGTCATTATAAAATTTAAATATCTACATTCAATCACCAAGTCTGTAATATATAATTCACTGCTATTGGTTTAAAACAATCATTCTAACATTGATGTTCACTGATTCAGATGACAACGTATTCTTCATTTTATACAACTGTTGACAGATTATTTTGAATCCCTTGATTTTGAGGGACTTTTATGACACTGAATTTTCTTTAGGATCATGTATGTAAAATGTAAATAGTACACTTTCAATTTAGAGAGCCATGATGAGGATTTCAAAATACAGTACAGCTGCATACTTAAGGCGACAATTGTGGTTTGGTGGTGAAAAAGTAGAGGTGAATTAAGAGAATCTGGAAGTGAACGCTGGTAGGAAACAGTGTCCCTTAATACAAAGATAAAGATAATCAAATGCTGAGAAATTTTAACCATTTGTTTTCCAGCTACTGCTAGTGTGTATTAGATGCAGTGGCAGTAACTTCCGGTTTATCCCTGTAATCTCTAGTTTACACTTTGCACTTGAAAAACAAAGGGGCATTTTTTCTTAAATATTCCATTTGTGTTTTCACTTACAAACTTCTGGAGGTACTTGGCATGTGTTCCTCCATGAACTTACATTTTTTTTTCTTGCTTGGATATCCTTTTTGGATCCTAAACTTAAGTGTTTCCCCAGACTTCTCTATAATGCACTCTAAGCAAATCAGTCCTCTAAATGAGAAAATACTATTTGTGGGAACATTCTTCTACTGCAGGAATGAAGAATGGTTCTTTAAAAGGGTTGCATTTTACAAGCCATATTGATAGTCCCATCTTTTCTCTCTTTCCATATTTTTAAAGCTGGAAAGCTCCATCTGATGCCTTAACCCTTGGCTGGTCGGTCAGCAGGCTGCTGCCCTGTTGATGTTGAGCAATCTAAATACAGAAATGAGCATATAGCTTGCATCAGTTCCAGTATCATGCCTTGTTTCTATGGAAAATGCATGATTTGATTTAATTACATAATCTGTCGTTCTCTTAGACAGGGCTTCCAACAGGGCCAAACAATTCTGAAGCAGGTTTGTCTTTGTCTTTTTTTTTTTTTTTTTAAGAGAGCTAATCAGGAGGGATTTGTGATATTTAAATCACTAAGAGGTAATTATGAATGATTTTGTGCAATTCAAAAGTGAAAAATTCCTCCCCAAAGCCCCAACTCTTTGAGTCTATTTTGTTTTAAAATAATGGAGGTTTGTTGCTTTACTTCCCTTTCACACTAGTGTTGTGCATGGATATCTCAAATCCGAAAATGAAAATATGCTCCTGTAAAGAAAGATGAATAGATTACAAGTGACAATAAAAAATGACACATAATATACCTCTAGAAGGAGAAATTTCCACATGGTGACAGACAAGGGAATTTATTCCATGAAAATAATATTAATAGCGGGTTTTGATACAGAGATTTTTTATTGTTTCTTTACAATCAGAGAAAAAAAAAACGTTTTTCAGAAAACTTTCCATAGTCTGTTGACATGAACATTATTTTTTCCTATTAAAGTAGAAACTAGTAATTACATTTTTTAAATGACACTCTGGTAATTATATATTTTAAATATGAATCTTGATGTTTAATTAGGTCATATGACTGTAATATCAGCTTGCGTTAGCAGCAGATTATCAAATCCTAGCAATGCCTCCTTAGAGAAATGCAAGAAGAAAAGGCTGTTATAATTGTGATACTTAAATAGAATAAACCATAATGCAGTACAGTATTCTTTAACTATTTTAATGTTTACTAACGTTATTGAGTAGTGCAGTTTATTATCATGGCATGTTCTTAGATAATTACTCTGGTGGCAATAAGCACATAGGAATAAGCATGCTGTTTTGTTTTTTTAACCAGGAAAGCTTTCAAATTAAGCACAGAGCAGAATTCAGAATACATATCTGAAAGTGGTGTTGTGTATTTTTATCACACTCAAATACACACATATATATATATTATATGCTTATATATATAATACATAGTAGTAATTTTTCTGAAATTACATTGGGATTGCATATTAGATAAGTAATTTTTATTTTTTAACATATCAGAAATCTCTATTTTATTAACTCTTACTTTCACTTTTTTCTAATTTTCACTATTAAATAATGCAGTGCAAATTGAACCTCTTATTTTTAATATAATTATCTATCAATTTCAATCAATAGTTTCTAAAAAAGCTTAAACATATACCAAGATTTCATACTTTAATGTTTGATCTTACACTTATTACAATGAGTTTGGTTTTTTACTTGCTTTTTGTTCTAATCCCTCCTTTCTTCTATAAACCACACCGACTGGTGTTTACTAGTTTTATTTATTTGGCACAAACACAAGAAAGGTATAATAGAGTTTAGGTATTCACTTTTGAATGCAACCCTCTTTCAGGAGCATTTTTCTTAGTAAAGAGATCCCTTTACAAGGCACGTGTTGTACTTCTTTGATACCTGTGGGAACTGTCTTCCTTAATATTATATTCCTCCCTAAAATTTGCTCTTTAAGATACAAAAGTTAACTGTTAAATAGCTACCAAATTCATTTGTGCAGCTTTAATGATACAAATGCTTTTGAATACTTATGAATTTTAAAGTCTCCTTATAACGTGTCTAATGAATTATACAGTTAAAACAACTTGAGTACTTTTCCATTTAGTCCATAAAAGCTAGGATTTCCTAAATACAGGTAACTTCACTACTCAAGAAGTCTGCCTTGAAATTGTTCCACACACATTGCCCTTGACGATGCTACCAGAATTTTTATTAAAAAATCCTGCCTTTTTCCCCTTGTAGGTATATCTGTTGTAACTCATAGCTATAAATATATGTATTTTGTAATGAGAGAAAATTCCTTTCTGAATGACAAAAATCTAATATTGCTTGAGTGGATGTGAGGATTAGATATTTTATTGAATAGGAAAAATAAAAGAGATTGCTTTTATCATTCACTTTGTGTCTTTTTGTGTTGAATAAAGCAGTTAATTGTATTACAAGCAGTGACAAAATGTGTGTACTAATGTTACTATATTTATAAACAATATTTGGAGCTTATGATTTACTTTAAGAAATCTATTTCCTAACACTAGGGGTCATTTTAGCTTGTGGTAATATTGTGAGATATTTAGTTTTAATGAAAGAGAAGGTCAGGAATATGATATTTCCTAGAAAAGTGCTATCCTGGAAAAGCATTTTCCTGGGCTCAGATCCCTAAATTTTCCCCTAGTTGGACTATGAGTAGATTCCGTTACTTGGTCCAATTTTTAAAATGTCAAAGTGTGCTTTGAGTTTCTTATCTAAAGTTCATTTTTGTTACTTCTACTGAAGTGTTCAGGCTGCTTTTAAGGTTCAGATCCTGTTTTTGTTTGCTATTTAATATTTTGTCAGCTTTTGGGTTTGCTTGGTCCTTTTCTTCAGGACCACGTTCCCATCCTCCTGAGCCTCAGTGAAAGTCTTCCATATTTTTCACTGACTCACAATGTTGTGAAGGATAGCATCCATTAGAATGGACGGTTTTTCCCCACATAACAAAATGAATACTTTCCATTACTATATCTCAGATTTCCCTACTCTGAAAAGTTTTTAAAATTTCAAGCTCCTTCCTGAAAGTACTTTGTGTTCTCTCTTTGGCACTTAATAATACATCAATTCCGTATTTTTTGTGTGAAAATTCACTTTAAGGCCATGGTACTGGACATGAAAGATGATAGAAGGAAATGTATTCTTTTTCAGAGTAGCGTTATGTATTTTAGAATGCACTATAGATTATGTAATGTGAATTATGATTTTGTTTATATTGAATGGAGTGTGTAATTGCAAGCTATAAATCACTTCTGGGTATCTGAAAAATTTAGCCTTCCTACTCTAGTTACACACATAAATAAAGATAGTTGTATTTGTTTTTCTAAATCCAGTTTTAAAAATCTGCTTAAAATCTGTTGTACTTCAGAAAGCATTAGTGTATTCTGTTTAACATTTTCAATTGAAAATCAAAGTATTTCCTTTGATTCAAAACTAGATATATTTTCTGTTTCCAGTGTTTTTAGACCTGGGGAATATACCAAGAGAATGTTATGTTTTCTACTAAAAATGAGTATATAATAAAAATGTCCATTGAGCTTACATTGATATGATAGGGAGTTCCACTTTTTCTCAGAATTATGGCCTGAATTTCCAGACCTGTCGATGATGCTGTTCAGAGCTACGGCTGCGCGGGCCTGTGTGCTGCTCACACAATTGCCCACCTGAAAAGGAAAAGGAAAGAACAATACTGTGTTTTGGTTCTGCTCCTAATTGTCCATTCTGTTCCAAGTAACTGGTCTCCCTGGGGAAAATAAAAGGGACTAAAGTATATTTTTAGTAGATAAAGTTTTAATGTTCTCATACCTAAGGACTAAAGGGTTCTACACTGCAGGGAAGTTTTATTACAAGCTTAGTGGAAAATGGCAAAACATGCAGAAGCAATATTAGTGCTCACACTCTAGGCTTCAAGTTGCACGTTGATGGTTAGCATATCCTATTGCAAAAATCATGGATGTCTGTACTATATGAGGCTAACATGCCACATTCCTAAAAAGCCCATAATTTAAAGTCATTTGGAAGAAGGATGTTGAAAGAATAGGATGTAATGCAAAAGGCGTGGTGGTGGGAGTTTTAACTTAGCCAAGTTTTAACTTAATCTCGGTCTTTTACCAGCTGTGTGACCTTTAGGAAGTTACTACCCTTTCCCAGCGTTTGTTCCCTCACTTACATAATAATGAAGAGGCTGAGAACTGTGGTCTCCACTATCTTTCCTGTGTTGGTGATTCAATATATATTTCTGGCCTATACTCCTAACAACTAATTTTCTTTCTCAGAAGGCAGCATGGCCCTACCCTCTTTTGTACACGATTAGATAAACATGCTCAGCTGCTTTGTAATGAGAATGTTGTGTACACACAATGTGTGTCTTAATTACATTACTCTTCAAAAATAGTACCTATGTAAAAGGTACCTCACTTTTATGGACATAACATGTTAATGAAGGGATTAGCACATATATAGTCTTCTAATGTAGAAGTTCTGAAATAAGAGTGTAAAAGAGAACTGTATATTACTATGTTTCTAGTAACAGAAGCCTTACTGGAGCCAAATCCATCAACACTGCAACACTACAAGAAAAACCCAATGGAGCTGTTAACAGTATTATTTTTTTATGAAGTCAAATTCTCTAAAAGGTCAAAGTCCTTTCCAAAACAGTGATACTCATGGATATTCACTCAAACTTATTTGTAAATGTGTATTAAAAAAAAATGACAACTCCTCTTTTTCCCTTTTTCTTTGGAGACTGGTAACTCTGAACTTATTGGAACAGGTGACATGGCATAAAATATCACCATTTAAAAAAACATATTTCCAATATCTACTAGTTGCTATTCTTAAATGGCAGCAACAAGATTTGGTGTCATAAAAATGGTAGCCCCCAAGAGAAACACATTACAAGAGCAACTCCTTTCCACCCTCCTCCCTCCCCCGAAATAATAACAATTTGCTAAATTGTTGGGAAGTTGTTATAATTCCTTTTCCAAATTATTACTCGCCCTTTAGATTAGAAATGAGGCCAGGGTTAGCAATCAGCTATAAATGGTAGGATTTTTCAAGTAAGAAGCACTTGTCTGATTGTGAAGTGGAGGCCATTACTGCCTTGATTGGGCCTTTTTTTTTTTTTTTTCAGCTTGCTTGATTTGTGGTTGAGAGCGAACATTCACTCCTGTACTGTGAGCAATCAGAGCCTCCCTCCTCTCATTTTTTGCTTAGCGATTTAGGGTCCACTACTTTGGCACAGCTGCCACCTTTTAGCCTCCATCATGCAGAATATATTCTTTAAAAAGGATGGGGGATGGGAGCAGGTAACCAATGTACATTTGGTTTCTTGATGTACCTATTTTATATTTTCAGAGAGAACTTTTTCACTCAAGAACAATCATGTTGGAGCTTGGACTTCTACACTCAATAAATAAGTTTGGATGGAGACTTGAAGCTTGTTAGAGTTTATTTTCCATTTCCTTATCTATCCCACCAAAAACAAACAAACAAAACAGGTACGGGAGACAAAGCTGACACCAACGCATTAGCTTTGCACTAGCATAGTCTTTGTTCTCTGGGAAAGGATACAGAAACAAGGGCTTTTTTCTTTGCTTCTGTTTTGGAGGGCATTCCATAAGTTTCACACCAAATTTAAGGTCTCTAGGCTCTACTAAGATATAAATGAGTCTTAAGATACCTAGAAATAGAATTGCTGAGTCATACGGTAAAGTTATGTTTAGCTTAGAAACTGCCAAACTGTTTTTGCAAAATGGCTGCATCATTTTCTATTCCCACCAGCCAGGTATGAGAGTTCCAATTTCACCATGTTCTTGCCAACACTTGTTACTGTCCATCGTTTTTATTATAACCGTTCTAGTGGGTGAAATATTTACCTCATTGTGGTTTTGATTTGTATTTCCCTAATGACTAATAATGATGACAATCTTTTCATGGGCTTATTTGCTATTTATATATTTCTTTTCAGAAATGTCTATTCAAATGTTTTGTCATTTTCAAACAGGTTGTTTTCTTATTATTGACCCGTAAGAAACTCTTTATATATTCTGGATACAAGTGCCTTATTGGATTTATGATTTGCAAATATTTTCCTTCAAGTCTGTGGGTTAAGTTTTCACTTTCTTGCTAATGTATTTGAACAACAAAAATTTTTAATTTTAAGCAATTCAATTTTGAACTCCTAATAGAGCACAACATTGCATTAATTCTGAATGTAATTCTTTGAAGAGTCAGAGAGAAAAAGAAATAAAAGGTTAAAAACAAAATCAATAATTATATTTGGGTCAGTGTGAGAAAAGGAATAAATTGTCTTGCTAATCCATTGCCTTTAAAATAATCTGAAAGCTTTCACCAAGAGAAAAAGTTTTGTATGGTTTCTCAACTCTTCATTACTAACTTCATGTGGGTTGTTTGAATCTTATCCTAACTAGGGTTGAGGAATTCAAAATTCAGCCTTGCCCAGGTAACAAATGGTTTTGAATGATGGACATATCTAAATGAGCCCAAAGCCACAAACAATACTCCTTGTGCACCCACCTCTGAGTGACGGTAAATGGCTGAAGAAAAAAATCAGGATGCAAAGAGGCTTATTCTCAGACAGGAGCCCCTGAACTTTGCTCTCCCAGGACCACAGATTTACCTTATTTGTGAAATGCCTTCTTCTTAGGTCCACCCACATAAGTGATTAGTAACAGCAGCAACTTTACAACCATTGCTGAATGCCAAGTTTTCTGGACAAATTTGGTAGAGATGTAGATAAACTACTAGCAATAAATGCATCTGTTTAGAAGTTCCTCTAGGGGAAAGAGGAAGAAAAAAGAAACCTACTTTGAGGCAGACCTAGAACTTGTTTGTAATGCCCATGGCTCAGCTCTAGTGCAGCAGAGGTATATGTACCATGCTTTTAGCAATAAAATGGCAAGCATTTCGATGCTTTTCAGAGTCTATAGTTTCAAAGCACCAAGCAATGCAATCTTCAGAAAATTAAATAATTAACTGTTAAGTTTACTCGGCAAGTCCAGATTTTCATCTGGCATTTGTTGAGCATCATAAACAAGATATGCCCATAATGCTGTTTGGTTACAGCTCGCTTCTTTCCCACCTTTGTACCATTATGAACTTAACCATCAATATCCAAAAAGCACATCTAATTGCAAAAATATTGAAGAGTATCCCCATTTGACTCTATATTAAACTTCAGATGTTTGTTTTTGTTTTTTAAACAAAAACTCTAGATATAATTAAGAATTCAGTAACAATCCTTGTTACATTTTATCTTATAGATGCAAATATTGTTGCAAATATAGTGTTAAAAATGGTAAGTGTTGTGTGGCCTAAACATTTCCATCAAATTCTCTTGCACATAAGTAAGAAGTCATTACCTGGATTATTTTTACACTTAATTTAGCACTATGTGTCACCTGGAATTCTCATTTAAAAAGGGACTTTCAGTTGAATCTCCTCTACGAATATAACTGAGTCCTAAGAACAGTTAATCTATTTTTGACAGAGTTGCCTATTTGTTCAAATTAACACTGAAAACTGAACTGAAGGATGGTGAAGTTAAGGCTATTGATTGCAATCAACCTAGTGAAGTTGAAATGCAGTGCTAATAAGTAATTAATTAGAAAAAATAGAAAGGCCAATTAAGTATAGTCAAGTTCCACCAGGAATAAAAACAGGTGAGTTGAGAACAAGAGATTGTCTAGATAAATGTCAGGTCACTAAAGCAGTTCCCAGTAGCATTCATAAAATGAAAATAGAAAAGGCATAGCCCCATACCATAAGCTGTGCTCTGGAAAGAAAAGAATACCAAATAGAAGGAGAGAAGTACTGTTGATTTCTCCTAGAAACAAATGGAACCTTAGTAGAATCACACCTGTGGTTTAGATCAGTAAGATTTACTGTACAACAAGGTGAATATTCTTTGATCTCTTAAGAGACTGTGTTATGTCAACGAAGCAACTTTACATAGGAAGGAATTAAGCCACTTTTGCCTATAATGAAAGTTCTGGGGAAATGAAAATAGATTTGTTATAATTTATCAAAACCTGAGGGTAAGCAGGCCTCATCAGCCTATTTTATAGCTGGAATGTTAACAGTATCCACCCAGGCTTCATTGTTTCCTGCTCACACATGTTCTGTAAGACCTCAGAGCCCTGCAGAGGACTCCTCCAGTTTGTTTTGGTAATTAGGTAGAGAGCAATGGTTTTCTTACCACTTTTTACATCCTAGCCAGAAATCTCCCCAAATTGGTTAGCAGATTTTAAAAGAATGTTTTTTCACTTTCATATTTCATAGGCTTATATAATATTCCATTAAGTTAGCTGATTGCTCAACTGTATAGCTGTCGTGATCAGCTTGGGGACAAATAAAGCTGAATTTGGGTAAACACGGTACTTAACTGATAGAAAAAGAAATGCCAGGGCACTATTAACCCCAAGTATTTATGGCATAGGGGCCAGTAAATATGTTTTGGGTTATGGAGCCTCTCAAACAATGAAAAAAACAAACAAACAAAGAAAACAAAGCCCAACATATTCTGTGTTCCCTGTAATAAATTTGATCCTGTATGACACAGACATAAAAGTAGCACTTTAAATAAATGAAAACTCTCCTTTAGGAGTGCTAATTATGTATACAACTCAAACTAACAAACAGGTATAAACACTTGGCTCATGCAACTCAAATGTCAGTTTATTCAGCAAACATTTTATGCTTTCTATATTGCTAACTCATTCTAATCGGACTCTCTACTGTAAGGACATTGATTAGCCATACCTTGGAATATCTTTCTCTGTTTTGCATACCTGTTAACTAGCACCTGCTAACTGCTTTAATCTTTTTTAAAAATCTTAAACAGTTCTATTACTTTATCAATTATTTTTCAGCAATGACTATTCTGTTCACTGTTGTTGATAATTTATCTCCTAATCCTATCTTATAAAAGAGTAATATGCAAATTAACTGTCACTCTGTCACAAAGATAGCGGTGCCCAATCCTCTCAGCCCCACCGGAGTCCCCCAGTCCCGGGATGGGAGGGAGGGGGACAGCCGCTGAGAGTGGGCAGCTGAGTGGCCAGATGGAATGCTTGCTTTGAGGCCCTGCCCAATCCACGGTGGAGGCTTGAGCAGGCCCAGAGACAGGGGTGTGTGCCGGCCGTGGCTTGCCAGCAGGTCCCGCCGAGGAAACACCTTTTCTGACCGCTCATTGGCTAAGCTCCCTGTACACCACTGGCAGTGTTCTTGGTAACTTGGGTAATAAGAATCCAAGAAGGTGATCTAGGGTTTTTCCACCACACTCCTGGAGGAAAAAATGAAGGTCCGCTGCTGGAGGGGCTAAGAAATGTCATATCCTGCCCTAGCCGGTTTTGCTCAGTGGATAGAGCCTCGGCCTGCCGACTGCAGGGTCCAGGTTTGATTCTGATCAAGGGCATGTACCTAGGTTGCAGGATCTTCCCTGGTCAGGGCCCAGGTCAGGACTCATGCAGGAGGCAACCAGTCGAAGTGTCCCTCTCACATTGATGTTTCTCTCTGTCTTTCCCTCTCCCTTCCACACTCTCTAAAAATCAATGGAAACATATCCTCAGGTGAGAATAAAAAAAAAGAAAGAAATGTCATATCCTATAAAAGACACATCTTGAAAATGCCTAAAGAAAGTTGTCATTTTTTCATGATGAAGGAACTGTAGTCCATGTTGATGAAAACACCTTGGTAGTTGTGGCAGCAGCAGCAGCGTGATGGGGCTGGTGCCTTCCCCTGATCAGCCCAGTCGCCTTCCGCAGAGGGAGGCCAGACTTTGGCTTAGGCCCTCTCCATAAGCTGTCAGTAGGACATCCCCTGAGGGCTCCTGGACTGTGAGAGGGGGCAGGCTGAGCTGAGGGACACCCCCACTCCCAGTGCACGAATTTCATGCACCGGGCTCCTAGTTTTATAATAATGTTTTAATTATCAATTTGTTTTCTCCAGTATTCAGTGCCTCTCTTTTCCCATTTTCTTTGAATTCATAAGAAATTCAGTCTCATGATACACACATTAAATTATATTCAAGTATACATACACACACATGTATATTCTGATACTTCTCAAATTTATGTCTCTAGCCCAGATTTCTCAAACTCTACACTTATATATCCAACTGCTACTTGACATCTTTACCTAAATGTCTAATAGATATCTTAAACATAACTTGTCCAAAACTAGGCTCCTAATCTCTCCCCACCTACCTAAACCTATTCTCCTACAATTACCCTAACTCAATTAATGACAATTCCATATTTTTAGTTCTTCACACCAAAAGAATTTGGGATTATACTTGACTCCATTGTTTTTCTCATACCCACATCTAATCTTGTAGGCTCCACCTTCAAATTATACCCAGAATTTAATAATCTTTCTGTCTACCAAGGCTGCCATCCACCATCCTGCTCCAAGCCATCATAATCTCTTGTATGGATTTTTTTATAATAATGTCCTAATATATCTATCTATCTATCTATCTATCTATCTATCTATCTATCTATCATCTATCTACCTCTACCTATCTTTCTATCATCTCCCCCTCGCTCTTGTTATATTTGGACATTAGTTCCTTTCTGAAATCCTGTGAAGTGCCTTCTATGGGGTTTATAAAACTGGTTTTTGAAGAGGAGATCATGGCATCCTGTGTGGGAAACACACTCAGGCTTTGGCTCATATCAATTCACTTACCAGACTGGTCTTCAAGTAGCGAAAGAGGTAGAGGGTGTTTGTTTGGGAATCAAGGCTTATACTAGTAGACTAAGCAGTTCTTTTTTGTGGTTTTTAGATTTTGAAGTTTGTTGACCATTTTCTTATTTGGTGGTTGTGGTGGTGTTTTGTTTTGTTTTTCTTAAGGGACACATTTATCTAATACAATTTCTATCTGCCATCTTAAAGTAGTAATCTACCTGTACTATACATTTAGCATGTGTTATCATTTGTAATTTCACAACAACTTTGTGAAATAAGTAGTATTGTTTTCTTTTAAGAAAATTAGGCTTGGAGAATATCCAAGACTCAAAATTAGTTCTTCAGATCCTAAACAAGAGGATTTTTTGCTTTTGCCATTCTTCCCTACTGCATACATGTCTAAACCATCCTTTAAAAGGTCAGCTGTCAAAAATGTAATATGATACCTGCTGTACAGGTAGAGATCCCCATAGTCCTTACATATATTTATATATATATAATATATATTCATATGAGCTTTAAGTGATAAATTCTTTTCTAAATTTGATTCTACATGAAATGAATACATTTGATGACATAAGAAAAAAGCCAAATCACAATTGAGAAGGTGTTTTTTTCCCTAAGAATAATGAAAACAGAAATAATGCCACTATAAATGGAAGATTCCTATAATATAAATGAGAGATAAAAGGTGAACATTATTTTATATACAGAAAATTTATAAATATATTTAATAGAAAAGGTTACTGTCAGAGAAAATAAGCAAAGAAAAGGAAAATTTCCAAAAGAAAAAATATAAATGGCTAATAATATAGATATTATGTATAATGTATTTAAAATCAAAATCAAAATGATATTTTGTTTGACTCTGCTATAGATAAAATGATCTATTATAAGCACTACTGGTGAGCTTGTGAAAAATGTACACTACTATTTAATAATGTAACTTGGTTGAACTTTTCTGGAAGATAATTTTCAATATGTATGTAAAAAACTAAAATTAACCATATTCTTTAACTTGGCAATTTTATTTCTATAAATTTCCATAAGGAAATAATGGGAGGTGAATTGAAAACAACTGTTATATTCTATAATAAGAGACTGAATAAATAAATTTTGATAATACAAGTGATCAGATACTAGCAGGCATTTTACATTATTTAGTACTAATAACATTAAATAAAATGAGAAAATGATCATCCTATTGTTGAGTGAAGAAAGAAAACTATAAAAAAATTAAGAATGGTATGACTAGATTCACTAAAATAATAAATAATAAAATAATATTTTAAAATGTATATACAGAAAACAAAATCTGGAAAGCTATAAACCAAAGTTATCAATGGTTATATATCACCAGATAAGAAATTCACAGGTGACATTTTTTGTTCTTTTTTTCCAACCTAAAAAATTGTATTAATTTTGAGACAGACTCAAATGTACACAGAGAATTTTTATTTCCTGAACCATTTGAGCATCACTTGCTAACATGTGCCCCGACACCCCTGAATACTTTAGGCTGTATTTCCCACAAATGAGAACATTCTTATATATAGCCACAATAAAGCTATCAAAATCATAAAAATAACATTGACACATTACTACCATCTAATCCTCAATACCACTCTCAAGTTCTACGAAATGTCCCCAAAATGCATACGATAGCAAAATAAATCTAGTTCAGAAGCACATGTGGCTTTCAGTCCTCATGTCCTTTTAAGTCTCTTTTGGTCTGGAATAATTCCTTCTCTTTCCTTGACTTCCATGACATTGACCCTTCTGATGTCTTTTGTAGAGCACTTTTCAACTGGTGTTTGCCTGATATTCCTTTGTGATGAGATTTTGGTTAAGCACTGACGGAAGCAATTTTGAAGCATGACGATGTGTTTTTCTCTTTGCACCCTATCAGGAAGCTCATGACTTACATTTCTCAGCATTACCACGAAGTTCCCTTTGATCACTTCAGAAGGTTGTGTCTCCTCATTTCTTCACTGTAAAGTTACTCTGTTCTCATTGATAATTCAACAGTATTTTTGCAGGGAGATATTTTGGGACTATGTAAATATCCTGTTCTTCATCAAACTTCAATTTTTGAATTTATATCACTAAGGACTCATTGTTCCTATTTATTATAATTCATTAATATTTTTATTTTGATGCAAAGTTCATCTTTTGAGCAGTGAGAACTTATTCAAGCTAGTTCTGTGTGTGTTTTTGGCATTCCCCCATCACTCATTGAGTACTTCTTTGCTTTCTGTCACACAAGACGTTCGGGGCTCATCTTTTACTTTCTTTGCCCCAGTCCTAGAACCAGTACTTTCTCCAAGAAACCCTGGATCCTTTCAGTGGAGAATGGTATTTAAAAGCCAAGATCTTGGAGCTAAATGTGCTTATTGTTATTGTTGTGTCACTGTTCTCAGGCCCTTTCAATGTGCAGAGCTGGGAAACATAGCTATTTACAGAAATGCTTACGTTTATACTTACCAGTATATCTACAGTTATTATAATCTAAGCCTCCATTCCACACATCACAGGGTTCTTTCTGGTTTCCTCCCTTTTCATATTTGCAAATCCCTTCTAGACATTAAGAATCCTGCCTCCCACTATTCTTTTTTCTTTTAATCTTTATTGTTGAAAGTATTACCTATGTCCCCTCTTTTCCCCATTGACCCCGTCCAGCCCGCCCCTGCTCCCCTGCCCCAGGCCTTCACCACCCTATTATCTGTGTCCATGGGTTATGCATATATGCATATAAGTTCTTTGGTTGATCTCTTCCCACCCACCCCTGCCTTCCCTCTTAAGATTCCCACTATTCTTTATAGTTTACTTATATGACTAATATAACCAATCTTCTGTCCCACAAGGGCTCCAACCCCCGACTACAGCCCACCCACTCCCAGCCCCTCTCAGCCTACTGGAGCTCTGTAGCATCTGCTGGGCTGCCCATCCACAGCAATGCCCTCCCTCCTCACCTTGCTCGGGCTGACTCCCCACGCAGGGCAGGCCTCTTAGGAATATGCCCTCCTATTCCCGCTAGAACTCCAAGAGGATGGTGTAAGGAGGCACCCTGCTCTGGGCCATTGCAACCTCCCACCCCCCAGGCACAGGTGCCAGCTCTGTGCCACTAAGTGGCTCTACAATCCAATCCATCAGGGAGGAGAAAAGAAAGAGGAATAGTTTTTTAAATATTTTGCAAAGTTCTGATAATAAACTGGTATTACTTTTTTATAAATTGTAAAGGGTGATATTTGGGGTATTTTTTTATTTGAAAGATCAGAGTCTTATACATTAGAACAAGGGTTAGCAAACTTTTTCCATAAAGGGCCGGATATTAAACATTTTCGGCTATGTGGGCTATACAGTATCCATTGCAACTACTCAACTCTGCCACTGTAGAGGAAAAACAAATGTCCATGGCTATGTTCCAATATGACTTAATTTACAAAAGCAGCCTGCTGTATTTGGCCCCCGGGCCATAGTGTGCCAACCCTTGCACATGTATGTGGGGTTTGGAGGCAATAAACCAAGGTTCAAGCCTGAGCACTCTCCTTCAATATCTGTGAGACCTTGGAAAGTTACTTAACCTCTCTGAGCTTCAGCTAAGGTTTTTATGAGAGTCTCATGGGCTATCAGATGTGAAATACATTGTAAACAGTAAAGTGTTACCTGATACTTACCTAGAAATTAATTCTAAGAGGGTGAGGTGATGGAACACCTTATAAGCGTTTGGGTTTTATAGTAGTGTATATGAAAATGGAATAAGAGGAAGATTAATTTGGCAGGGATTCAAGAGATGAAAAAATAAACTGAAAGTTAAGAGCTGAGAAGTGTGCTAGAGCCTGGGTATGATCATACAAACAGGTCCAGCCCAGACTGAGGAGGAAGAGGCTGTGGGTTTTTATGAGCAATATACCAAGGAAAACAAATGGTGGGCAGCAGAAAAGAGGGAGAGGAGGAAAGTAAAGAGAATGAGACTGTGGATGAGAAAGAGAAGAAGGAGAGGGAGAAGGAGAGCTAGAAAGAGAAATGATTTTAGACTCATTTACCAAAAAAATTATTAACAGGCTGAAGCCAGTCACACTGAAATTTTAAAAAATACTTAGGCTTAAACTGAACATCACACTTTTTGATCAAGCATATGAAACAGAAAAGATTTGCCTAAGACTTCAAGGACATTAATTTAAAAGTCTCAAAAACTAAGGAAGGGAACACCTGCCTACAGGATTTGGTAAGAAATACTTAATAGTTTGTCTTCGTCTCTTGCCACATGACTTCCTAAGGATCCAGGAGGACTGACCAGTCTTGAGAACATCTTGTTGACATTTCCCCATTGATTGTCCAACTTCACCACTTTTTATGAACTTTGAAGCTCTTTAGCATCACTGGCCTTTAGTACTAGCTTGTTAGTGAGAAATTACTGAAGATGAAAAGTTTGCCATTAACTTCTAACTCTGACACTGTATAAGAAAAACAAACAGTCACAACTATGTTCCAATACTCTGAAAATTATCACAAAATTTCCACTGGGCCTAAAATTGGGTTAGAAAATCCTGGCTTATTAAAAGAAATCTCTTCTATCAATAACAGGATTTGTTCTTCAGTGTCAGCAAAGATATTAGTTGTGAATCTCAGGCAAGTATAATTATCATGAGGTGGTGGGATAATACTTCGGAAAAATGAATTTTGTGTTCTTTCTTCTCCTCTATGATTATCCCCCTTCCTGCCTGCAGAAATATGACTACCTTCTACACATGGGGTTGTCAAAATAGAACCAGAATGTGACAGAAAATACTTTAATGCTTCAAAACAATAAGTTCAGATGTGTGTGTGTGTGTGTATGTGTGTGTGTGTGTGTGTGTGTGTGTGGTGGTGGTGGTGGGGGGATGTCAAAAGTAGAAGCAGAAGCAGTTATTTTTTTTCTGCTCCTAAATTTCTAGTATTGGCTCTATTAAATATGGTATGATCCCCTTTATTAGGACAGGGGATCTTACCTTATTCCTGCTCTATTACAAGCATTAAGCACAGTGCCCAGTGATCATTGGTGCTCAGTAAATGAATGAACAAATATAAGACCTTGGGTAAGTCACTTACCCTACCTGGGTCCATTTTTAAATTTCTAAATAATATTACCATTTTGATTTGATACAAAGAAATAAAATGTGCTTTATCACTAGTAAGACTTATGTTGACTCAATGTGATGATGATGATGAACAGGAAATGGTATTGTGATGCACCCAGATTTCTCTGTACATTTTTTCTTTTACCCAGGAAAATCTGGACTTTTTGACTATCCAAAGGAAACAGAATTGAGACATTGTGTAAAAACCTGGAAGTAAATATTTTTTTCTAAGTTAGAGAAAGAATGATATTCAGGTCCCATGATAATCCCAGACCCAACTTTATGCTAGATGGAGTGAAGACGAGGGGTCCACTGGGAGAAGGGTTAAAACATTCATCTGTAGGTGACAGAGAGGCCATTAAAATTCTTCAAAAAAAGGCAAGGACAAGAATGCTAATGGACTGGCTTGGTGCTTGCTTTGAAGCTTGAACATAGCAAGGAAGACATCAGAAATTACCGGATTCCCAGTCCAATGCTCCAACCCTTTCTCACTTATTATACATACTTCCTCTTTAATTTAAGGGTCTATGTCAGATGGGGATGATTTGGAAACATTTTAGGGACCCAAGGCTTATCAAAGTACTTAAATGGTCATGGGATGATGAAAAGGAATGTGTGTGTTGAAATACAAATGAAGAATGATTTGAAGGTTGGGCACAAGGGATAGCAGATGGTAACTATTAATTATTAGCCTATTACCAAAGCTTCAGTGCAGTAAGGAAGAAGGTATTCTATGTCTGACTCATTATCATGTAACCCTTGTAATGCTTTGATTTCTTGTAAGACCAGTAAAGGAAGACATTTCCTCCCTCTGTTGATGCCAAGAGATCTCTCTGATGTTCAAGAGAGAAGAATTGTGTGGCCACTGATGGGATAATATTGCATTAAATTCCTGAGCACATGTATTAAAGGCTCCATAGAGAGAGAGGGAAAAAATAAAAAGGCCAGCGATATTACCACTAATGCACCATTCTTAAGAAATTATTCCGCATCTCTTGTTTCTTAATTAACGCAGTTCTATGGGACATAGCTGGGCATGTGGGGATTTGAGACCCCCCTCTCAGCTTCGTCTGCATGTAGGTAGCACACATAATAAGCGTGTAGTCGGTTTGTGCCCTAGTCCAGCGGTTTTAATAAACCCCTACAAGCATTTCAGATCTGAAGCCGGCAAGGGTGTGTGGGGGGTAATGCTAGATATGAGTCAAGCCCGACTTTATGAATGAAGCGCCTACATGTCATTAATGTTTCAATAGGTCCCCTAACAAGGGTAATTGGGCCTCCAGGGAGCTTCCCCAAGCCTCCAAGTGAAATCTGCCAGTGGAGAGGATGCTCAGGCCTTGAAGGTAAGCGGAACCATTCCTGTTTTACCCTGAATCCAAGGGTCAAACAGGCCTCGGGGAAATAGCAGGGAACTGTCATTTAACATTATCACCGACATGTACTGTATTTCCAAGCAGCCTGCAAAGGGAGCCCGCGGCAGGCGTGCATGGCCCCGAGCTGCAGGGTGGTAGCATGTCACATGGCTGGTAACAGAAGGGATAAGCATCCCGGTACAAACTTGACATATATAAATTGATTACATAAGTGGGCAGTGGTGGTCCTTTCAAGTACACTCCTTTTGTTTGAGCTTTACAGTAAAATTACCAGCAGCAGTTTACAATTAAGGGGAATAATAATAACTGAATATGCTTTCATCTGCACATACAATTACAATGAACTGCATGCCTTAATAGGATTGTGAAAAATCTGCGTTTGACCCATACAAAAAAGTAAACATTCTTGTTCTGGATACTATATCATTATCACAACAAAGAGAAACTCCTGAAATCTGATGATTTAAACATCTGGAGAATGTTAATCACTTCAAAATGACGGATGTTTTTTATTTCGGCTTTTGACAGACACACTCCTTTCATAGATAGATGATTATTTACATAAATTACATCATCAATGTGAAAAAGAATCAGAATAACTTCAAAGGATAAAATGCTTAATTAAAAAGAGACTTGCATTTCTATTTTTCTCCCTTTCTCTGTGTTTTTTTTTTCCCCTTCAAAGGAGGAGGAAAATATTCACTTACTTGGCAAAGCCACCAGTTCCTTTGTAGGTGACTATGAGCTAAATCAATTGTCTTTTTGAATTGTTTCGTGGAGAAGACAATCACCTTTAAGAATAAATCACTCTGCTGTCAGTGCCCTGAAACCTATGCATGGCTTTGAGTTCACTTCTGACTTCACGTTCCCCTTGAGCCAAAATGACTGTGCAGTTCACTCCTCCACCCCGTGGTGAAACCCAGCAGATTCAAGCTCAAGTTGTCTGAGACTCACCCTGATTTCCCATTCAGACTCCCACGTTAGCCTGTGTAGATGGAGGGAAATAAAAAAGCAACTCAGCTCTGAACCATTTCGTTTCCTTGTTGATGGGGGTGGGGTGGGGAGAGAGAAGACTTAAGAGCAGACCAAGAAAAAAACCTGGTTTTTGCTTATTAAGGAGAGGCCCCCGGCGCAGTGGCTGCGGTCCCTCAGGGAGGCCTCTGACTGGCCGTGTGCTGCCTGATGCTGGTGAGGAGAGCTGGTGCAATTTGGCTGATCCACTACAATTTCCTCCTACACTCGGAGCTGATCTGCAGGCTGACCTTAGACAATTTGTCTTCTTTCAGGGAGAAATGTCACCCGAAAGGAAGCTATTAAGTCAAGAAGGTAATTCTCTCAGAACAGTCCACTGTATAAACAGAACTTGACCTCAGGTAATTTATTGCTGGTCCCTAACAAAGAGACTTAAGATATAGGCCCAATAGAGTCGAGATCAGAATCTGTCAATGGAAAGGGCAAGCCAGAGACTCCTAGGGTTTCTTCTAAGAGGCCATATTTAGAGTATGGGCCAGATCACTATAGTCTTCAAACAAGAAGACCGCCATTTGGTCATTCAGAATGGAAGTTTGTTAGTAAATCGATAGTCTGTGCTTGCACAGCGAAGCCACTAATTGTCTTGTTCATTATATATTCTTACTCATTTGTATTAGGCTAATATCTAACCATGACATACAGGTTATACTTCCTTAAAAACTGTGAGTTGGAGTCCATACTCAAAAACCAGGTATGCCCCAGAGTGCTAAGGGACTGGTTTTTAGTTTTAAAACTGAGTGGAAATGAAAAGTTACATTTCTTAATTGAGTGGAATGAATTCTTACTTGGGGTCTCAGAGAACAATTGAGAGCAGCTCATGGTTCAGGACCAAAGAAGGTTGGACTGCTGAGCTGTTTCCTGACACTATGACATGGATCCTACTCTTCGGATAATAGAAAAGCTTCTAAAAACAGAGGAAAGGAAGGAAGAGAAGCAGAAAGCAGAGAAGGAGGGCAACATGATTATTAAGAGAACTGCAAAGGGAGTTCTCACTTTAAGCTCCTTGCTTTATGATTACTAAGGTGAACTTTTCCATTTCCTATGCTCAATAAGAATTTCCCGCCTTTTCTCTTGCAATTCTAAATACCAGCACCTTCATTAATTAATGATGTCTTGTTTGTAAAACATGCTTTCCCTTCTAAGGTCCAGCCTTTCCCCTCTAATGTATAGTTTCAGTGGGAAAAGGCTTCCCTCACCACCAGCTCACCATCCATAGACCTCTCTTCCCCAACTACCTCTCTCCTGCTCCACTCCCATACAACTCACTAGCCAGCCCTACCCGGTCTGCAGCCTGGAGACCACCCACAGCCTACAAGCAGAAAAGTGCTGAAAACCTGTCAGCTACAGTTGACACAGTGTCCATTGGGTTAGATTCTAAGGCTGTGAAAACTTTTCTGAAATTTTTCCCGAGCACGGCCTGCTGTTGAGATTTTAGGTGTAGGAGGAGCAACTCATACTTGGCTTCTGGACTGGCTCTCAGTTTCAAAGTGATGGGTACAAAATCCTGGGACTCCCAAAAATCTTCATTTGTCCGGTCTAAACCTGGGGCTAACGCCACAGCTGAATCCCCGGGACAAACTGCAATGCCTCCCTGGAATGGATAAAGTGCTTTGAGATCCTCGCAGGGAAATTTTAAAGGAAGAGTTGGATAGTATAATGATGTTTTTCTAAATTGAGAGTGACAACTGGCATTTAGTGGGGGAATCAGGAGATAGAATTGAAAGCAGGAAGCCTTATATTCATTACAACAGATGGTTTAGTTTTCACTGAATGATGAGGAAGAAGCCGAGTGAATGAATAGCGGTATGTCCTTAAAAGATTCAGCAGCCATCCAATTACACAGGAACAATCTAGCAGTTACTAAACTCTTGGACTGGTCTGTATTATACAACAGAAAGCATCCCTATTGGGTTTGACTTCAGCTGGCTGAAGTCAGAGGCAGAGGGTTCCGCTACTACTGGCATGGCTTTTGAAAAACATGGGATTTTGTTCAAATTCCTAGCCCAAAAGTAAGTCACATAGCAAATCTGTAATAAATACCTGTTGAAAAAAGTAATAAATAATATGCAGTTCAAGGGGTTGCTGTCTTTCACCACTTGTTTTTTCTCTCATCTCTTGCAACCTCTGCTTTTCTTTCTTTTATAAAAAAGTATGAAACATTTCATATGAAATATAAAATACTCAGGAAAGTACAGGACATAATGTAACAGATCACTGCTTCCCACCACCAAAATTAAGCAGATGTTAACATTTTTCAGTATATGCCTGTTATCTCCCTCTTTTATAGACATAAAAACATCCTCACCCCTTTATCCTTTTCTCCTCACCCTTCCTCAGAGGTAAAAACTTATCTGAAATTATTTTGTATCATTTTTACTCACATGTTTGTACTTTCACTACATAAGCATGTGTTCCTGAACACTATGCACCGTCATTTCATTTAACAATTTTCATACATGTCATTATGCTGTATTGATTCTTTTACAACTTTCTAATTAACACCTTTTAAGACTTATTCATATGGATACATGTAGATTAGTTCCTTCAATTTAACAACATAGCATCCCTTTATGTGTACCTCACCCATTCCCCTGCTGAGGGGCCTGTCCAAGTCCTCAGTAACTGCTAGATTGGCCCCATGTAATAGGATGGAGGATTGTTTCTTAAAATCAATTCTTTTTATTAACATACATATGTATGAGAGTTCACAGAAAAAAAGTGACTCTTATTGGCAGGTTTTTTTGTTTGTTTACTATTACAAACAATGCTAAAGCGAACATTTTTGTACATGTTGCCTTATGCATGTATAAGAGAGTTTCCCTAGAGGAGAAATCTAGGAGTCAAATTGCTAAATCCTATAAAATGATCATCTTCCACCATCTCAATTATAGTCAAATGGCTCTCTAAACTGGTTGTAACAGTTGACACTACCACCATCAATAAATAAGAATTGTTATTTCCTTACATCATTATTATCCCTTGATGTTATCCCACTAATTAATTTTTGTCAGTGTAATGGTTGTGATATTATATCTCACTGAGGTTTTTCTTTTAATTTCCCTGATTACTCATGATATTGAGAATATTTTTTTATTGACTATTTACACTCCTATGAATTGTCTGTTCATATTCTTTACCCACTTCTCTTTTGGCTTATATGTCTTTTTCTTCTTACTGGTTATTAAGATATATGTTGCAAAATATGTCCCTGTCTGTGTCAGTCTTTTCACTTTAATTATAATGTTTTTTTATGAAAATTGCTTTCATTTTTAAAGTGCTCAAATTTATCAATCTTTTCTTTTATTTATTTATTTTTTGACTTTTTTTTATTTTGTTAAGAAAATGCTTTTTTATTAAAATGCCATAAAGGTATTCTCTATTCTCTAATGATTTCATCTAAAAGATTTACAGTTTCTCTTTTCGTGTTATTTAAAAACTTATTTTTGCATAAAATATAATATGGAAATCTGTTTTTAGCTTGTCCCTGAGCCAAGTATCAAATAATTTATCCTTCATCCAATTATTAGCAAGTCTCATTTCTCATAGAAGGCCTAAAGCTTCTATGAAACCCTAAAAGCCCAAGCTTCTACACATAGATAGTTTTCTTTCTAGGTCTCTATCCTATGGACTTATGCCAATATCCAACTGTTTTATATAATATGATTTTAAATCTAATAAGTGGTGTGATAGGCAGAAAAATGGCTCACCAAAGATGTGCACATCCCTGGAGCCTGTGAATATGCTACCTTGCGTCACAAAAGGAACTTGGCAGCTATGACTAAATTAAGGGCCCTGATATGAGGGGATTATTCTGGATTTACCCGGTGGGCCCAACCTAATCCACAAATCCTTGAAAAGGGGAGAAACTTTGCCAGCTGAGATCAGAGAGGGAGATGTGACTGCAGAAGGCTGGTAAGACACACACAACATTGTAGTGTTTGAAGAGGGAGGGAGGAGCCCTGGAGTGTCAACAGCCTGTAGAAGCTGGAAAAGGCAAGGAAACGGTTTCTAGAGCCTCCAGAAGTGAACACAGCCCTGCAGACACCTTGCTTTCCCCAGTGACACCTGTATTGGTTCTAGTCTAGAGAAATGTAAGAAAATAAACTTGAGTTATTTTAACCCACCAATTTTGCAGTAATTTGTTATAGCAAACAACTATTATTTACATGTAATAAAAGTGTAAGAACATTCTTAACTACTGTTTTTTTTTTAAGCTTATCTAGTTTATTTTTGGCCCTCACTTTCTCCCTAAATTTTAGAAATAATTATCAAATTGTGTGAAAATGGAATTTTGGAGAGAACTATATTAAATTCTAGTCAATTTGGCAAAACCTGCCATTTTCAGAATATTAACTCTATTCATAAGCATTGCATGATTTTTAATTTTATGTGCCAAATTGACTGGGCCACACAGTGCCCAGATATTTGGTCAACCATTATTTTGAGTGTTTCTGTGAATGTGTTTTTGAATGAGATTAACATTTTCATCCGTAGAATAAGTAAAGCAAATTGCTTCCCCTAATGTGGATGAGCCTTATCCAATTAGTTGAAGGCCTGAACACAGCAAAAAGTCTGACTCTGCCCCAAGGAAGAGAGAATTCTTTCCTGCCTGACTGCCTTCAAACTGAGACATCAGTCTTTTTCCTTCAGACTCAGACTCAAACTTATACATTGGCTCCTCCTGGATTCTGAGCCTGCCTACCTTTGGACCAGAACTACACCATCAGCCTCCTGGGTCTCTAGCTTGCTAACTAACCCAACAGATCTTGGGGCTTGCTGCCTTCCATAATTGTGGAGCCAATTCATATACATCACTTTCCCCACATTTTATTAGCAAGAGCTCAGTCACATGACTTTGGACTTCTACCTATATGCACAGAAGACTGAAAGACATGGGCTGTGTGCCCAGGAAGAAAGATAAATGGGATTGGTAAACACATAGAGGTTGTTAGTGGTATGCCAGTTTTCTTTGGATAGCTACTTGGAATTATAATTGCTGGGCCAAAGCACAAGCATGTTTTTATGGTTTCATATTATTTTTAAGCTTTATTTTTGCATACAATGGGTATAGGGATATTGATATAATTTCAAATTGCCCTCAGAAACTTTATAATAATATGCAATTAGAATTCATGTAAAAATTAATCTAGCTCTGTCCAATCTGGCTATCTTCCATGAAGTTATAGCAACAGCCTATTATTTCTTCTATATAAAGACAATCTTTTGCCCTGCTGGTGTGGCTCAGCTGGTTGGAGCATTGTCATATGCACAGAAAGGTCTCAGGTTTTATTTCCTGTCAGGACACATGCCCAGGTTGCACATTCGAGCCCTGATCAGGGTGTGTGTGGGAGGCAGCCCATCGATGTTTCTCTCTCACATCTATTTTTCTCTCTCTCCTTCTCCCTTCCTCTTTCTCTATAAAAAAAAAGTGTCAATATAAAACACATTTTCTCAGGTGAGGATTAAAACAAACAAACAAAAACAATCTTTTAACAGAATACATTGCTCAGGGGCTAAGGAGACTATCTCTGGGAGAAAAGAACTGCATACTTGCCCCTTCTATTGGAAACATCTCTATATTCATTAAATCAGGTGACAATAAAATGGTGGGGAAGGAAAATCATGGAAGAATACTCTGAATCCTTGGGGACTAGGGGAATGTCTTGTTGGCCATGAAGACAATGGGTTGAGTGTTGTGATGGGTATAAAATATAAAGAAGCCACAGGACTTCTTTAACTTGTGCTGAAAGAAATTCCTTTCTCCTCCAGCAGATGCCTTTTTGAATCTCACCCAACTCCATAGAAGGTCATTAAAGAAATACACAATTTCATTTATACCAAATTTTAGTACCTGAAAGAAAAATTCTCTCTAATTGTTTTTACTTTTGTTCTTTAAATCCTCACTTAGGAATTTCCAAGAAAGCCACCATATCATTAGTCAACTAGGTACCAAGTTCTCTGTGATGGTAACCAACCACTGTTAGGCTGTAGATCTAACACGGGGAATGTTGGCTTATAATAATGAAGACTTTTAGTTCTAATTTATCCTATAGAGCAGTGGTTCTCAAACTTTCTAATGCAGCGACCCTTTAATACAGTTCCTCATGTTGTGGTGACCCCCAACCGCGACCCTGCTAGCGGTTCTCAACCTGTGGGTAGTGACCCACAGGTTGAGAGCCGCTGCTGTAGAGCCTAAGACCATCGGAAAACATAGATATTTACATTACGATTCATTAACAGTAGCAAAATTACAGTTATGAAGTAGCAACGAAAATAATTTTATGGTTGGGGGTCACCACAACATGAGGAACTGTATTAAAGGGTAGCAGCATTAGAAAGGTTGAGAACCACTGCTATAGAGGAATCTAAGTCAGGTGTGATGGTGCTTTTAGGGATATAGCATCCAGATTAGAGAGTTAGTTGATTAGTTACCTAGGTAACAAGTGAATACAGAAAAAGTACTGACCCTATGATTTGTATGTGACCAAAGGTTGGGTTACCAACCACAATATCCATCTATAACCCCCATCTTGGATTTTTTCCAATATCACCTATTATTTGAGTCCCAGGGCTAGTCAGAATATGAAATCTTCAAGAGTACCAGATTTGGATGTGATTTTTGCCAAACTGTAGCAAAAAGTGCTGCAGAAAAATATCCTCCCTCTGGGAAACTGATTTAACCAACACATTGCTAGCTGAAATTCCTAAATAGGAGAAAGGTAGCAAATTTACTAATCAGAATTTCAAAGAAGTTGAAAATAATTTATTCTAAAAGCTAACTGAAAAAGCAGTCTGTGCTATTACTAAAAAAAAAAAAAAAAATGCTTAACCCCTTCCCACATTTAAGAATTTCTTCCTGTGTAACTGTGTACCTACCCCTTTTCTTTTTCTGCTTCCAATTCCTTCTGTCTCGTTTCTTTCTCATTTTCTCCAAGATTTCTCTTTTGTCATCATTTTTTTCTCCTTCTCCCACTCTTTCTTTAATTTTTTATCACACACACACACCCCACTTCCTGCCTTTTGTCACCTTCCCACAAGTCATTAACTGGGCTTTATCACAATATTAAGAATATCTTTATTATGACCATTAGCATTAAAGCCAGTTTTTGTTTCTTATTCCTTGGTCTTAATATTAATTAATGAATTTGGATTAATTGAATGTTTCCTATACAACTTAAATAACCTAACTTTATCTGAACACTTATTTTAGGGTGGGACTGGGGAGTCTTCGTTTTTACCAAATACTCACCAGTGATTCTGGTGTGGGTGCTCTGTAAGATCACACTTGGTGAATCCTGCTTTGACCGCCTTCCATTGCTCTCAGTACGACCTCCTGTGGTAACAATTTCAAAATCTCTTTCTTCTTAAATCCCAATATCTACTATCTATGACTTTGCATATTACTTTAGAAAGAATAAGGCAACTAAGGTGAATTTCTTCAGTTTCTATATCTCGACAACCACTAAGAATGTCTATTTTTTTCCCTGAATTCATCTTGCCACCCTTCTCTTTATCTCAGATGAAGGAGAGCCTCCTTTCCAAGGCTGACAGCAAGCTTTGTGCCTGATCCACCTACAATGTCATCATTCAGAAGACAGGACCTCCACTCCAATTCCCACCACTCTCCCTCCCTTTGCCCCTCTTCTCCTCTTTCCCTTCCTCCCTCCCTCTTGCCCTCTAACCTAATCACACCTTACCTTTCTTGTTGTCATTATTACTATTATTGATATGAAGACATCTCTGTTACAAACTAATAAGCTTCTTGAGGACAAGGTCCATGTATTCATCCTTGTATATCTACAAAGCACCTAGTTCAACCCTTTGATAACTACTTGTTGAATAAATTATTAGTTGTTCTTTTCCCTAAAACAAAACAAATTGAATTGGTTCTTTGTCCTTATATGTGTGTTCCTCATCTGAGTGTTTTTCTGAATTGTGGAGGACAATCCCCATCCTGGATTAAGGAATGAGAATGGCAGCTGAAGAGCTGTTCAGAAACCAACAACATTCAGGAAATGGAATGAACTTTCTATTCATGATGGTAATTAAATCTAAAATGTTTAGAGTAACTTCCTCAAAAAATGTGATATTTATATGTAGGAAACCACATGAACTGAAACATAAAGAAACTTTGACTAATTGGAAAGGCATATTTGTCTGGGAACTAATAGATGAATATCATAACAATGTCACTTCTTCCAAAGTTATTTTATATATTTTTGGGCCACTAAAAACCCAATCCAGAATATGATAATACTTTTGATTACTTGGCCAAGGGAAGGGGGCAGTTTCAGAAGCTTGTCACTGTGCTATTCTTTATCACACAGGCCAAGGAACCCATAGGAGGGTATGAACATTTCAATCATTCATTGAAGGCCTGGGGAACTGGCCACTGGATAGGCTTGTGAACACAATGGACCCTCTGTGAACAAGACCAAAATTAGGATTCCACTTGGCTCTAATGGGAGGGGCTATGGTATCACTTCCTTCAATGTCAGCTTGTACAATTATGTCCAACAGTCCTCCAAATGTCTGGGTATTTCCATTTCCCCAAAGTACAATCAGCTAAGTGAAAGGCCCAAGTCCCTTTGAAGAAGGATTGACACTTGCCATGCTGCTCTAGCATCCTTTCTCAGGGGGACAGGTCCTCTCTTTTAGGCAAGTCTGAAAATGGACTAGTCCAGGTCCAAATCAGATGTTGGGAATTGGGGCTAGGGTCCTCAGCCTTCTTATCATCCATCTTCATTTCTTTTGGTTAAATAAATTAAGCATACCCTTATCAGCTGCTCATCATCTTGCCTATATTAATTATTTTTATAGCTCTACTATAAAAGCTCTATGCAAAGGAGGTTTTCCAATTCCTTCCTTTCTTCCTTGGCTGTCACTCTGAAATTGCCACTCATTGTGATAATTCTATTCATTTTGCTTCTGATGGTTACTTGCTGCCATTTTTCTTCTATTATTTCTGAATCCTTTTATCACTACTGCTACTAGGGAGCCTAATTCTGGAACAGCCCTGAATTATAGAGGATGGCCACCATTAATCTTCTCAATGACCCTAATGCCCCCTTCAGGAGCACATTCCTTATTGCTTTGACAGAGTATCCTTCCATCTTCTCCCAGGGCAATTCTTGGCATTCCTCCATTTAGTGTGGGCTATCACTTTTTCTAAGTTTTTACCAGTGGTTCTAGAAGCATCCTAGTGCTGTCTCCTAGGGTCTTTACCAGGGCTTAAATTCTGTGTACTGGGAAAGTGCTCCCATACCAATAAACTCTCTTTTCTCCAATTTTATCTGCTAACACCTTTATTCGGTATCCACAGGTGCAGTCCCATAGATACTCTCCTGGCTTTTAGATGGGGACTGTCCCCTGGGAGAGGGTAACCTTAGACAAGGCAACTTCTTCAGCAGAGGGTGATTTTTGGCAACTGCTGATGATTCCTGTTGGAAAAAACTGTTATTATTGCTGAAAGGATGTTTTCTAATACCTTCCTTTCTTTAGTTTACATATCTCTAACACCTCAGTATAACAGAACAGAGAAAAATAAAGTGACAGATAATATTTAAAAGAGAGAATATGAATGATCCCCAAAATGAAAATATGATTACCTCTGCAAGAATCAATGAAATGTAAATTATAAAAAATACAATCTTTTACTGAAAAAAATGATGAAAAATATTTTTAAACACCATACACATTTTTCACAAGGATGTAGTGAATTGTGAATTCTTGCTTGTGAAGGAAGCTTGTACAAATAATTTAACTCTGTATCAAGAAACAAGTAATTCTTCTAAAAACCTTCAATCATTCCTTTTTGTCTCACTTTGTTTCTTTTATATTAAGATACAATTAAATTTATACTTTTATTATTTTATTTTATTTTCATTTCAATAAATCTTTATTGTTCAGATTATTACAATTGTTCCTCTTTTTTCTGCCCATAGCTCCCCTCCACCCGGTTCCCACCCCACCCTCTGCCCTTACCCCACCACTGTCCTCATCCATAGGTGTATGATTTTTGTCCAGTCTCTTCCCACACCCCCCACACCCCTTTCCCCCTGAGAATTGTCAGTCCACTCCCTTTCTATGCCCCTGATTCTATTATATTCACGTTTATCCTGTTCATCAGATTTTTTATTCACTTGATTTTTAGATTCACTTGTTGATAGATATGTATTTATTGTTCATAATTTTTATCTTTGCCTTTTTCTTCTTCTTCCTCTTCTTAAAGAATACCTTTCAGCATTTCATATAATACTGGTTTGGTGGTGATGAACTCCTTTAGCTTTTTCTTATCTGTGAAGCTCTTTATCTGCCCTTCAATTCTGAATGATAGCTTTGCTGGGTAGAGTAATCTTGGTTGTAGGTTCTTGCTATTCATCACTTTGAATATTTCTTGCCACTCCCGTCTGGCCTGCATAGTTTCTGTTGAGAAATCAGCTGACAATCATATGGGTGCTCCCTTGAAGGTAACTAACTGTTTTTGTCTTGCTGCTTTTAATATTCTCTCTTTGTCCTTTGCTCTTGGCATTTTAATTATGGTGTGTCTTGGTGTGGTCCTCTTTGGATTCCTTTTGTTTGGGGTTCTCTGTGCTTTCTGGACTTGTAAGTCTATTTCTTTCACCAGGTGGGGGAAGTTTTCGGTCATTATTTCTTCAAATAGGTTTTCAGTATCTTGCTCTCTCTCTTCTTCTGGCACCCCCATAATTCTGATGTTGGTACGCTTGAACTTGTCCCAGAGGCTCCTTACACTATCTTCAGATTTTTGGATTCTTTTTTCTTTTTGCTTTTCCGGTTGAGTATTTTTTGCTTCTTTGTATTTCAGATCTTTGACTTGATTCTTGCGATCCTCTAGTCTGTTTTTGGATCTCTGTATAATATTTTTTATTTCAGTCAGTGTATGCTTAATTTCTAGTTGGTCCTCTTTCATATCCTTGAGGGTCTCACTAAATTTATCGGCATTTTCTAGAAAATTCTTGAAAAACCTTATAACCCTGGTTTTGAACTCTATATCCAGTCATTTGCTTTCCTCCATTTCTTTCATTTGTGACCTGTTTCTTTGTCTCCACATTTTGGCTGCTTCCCTGAGTTTATTGAGTGGCTTTGTGTGCTAGGTGTTCTATAGGGCCCAGTGGCTCAGCCTCCCCAGTTACCTGAGGTGGACACTCTTGGTGCACCCCTCTGTGGGCTGTGTGCACAGTCTTGTTGAAGTTAAGCCTTGATTGTTGTTGATATCACTGGGAGGAATTGACCTCCAGGCCAATTGGCAATGAGGATCAGCTGTGTCTACGATGGGAGAACTTCTGTGCTGGAGTCACCCTTATGAGGCAAAACTTGCTTCAGTGGGGCTTTGATGCTCACTGAGTCTACCCCTGAGTGTGTCCCTTATGGGTCTGAGGAGTTGTAATCTGGATGGTCCTACTCTGACCCCGGGGTACACTGGCTCTTGGATCTCCAAGGAGGTGCTAATTTAGCTTCTGCCTGAAGCCACCCAGCAGGAGCTATGGAGAGATCTGCAGATTTCTCTTCTTTGTTTGGGTTTTGGAGGTGCCCAGATGAGACCCAGCTGTGAAGCAGTACAAGCTGCTGTGGGGCCTTGGGCCTTCTTTTGGATGTTCTGGGTCTCACTGACTCAGGTGCAGTTTGTTAGGTAAGTTTAGTTTTCAAAGGACCAGGCCATTCATATGCAAAAGCCTCTGCGAACAGCTTGGATGGGGCAGAGTCTCAGGGCGGAGCAAACAGCAATGGCTTTCCATCAGCCCTACCCTAACAGGCACCCAGGTCTCAGTGTCTTTTGGTAATTGCTGCAAGCACCTTTGAGAGAAAGCCGCCCTCAAGTTCCACCTGCTGCCAGACAGTCCAGTTTCTCCCTGTATGAGTCTGGGTCCCCAGAGTCTTGCCCGGAACTGGAGTTCAGAGCAGTTGGGAGCTTTTGTCTCCCTCCCACTTAAAAAAGACAACTGTGTACTCAGTTGCCAGCCCTCTCCGTGCGTGCGCCTCCATACCTCTGCCTTTACTTCTGCAGCTCCTGTGAGTCTCAGTGTGCTTTTCTCTTTCCTTCTAGTAGAATTTCCACTTAGTCAGCCTTCCTGTGGTTCTGGATGATGTCCGTTTTGTCTTTTAGTTATAGTTTTGAAATTGTTGTGCGAGGCAGCAGTTCAGGTATTTACCTATGCCGCCATCTTGGTTTCTCTTAAATTTATACTTTTAATTAAAAGTTTTCATCCATCTTAGTCAGTTCATGCTACCATAACAAATGCTATAGAGTAGGTACCTTAAACACAAAATATTTTTCCTTTAAGTTGTGGAGGAAAGGAAAGTCTAAGATCAGGATTCCAGGAAGATCACTCTCTAATGAGGGCTTTCTTTCTGGCTTATAAGTGGACATCTTTTCACTTATGTTCACATAGGGGAGAGAGAGAGAGAGAGAGAGAGAGAGAGAGAGAGAGAGAGAGAGAGAGAGAGATTCTTATAAGGTTGCAGTCCTATTGGATTAGGGCCCCATATTTACCACCTCACTTAACCTTCATTACTTCCTAAAGATCCTAGATGCTGTTACATTGTGGGGTTAAGGCAGGGATCCTCAAACTATGGCCTGTGGGCCACCTGCGGCCTGCTGAGGACATTTATCCAGCCCGCCGGGTGCTGCTGCCTGTCCTGCTTAGCAGCCAACTCATCCCAGGCCCGCAGTGCGCATAGGAATTTGTTCATAGTTTTTTTTTTTTTTTTTTAAACTATAGTCCGGCCCTCCAATGGTCTGAGGGACAGTGAACTGGCCCCCTGTTTAAAATGTTTGAAGACCTCTGGGTTAAGGCTTCAACATATGAATTGGGTGTGGGGGAGATGCACAATTCAGTCTATAGAATCATCTCTTAAAATAATTACATTTAAGTACCTGCCCTAATATTGGTATATTGGCAAAGAGGATTGTCAGAAATAATCTATATATATAAAAGCCTAAGGTACTGTTATGAACGGTCACTGACCCATCGCTATGATGCGCACTGACCACCAGGGGCAGACGCTCAACATAGGAGCTCCCCCCTGGTGGTCAGTGCGCTGCCACAGCCAATCTCCCCGGGAGGCCGGCCAACCTCCCACAGTCCATTCCCCCTGCAGGCCAACCTCCAGTGGTCCCTCTCCTCGTCCGGCCCTGATTAGCTCCAACTGCCCCGATTACAGGCCAGGCCGAGAGACCCCACCCATGCATAAATTCATGCACTGGGCCTCTAGTATTTATATACAAGTAACATTCACTTTAATAATTTCTGAATGGTAAGAATTTTTGGTTTTGGCTTTCCTCTTTGCACTTTTATATACATTGCTTGAGTGTTTTTATAGTTACTTTTAGAAATTATAAATTAAAAGGACCAATGTCTTTTCAACAGTTCCCTACTTGTTTGATATCATGTATGGTAGAGTGAGCACCGAATTCATTATTGCCAGGAAGACTCTTTGCCTATAACTCACCCAACACTCTCAAATGTCCCCACCCAATACTCCTAGGCTCACAGCAAGAGATGAGGAAGAGTTAGTCAGTGAAAGGAATTTCTCTGCAGTGTCCTTTCTCAAGTATAAAGTTTCTTTGAAATCATATTTAATCTTTAAAGTGACTTGATTTTCCATTTTACTCTATAATAAATAAAAATACCTACAATTACTTACCATTGTGTAAAATTCATGTTTAAGGAAATCATATCATTATTTATTCTGGGGTTTAAGGTGTCTCTTGATTCAATCAGCTTACATCTGGAGCCACTCATATTCCCATTTGAGAGGTGTGGGACCAATTTAATTATTAAAAATACCATTTGCCTGGACCTTTACAAATTGTAAAGTAGTTTCTACATAAATCATATCATTGGGCCTCTCAGTATTCTCTTTTTCAAGTTCAGCCTGCTTTAACGAATCTTTTTATATGGAATATCTCCAGGCTTAGCCCTAGATCCCTTTCTCTTATAACTATATTCTCTCCCTAGATGATCACTTTTTTTAAAACCATGGTTTCAATTACTTTGTACATTCCAGTGATACCCAAATTTATATCTCTAGAAATACATGTATAACTGCCTGCTTGACATCACATCTTGGATGTCTCACAACCATTTTTGGTAAATTTATCTTTATTGTTGAAAGTATTACAGATGTCCCCCTTTTCCCCCATTGATCCCCTCCACCCCACTCTTGCTCCATCCCCAGGCTTTCAACCCACCTTTGTCTGTATCCACGGGTTATCCATATATGTATCTAAGTTCTTTAGTTAATCTCTTGCTGCTTTCCCTCCCCTTTCCTTCTAAGATTCGTCAGTCTGCTCCATGCTTCCATATCTCTGGATCTATTTTGTTTGTCAGTTTATTTAGTTCATTAGATTGCATATATAATGAGATCATGTGGTACTTGTCTTTCACAAGCATTTTATTTTTAATGTATTTTTTTTATTTCAGAGAGGAAGGGAAAGGGAGAGAGATAGAAATATCAATGATGAGAGTGAACCATTGACTGGCTGCCTCCTGCACACCCCCACCAGGGGATCAAGCCCATAACCCAGGCATGTGCCCTGACCCGAAATTGAACCATGACCTCCTGGTTCACAGGTTGATGCTCAACCACTGAGCCACACCAGCCAGGCCCCAAACATTTTAAACTTTAAATATCCAAATATAGAATTCATTATCTTCCTTTAAATATTGTCCTTCTCCATTCAAAAGCACCACCATCCATATAGCTGTGCAAGCTGGTATTATCTCTGAATCTCAATATCCCTAACATCCACAGCCAATATATCACCGATGTCTATCAACTTATAAAAATGTCACCAGTTAGTCTATTTCTCACAAGTTAACCATCACTGTTCGAATGCAAGCTACTATAATTTTCTCTTTACTACTAAAATAGATATTTAAATTTCTATTCTAATGTCTAGTAGGTACCTCAAAATTATGATGTTCTTCAGCCTAGGATGCATTTATGCCCGTAACCTGGCATGGTTTGTTCCTTCACTTCAGTCATATCTCTGTTCATATGTCATTTCCTCAAAGGCGCCTAATTTAACTACCCTGGCACCTCCTCCCAGTCACTTCTTACTCTGCTTAGTTTTTCAGGGACCCACAAAGTATATATTTTTATTTGCTTACATGTTTATTGTTTATGGTCCATGAAGGCAAGGACTTTCTTGTTCGCCATTATATCTTTATTATCAAGCATAGTGATGGCAAATAGCTGGTGCTACGTGTTTCTTGAATAAATAAGTAAACAAATGAAAGAACAACCTTATGAGTTAGGACTTATATTAAAATATACCTATTTGACAAATAAGTAAATGAAAGAACTAATGTTTTATACAACAGTATCTCCTTCCAAAGAAAATAGTAACAGTTTACATTATTGAGCTCTTACTGTATGCTAAGCACCACTCTAAATGCTTTGTATCTATTGTGTCATTAATTCTCCCAATGCTCTTATGAGGTAGGTACTACTATTATCCTCTTTTGTTAATGAGGAATCTGTACATCTGAGTAATTAAGAAACATATCCAAGGTTACAAAGCTAATAAAGAGTGGATCTGCAATGTGAACCTAAGCATTCTGAGTCAGGAGCCAATGCCCTTAAATACTACATTAAATGTATTAAATTAATTAATAAAGGTAAAGTTCTTAAAATAATGTTTGGCTCATAAGTGTTTGTTAATTATATATGAGTATTATGTTGCTTTGTTGGTGAAGTATTGTTCAAATATTTTATTCACATTTATTTGTTCTACAAGTTTATGTTGCCTTTTTGTTTTGTTAATAAAGTTTTTTTCAAAGAGCAAACATTTTACATTCTGAAGTCCAATTTATTAATTTTTTCTTTCATGTTTTGTGCTTCATTGCTTCATCTAGAAAATCTTTGCATGTTCCAGAGTGCAAAGATGTTCTCCTATGTTTTTTCTAGAAATTCTAGAGTTTTAGATCAATATTCTATCCCCCACCCCCCTCATGCAGATATTGAGGTAATACAGCACCATTTATTGAAAAGGCTTTTGCTTTCTCCATTGAATTGCCTTAGCTCCTTTGTGGAAAATCAGTTGACTATATACACATTTATCTATTTCTAGACTTCTATATGTTCTATTGAGCTTTAAGTCTTTTTTTAAAAATGTAACCTTATAATATGTCTGCACTGTCCAAAACAATAGTCACTAACTTGGCTACTTAAATTAACAAAATAAAATAATAATTTCGTTCCTTAGGTACAGGAGCCACATTTCAAGTGCTTAACAGCCACATGTAACCAGTGATTACTATACCAGGCAGCACATAATTAGAGAACATATCCATTATTAAACAGTGCTGTAGAAAGTCTTGAAATCAGAACTTTGCTCTTACTAAAAAGTGCTTTGGTTATTCTAGGTTCTTCTACTTTCATATCAATTTTAGAGTCAGATAGTTAATTTCTATATCGAAGCTGGTAGAAGTTTGATTGGAGTTGCATATTTGAATCTGTAGAACTATTTGAGGAGAACTGAAAAGTGATCAAGTCTTCCAATTCACAAATATGGTATACCTCTTCATTTATATATAGGTCCTCTTTAATTTCTCCCAGCAATGTTTTGTGGGCTTCAGTATTTGCACATCTTTTATTATATTTACTCCTAAATATATTGTTTTTAGGCATGACTGTAAATAAAACTTTTTTAACCTCTCTAATCCACTTTTATTTTATTTTACTCGTTACATACAGGACTTTAAAATTTAATTTCCAATTGCTTTCCTAGTATATAAGAATACATTTTATTTTTGTATATTAATCTATTATCCTTAGAAATTACTAAATTCATTTATCATTTCTATGAGTAGGAACTCTAGGACTATGTTGAGTAGAATCTTGGAGAAAAGCATTCAATCCTTCATTATCAAGTACTAAAGGGCTGGGGCACAAAACCCATGCATGGGTAGGGTCCCTAGGCCTGCCTGCAATCAGGGGCTGATCTTCCCCCACTGCCAGCAGCCTGCCCCGGCCCCCGCCTCTGCCACCGGTGGCCCTCTGTGTGTGGGGCAACGTGTAAGGTGACTGGAGGGGCGATCGGGGCCCCGGTGCCACCCGCATCTGCTGCCACCCACTCCCGGTTCCTGGTTTTCCATCGGGCGATTGGAGCCTGCCAGAGGCGGGGAGGGACAGAGAGGTTGGCCGTTCCCACCAGCTGGCTGCCACCCTCTCCCCCCTCCCCACCCCCCCCACCCCTGCCATCACCGGTCGCCCTCTGTGTGTGGGGCATCTGGTGAGGCAGTTGGGGCCCAGGTGCTGCCTGCATCCACCACCACCCACCTGTTTCCCCATTCCCCATCAGGCCACTGGAGCCTGCTGGCCAGGGGAGGGACCAAGAGGTTGGCCAGCAGGCTCCGATGGGGCGGGGCGATTGGGGCCTGCAGGCTGGAGGCAGCTCCTGTGTAGAGCGTCTGCCCTCTGGTGGTCAGTGCGCATCATAGCCAACCAGTTGTTCCGCCATCTGGTTGATTTGCATATTATGCTTTTATATATATAGATAATATTATTTGCAGGTTTTCTGTCAATACACTTTGTCAAACTCAAGAAGTTTCTTTCTGTTCCTAGTTTGAAGACAGTTTTGTTTTTTAAACAGTCATGGGAACTGGATTTTGTTAAATACTTGCCCAATATCTATTAAAATAATAATATATATTTTTAATTCAATTAACATGATGAATTACATGGATTGATTTTCAAATGTTAAAAACCAACTTTGCATGAATGTGATAAAACCCACATCATCATGCTTTATTATCTTTCTATATATTGTTGTATTAATTTGTTAATATTTTGTTAAGGATTTTTGAGTTTCTGTTCACAGGAAATATTACTTTATCAGGGTAATGTGGAACTCATAAAATGAGTTGAGAAATAGTCCCTCCTTTTTGGTTTTCTTAAAGAGTTTGTGTAGGAGTAATATTTCTTCCTTAAACATTTAATAGGGGATATTGTTTTTAATAGATGTCAGGCACCGATGCATTTTTATCTCTCTCAATATATTAAAATAATTCACTTTCTCATCAGATATTTTCTTAGATCAGCATATAACTTACTCTGATTGTTCCTAGAATTAGGAGAGGCCAGCTCACTAATAGTAGACACCTTCAGAGAATGACTGGGAAAGGAAGTGCAGGAAAAGCAAGATTTCACATTTACTATTTTGTGACTCCATATACTGCATAAATGGTTATTTTATCTACTAGTCATACCAAGTTCAAGCCAGAGAGTGAAGGCTACTTCAGTGAAATTGTTTTAAATATACTTCTCCATCAGCCTTCTATTTTAAATACATCAAACCTACATAAACTGAAAGAATATTATTTGACTGTCAACATTAATAATAAAGTCAGAATCAGGATGGATAAAAAACATGAACATATGATCAGTATTTCTTATTGGTGATTTATGTTTAATGCTAGAAATAAAAGAGTGTATAAAGAAATTAAATGGGTCATATATTTTGGATCATTATTCAGATAAATATTTATTATTATTATAGCTTATTATAATATTTTCTGTGTCATAATTTAATACTTTTATTATTATATTTTTTGTAGTTAAACATTGAACCTCTATCAAATTTTGCACAAATAATTAACAAAGAATGATTGCTGGGAATATGTGTTCTTGAAGAATGTTTTTAAATTTCAAACAAAAAGAACACTGGCTACTATTTTCAGTTTTACTTTTTTCCCTTCTTAATACCTATAAGAAATAAAAATTACTTGCAGTTGTTTTTGGAGGTGTGAGGCAGAGACGTAACTTTTATTTAACAAAAGGAGAGGGAGGAGCAATAAACCTAACTTCAAAGCCTCCTGTCAATATCAAATCTTCCAGTCCACTTCACACAGTTTTCTTGAAGGAAACTGACCTGCTGGTTTTCAAAGCTTTACCGTTGGCAAAGTGCTTAGATGGCAAATTTCTTGCAGAAAACTCACTTCCAATTTATGCCTGGTGCCCTGCCCCTCACAATCCACAGGGGCCATACTACATTAAAACACAAATTGCATGCAAATAGTTGGCCTCTGGGAAACAAATACTGTATTATAAAACAGCACACCCCTGTGCGCGGTGATTGCCATTCATTTACATGGTTTCCAGTGAGAGCGGTGTTTCCAACTGATGCAGAGCTGAAAGCGGATCCTGCACGGAACCCCCTTCCCATTCTGCACCTGGCCCCTCTCCCCCGCCCTGCCAGCCCCTCAACACGGAGGGCAGCCCAGGCCTGTTTCCTGTCACTAACCAAGTTGCAGTCTCAAATCCCAAGTCTGTGTTCTGGTTTCCCTCTGGATCTTACTAGAGGTTTATCGACAAAACACAGGCTCCTCATAATCTGTTTGAAAATCCCACCGCGTTCAACAGGAAAATATGATCATCCTTTAGTGGTGAACGCCACTGCTGTGTGTTGTCATGGTGGAGTGTGTGTTCTGCAAGTTGTATGCATGCAGGGAAGTGAACTTGGGGGCGTGGGGATGTTTTCACTCTACTAGAGAAACCTCCTCCCTGCCAAAACCTTAAGACCTGGTCCCCTTTGGGGAAGGAACTCTCTCCGGGCTTTGCTTTGGAAACCATCTGCTGTCTCCACGAGGACTGGCTCCCCAGGGAAATCCTGGCCTCTCAAAGTCATGGCCTCATGTCTGGGGAATTCCACACCCAAGCTAGCCAGGACTTGGCTGGTCCTTCTAGAAGAGAAGATTTTGCAAATCTAGGACTTTGCATGTGTTTATCCTTTGGGCCAAGTGTTAACTAGAGATGAAACTAAGCTTTCTAATTATGCAAATAAGCACTAAATATTCAATCATTTCCCTCTCTCTCTCTCTCTCTCTCTCTCTCTCTCTCTCTCTCTCTCTCTCTCTCTCCTCTCTCTCTCCAATAAAGAAAATCCTCATAGAGTGTAAACAGTACCTGAATTTCGGCTTCAGTTTTGCCAATTAACTACCACATGGCCAGGGACAGTTGTGAATGAAATCTGGATATTGAATGGGCTGAATTCAATAGCATATGAGCAGAAACCATAAAGAAACAAAACAAAGAACAAATATCTGTATTCTTGTTCACTGCTGTCCCTTTAAACTCACTCTGTGGGCTGTTTCTTCCTCACTGCTACAGTGAAATCATAGCAGAATCTTTTCAGTGTGCTCAGATAATGCAAGTATTCCAGTCACTTTTATGCATAATCATAATCTCATTATAGAACTAAAAAATGTCATCGTCACCGATTCTTATTCTTATCACTACCACCACAACCTTCCTCACCCTCCTTCCCCATTTTGGTATTGCTTTAGGCTGGGAGTTCAGAATGACAGAGAACATGCTTGCCTTCTCTTTTCTCCTCCTCTCACTGTTTTAGACCTTTTCTGGCAGAGATGTAACTTTTATTTAACAAAAGGAGAGGGAGGAACAATAAACCAGAGTGGAGGTGGGGTAATGTGGGAAGACAGGTAAGCAACAGAAAAGATCTTACCCAAGTAGCGTGGAAGTAATCTGTGAGTGTGGTGGTGTTCCAAAGCTGATTCTTCCTCTTGTAGGATGTTTTCGTGAGTTCGTCAATGATATCTCACTGGATCTTTTCAATTGCAACTTCCTTGATGCTTCCTTGTTGCTTGTTGGCTGCTTCCTTCAGCCTCTGAGCATGTGGCAATTAACTATCTCATCAGAGTTCACCTTCATCCATTCAGTTTCTTAGGGTGGGAGGTGGAATTCCAAGTAGCTCCCATGTGGCCCATATTTGATCCATAAGCACACCTGGTTCATCCTTGTCCTACCATGCTCTTGGTGGAAGAGCTTTTTATTCCCAAGGTAGTCCTTTTCCTCTCTCTTCTACTGCCTTTAGCCAATCTAGCTCCAGCTTCTCTTGCCATTCTTATACTTCCAAACTCAAGGATAATAGGATATTCCTTCTAAATAATTCCCTTAAGGCTCTCTTTCTTATTTAGATTAAGGGGGAGGAGGAATCACACTTTTATCCCACAGAAGTAGAAATGCACAACTTATCAACAGCTTTCTCCAGAGTAATTTCAGCTTTAATTTTGTGTATCTTCAAGGTGGATTATGGCTCATGATTTCAAAATCAGGTTCATGTAACTTCAAATCATGGACTCTGAATAAATAGGTCATGTATATTACATCATTATAGATTCATAGAGCTTGATAGCTCTCAAAAAGGAAATTACAATTGGAGGGGAATAAAGCCTTATGACTAGATTCAGGTTAGGCATTTTTGGCTGGCATTCCACAAAGGTAATATTGTATCTGTCTTAGTACATTATATCAGGAGGCAAATCATGTCTATTTTCCCTATTACGTGAAAGTTAACTTTGAGCACTGAGAATATGTGCCAGGCTTCTTCACTATAAAATTACTATTCCTCCTTTGTAATAAATAAATTTCCTATGGACAGATAGTTTAGGATTATGCAAATACCCACTTTCTTATCAAACTTTCACTGATTTATTTTAGGATCCATGGATAATTCTTGCATGAAACAATCATTGCTATATTAGTTTCCAAACGATGATAAATTAGTGTATTTTAATACATTAAGATATAAATAAGGAAGTAAGATAATTTAAAAAAAGGAAACTGAGAAAAAAATACCAGGTAGATATAAAAAAGAACCAAAAAGAATGACTACAAATAAAAGGCAACATCATTTAAACTAACTAGTCAATGGGTGAATTAAGTACATATTAATACAATTAAAAAGGGGATTAATACACTAGATCATGAACCAATGAACTTATTCAGAATTCTGTTCAGTGAAATAAAAGATAAAATTTAAAGCAGAATGCAGAGAAGTGGAGGATAGAATAAAAAGGTTACATATGTCTAGTAAATGTTTTAGAACAAAAGTTTGATAGATATTTCACAAGGAAATAAAAAAGAAAAGAAAATTAATTTTCAATAGACAATGGTTGAAAATTTTCCAAAATTAATAAAAGACATGTATCCTTAGACTCAGGAAATATAACAAGCAGGATAAATAAAAGTAAGTCCACAATACCTAGACCTTAGTGGAATTGCAGGACATCAAAAACTAAAGAAAATTTAAAGAATAAACTATAAAAAAGAACAGATTTGCTACAAAGATTGAAAATTTAAATGACATTTAGATAGCAATAACAGAGGTAAGAAAACAATAGAAAAATATTTTTAAACTTAAAGAATATTACTGTCAACATAGAACTCTATATCCTAGTATATAAAAACCCAGAGTCCGTAACATCCAAAACAACCAAAGGCTTGACCAACCGGAAGTCAGTCTGTGGATCAGGCCCGAAGAGAGGTCCAGGGAGAGAGAAGCAGGGTCTGATCCGTAGCCTCCATGGCAACTGTTGATCAGCACTTGCCTCTCTCTCTCTTTCACTCCAGGCCAGCAGCCGCACCTCTCTTTCTCTCGGGTCTCCACTGGGGCTGCTCATCAGCCCCGCCTCTCTGATCAGGCTCATTGATAGGCCCGGAGATGCTGACTGGCATAGAAACCGACCTATAAGAACCTAATCTGGGTGAACTGTGAAGGCAGAAGGTGGGTGCTGAGGAGGGGTTTTAAGGGCAACAGCTGTTTGGTGTAAGGTGTAAGAAAGCAGTTCAATTTTTTAATGACTGGTTTGGCTGTATAGTGCATATGGCTGGCTATCAGTCCAGATATAGGGGTTATGTATTTTTGTCTGCCAAGAGCATCTCCTCCTGATGAAAAAGGCTCCCCCCACCCATTTAAGCAATCCTATATTATATAATCTGTCTATACTACTAAAAGGGTAATATGCTAATTAGACCAGGTCAACCGGCCATCTTCCAGACATCCAGCTCCACTATTCATAAGCTATGTGAACTTGGGTAAATTATTTAACCATCTGAGCCTCAATTTCTTTATCTGTTAAACAGAGAGGGTGAAGATATAAGTTTCCTCATAGGATGATCATTGACTTTTACAGTTCCATGACTATTATTAATTTCTAAAATGTCCTTTTCCAAATAATCTTGTTCTGTTCTTATAGACTCTTATAATTTTATAAATATCCCTATTTCTGTATTTACCTCTTTAATCACTTTAAATATATTTCTTTTATAGGGTTTTGGGAACGGCTCTGTATTTTCTGGTTCTTAGGGTCCAAATTCTCCTTTTTGTTGTGTTATTTCTCCATTTTTTGATGAATTATTTCTTTTTATAACCAACTATCTTTTTTTTTTCATGAGTAGATTTTAGGTCCTCTAGGTACTATGTCCTCTTGGATAATGGCTGCATGGGGTCACCTGATTATCATGATAGCTATTGGTCACTCTTAATTCTAACACAGGTAGGTTACTCTTTTTTGTGTTTGTGTTGTCAAAACTGAAGACATTACTAAAATTTTTTACATGGCTACCAAAACTGGGGAAAAATTTAAAGGGGTCACTTGCCTTCCCAGCACTCTTAGATGATATCATGCAAACACCAACTCTTTCTAGCAAAGTAAAAGTCTGGTCTTGATCATCAGTTTTCCACTCTTGAATCAAAAGCATACACATTAGTCAAGCAATGAATTCTTATTTGCTATGTGAGCTGCAGGGAATGATAGGAAGGGTGTAGAGATGGTTATGGAGAGCAGGAGATAAAGGATGGAGTATGAGCTATTATAACAGTCTGAGTTCTGAGTAAATCAAGAACTTGCATATAAAATGTACATTACTTATTTTCCCAGTCTCTTCTCTAGAGAGCAATGCTTGTGGAGCTGCTAAGGGAAATAATCAAAGCTATTAGAATAATTTCATGACAACATGCAACTTGCACACTAGAAATTTGTACTAGAGTAATAACCATATTACATTTCGTATTAAAAAACAATGTGACCATTGGCCAATGACAGGGTTTTTATAATGTAAAAACCACAAGATATTTTAAAAATAATATAATCCACATGTACTAGATAGCTGTAACAGCACAATAAAGACAAGTTACTAAAAATGTCCTGAATCATAAATCTGAAAATTATAGTGCAACTCAGACATTTCAGGTTCACCCTGAGCCTGAGTAGCCCTTAATGGTGATATCTTCTGCTTCAGTTTGCAAACAGGCTTCATAGGATCATTAGAGCATGCACACTTCAGGCTGGGAGCCCTTATCTGGAGCTTCAAAAGTACACTGAGGACCTTAGACAACGAATCCCAAACATCCCAGAACGATCTTCTCCAAGGCAACATTAACATGAGATGTAATTGTATAGAATCTGATTCACTTTCCAGCAAGATTGGAAAGTGATCTGGTTTGGAGGAAGACTTGGCTACTATCAGGCATACTACACTTAGTTTTCTTTCCCTCAAGGGCCTTAGGGAAGGTCAAGTAGTAACAAAATATATATTTTTACCTCCATGCTAAGATATCATTTTTTCTCCCCTCCCATTCTGCCAAGATTCAAATCCCAACTAACAGTAACACATTACTTAACTACTCCCTGCCTATTTCCTCATCTAACAATGAATATTACCTGCCTCGAGTGTGGATTGTGAGGATTAAATGAGCTGAGCCATAGTTGCCACATTACTATACTATAATATGATCACTTTTATCACTTTAGGTCCTCTGGGGGAATAATGATGATGATAATGAAAAGTTATTTTGCAAGAGACTTTCTACGAGAAACATCTACTGGGTACTTATACTGTGTCAGGCAATTAATATTCATTATATCTTTTTTTTTAACAATACTCCAAAGGAAGCACTTTAATCCCAATTTTATGGATAATGAAGATGTGGTTCAGAGAAATTAAATAACTTAACTGTGAGCACACAGCCAGCAAGTTGATATGAAACTAAATTCTTCTGTCACCAAAAAGCCTATGCTCTTTCCACTATTTCTATGGACCTGAGGAAAATATGACCTGAATATAAAAGCGATCCTGGCCACTTCTATCTCCCTGGATGAGAAGCAACTCTGGTTGATACAGAGCAGGGACATACATATAGCTAAGTACTGGAAAGAGGGCTGGAAAAAGTCGCAGAGCTTCCTCTGACAGTGAGTCATCTTACCTCTCTGGTTCTTATTTTCCTCATTGGTGGAAGGAGGAACTTGGACTAGACTGGTGCACCTTTCCATTTCATTTCTCTGGGTCTCCATTTCCTCAAGTATGAAACAGAAATGTAAACTTTCCAGTCTAGGGAAATTTGGGAGATAAAAGATTTTTATCTGGGTTTTTTTAAATTTTTATTTTATTTTTTTAAAATAAATCTTTATTGTTCAGATTATTACAGGTGTTCCTCTTTTTTCCCCCCATAGCTCCCCTCCACCTGATTCCCCACCCCATGCCCTTACCCCCTGCCACTGTCTTCATCCATAGGTGTAAGATTTTTGTCCAATCTCTTCTCACACCCCTCACACCCCCTTCCCTCTGAGAATTGTCAGTCTACTCCCTTTATATGTCCCTGATTCTATTATATTCATCAGTCCATTCTGTTCATCAGATTTTTTATTCACTGGATTTTTATATTGACTTGTTGGTAGGTATGTATTTGTTGTCATTTTGTTGTTCATAATTTTTATCTTTACCTTTTTCTTCTTCTTCCTCTTCTTAAAGAATACCCTTCAGCATTTCATGTAATCCTGGCTTGGTGGTGATGAACTCCTTTAGCTTTTTCTTGTCTGTGAAGCTCTTTATCTGACCTTCAATTCTGAATGATAGCTTTGTTGGGTAGAGTAATCTTGGTTGTAGGTTCTTGCTGTTCATCCCTTTGAATTTTTTTTTTAAAATATGTTTTTATTGATTTTAGAGGGGAAGGGAGAGGGAGATAGAAACATCAATGATGAGAGAGAATCGATGATCGGCTGCCTCCGGCATGCCCCACCCTGGGGATCAAGCCTGCAGCCCAGGCATGTACCCTGCCCGGGAATCAAACCAAGACCTCTTGGTTCATAGGTCGACGCTCAACCACTGAACCACACCAGCCGGGCTAAAAGTGATTTTGTAAAGTGTGTTCTAGTTATCTATTGCTGCATAATAACCCATGAAAACAATGACTTAAAACAATAACAATTATTTATTTTGATGATAAATCTTGGTTTGACAAAGGCCTAGGTAGACAATTTTTGCTCAGGTCTCTCATGGAGTTGAAGTCAGACAGGGACTAGGCTTCAGTCACCTCTAAAGCTTCCTCACTCGCAGTGCCAGGGCTGAAACGACCCATACATCTGGGGAGTGGAAGACCAGGGGCTGTTCTCTTTCTCCAGATGTCATCACTCCATGCAGGCTCTCCACAAGGAAGCCACAGGATAGCCACACTTTCTACATGATGGCTTAAGCTCCAACAGTTAGTATCCCAAGAAAAACTGGCAGAAGAGGCACAGCCATTCCTAACCTAAACTCCCTTCCTCCGGCTTATATGCACCAAGTCCTCCTCAGATGGGTGGGAGGGGGCATAGACTCCACCCTTTCATAGGAGGCGTGTCAGAATTACAGACATCCTTTAAAACCACCACAAATTGCTATAAAGCATTGACATTGTTATTATTAATTTTATCCAGCTGCAGATCATTCTCTCTGGGGATTATTAACAGCAAATGTAAAACAGTTCATACCAAGTCGATTCTGAGTTGGCCTGCTCCAAATGTGAAATTGTGTTCTCAGAAAATACCCACCAACTTTTATATTAGCCAAAGTAAAACATAGCCTGGAAGGAAAATTCTCATAAAAATATTATTAAGTGTGATGCTATCCCAAGCCAAGTGCATTTTTAAAAGCTCAGATGCTTAAAAAAGATTATCCTGTGTTGTTGTTTTTTTCTGTCTGTTAACATAGACAATAAAGAAGTGACTGTGAGAAGTAGTTGGGGGCATTTGGTGACTCTTGCAAATGTTAGTGGTACTTTGATCTATGCTCTATGATGGGGGCCTTTTAGCTATGAGGTATGCAGCCTGTGGAGCAAGAACGGTGGGATGTATGATTTCTCCTGCAGGACTTGAAGTTTTAGAACTATAGCAGTCCCATCACTAATGGAATATTAAGTCCTACTGAGAGGTCTAAATGACCACCTCAGGCTTTCAGGGAATTGTCTGTTTATCCAACACTGGAACCCAGGGGTTCTAACTCTTACTTCACTGCCCATTCTATCACTGTACAGTTTCTTAAGATGACTGACTGCAAAGCTTGGGTGGTTTCCTATTTGGGCACAATATCTCTGGATAGTAATTACATAATAAATGCCATGCTGATTAAACCCATTCTTATCAAATTGACAGTGGTACCAACATATATTTTCAATAATGACAAGTTTATCTTAGATGTAAATCAGTAAATATCCCCATTTTCCTTTATTCACTCTATAAATCCTCAGCCCATAAATTTATGTAAACACTTCCTGAATTTATTTTTTTTTTTTAGGTTTGGGTAAGTTCTGGGGACAATCACCATTTTTAGAACTCCATATTTTTTAACTTAAAATAAACTTTAAAACTATGAGGTTACTCATAAAGTTTTTGATGGCTTTTATCTCTCTGTAATGAAAAGTTATAAATTTATAAATTAGAGATTCTGTGTCCACTTTGACATTTTGATTATTTTCTCATTCTATTCCAGCTCCAACTTTTCTTTTTCTTATATCCTGTATAGAAATGTACATTATGGGTTATAGTTTTGTACATATCATGATGCATACAGGACAGCATTACATTGGACAGGTATTACTTCTCTCCCTTTCTGTGCTCCATCATGTAGCCCGAACATAGTCTTACAATCCTTCTGAACATAGAGCCCTAGGCATCCACTATTAAGTGATTAGAATAAGTGGACAATGCGAGGCCCCTTTGAGACTTCTATTTCCATACTGTAGAGTAACCACATGCTAAATGCTCACTCTTTGAGACCCTGGTAAAGTGACAGTAAAGTGACTAATAAAGACATAACAGAATAATCCCACAAGGACAGAGGATTTGGTAATAGTTGTAAATTGTCAATGACTTTTGGAAAACAACACATAGAGAAGTGGTATCTGAGTAAGCAGAGTAGGTGAAGCACAGAGTACACAGAGACAGGAATACAACCAGCAAGCAAATCAATCTTCCTCTAGAACTCTGAAGAGGCTCAGGACTTGGGGCTTGGGCCTGAAGACAAGATTCAAATTCTGTGTTATGTCTTCAAACTTCTATACTCCATGGCATAGAACTCCCAAAAGCCAGATATCATTCTTCCCATTCCTTCGTTCCCAAGAATGGCTTCTGTGCAAAGACCTCTGTGTTTAGAGACCCTTGATGTAATGAACAGGTCTTTGAATCTACTAACCTGAAGCATAAATGTTGGCAAGGCCTATTTTGTAATCTAGAGCTCTAATGTAGCTTTTTATTGTTGCATTCTTAAATATAAAGTTTCAATCAAGTCTCCCCAGACATTTAAGGAAACTGTAGAACATAAAAGAGAAACCAAGAAAAAAACAGAAAAAAAAGAGAGAGAGAAAACTGATATTTAAAGGAAAAGAACTAATTATATATAGCTAATTATAATAGTTATCTTCAGAATGGTTTAGGAAGACATTGTATTTTCTAAACAAAAACAAGATATTATAAAAGGAATTAAGAGAAGTAGAAAGAGCTTTAAGAAGACTATTAAATGTGACTGCTAAGACATGATATTATATATAGAATACCCCAAACACTCCACCAAAAAATTAAGCTATTATAACTGGTAAAAAATTCAGTAAAGTTGCAGAATACAAAATTAATATACAGTGTTCTGTTTCTGTACACTAATAAAAAGAAAATGTTTAAAAATCCCATTTATAATTGCATCAAAAAGAATAAGGTACCACCCTGGCCAGTATGTCTTAGTTGGTTGAGCACTGTCCCATGCATCAGAGATTTGCTGGTTTGATTCCCAGTCAGGGCACATGCCCAGGCTCTATTCCTGGTAGGGGTCATGCAGGTGGCAGTCAATTGATGTTCTATTGTCACATGGATGTTTTTCTCTCTCTCTCCCTCTCTCTTCCACTCTCTCTAAAAATCAATAAAAAATCTTTTTTTTAAAATAAAGAATAAGATATCTAGAAATAAATTTAACCAAGGAGATAAAAGACATGTACTCTGAAAACGACAAGACATTCAAGAAATAAATTGAAGAAGGCACAAATAAATGTAAAGATATTCCATGCTCATGGATTGGAAAAATTAATATTGTTCAATTTTCCATAATATCAGAAGCAATCGACAGATTAAGCTCAATCCCAAATCAAAATTCCAATGGACTTTTTCATGGAAATAGAACAATCCTAAAATTTGTATAGAACCACATAGAACCCCAAGGAGCCAAAGCAATCCTGAAAAAGAACAAATTTCAAAGCATAACACTTCCTGATTTCAAACAGTATTACAACCTTATAAATCAAAACAGTATGGCATTACTATAAAAAGAGAAACATAGACCAATGGAAGAGAATAGAAAGCTTAGAGACAAACCCCCAAATATATGGTCAATTAATTTATGACAAAGGAGCCAAAGGTATAAAATAGGGGAAGAATAGCCTCTTTAATTACTGGTGTTGGGAAAACTGGAGCATTAGACACAAAAGAATGAAACTGGAACCCTATCTAATTCCATACACAAAAATCAACTCAAAATGGATTAAAGACTTGAACATGAGACTCTAAATCATAAAACTCCTGGAAAAAAATACAGGTGGTAAGCTCCTTGACATTGATCTTGGTGATGTGTGTTTCTTGTTTTTATATGACACAAAAAACAAAGACAACAAAAGCAAAAAAAAACAAGTGAGACTATATCAAACTATAAAAACTTTTGCACAGAAAAAAACTCCAACAAAATGAAAAGGCAGCCTATGTAATAGAAGAAAATATTTGCAAAATATATATCTAACTAGAGGCCCGGTGCACGGAATTCATGCATGGCGGGGGCGGGGGGGGTGTGTGTCCCTCAGGCCAGCCTGCACCCTCTCCAATCTGGGACCCCATGAGGGATGTCCGACTGCCCGTTTATACTAATAAAAGAGAAACATTCCTACTGGGATCGGGCCTAAATGGGCAGTCAGACATCCCTCTCATAATCCAGGACTGCTGGCTCCCAACTGCTCGCCTGCCTGCCTTCCTGATTGCCCCTAACCATTTCTGCCTGCCAGCCTGATCACCCCCTAACCACTCCCCTGCCAGCCTGATTGATGCCTAACTGCTCCCCTGCCAGCCTGATTGCCCCTAACTGCCCTCCCCTGCAGGCCTGGTCACCCCCAACTGCCCTCCCCTGCAGGCTTGATCACCCCCAACTGCCCTCCCCTGCTGGCCATCTTGTGGTGGCCATCTTGTGTCCACATGGGGTCAGCCATCTTTGACCACATGGGGGCAGCCATCTTGTGTGTTGGAGTGATGGTCAATTTGCATATAACTCTTTTATTAGATAGGATAGAGGCCTGGTGCACGGGTGGGGACCGGCTGGTTTGCCCTGAAGGGTGTCCTGGATCAGGGTGGGGGTTCCCTTGGGGTGTGGGGCAGCCTGGGCGAGGGGCCTGTGGTGGTTTGCAGGCCGGCCATGCCCCCTGGCAACCCAAGCATAGGCTAGGGCCGGCTGGAAGCAGGTATCTGGAATTTATTTATCTTCTATAATTGAAACTTTGTAGCCTTGAGCGGAGGCCAGGGCAGGCCAGGGCTGGCAGGAAGCTTGGCTTCCTCCATCGTGGGGGCCACCCAAGCTTCTGGCTGGTTCCAGCTCTGTGGCTGCTGCCATCTTTGTTGGGATTTATTTATCTTCCATAATTGAAACTTTGTAGCATTGAGCTGAGGCCAGGGCCAGCCAGGGCGGGCAGGAAGCTTGGCTTCCTCCATTGCCGGGGGCAACCCAAGCCTCCTGCTCACTCTAGCTCTGTAGTCGCCACCATCTTGGTTGGGTTAATTTGCATACTCGCTCTGATTGGCTGGTGGGTGTAGTGGAGTGATGGTAAATTTTTATGTTTCTCTTTTATTAGTATAGATAAGGGATTAATATTCAAAATATATAAAGAACCCATATAAGTCAGTAACCCAAACAACAAAAATAATAAAAACCAATCTGATTAAAATTGGGCAGAATAACTTTATAGACATTTTTCCAAATAAGACATACAAACAGCCAACAGATATATGAAAAGATGCTAAACATCACTAACCAGTAGGGCAATGCAAATCAAAACCACAATAAGATATCTACCATCTCACACTTATTAGAATGGCTATTTTATTTTTATTTTTAAACTAGAGGCCGGGTGCACAAAATTCATGCACGGGGGGTGGGGTGGTGTCCCTCAGCCCAGCCTGCACCCGCAGCAATCTGGGATCCCTCTCACAATTCTGAACTGCTGGCTCCTAACCACTCGCCTGCCTGCCTGCCTGATTGCCCCTAACCACTCTGCCTGTCAGCCTGATAGCCCGCTAACCGCTCCCCTGCCGGCCTGATTGATGCCTAACTGCTCCCCTGCCAGCATGATCATCCCCAACTGCCCTCCCCTGCCAACCCGATCACCTCAAACTGCCCTCCCCTGCTGGCCCAATCGGCCCCAACTTCCTTCCCCTGTGGGGCTGAGGGGACTGGGGGACTAAGACTGGATGAGGCGGGGCTGAGGGGACTGGGCACTGCCATCTTGTGGCTGTGGGTGCCACCATCTTGTGAGGGCATGACATTCAACTAGCATATTACCTCTTTATTAGATAGGATTTATTTTTATTAGCAGTGGTTATTTATTTATTTATTTTAATTTTTTACTATTTAAAGTATTACATAAGTCCCCTTCCCCCCATTGACCTCTCCTCAGCCACCCCACCCCCAGCACATGCCCTCACCGCCCCCCCCCCCCCCCGCCAGTCTGTATCCATTGGTTATGCTCATATGCATGCATACAAGTCCTTTGGTTGATCTCTATTAAAAAAAACAAACACAAGTTTTGGCAAGAATGTGGAGAAAAGGAAACTTTTGTGCACTTTTGATAATGTAAATTGGTATAGCCATTATGGAAACTGGCATGGAGTTTCCTCAATATTGAAAATAGAACTACCTTATGATCCAGCAATCCCACTCTGAATATTTATCTAAAGGAAATGAAAACAGAATATCAAAAGATATCTACACTCTTTGTTCATTGTTGTACTATTCACTATAACCAAAATATGGAAACAACCTACGAAGGTATTGTTGAAATAAGTCAGACAGAGAAAGGCTACATGGTATCATTGATATGTAAAATCTAAAAAAAAAAAAGTCAAAACATAGAAACAGAGTAGAAAAGTGGTTTTCAATGCTGATGGTGGGTTAAATAGGAAGAGATTGTTAAAAGGATACACGAATTCAGCTAGCAGATGAATAAAACCTGAGGAGCTAATGTAAAAAACATGGTGACTATAGTTGCTAACATTGTATTATGTCACCGAAATTTGCTAAGAATAGAACTTAAATGTTCTCACACAAAAACACATATATATATGTATGAGGTGATGAATGTGTTAATTAAATGGTGTGAATCCATTAACAATTAAAAACAGAGGAAAAGAAGATGTTATGTATGTGCTCCAGCCAATAGAATAAAGTAAGAAAAGAAAGACATAAAATCAAAAAACTGGTGGCTCTGACACAAGAGAGAAATGAAGGAAAGTTTCAAAAAATAGCTTTGGAGAGTACTGACTATGAAGACTAATAAATGCAACCCGTACCATGAGAAATAGATGTCAGAGTGCAAGGGAAGCAGTTCATCTTCCCTTAATAGGTGAGCAATAACTTTTTCAAAAAACATTTTGTTGAAGACTTATTAAGCACCTACATATACCAAGTACTGTGCAGGGCATTGCAGAAATACCTTATTTAACCATTATAACAATTTTCTAATGAAATTATTTTAATACGTGGCTTTGATTTTTATTTTATGCAATACTAACAGTTCTGTCTGTCATGCTTGTGCTTATTCTTTGCCCATTTAACTAATTATTGGATAAATGTGCATTTTTTTTTTCAATATGTGCTATGCTAAGACTCTCTACTGGAGGAGAATTAAGTAAATCATTGGGCAAAGAAAATAAATATCAAAGTAAGGACCATGTGATTTTTTATTGATTATTATTGGTCATTAGAAAATATCTAAACTTTAGCCAAGATACCTATGAGACTAGCTGTATGGAGACCTGAGATCTTATATCTCTGACACCACTATGTAATGAGCTTTACCTTTCAGGGCAATGCATAGTATAATTAGATTATGATCATTATTTTAGGGCATGCTGAAGTCATTAAATTTTTCCCTATATTTAATGTGCTTATTTTCAGAGAAGAAAATGAAGCAATATCTGCAAATACCTGGCTGAAAGCCCTTTGCCTATGAATTGTTTTCTCACTTTTTAGTTATGTTTTTCACTACAGATAGAGGAAGGAGAAACTTGTCTGTCCAAATGAGGCTAAAAGAAGTTATAAACAAATTTTCTGCAGACTCTAACATTTTTCCTCAGAAAAAAGTCACAGAGCAATTAGAACATCTCACTCCTTTTTGGACATCTCACTGGAAAATCTCTACCAGGATCTGGTTGTCATATAAGGCTAAACACCTCATGTCCTCAACCTCACCATTAATGATCTTCACCAGCTCTGTAGTTTCAGATTATTCTAATGATGAGGATTTCCACATTTCTGCAGAAACTGGAAGAAACATGGATTTTATCTGGAATTGCAGGGCAATTGGATTTGATAGCGTTCAAGGCATATAAAATCTTTTGAACAATCTGTCTTTTGATATCCTGGTATTTCTATCTCATTGTGATCAAAAGAATCAAATTAGTATCTGTCCATATAGGGTAGCTCTCTAAGTTTGGCAAATCCTACCACACAATGAAATGGAGAAATGAAAAGTAAAACATATAACCCAACACATTCCACCAAACAAAACCCACCAAATAACTTACAGAGCTAAAAGAAAAAAAGAGTTTATACTACATTGACCCACACTATCTTGCCATACTCATTAAACTACCCAGGTTATTTTTTATTCTCAATTTTACATATGTAAAATGTAGTGTGTGAAAAAGTAACTTGAATAGTAAAAGCTTAATTCCCAATTTTTAAAACCCTGAAATCTTTTGTGGAAAAAACTAAGCAAATCATACTCTCTTCTGTTCAGCGCAGCCTAGGGAATAGTGGCCCTCACTCCTTATGTGCTGAATGTTAACATTATCCACTTCTTAGATCTACAAAGCTTGTCCAACACTCACACAGCTTTGCCCTGCATATACATGCACTTAAGAAATACTTCTGGATGATGTTTAAAGCACTTAGAATAAAGTGCTAAATAACAACAATCATAGACTTTGGCCGTGTGCCCTATTAGCACATCTTCAACTGCCATATGAGCAGCCCTAAGCAAAAATTAGCCCATGAAGTTCCTCTAAGTACTCTGCTAAAAATAAGTTTCATTATCTCTCATTTCAATGTCCATGAGGTCACAGCATCTAATATACTCCAAGAGTTTGTCATGTAAGTTGGACTTAGCAAGTTGACATCTTAAAAAAAAGTTAATATTTAGATCCAGTAGATCCCAGGAAATATATTAGGTTATCCCCTTCAGGACTGTAAAACACGAGAGCTTTCAGATTATTGGTTATACAAAATACATGTATAAGTCAATATAGTATAAAATGTGTTGCAATGGTTTTCTTTTCTTACTTTTTTCAATTGCTTGCCCAACAAGGGCTTAAAGACTTAGGATGGAGACTGTCCTACAGACACTGAACACATATTTATGATTATTGCTACAAATGCCAGACAGAGCCCATAACCAAGAAATTAGAAGGACCTGAGACATGCTCATCTCACAGTACAATTGTGAGAGTTAACTGAAGTAAAATAAGTAGAGTACAAAGCTTAGTATGTTGTAATGTTCAACATATTAGCTGCTTGTACTGCTATCCCCTGTCATCTACCTAAAACACTAATTTCTCAATGATCCCTTTGTAGTATTTTGGTTTCTCAAAATATCTGTGTGTGTGTTTTTTCTCAGCAGTAAGTCATATAACCTTCCGGTAGAACTTTTTAGCTTCTCTGCACTGTCTAAATGTCTATGCCTGAATTAAACTTCCTTTTTTTATTTTCTCCCCTCAGAACACACCTCCATTGCTGAGTTAGCTTGCAATATCAGCCCTCAGCAACCTCTGATCCTTTGGATGATAAGTAGATGTCACTGGCAGATAACTCATGCATGGCCCCAGGTCAACACCAAGTTCAGTGCTTCCATGCTGAGGCTTCCCAAAAACAAAACCAGAGTGCCTCTTCCTATTTGTTCCAAGCATGTCACCTTCTTTCACTAAAATACCCAAAGTACCTAAGCAACCTCTTTTCTGCTATTTCATCAGTCTCCAGGACCTCTTAGTAAATTAATCTGAATCTAGTGAGATGCCCTCATTTAACTGAGATCCTATAAGCCTAGAGCTGGTTGGAGAAAAGCAAAAATATCAATCCCACATTCTTATACATATTCAGGTTTACATATTTTCATCCACAGTTCATCTTGTTAATGTCAGCCTTCATAATTTATTGACCATGTAAAAATATTTTAGCCTGGGAAGTGGAGAAAATGAGTGAGAATAAATCATTCAGTCCTCTTCCATAAGCCACAATGCAGTCCAGAGGACCTTCATTTTTAATTTTGCATTCAAGTGCCAGTTGAGACAAATTGGTTAGTGGTTCATCATGGGAGCAATTCCAGAGCTCATTCATTTAGTCTCTAAGGACTTTTCAGCATCACCAAAGGCAGCCAACATATAGTTGGTGACCTCAGGAAAAACACAATACTCGGAGAATTAGAAAAACGACAGTATATGCTTCAGTCCTTAAAATTCATCATCTAATTTCCTCTATCTCTCTTCCACTGGGTAAGAAACATCTGTCAACACATGCACCATTGGCCTATTATTCTTCGTAATGTGGTTATTGAGCCTGACTCTCTACACCCTGCCAGAGGAAAGCTGTTCTGAAACACATGCAGGCACCATGGGGTAATGTAAAACATGCAAGGGTTAAAGTCGCTTACCTTTCACCCCCACCCCATTGCTTCTACCTAGAGAGAAAACTATGCATTGTTTTAAACAATCTGACTCTTTCCCATAATCCAATATATTAGGAATTTACATTGTAAAAAGTTCACTTTATTATTTTTTTTTCTAACAAAACAACATATGTTACACTTCCATTTGAAAGCAATCTCAGAAAAAGGGCCTGCATGTGAATGCAATTGGCTGTGAGTTCACATTTCCCTGAGACAAGATTGTGAGCAAAACACATGTTTTTCCATCTAAGTTAGAAGATGGAAAATCATGCATTATTTTTCGGACTTTTGTGGCATGCAGTTTAAAATCAATGCATATTTCTTTCATACACATTTTCACAAATGTCTGTGTCGATACATCCGTTCGGATCTGATGTGCTCAATCCCTCAGCACCTGGGGAACTTTTCCTCTTGAAAACATTTTTTTTTCCTCCTAACTTTTCAATTTTTTCCCAAGAATTGTAATGCTTTTTGACTAGTGATAAGTGAGAAACAGAACCCTCCATCTTCTTTTCCTACAAAAGAAATAAGAACATTTTTACATGCTCACTCTTAACTCCAGGTAAATCAAAGAATGGTTGTTTCCCTCCCTGCTACACAACAGTAATCTCTCCAAGTCCTCACAAAACTCACGAAGGAAAGAGAAGGGAACTAGCCACTAACATGTTATAGGTGACATCAGATAATGAGATATAAGCAGGAACAACCTAATCATAAATACATTGCAAATAAAGAAAAAGAGATCTTGCCAAAACCGGTTTGGCTCAATGGATAGAGCGTCGGCCTGCGGACTGAAGGGTCCCGGGTTCGATTCCGGTCAAGGGCATGTACCTTGGTTGCGGGCACATCCCTAGTGGGGGGTGTGCAGGAGGCAGCTGATCGATGTTTCTCTCTCATCGATGTTTCTAACTCTCTATCCTTCTTCCTTCCTCTCTGTAAAACATCAATAAAATATATTAAAAAAAAAAAAAAAAAAAAAAAAAAAAAAAAGACTGGAACCCATTCCAGATCTTTCCTTCTTAAAAAAAAAAAAAAAAAAAAAAAGAGATCTTTATTTTGTTGGAAAGGTACTTCTTTCTCCCCCCTTTTTTTAGTAAAAAAAAGGAAAGCTTTTACTAAACTTCTATTTAAAAAAATAAAATAAAATTTGGCTAGAAGGGAAATTGTAGGCTCTCATTTTAGCTATACATATTGAAGAATAAGATTACCAGGAAGCCAATCAGACATGATTGGAAAGCAGAGAGAAAAGGACATGCCCCTTGAGTAAAGTAATCTATTCAATATTAGGAATGGCAGAATGCCAACAATCGATGTGTGCAAAGAGTGACTTCCCTCTGTTACAAAGAAGGAGTAGAGGTAAGCAGGCCATAAACTATTTGCTGTAAATACCTAGAGAGATATAGAGTTTTATCTTTAATTCGTTCAGGTATATGATTGGTTTTGAAGTGGGATGAGCAGAAAAACTATCCACTGAACTGAGAAAGTAAAGTTGGAACATTTTATTCACTTACTCAACATCTGAGTAATTTAAGATGCAGTAGCTTTTAAAATCAAGAACAAAATTTTAGTTTGTAATATGCTGTCATTGATGCTGTCAGAATCAATGTCCTTTTATTTAACCTTTTCTGCATATCATTTCTCATGCCTTTGGCTAAGAGTAAATGTAGTATTTCTAAGGTAAATGACTTTATCACATTAGCAAATGACTTACCTTAGAGAGCTAAGTATTATCTGAAGGCTATGAATCAGGGTTAAGTCTTGTGACTTATAAAATGTATCAAAACATATTCCTTCTCTACTCAGACTAAAAGACAAATGCACTTACTTTTAACCAGAAAATAGTATAATGAATGTAAAATAGGTAAGTAAATTAATCTTTATTTTAAAGTCTGTTATAACAAAATAGGGCACTAAAATAATTAAATCTCAGTAGTGAATAGAAATAAGTGGGTTGCATAAATATAAATACTCCAAAACTTCAAAAGTTTAGTCATCAGCACTTACTCCAGAGTTTTCAGAGCATGAAGTAAAACTAAGTTGGTGGAAACTAACATTTCAAATTATAAAACCAATGTTAATCTCTCTTTGAGCACAAATATAGAAACTACAAATTTCAGATAGGATCAAGTATCTTTCTTCAACAATCCTTAAGGGTTTTTTTTTAACTTGAAAATGTGTAACAACAAAAAAAGATTAATTTAAATTACTTGACTCCTTGTGATGAAGTAAGTAACATACATCCCACAAGCATTTAACTTACGTGTAAAGAATCACAGTCATTTATAAGTCACATACAGGCACACAATCCTTAAGACCAATTGGTGAAGCTCTAAGCCTGGAGTGACCATATGTTTTAATTATATGTCTGATAAAGTTTAATTGTTAATAAGTTCCCCTTTTATTCTCAAGAGTCACAATTTAGATTATACATTTTATGGCTATACATCTAAGCCCCAAATGGTTGATATGGTGTTTCAGTATGAATTCTCTTATTTTCCTGTTCTCTACATGTCTTGTCTCTAGTTTGCCCATATTAGTCGGGCCCTTCAGACAATATTAATAGCTCAGTAAAGAGAATGAAGAGCTTATAAGTTCCTCTGTGTGTAATTGTTCAAAGTTTAATCCTTCAAAAAGTCTTTATTCCTCTTCCATAAAGATATCAGCATGTACATGTCTTATGCTCTTACAACTTCTGTTACTAATTGCTATCACTTACTATTTCTGTTACTAATTTCTTCCAGATGTGAAATTGTGCAGTGTACTCTAAGCTTCCACATTTGGGGCTGCATTTACCTGCCTAGAAACTGTCCATCATCACTCAAGATAACTTTCCTCTATTTTTGCCTTCATTTACCATTGTCCCCACCCCAGGGCATCAGCAGCTATGTAATATCCTATCTAATAAAAGAATAATATGCAAACTGACCGTCACTCCAACACACAAGATGGCCACCCCCATGTGGACACAAGATGGCCACCACAAGATGGCCAGCAGGGGAGGGCAGTTAGGAGGGACCAGGCCAGCAGGGGAGGGCAGTTGGGAGCAATCAGGCCTGCAGAAGAGGTCAGTTGGGAGAGACCCAAGCCTGAAGGGGAGGGCAGTTGGGGGGGACCAGGCCTGCAAGGGAGGGCAGTTGGGGCAATCAGGCCTGCAGGGGAGAGCAGTTAGGGGCGACCAGGCCAGCAGGGGAAGGCAGTTAGTGGTGACCAGGCTGGCAGGGGAGGGCAGTTAGGGGTGACCAGGCTGGCAAGGGAGGGCAGTTAGGGGTGACTGGGCTGGCAGAGGAGGGCAGTTGGGGGGCAACCAGGCCAGCAGGGGAGGGCAGTTGGGGGCAACCAGGCCAGCAGGGGAGGGCAGTTGGGGGTGACCAGGCCTGCAGGGGAAGACAGTTAGGGCCAATTGGGCTGGCAGGGGAACAGTTAAGCATCAATCAGGTTGGCAGGGGAGTGGTTAGGGGGTGATCAAGCTGGCAGGCAGAAGCAGTTAGGGGCAATCAGGCAGGCAGGCAGGCGAGCTGTTGGGAGCCAGCAGTCCTGGATTGTGAGAGGGATGTCCAACTGCCCGTTTAGGCCCATGGGATTGGGCCTAAACAGGCAGTCGGACATCCCTCAAGGGGTCCCAGATTGGAGAGGGTGCAGGCTGGTCTGAGGGACACACACACACACACCCCTCCCGTGCATGAATTTTGTGCACCAGCCCTCTAGTTATATATAATTAAAATTGAACTCTAAGGATAAAGTACAAAGCTCTCCACCCAGGCTGCATGGATGAGGCCTGTGCTATTTACCTCCTCATGTCCATGATGGTTTAGCTACACCTGGGAGTGAGAGAAGAAACTTGGAGCCTGATGTAATACCTTGGGTACCACTATTACATATATACTGAGTGGCCAGATTATTATGACCACCCCATTAGTACTTTGTTGGGCCACCTTTTGCCTTCAATACCGTGGTGATTCTTCTTGGCCTTGACTCCACGAGATGTTGAAAGGTGATGCGAGGAATCTGACACCATGCCTGATGAATAGCACTGCCCAGTTCTATGAGATTTGATGGTTGTGGAACCAGCTGCCTGATGGCTCTTTTAACTTCGTCCCACAAATGCTCAATTGGATTGAGATCTTGTGATTGTGGGGGCCACCTAAGCAAGGTAAAGTCTCCCTCATGTTCTTGAAACCACTTCTGCACAATACGAGAACCATGGCATGGCGCATTGTCTTGTTGGAAGAAGCCATCTCCATTGGGATATGCCATCAACATGATAGGATGAACTTGATCAGCAACAATACTTAGGTATGTTGTGCTATTCAGACATTGTTCCACACGAATTAAAGGGCCCAAATCATGCCAAGAAAACATGCCCCAAACCATAACACTGCCCTCACCAACGTGAAGGGTTGTACTCATGCATGTGGGGTGCATGATTTCATGCTGTTTCCTTGAAATTCTCACTCTGCTATCTGTGTGATGCAACTGGAAACATGATTCATTGGACCACATGACTTTTTTCCAATGTTCGACTGTCCAATCCTCTTGTTCCTGTGCGAATTGGAGACGTTTTATCTTGGTAACTGCAGTCAGCAAAGGTGTTCGAACAGGCCTTCAGCTTTCATATCCCATATGATGCAGTGTACAGCTAATTTGCCTACAAACATCACGTGGTCAATAATCTGGCCACTCAGTGTATATTGCTAGAAGGTATCCGAATTTGATATGCTTGGGCCCATATTTTGGATAGTGCCTGGTTCACAGATACTGAATATGTTCATATATAATAATCCTGAGTGGTGTCCCTCATACAGTGTCAGCCCAGCCTCTGGAAATCACTGTGCTTCAAGTTCCTCAGCAGAGCCCTAAAACCTAGAGCTAGGCTAGACCTGTAATCATTGTAAGGAGAAAGGCTCCCCTGACTGAGAAGATCCGGGTGGTGGGACTGTCAGGAGTCATCAGGATAAAGGCACCAAGAAGTGAATGACAAACACCATCAGCAAAGCTGACAGCCACAGGACCTGAGGCATTAAGATCTGGTCGTTTCTGACAGGTTCTGACAGCAGCAACTGGTACTACAGAACATGATGTCCAGGATCTGGGTAGAATGGAAACTTCAGCAGCAATAGTAGTCAGAAACCATCAACTTTCACTAGTGGTTAGACAATCGCAGGGATGGGAAGTGAGGAAGATGGAGTTTGGAGTTCAAAACCACTAGACCAGATTCCTATACTGTATTGTCACTAAAGCTGATGTAACCTGTAGAAATAAGAATATTTCGGATAATGATCAGTTACCTATTTCATTGATAGCTGTTAGGCAGACAAGAGCTTTCTGACACAGTAGCAAGGAAACCATCTATGCTCAGGGTAGCCAAGAGAGTTTCATGTGTCTATCTTATGGTTGTTGAGCAACAATCAAAGAAAAAAAAGAACATCTGTTGAATGCCTGTCCATAATTATGTAACTTTTTAAATCCTCACCCAAAGATATGCTTTTAGAAGAGGAAGGGAGAGAGAGAGAAAGATTGATGTGAGAAACATTGATTGGTTGGTTGCCTCCCGTATGCCCCCAGACCTGGGATCGAACCCACAACCTAGGTATGTGTCTGACCAGGAATCGAACCCACAACCTTTTGGTTTGTGGAGGATGCTCCAACCAACTGAGCCACCCGACTAGGACACCATAATGATGTAATTTAATCCTCACACCAGCATGGCAAGTTCTATAATTATGAAACCCATTTTCTAGACGACTAAAATGGGTCTCAGGAAGATTTAAGTGATTTGCCCAAGTTCACACCAATAAGGATGTAGCTGAGATGTGAACACAGTTCTGACTCACTCCAAAGCCATTGTTTTTCCCACCAGACTCTGGGAGCCAGAGACAAACCATGGAAACAATCACCACAGAGACCCAGCCCCACTCCCTCCCAGCCTACCTCCTGCCCCCTACAGAGGGAAGCAGATGTGGAGCAAAATATCCACAGTTCTGGACTCTGAAACCTTCCATTCCTGAAACTGAAATTCAAAAACTGAGAAGTTGCTGACACTGCTGCTGAGCCCTGCCAAGTCCCCTGCTCTGAGGGCAGTTTGGTGTAAAGAATGTTGATAATCACTGCAAATGGAGGAGTATGCCTCTTGGCCCGGGAAATGAGGCTAGTGCGTAAGTAGTTTTGGCAGCCGCATGTATGCTGTGGTACTGGGAGGTACATGCTATTCACATAGAAAATAAAAAATAAAAATAAACAGATTGTCTGGAACTCTTCCAGGATCCCACCCCACCCCCCTTCTCCCCATCCAACCCAGTATTCTCAGTCCCAAATGCGGTTTTCCCTGTTAAATGCTTGCAGAAACCAGGTGAGGTATTTGTTGCACGGGTGGATAGTGATTGTATCTCCAGAGTACCCATGGGGCACCAGGCAGTGATGTGATTTGGGTTGCTGCACATCCAAAGGGGAAAATGAAGGTCTTTCTGAGGCAAATAGCATCAGTAGTTTCACATGGAAGATGGATGGCCCAAAGAAAGCTAGCCTTTCACAGAATGGGGGATATAGTGGAAAGTCACTGACGTCAAAGAACGAAGGAGAGTTTGAAAGAATCAAAAGCATAGGAGGCCAATTTTACTCTTTAGTTGGTAGGTAATTCTTTAGATATTTGAATTGGCATCAGGGTAGTTTTCTCTAATTTCAATGTGAATGAGGACAGATTGTCCTTAAAATGTCATTGCATTAAAGCTGCAGGGAAGATTTCTAATAAGTGTGAATCTATTCCTATAATTTTTTTATATCTTTTCATCGTTAAATCTGTGGAAAAAGAAAATATTTCCATATTGGCACTAACACTTATTGAGCATCTATTCTGTTCTGGTCTCTATACTGGGCTTTAACTGTATTATCTCAGTCACTCTTCACACAATACTTGCAAAGCATTTCACAGATAATAGTTGTCATTTACTGACTTCATTCTCCATAAAAGACATACAATTTTCTCCATTTTATAGACAACAGTAGAAATAATAAGGAAGGAGTATTTAGATACAAAAATAATAGCTATTATACACTGAGTGGCCAGATTATTATGATCTCTGAATGCATAATAATCTGGCTACTCAGTATATATATATATATATATATATATATATATATATATATATATATATATATATATATATTAGAGGCCTGGTGCATGAATTCCTGCATGGGTGGGGTCCAGCCAGTCTGGCCAGGGGGAGGGGACATGTGCAGTTGGCCGGCCTGCCTGCTGTTCGAACTCCTGGTCGAGGGGACAATTTGCATATTAGCCTTTTATTATATAGGATATACACTGAGTGGCCAGATTATTATGCGTTCAGAGATCATAATAATCTGGCCACTCAGTGTATACTAAAAAGGTACTCTATGATATGCTCTATTTTAAATACTTTTCCTGAATTAAACAACTCTTTGAAACAACTACAATTGTTATACCTATTTCACACATAAAGCATTTAGCTTAGGGAGTTTAAGTAAGTTGCCTAAAATTGCCCAGCCAGTGAGGATTAGCATCCAGTCGATTGGATGGCAATAGTCATCATTTTAACCTCTGTATAATATTTCCTTACAACTTGGTAAAGTAAGACTCAGAGAAATTTATAACCCATCTAAGATAGCACAGTTATAAAGAATAGACAGAACCTAGTCCCAGGGTTTTGTTAGTTTTGGTTTTTACTTCAAAGTTCATTTTTTCCCCACTTCATGACCAGGCTGCCCTTCTAAGGAGTATTTCTTTAGCAACAAGATTTTACCACAGGTCCCACAATACAAACTCTTAATTATTAATACCCATTCAATTATTTTTGTGTATATAACATGGAAAAGAGATATTCCTGGACCTGAAGACTATGCCTTTTAGGCACACTGAAAGGTTAAAGACAATACTTTCAAGTTAAGCAACCAAAATGAAAGATGTTATGAACAGTGAAAATAAATTGATACTTTTGGCTTTGGCAAAGGTAATATAGCTTAAAATAGTAAATTTTAATATAAATTTCAGTAACAAGATATAAAAATAAAATCGTGTTTTCTCTAAGGAACAACATTTCCTAAGTCAGCTATACAATTGAGTGGTCAAATATTTGATCAATCCTGAAGTAAATTTTCAAATGATTCATTCCAGGTATACAAGCATAAATTCATAAGGATGGCAAAACAAGTGATCTGTTCTTGCACATATTAGTATGTTCATGTTCATTAGTTTATACTCTTGGGATAGATCCAGAAAAATATATCCACGTGTATTTCTAAAAGAACATTCTCAAATGGGGCTTTTAAAGCAAAGTCAGCAATATGATGTATCACTTACATATTTTGTTTTGGCATGAATCCACAAGTCATCTTTTATTAGTGGAAGCTTATTCTGAAGTTTTATTGATTATTTACAGCTCTTAAAAGTCAGATGAGTATGTTTTCAATGTAGTTTATATTCCTTTATCATTTGCCTTTCAAACCTTTCATCTCATTATCTGTGATGAGTTAAAATCAAATGTAAGGAGTAATTTCATACAGAATATATAAGCCATGCCTTCACCCTATCATGAAATAGACACAGCAGCAGTCCCTCAAATGCTAAGTTTTGAGTTAAATGTATGCAGTCTTATCATTTCTGAATTCAGTGTAGGCTAGAGTCATATATGAAATATAATTTTATAATGGAGGTTCTCAAGACCCTATCTTCCCATCACAATATCTGTAATTGACATTGAGTTGGCTCAGAAGGGGGGAAATATTGTGAGAGAGAGAATGAACCCCATCTTTATTAGTATCTGAATATTTTGTATGCTTTTGGCTGGCTATATCACCCAATCCATTTCCTATGTACTAATGGGCAACCACTTAAACAAGATTATCTAGGGCAAACTTAATCTAAAATATTTGAATTATATATATGACTAATGTAATCTGCATTATGTTGTAATTACTTGTGTATATACTTACATTTCCTATCAAATTATAAGGTCTTGAAGGATACAGATCAACATCTTAAGCAACTTTGTGCGCTACACAGCACCTAGTACAGTGCAATTTTAGATGTGGCAAGCGGAGAGGGCCGCACTGAGAAAATGGTGTTTGAAAGAAGGTGAAGGAGCAAGCCATCCCATATTTGTATAGAGCATTCCAGGCAGAGAGAAGACAGCAAGTGCCAAAGTCCTGCTGTTCCATTGTGATTAGACTAGGTGTGGAACAGGAAGCACAGACCAGTTAATCCAGCAGAGAGGTGAAGGTGGTTTGGACGAGAACAGTAACATTGGAGGTGTTGAAGAGTAGTTCAGTTCTGGATAACTTTTGGAGGTAGTGCTGACAAGATCTGCATGTAGCGATTGGATGTGAATTGTGAGTGAAAGACAGAAAACAAGACAGCTTCAGGGGTTTTGGCCTGGGTAACTGTATGGATGGTGATATCATTTACTGAGATGGTAAAGACTATAGGAAGGAAAAAGTATTGGAAAGAAGATCCCAGAGTCTGGGAATCTAAAAAATGTTAAACTTCTCCATTGATATTCTTTTTTTTTTTTGGGGGGGGGGGGGGGGTTTCTGGTTACCTCACAATTTCTTTTCTATTTTTTTTATTTTTATTTTTTATTATTTTTATTATTATTTTTTTACATATCTGTCCTTATTCCCCCATTATCCCCCACCCCCCACTCATGCCCCACCCCCCTGTTGTCTGCGTCCATTGATTAGGCTCATATGCATGCCATTGATATTTTAATTTCTCTCTAAAGCTAAGAGTGAAGCTGACCCCTTAAACCACTTTGCTGGGTCCATGCTTGAGGGGTCCTGGCGTGGTCCTCCACTGGCCACACTCCTTCTGTAGGGTGAGGTTTCTTCCATTAAACCAAGAGGACATGTCACTCCGCCTCTTTTAGATCATGCCAGGTAGGATTCTTGGATTCCCTGTCAAACTCCCCAATCCCACATCCACCATCTATGTATATGTCCATGTTTCCAAGAGCAAGCCAGACTATCAACACATGCACCCTTAGGCCAGTGCATAGCTAAGGGATGGGTGAATGCGAGGTCAGAGGGGTTGTGGATGGAACTTGTGGTGAGGTGCTCACACACATCTGTGTCAGACCCTTTGCAGGGTGGGACAGAGCGGGGTGGGAAGAGAATGGGGGTAGGCCACAGGCCTGTGGAACTCTGAGGAGTCAGAATTTTAAATTCCAGGCCGGCCTTATAGGCCATCATGAAGGTATATTTATCAAGACAAGAGACAATCTGCTTTATTCAACATTTTAATAGCTTGACTTAAACATTTAGCTATATGGTGTCTGGGCCTCCATGTGTAGTACTCTCAGCACAGGCACTGAAAGGTACAGGCTCCGGCCAGCACTGCTGAACATCCTGCCAGCGGTGTCAGAGACACATTTATTTTTAGAGGAGACCTGAGGAGTAGGGTCTGGCCTGCATTTCTGTACATAATATCCCAACTTTCTTCTTCTGCGGTAACAGATGCGGATTTAATTTTTCAGATGAGACCCTGAAAGGAGTCTTCTGTATATTTGCCACCCCGCCCCGTCCCCCCCCCCCCCCCCCCCCAGTCCTTAGCTCAGTGTTGAGAACCCGTGGTAAGTGTTGGAAAACTATTGATCCTCCCTAGTCTCAGTTTTCACACCTGAGAAACGAACAGGATTAGCACTTAACCTCAAAGGCTACTGTGAGAAAGGTCAATAAGCAAAATGTAAAGCAAAAACCAAAAACACTAAGCATATTGCATCTCACACATAATAAGCAGTTAAATGATTGTTGTTGCATTCTTAGGTCTATAAAACAGTATCTTACTTTTCATGCATTCTTAAGTTCTAGAAAAATACAAACAAGTGCAGAAGCAATGGAAGGTTTTGTTTAAGCATTTTGCTAATGCCCAGTGAGTTGTCTCTCCCTACAAAACAAGTCACAGCATTTAGATGCCGATCAATAACTCAAGTTCTGTTTCAGTTGCTAGTGCTTTGCTTACTTTCTGAATCAAATACAGAATTCCCATTAGTATTGATGGTAATTACCCCTGCAGAACGAGGTATGATGAGTAGAGCTCCTGCTGAGGAATTACTTTAATGACTTTGAACTTTAAGAAAGAAACTTAAGAAAGTCACACATGATGACAACCTCAGGGCCTGAACCCCTGCTGCCTCTCTAACTACTATTTTCAATTGGTTCATTCTGAGCAGGGCAATTCTGGGCCATGTTGTATTTAAGACCAAATAGTGAAAAGCATATTCCAGAGAAAAGTGCCTCAAATTAGGAGCTCAACATTTGGTGGTACAGACTCCTTTCCTATCATAAAATGCCTCAGCTATCAATTCAAAAGCCATTCTGTATCATAGTGTAGTAGCAGTGATAGTGGCAATTGTAATAACAGTATCTACCTATATTATTGCCATTATAAATTTCTGATCACTGACCTAAACTGGGGCCTCAACTCTACCTATCATTTTTAGTATAATCTTGCTATGGTCATGTTGTGATGTAATTATTCTACTGACCAGAAAACCATTTATACCTTCTCTACTCTCCATAGCCTTCATTGAATCACACTGAGAAAAGACCATACAAGTATAAAAATAAACTTTCAATCTATTAGGCATGGAAGCATAGAGCAGACTGATGAATCTCAGAGGGAGGGGGGAAAGGGGTGGGAGGAGATTAACCAAAGAATTTATATGCATATATGCATTGCACCATGACACAGACAATAGGGTGATGAAGGCCTGACTGAGGCTGGTTGGGAACTGGGTAGTGGGGGGTAAGTGAGGGAGAGGCACATTTTAATACTCTCAACAATAAATATTTTAAGAAAATAAACTTTCTATTAAGTTAAATTATACTTAGTATAACTTTCTGTTAAAATTAAAAATAGAACTACCTTATGATGTATCAATCCCACCTCTAAGTCCAAAAGAATCGCAAGCAGTCTCCAAAAGGTATTTGCACACCCATGTTCATAACAGCACTATTCATGGTAGTCAAGAGGTGGAGGCAATCCAAATGTCAATCAATGGATGAATGGATAAACAAAATGTGGTGCATACATTCAATGGAATATTATTCAGCCTTAAAAAGGAGGGAATCCTGTCACATGCTACAGCATGGATGAACCTGAAGACATTATTCTAAGTGATATAAGCCAGGCACAAAAAAGACAAATAGTGTATGGTTTCACTTATATGAGGTATCTAAAAGAGTCCAATTTATAGAAATAGAAAGTCAAATGGTGGTTTCAAGGGGCAGGTGGGAGGGGGAACAGGGATATTGTTTAATAGGGATAGAGTTTCAGATTTGGAAGATGAAAGAGTTCTGGAGACCTGTTTCACAACAGTGTGAATATACTTTACACTGTACACTTTGAACTGTACACTTAGAAACAGTTAAGGTGGTAAATTGTTAGTATATTTTACCACACAAAAAAATCTGAAAAACAAACAAGGAAAAAAAGCCCGTTTTGTGTTGCAGTTGTTCAACAAATATGCTTTTGTGCTTACTGTGCACCATACCCTGTACAGGTTGAGTATTTTGGCAGTATTTATTTGGCAATCAATATTAGGGAGTTTGGAGTTTGGTACTGTAATGAATTTTAGAAACACAGCAACATAGTTCTAACTATTTATGCCTTTAAAAGTATTATGTGAAGAAAAGAATGCTCTTTATTGCTGGGCAAATCTTATGTTGATTTCTTTTTCTTTCATTTATACACATCCTCACTTTAAACACCTCTATTGTCTCTGCAAGGCCAAAACATCTACAAGAAGCATCAATTAAATAGCAAGAGGGATTTTAAATGGCCTGACCCTAACAGGCATTCCTTGGCCAGAGATCACATGTACAAATTCTAGGAGGAAGGACCACTTTGGTGTTTAGCAACGTAGAAGAGCAGATGTGGTCCTGAGAAACTGCTTTATGTGCAAAATTTTGAGTAGCAAAGCTATTTTTTCTCACTTATATTTAAGAATTGGAAAATTGTTTTTATGGAAAACATTTTCATCCTGAGACATAGTAGTGTTCTAATTACATCTATGCAGGCAGGTTTTCAAGAATGCATCGGCTCCATTGGCAGAGTTCTTTTTTTTTTTTTTGGCAAAGAGACACAAACAGAAATTCTATCAGCAAATTTGTTGAAAAAGGTCTTAAGATGACAGGCAAAACCACTGACCCACCTAAAAAGAGTTACCAATGACACCAAAAGACACTCAAAATTCTCAAACTTGGACTTCAAGTAATCGCAACAAACTTGGAATTTTTAAAAGTTGTTTTCTTTTATACTTTCTTTTTCTCCAACTTCTTCCCTCACTCTTGAGATGTCATATGTAAGGGGTTGGCAAATATTTTCTTAATGAGCCAGTAATAAGTATCTTAGGCTTATAGGACATACAGCTTCCATTGCAAGTATTCAGTTCTGCCATTATAGCACTAAATCAGCCATATAAAATAAGTAAATAAGTGGGTATGGCTGTGTTCCAATAAAACTTTATTTACAAAGACAAGTGGCAGGCTGAATTTGGCCTGTAAGCTGTCATTTGCTGACCCCTGTTTTAGGCCATAGTCAGGAATTCAGGTTTTAGTGTACAGCAGTAAAAACCATTGTGTAATTTTAAAATAGAGAACAAATATGATTTTACTTAGTCTTTAAAAATGTCACTTTGCCAACTGAAGAGAGAATAGATGGAAGGGAGTAACAAGAATGAAAGCAGGAGGCCAGTACAACTCTCCAGACTATATATGAAGGTGGCTTGAACTAAAGTGGTGGCAGTGAAGGTGACATGTAGTTTAATTCAAGGGAGAGGCCAGAGTTAGAGTAAACTTTGAAGTCAGCAACAGATTGATGGTATATAAAACCGTAGTACCAGGTGAGATTACCCAGAGGGAAGGCGTAGGTAAAGAGTGCAAATAGAGAAGATGGTGAAAGACTGAGCTCTGGGGCATTCCCATCTGTAAAAAACGTGATGCTCAGTGGCTGAGCATCAACCTATGAACCAGGAGGTCACAGTTCGATTCCCAGTCAGGGCACATGCCCAGGTTATGGGCTCGATCCCCAGTAGGGGTCTTGCAGGAGGCAACTGATCCATGATTCTCTCTCATTATTGATGTCTCTGTCTCTCTCTCACTCCCTTCCTCTTTGAAATCAATAAAAAATATTTTTAGCCGAAACCGGTTTGGCTCAGTGGATAGAGCATCGGCCTGCGGACTGAAAGGTCCCAGGTTCGATTCCGGTCAAGGGCATGTACCTTGGTTGCGGGCACGTCCCCAGTAGGGGGTGTGCAGGAGGCAGCTGATCGATGTTTCTCTCTCATCGATGTTTCTAACTCTCTATCCCTCTCCTTTCCTCTCTGTAAAAAATCAATAAAATATATTTTAAAAAATATTTTTTAAAAAATCATAAAAGCATGGAACAGACTGTCAAATCTCAGAGGAAAGGCGGGGGTGGGTGCTTGGGTGGGAAGAGATCAACCAATTAAAAATTCCTGTGGCACACCAGTGTGTCCTTTGTGGCACAGTGGTTGAAAATCACTGCTCTAGATTCATAAGTCATTGTTAAATAACTATACGCATGCTGCTACTTTCCTTTGAGTACCCACATAGACTTGCCCATGTAAGAAATAACAGGACTGCAAATCCATATCTATAGCCCCTTAACAGGATAACTGCCTGTTTCTTTGAGGTAGCTTTCAGGGTTACCCAAAATGAATTTTTGTATATCACTTATACTATATTTTCATACACACACATATATTTAAATGAGTTTATTGTTGACATACAATAAACTGCACACATTTAAATGATACAATATGATACGTTTTGACATATGCATATATAAGACCATCATCACAACCAAAATACTGAATATATACATCACCTCAAAAGTTTCATTGTACACAATTATAATTTCTCCCTCTCATCACTTCCTTGGTGTGATGAGGGAACACTTTCTGTCATTATGAATTAGTTAGAATTTTCTAAAGTTTTATTTAAATGGAATCATATGATATGTCCTTTTTTTGTCTGATTTCTTTAATTCAGCATATTTTGAGATTCATTCATGTTATTGCATATAACAATAGTTCATTCCTATTTACTGCTGAGTAGTATCCCAATATATGGCTATAGCATATTTGTTTATCCATTCATCTTTTGATTGGACAGGTTTTGTTGATTACAAATAAAGCTGCTATAAACACTCATTTAAAAGCTTACCTATGACATATGTTTTCATTTTTCTTGAGAGATATATAGGAATGGAATGACTGGGTAGTATGGTAAGTGTATTTCTGTCTTTTAAAGAAACTGACAAACTGTCTGCTAAAGCAGTTTTACATGCCCACCAGCAGTGTATAAAATTTCCAGTTGTTCCATACCCTCACTAGTACTTGATATGGTCAATCTTTTTTATCGTAGAAATGTAAACAGATGTGTGATGATATCTCATTGTAATTTGCATTTCCCTAATGACTAGTAATGTTGAGCATTTTTCAGCATTTGCCATCTAAATATCTTTTTTGATGAAGTGTCTGTTCAGATGTTTTGCCCATCTTTATATATTCTGAATTCTTTGAGAGTTCATCTATTCTGAATACCAGTCTTTTATTAGAGAAATGGCTTGCAAATATTTTCTTTCAATATTTGGTTTATTTTCCTTATTCTTTTGAAAATCAGAAATTAAGTCCAAATTACCAATTCGTTATTTTATGATTTTTGGTTTTGGTGTCACATCTAAAAAAAAATCTTTGACTAACAAGATTACAAAGTATTTTTTGTTTATTTTATTCTAGAACTTTTAAAGCTTTCATTGAAGCCTATGATCCACTTTGAGTTAATTTTTGTATACAATTTAAGGTATGTATTCAAGTTCTTTTGCACAACACACACACACACACACACACACACACACATACACACACACACATAATTGTTTCAGTACTATTTGTTTTTTTTTTTTTTTTTTTTTTTTTTTTTTTTTTTTTTTTTTTCAAATTTTTATTAAGGTATTATATGTGTACATATCTTATCATTGCCCCCGACCCCCACCCCACTCCCATATATGCCCTCACCCCCCAATGTTTTGCATCCGTTGGTTACTCTTATATACATGCATATAAGTCCTTCAGTTGATCTCTTATTTCCCCCACCTCTCCCTAACCTTACCACTGTAATTTGACAGTCTGTTTGATGCTTTACTGCCTCTGTAACTATCTTTTTGTTCATCAGTTTATAATGTTTTTCATTATCCCCAAATGAGTGGGATCATGTGGTATTTTTCTTTCATTGACTGGCTTATTTCACTTAGCATAATGTTCTCTAATTCCATCCAAGTGCCTACAAATGGTAGTAATTCCTTCTTTTTTACGGCAGCATAGTATTCCATTGTGTAGATGTACCATAGTTTTCTGATCCAGTCATCTGCTGATGGGCATTTAGGCTGTTTCCAAATCTTAGCTATTGTAAATTGTGCTGCTATGAACATAGGGGTGCATATATCCTTTCTGATTGGTGTTTCTGGTTTCTTAGGATATATTCCTAGGAGTGGGATTACTGGGTCAAATGGGAGTTCCATTTTCAGTTTTTTGAGGAAACTCCATACTGTTCTCCACAGTGGCTGCACCAGTCTGCATTCCCACCAGCAGTGCACGAGGGTTCCTTTTTCTCCGCATCCTCGCCAACACTTGTCGTTTGTTGATTTGTTGATGATAGCCATTCTGACAGGTGTGAGATGGTATCGCATTGTTGTTTTGATTTGCATCTCTCGGATAATTAGTGACTTTGAGCATGTTTTCATGTGTCTCTTGGCCTTCCTTCTGTCTTCTTTCGAAAAGCTTCTATTTAGGTCCGTTGCCCATTTTTTTATTGGATCATTTATCTTCCTTTTATTAAGTTGTATAAGCTGCCTGTAGATGTTGGAAATTAAACCTTTATCAGTGATACCATTTGCAAATATGTTCTCCCATACAGTGGGGTTTCTTGTTGTTTTGTTGATGGTTTCTTTTGCTGTGCAAAAGCTTTTTATTTTGATGTAGTCCCATTTGTTTATTTTCTGTTTGGCTTCCATTACCCTAGGGGCAGTATCACTGAAAAAGTTCTTTTGGCATATGTCTGAGATTTTGCTGCCTGTGGATTCCTCTAGTATTTTTATGGTTTCCCGTCTTATATTTAAGTCCTGTACCCATTTTGAGTTTATTTTTGTGTATGGTGTAAGTTGGTGATCTAGTTTCATTTTTTTGCATGTATCTGTCCAATTTTCCCAACACCATTTATTAAAGAGACTGTCTTGACTCCATTGTATGCTCATGCCTCCTTTGTCAAATATTAAATGCGCATATTGGTTTGGGTCGATATCTGGATTCTCTATTCTGTTCCATTGATCTATATGTCTGTTCTTGTGCCAGTACCAGGCTGTTTTGAGGACAGTGGCTTTGTAATACAGCTTGAAATCTGGTATTGAGATCCCTCCTACTTTATTCTTCTTTCTCAGGATTGCTGTGGCTATTCGGGGTCTTTTTTTATTCCAGATGAATTTTTGGAGAGTTCTTTCTAGGTCTGTGAAATACGCCGTTGGTATTTTAATGGGGAGTGCATTGAATCTATAGATTGCTTTGGGTAGTATGGACATTTTAATGATGTTGATTCTACCAATCCATGAACATGGTATGTTCTTCCATCTGTTTACATCTTCCTCTATCTCTTTTTTCAGTGTCCTGTAGTTTTCCGCATATAGGTCTTTTACCTCCTTGGTTAGGTTTATTCCTAAGTATCTTAATTTTTTTGGTGCGATGGAAAATGGGATTGCTTTTTTAGTCTCTCTTTCTGTAAGTTCATTGTTGGTGTACAGAAATGCCATAGATTTCTTGGTGTTAATTTTGTATCCTGCTACATTGCCGAATTCATTTATTAAGTCTGTTAGTTTTTTGATGGAGTCTTTCGGGTTTTTTATGTACAATATCATGTCATCTGCAAATAAGGACAGCTTTACTTCTTCTTTTCCAATTTGGATGCCTTTTATTTCTTCTTCTTGTCTAATTGCAGTGGCTAATACTTCCAGTACTATGTCAAACAGGAGTGGTGAGAGTGGGCATCCCTGTCTTGTTCCTGTTCTTAGGGGAAATGGTTTTAGTTTTTGCCCATTGAGTATGATGTTAGCTGTGGGTTTATCATATATAGCTTTTATGATGTTGAGGTATGATCCTTCTATTCCCACCTTGTTGAGAGTTTTTATCAAGAAAGGGTGTTGGATTTTGTCAAATGCTTTTTCTGCATCAATTGATATGACTATGTGATTTTTATCTCTCAATTTGTTTATGTGATGTATCACATTTATTGATTTGCGGATATTGAACCATCCTTGCATTCCTGGGATAAATCCTACTTGGTCATGGTGTATGATCTTTCTGATGTACTGCTGGAACCTATTTGCTAGAATTTTATTGAGGATTTTGGCATCTACATTCATGAGGGATATTGGCCTGTAATTCTCCTTCATTGTGTTGTCTTTATCTGGTTTTTGTATTAGGGTGATGCTGGCTTCATAGAAGGAGCTGGGAAGTGTTCCTTCCTCTTGAATTTTTTGGAATAGTCTGAGGAGGATAGGTTTTAGTTCTTCCTTGAATGTTTGGTAGAACTCTCCTGTGAAGCCGTCTGGCCCCGGGCTTTTGTTTGCCGGAAGCTCTTTGATGACTGCTTCAATTTCTTCCATAGTTACTGGCATGTTGAGCTGTTTAGATTCTTCCTGATTGAGTTTTGGAAGGTTATATTTTTCTAGGAATATGTCCATTTCCTCCAGGTTGTCCAGTTTGTTGGAATAGAGTTGTTCGTAGTATTTTTTAACAATCCTTTGTATTTCGGCGGGATCTGTTGTTATTTCACCTCTTTCATTTCTGATCTTGTTTATTTGGGTCCTCTCCCTTTGCTTCTTGGTGAGCCTGGCTAGAGGTTCATCAATCTTGTTTATCCTTTCAAAGAACCAGCTCTTGGTTTTGTTGATCTTTTGTATTGTTTCTTTGGTCTCTATGTCGTTTATCTGTGCTCTGATCTTTATTATTTCCTTCCTTCTGCTTACACTGGGCTTTTCTTGTTGCTCTTTTTCTAACTCTTTGAGTTGTTGGGTTAGGTAATTTATTACCCCTGTTTCTTGTTTTTTGCAGTAGGCTTGTAGAGCTATGAACTTCCCTCTCAAGACTGCTTTCGCTGTGTCCCATAGATTTTGGATTGTAGTGTTTTCATTGTCATTTGTTGTCATGATGTTTTTTATTTCTTCTTTGATCTCTCTGGTAACCCAGTCATGGTTTAATAGCATGCTGTTTAGTCTCCATGTGTTTGATTTCTTTGGGTTGTTTTTATTGTAGTTGATTTCCAGTTTTATGCCACTGTGGTCTGAGAAGATGCTTGATATGATTTCTATCTTCTTGAATTTGAAGAGACTTTGCCTATGTCCCAACATATGGTCTATCTTTGAAAATGACCCATGTGCGCTTGAGAAGAATGTATATTCTGTGGCTTTGGGGTGAAATGTTCTGAAGATGTCAATTAATTCCATCTGGTCTAGTGAGTCATTTAGGATTGATGTTTCTTTGCTGATGTTTTGTTTAGAGGATTTGTCCAATGGTGATAGTGGGGTATTAAAGTCTCCTACTATGATTGTATTGCTGTCAATGTCTCCCTTAATATCCTCCAGGAGTTTTTTTATGTATTTGGGTGCTCCTGTATTGGGTGCATATATGTTTACCAGAGTTATTTCTTCTTGTTGGATTGCTCCCTTTAGTATTATGAAATGGCCTTCCTTATCTCTTGTTATGTCCTTCAGTTTGAGATCTAATTTGTCAGAAATAAGTATTGCTACCCCAGCTTTTTTTTCAGTTCCATTTGCCTGGAAAACCTTTTTCCATCCCTTCACCCTCAGTCTGTGTGCGTCTTTTTTTCTGAGGTGGGTTTCTTGTAGACAGCAGATATATGGGTCGTGTTTTCTTATCCAATCTGTTACCCTATGTCTTTTGATTGGGGCATTTAATCCATTTACATTTAAAGTTATTATTGATAGGTACTTATTTGTCGCCATTCCTATTCTTTACCCCTGTGTTACTTCTTCGCTTCCTGTTTCTTTCTTTCTTTCTTTTTTTTTTTTTACAGTAGACCCTTTAGCATTTCTTGCATTGCTGGTTTGGTGGTAATAAATTCCCTTAGTCCTTTTTTGTCTGTGAAGCTCCTGATTTCACCTTCAATTTTGATTGACAGCCTTGCTGGGTACAGTATTCTTGGATTCAGCCCCTTCCTTTGCATGACTTTGTATATTTCATTCCATTCCCTTCTGGCCTGATGAGTTTCTGTTGAGAAATCAGTTGCTAGTCTGATGGGGGTTCCTTTGTATGTAACTTTCTGTCTCTCTCTTGCTGCTTTTAAGATTCTTACTTTGTCGTTGGTGTTTGCCAATTTAATTATAATGTGCCTTGGCGTCGGTCTTTTGGGGTTCATTTTGCTTGGGACTCTGTGAGCTTCTTGGATTTGTGTGGGTTTTTTCTTCCCTATATCTGGGAAATTTTCTGTCATTATTTCTTCAAAGAGGTTTTCTATTCCTTGCTCAGCTTCCTTTCCTTCTGGAACCCCTATTATGCGGATGTTGTTTTGTTTCGTGTTGTCCCAAAGTTCCCTTAGACTCTCCTCCTGCCTTTTAATTTTTTTTTCTAGAAGTTGCTTTTCTTGGGTATTTTTTTCCATCTTGTCTTCTAGCTCACTGATGCGGTCCTCTGCTTCTTCTAGTCTACTCTTGATGCTTTCTATTGAGTTCTTTACAGCAGCGATGTCATTTTTCATTTCTTCTTGGTTCTTCTTCATTTCCTCTTGGTTCTTGCTCATATTGTCGAATTTGTCTTCCATTCTTTTCAGCCACCTTATGACCATTTCTCTGAATTCTTTTTCTGGAAGGTTGCTTGCCTCCATTTCGTTTACTTCCTTTTCTGGTGATGCCTGCTTTTCTTTCATATGCGGGCTGCTTCTTTGTCTCCCCATGGTCTCTCTTCTCTGGGTGTCTGGTTATGTAGTTCTCTCTCTCCTGGGTTGATTTAAAGGCACAAAATACAGCACTACCAGGTACAACTCACAAGGCACTGAACAGGAATGTATTCACAATATTAATAACCTCCAATAAAGGTGACCACCAGAGAAAGGCAAATTAGGTGATAGGAGAGAAAGAAGAAGAGGAAAAAAGAAAGAAAGAAAGAAAAAAAGAAAAAAGGAGTGTGAAAATGAAATTGGGAAAAGGGAAAGTAAAGAGAAAAAAAAAAGTAAGAGAGACAAGAAAGTGACTAAGAGAGAAAGGGGAACAGACTATATATATTGGGGATAAAACTCCAATAGAACAATCACTAATCCCAGCAAATGCCAGCAACAAGTGCCTGGGGATTAATACAAACTACAACACCAACTAATATGGATTGAGGCAAGGGAAAGCTGAAGCACAAAACAAACAAAAAAATAAACAAAAGAAGAATAAGCAAAACAATCTCACAAAAGCAGCATAAAAATTGGATATAATCTACATTCAAGCAAACAACAACAAAAGGACAGAGAGAAGGACAAGTTTATGGATAGCTCAGACAGCGAAGGGAGAGGTGTATGTGGACTTGGAGCAGGGGATTAGAGATTAGATATGTAAGTAGGGTGAAATTTTAACAAGGGGTAAACAGAAAGAATAGGGAAAATCTAAAGCAGTAAAAGGGTAAGACAAACAGGACACTGAAAAGGGGGAGGTTGGGAAGAGAGTGATGGCCTAAAGGTAGAGTTGAGATAGAGTAAAACGATGCTAAAGGAAAGATAAAAAATAGAATGTAGAACCCTAATCCCAAAATAAAATGAAGAGAAAATAAAATGACACTTTAAAAAAAAAAAAAAAAAGATAAAATAGCAGTAGTAATAATACGGATTGAAAATAAAAATGTAATCATTAAAAAGGTAAAATCAAGTGATGAAAAAAGAAAAAAAAGTTTCTTGATTAAAAGATGCAAAAAATGAAAATAAAAAAAAATAAAAAAATAAAAAAATAAAAGGTAAAAATAAAATGTGAAGTAGTGAAGGTCATTCACTTCCTCTGTTTTTCTGTTTGGCACGCCTGTTTCTCAGTCCAGACAGTATTGCAGTTCCCTGCGATCCACTGCTCTTCGGTGTTGTAAGCCAGTCCTGATTTTAAGCAGGCGGTGTGTCTTAATTTCTCGTATTCCTTTATTTTTGATTACGCAAGAGTCAATTTGTGATTCAGCCCCTGGGTGGCAGTGTTTCTGGATTGACTTCCGGGTCTATCTATGGCCTCTCTAGGCAGTGTTAGAGCCTTCTTTCCCGTGGCACTGCCACCGGCCTGTGGGCGTGGTCTGCCTCAGAGCTGACTCTCTGATGGTCACTCCCCGCTCCGATCCCCAGGTTCCAGAAAAACAACTTTCCCCTGCAGTCTCCCAGGGTGTCCCCAACTGGGTGATCCTATGTATTGGGCTTAGTAATCAGAAGCAAGGATTTGAAGAGGAAAAAGCCCAAGTGTGCGAACTCCAGGACTGCGAGTAAACCCAGGCACAAAGGGAGCGCACGGGCTGCGCGTAAGTCTGGACAGCCTGAAATTCTTAGGGTGTCCCTGCACTTCAGATCAAAATGGGTTGCTTTTTAGAGTGCCCTTCTCTTAGCAGCTCTGAGGACCCCTTTCCACAATCACAGATCACGCCAGCCCCTACAGCCACGGACTTTTCTAGGCACAGACTTCCCTGGTCCTCCAGCTCCCGCAAAACGCGCGTTCCTCTCTCCCGCCGGGACCAGAGACCTCACCTTATCCCAGGCGAAATCTGACCTTTCCGTGGTGGAGTGTAGAGCTCCTCTGAACCCGTGTGCTTGCGCCAGTTGGGGAGCGTTGTTCTGGGGCTCGCAGCTGTTCCTGGGGTGCCGCAGTTGTCTCAGTACTATTTGTTGAAAAGACTATTCTTTCCCATTCTTTCGGTTTGACTTTTGTGAAATATCAGCTGTCCATATAAATGTGGATTTTTGTGAGGAACTTCTTATTCTGTTCCATTGATCTATTTGCCTAATAAATAGATTTGTCTAATAAAATGATATTTGCTTACAGTAGTTTTGTAATAATTTTGAAATCAAATAATGATAGCCTTCACCTTTGTTCCCCCCCCACCACCACCCCTGCAAAGTTGTCTGTTCTATGTCCTTTGTATTTCTACAAAAATGCTAAAAAATCTGCTGGGATTTTGATTGGGATCTTTCTGTTATTAATTTCTAATTTAATTCCATTGTGGTAAAAGAACATGCTTTGTATGAATTGAATTGCTTAAATTTATTGTGATTTTTGTGATTTGTTTTGTGGCCCAAATATGGTGTATCTTGGTAATATTCTGTGTATACTTGAAAATGTTTTGCATGCTGCTGTTACTTGTTGGAGTCTTTGACAAATATGTCAGTCAAGTCAGTTGACAGTTGTTTAAATCTATAATAGGTCTTGTAGATTTTCTACCTGTATTCTTTCAGTAACTGATTCTAGTAGAGATTGCCCTATTTATCCTTACAGTTCTATTGGTTTGCTTCATGTATTTCAGAGCTATCTTACTATGTGAATAAACCTAATTGATTATGTCCTCTCTTGATTCATTGGTCTCTTTATTATTATGAATTGAGCTTTCTTATCCATGATAATATTCTTTACTCTGAAATCTACTTGGATATTAATATAGCCATTTCATTAGTGTTGACATGGCATATCTTTGTATTTTCTGTTTAACCTATTTGTGCTTTGTATTTAAAATGCACTTCCTTTAGGCAAGGTAATGCTTCATAGAATGAATTGGGAAATATTATTTCCTCTTGTATTTATTGGAAGAGTTTATGAAGAATTTGTATTAATTATTTTTTAAATGTTTGGTGGAATTTACAAACCATCTGGGCCTAGACTTTTCTTTGTGGGTAGTTTTTAAATTATTAATTCAATCTCTTTATTTGTTATAGACTTATTTAGATTTTCCATTTCTTCTTGGATCCATCTCTGTAATTTGTGCCTTACTAGATATCTGTGTATTTCATGTAGGTTATCTACTTTGTTAATACAGAGTTGGTCATGGTATTTCCTTATAGCCCATTTTATTTCTGTAAAGTTGGTATTAACATCCCTCATTAATTTTTTATTTTCAGTCTTTTTTTTCTTGGTAGGTTTAATTAAAGGTTTGCCAATCTTAAAAAAGAAACCCAAAAATTTTGGTGTCATGTATTTTTTTTTCTATTGTTTTCCTCTTATTGATTTCATTGCTTTATGGTCTAGTAACTTAGATTTCCTTCCTTCTATTTGCTTTGGATTTAATTTGCTCTTTCTCCCCCCCCCCCCCGCCCCCTCCCCCTCCCCCCGCCCAATATCTTAAGGTGGAAATTTAGGTTATTGATCTGCAATCTTTCTTTTTTTGTTGTGTTTTTGTTGTTGTTGTTGTTATGAGAGAAAGGGTAGTTTTATTTTAATCTTTCTTTTTTTTTAACATAGGTATTTACAAGTATAAATCCTTCTCTAAGCATTGCCTTAGCTGTAAACCATAAGTTTTGGTATGTTGTACATTCATTTTCATTCATCTCAAAGAATTTTTTAATTTCCTTTGTGATTCCTTCTTGTAACCTATTGGTTATTTAGGGAGGTTTATTTTCCACATATTTGTGAATTTCTCAAATTCTTTCTGTTATTGATTTCTACTTTTATTCCACTGCATTCAAATAACACTTGGTATGATTTCCACCCTTTTAAATTTATTAAGCTTTGTTTTAAGGCCTAGCACATTATCTACCCTGGAGAGTGTTCCTTTTGCCTCAAGGAGATGATGGTATATTTTGCCTTTGGAGATAGAGTAACTTATAGATGTCTTTGGGCCCAGTTGGTTAATGTTGTTCAAATCTTCTGCTTCTTGTTAGTCTTCTGCTTGCTTGTTTTATCCATTGTTGAAAGTGAGGTATTGAAGCCTCCAACTACTATTGTTGAATTGTTTATAGTTCCCTCTGACTCTTGGTTTTTCCTTCATGTTTTTCCATGCAGGCAAGCAGCAGACTCTTAGCTCCATCTCCTGAACTAAGGGAGCCCTTCCTCCACTATGACATGGAAACTCTCTCAAGACAGTAATATGGGGCAATCAAGAGCTTACCTCACTTGATTCTTGTCTCTGTAGGGTCATAGTCAACTGCTTGACATCCAGATCATTGGAAACTATTGTTTCATATATTTTGTCTCATTTTCTTTGGTAATTTCAGGTGTAAGGATAAATCTGGCCCGTGTCAGTCTAACTTGGCCAGAAAGAAGAACATTAAGCTATATTTTAAGTCAACTTTTTGCAAGATAATATCATAAAATTGGGGTTAAACTTTTTCTTAAAGGGATGGAGGATCCCCCACCACCATACCCCCAGCACAAAATAATTTTGCAAAATTTGCAAAATAAATATAAAAATAATCAGTGGCCTACTGTGATATTTTACTCGCCTATTCAAGTGTCACCAAAGAAAATACACCTGATGATACACTCATCACTAGTGCAGGGTTGTGTCAAATCCAGAGCACTGTGACCTTCCTCGTGCAACAACAGCTGGTTGGTTTTGTCGATCTGTTTCTGGTTGCTGTTTTCTCTTACCAACATACTTTTTCTTCACAGTCATGTCCCTCAGAGTTGATTCAAAAAGTGAGCCACACTTAAACTGGCCTTAGTAAAAAGAGATTCATTATAAAGAATCAAGAGATCAACTTGAAGGGCTTGTATGCATGTATATAAGCACAACCAACAGACGCAAGACACTGGGGGCAGGGGGACGAGGGCAAGTGCCAGGGGTGTAGGGAGGCCGGGGAGGGAGGTCAGTGGGGGAAGAAAAAGAGACCTATGTACTACTATTTGTAATACCTTAAACAATAAAATTAAAACACACACACACACACACACACACACACACACACAAACAAAGAATCAAGGGTATTTCCAAAACCCTGGGGCAAGAAGTTCAGCTCACACTTTATAAGAACTCTCTGGAACCCCATGGATTCTCACTTCTTCCACTTACCACATCTGCCTCCATTTGCCTATTCTGTTTTTGTTGTTGTTGTTTAAATAAAGTGGGTTCTGTGAGCACTTGCTTATCAATATCCAGGGGTCCTCAAACTTTTTAAACAGGGGGCCAGTTCACTGTCCCTCAGACTGTTGGAGGGCCAGACTATAGTTTAAAAAAAATTTATGAACAAATTCCTATGCGCACTGCAGGCCCGAGATGAGTTGGCTGCTAAGCAGGACAGGCAGCTGCACCTGGCGGGCCGGATAAATGTCCTCGGTGGGCGGCATGTGGCCCGCGGGCCGTAGTTTGAGGACCCCTGAATTACACAATCCAAAACTGCCACTGAGAAACAGCAGCCTCAGTCCCTTAGCCCACATGCCTTCCAGGTAAAGTACCTTTTCTAAAAAATGTATGGAAGCATAAAATAAGTTATTGACATTTCTAATGTAACTGAGTATAGCAATAATGCTCACTGTCAAAATTGCTTATGTAGGTATAAAACTGTAGAATTTTTTAAATGCTTCCATATTCTCTTATGTTTACTTCACCTTAACCGGGGGGCAGCCAGGTGTCATTGATCCCATTGTAGGGCTGCAAAAACAAACTCTGAGACTTTAACTGATTTATTCCAGCAGCAAAGTCAGATCTTGCATCCAGGTTTCTTGGCTTCTAGTCCATTTGCCTTTTCAGTACTCACATCCTTAGCCACTGGCTTGTGAAAAGAAGAAATAGTGGTGATGTAGTGGAGGTGATGACAGAGGCCAAAGAATAGGTAAATTGGGTAGCCACCTGACTATTTTAAAACTTGGTTCAGAGTTCTGTCATTCTTTAAACTGATTATTATTCTTGGACCCAACTGTACCGTTCTCTCTCTCTCTCTCTTCCTCTCTCTCTCTTTCTCCTTCCTTGTGAATGCACTAAATTATTTTAATCTGTGTTTTTAAATTTTACTTCACTTTAACTTCCTGTGGTCAGATTCCTCTTCTGATAGTGAACCAGGAGTGACCTGAAAAACTGGCAGAAAATAATGTGGATGATGATAATAATGACAATAACAACCCAAGGCCAGTCATCTATAGGATTAGAGTTTCTTTTGAAACTGAGGAACAGCATAAAAAAATGTGAAGACAGATGTTAAATATCTGCCAGTAGATGAAAGAATTCCTTATTCAGTGATTGATATGACATCTGAGGAACTAACTCCATGTGTTAAAACAGAGCAGAAAACGTGAGTACAAAGGTATTATGCAAACAAAGAACAGCATTTCCATGTGTATAAGTTTAGCTGGGTCTGGCTGAAGTGAGCTCTGGGGCACCTTTCCTAACACAGACAAGGGAATCTGGGATTTGTATCTAAAACATTTTGCATGGTTAGATCACTGTTTACATAAATGCAAGGTGGTAGTTTCCAGTAGGGTATTCTGAGTGAGATCTGCTAGTGAAGAGATTATGGGCAGATATTTTAAATGTTTCCAAGTCGTCTGTAGACAAACACAAAGTTAATATGTGATGATAGCATCAGGCTATATCATGTAAAGCACATATTATCTCCATGTCATGTTTCTCCCACCTACAACTCTGCCATCTGAAAACACTGGGGATCAAATCTTGAAGAAACAAATATACCTACTAAAACAGAAAAAATCTATTCATATGGCTTATAGGCCCAGCCTAAAAAAAAACCACCACCAACAAAAAAAAACCCTGTCTATAGCATTTTGATTTAAATGGAAAATGCAACAGATTCTTGCTTCCTAAAATTCTCATTTACATACTTTTAATTGACCACTGTGTGCTCTTTATAAAATGTGCTGTGTGATCTTTATAAAATGAATTCAACCTTGAGTAATGTCAATTATTACACTAATAATCAAGAAGATGAAGAAAAGTAATGTCTTTTCCTACCAGGGGAGTCAATATTCTTACAACTGCTAGCCTTCCTTTTATTTAAAGCTTCCTTTTGGCTATATTAGTTGAGCATGGTCCCACGCATCAGGAGGTCACCAGTTCAATTCCTGATAAGAGCCAATGCCCTGGTTTCCAGCTCAATCCCCAGTAGGGGCATGGTGAAGGCAGCTAAACTATTTTTCCATCTCTCTCCTTCTCTGTTCCTCTCTCTGAAATCAATAAAAAAGATATTTTTAAAATAATAAAAACAAAGCTTCCTATTTAATTCAACACACATAACTTTCCCGACCCCTGATCACCATTTCACCAAGTCTCTGCTCCCCTGTTCACCCCTTCCTATGCTGATACAAGGGACTGGAAGAGTGGTGGGTCAAACAATGGAAGAAACAACCACAACAAGCTATGAGAATAAAGAAAAAACTTTTCCCAACAGAAACCAAGTCCTTAAACCCTGAAAGCTCAGGATTTAGAATTTGAAAATAAACCATGTAAGAAAGCAGTGAATCCTATGGGAAAAAAGAGATTAAATTGAACAGGTGAATGGCAAAGAAAATAAGTGTGGCCCTTCCCCTCATTTGCCATAAGGGTATCTACTGGATGCAACCAAGTCATCTAATCTCTTTGAAAGTGAATTTTGTCATTTGCAAAAAGGGATTATTTAACCCTGTACAGTTCAGGATGCTGTTAAAGGAATTAAAGGTAAAAGTTTTTTAAAAATGCCCTGGCTAGGTGGATCATAGTCCTGTACACCAAAGGTTGCAGGTCCAATTTCTGGTCAGGGCACACACCCAGGTTGTGGGTTTGATCCCTGGTCAGGTGCATGTGGGAGGCAACCAACCAATCCATGCTTCTCTCTCTTGCTCTCCCTTCCTCTCTCTCTAAAAATCAATAAAAACATATCCTTGGGCAAGGATTAAAAATAAGTTATTTAAATTTTATTCTAGTTTATAAAGCACTACAAAAATATAAATATAAACGATCTTTTTAAACTCTTATTTATTGCTTCTTTTATAATCTTCACTCTTCTGTTCTAACTTCTCATCAATCCCTTTTCCTCTTTCTTTAGTCTGCATTTAACTTTAAAATGTGAAAGCCTTTCATTATAATTCACACATAGTTGAAAAATCACTTGGTCTGGGTAGTACTTCAGCTCACGAAGTGGCAAGTTCTGCACATGCTTACCAGCCCACTGTCAGGCCTCTGCAAGGGGCAGGGCTAATCTGTCTGCACCATGCCTGGCTCACGTGGCCAGTGAAGGGTCTTAAAGCCTTTTCTCTTCTGGTTTGGTTGGTACTCAAGATGAACTAAAAACTCCCTGGTACTACATAAAGCACAGTTGCTAGTAAATCTGGGGGGGGGGGCGGGAAATGGAAATAATTATGGTTTTGTGGGGTCACTTTAAAAATACAAGCATCTTTTCTATTGTTTTTCTTTTCTTTGAAATAACCCAGAAGTAATGAGATTTCCCAGGGATTAACTTGCTCATCTGACCAAATCTGGCTCAACATTCTGACAATGTCTGGTTAAAAGATGTGACTACCACAAACATAGCTTCTCATCCCCTACACCATGTTTTACTCATTACCTGGCAAAGGTACAAGCCAAAATTCTCGTAAACCTCCTGATTTCCCGTTCATAACTTGGGGAAGTAAACCATGGCCGAGAAACCACATTAAATGAATCTAAATAAATTATATCTCTGCAAATGAATCACCACTTATCCAAATTCCATGTACTGCAGAGACAGGACTGGTCAATAAATACCAGACTCCCAATAACCACAACACACAGACTCAATCTCAGGCACAATCCCATGTGAACTGCATGTAAAGAGAAAGCAATATCTACAACTCCTGGTCACAGCTAGAAATGTGCAGATCCAACAATAGCCCTCATTTGGTGTAACTGCCTTGGCATACAGGATAAATAAGGAAAACTGAGTCAGAACATTACAATGGATGCCAATTTTAGATAAGGAGCAAAGAAGCAAAGATAACAAGTACTGAGGACTACTTTGCAAGAGTGCACATAAAGCAACTTAAATTGCACAACTTTTTCATGATCCCAGGGAGGCCATTTTCTGGGCAAGGTTGTACTAGGTTGTCCTTTATTCCTTAAACAAATGTTTGTGGAGTTAATTGTGTTTCAGGGAGTGTGCTGGGGACATAATAATCAACAAAACTAGTTTTCCTACCTTCATGGGCCAAATGTAATCCACTGCCTTTTTTTTCATAAATAAAGTTTTATTAGAACACAGTCATTTGATTACATGTAGTCTATGGCTGGTTTTATGCTAGAATGAGAGTTAATTAGTTGTGACAGAGAATGTATGGCCCAAAAAGCCTAAAATGCTTACTGTCTGTCCCTCTATAGAAAATGTTTGCCCATCCCTGGTCTAGGGGGAGAAATGGATAAGTATATAGGAAATTATAATATTGCTTAATAAGAGCTATGATGTGGGAATTTTGCAGTCTCAAATTAGGATTGTAAGGATTAAGGAAAACTGAGGTGACATTTAAACTGAGACCTAAAAATGAACGAGTAGCTAACCAGTTGATGGGAAGAGAAAGTATTCCAAGGCAAGATCACATGCAAAATCCTGGAAGCCAGAGAGAGCTTGTCCCATTCTGAGGACTGGAAAGTACAGCATGTCAACTTCATTGAAATAAGGAAAGTGAAGGGGTTTGGCATGAGAGATGACGGCAAAGAGAAAAAAATAGGATCCAAATCACAAATGTTCCTTTACATCACTTGAAGAAGTTTGGAAGTTATTCTGAGGGTTTAAGCTGTGGAATGAAATAATCCAACTCTATGAATCTATGGTTTGGTATTTATATAGGATTTATGACAAGGCTTATTTCTGATGTAGTCACCAAGGGGGAAAAAGCAATGAACTTTGAGAAATTGAGATTCACAAGGAAATGCTAACATTCTAAGTAATCTATTCCTTCAACCCACCCAACGCATGGCTCTGGGAGTGAAGTGGTTGGGACAACATAATATTACAAGTTCCTATAACACTTATGTCCAATTCCAGTGTGTGCTGATGGAACAGCCAACACACATCTGAAAAGATAGTTAGTGATGGTACTGAAAAGGAAGCCAACCTGCCTGCCTGAAAATAGGCAACTGAGGGCAGCCTTTCCTAAAGAAAGTCTATGTAATAGCCTCTTCCCCCATTTTCCACTCTATCTCATTGGCTGCCCCATCCAGTTTTATGCCCTTGTTTGATCTCTTCTAGACCACTTAAATGTTGAAGTGCCCCAGCACTCAATCTTTAGACCTATCCCCTATTTACACTAAATTATTTAGTAAATAAATCCAGTCTTATTGCTTAAAATGGCATCAATAAATCATGATGCCTAAGTGTATATCTTTAGACCGGGCTTTCCTCTTGAACTTCAGTCTTATGTTTTCCTCTTTAATTACTCTGAGGAAAGTTGATAACGACTTTGAAGCCTATTACTGCAGGGAGAGAGATAGGTGCTGGGGAGAAACCACAAAGGTCCTAGAAGAATGACTGGCTCCCAGCCCTGGCTAGGTTGTTCAGTTGTTAGAGAGTTGTCCCAATATGCCAAGGTTGCAGGTTCAATCCCCAGTGAGGGCACATACGAGAGTCAACCAATGAATGCAGAAGTAAGTGAAACAACAAATCCATCTTTCTCTCTCTCTAAAAAAATAAGTAAATAAAGTATTTTTTAAAAAAGAATGACTGGCTTCTGCTTTAAAAAACTTTTATGGGAAGGGATTCATACATACAGTTAAAATATCTCGAAGATGCAAGAAAGCAAAATGTTTTTCAGTACAGAATATAAGGATGACTGTGTGCTAGAGAAGGAGAAATGAAGAAAAGGTCTCTGGATCTCAAAACCAATTGAAATGTATATCCTGCAGTACCACTAGGATTTGGCAAGAGGCCAAGAAATTACATATGCCTGATACATCAAATTCATAAAGGATTGTAATGAGAGACAAATCTAGGCAAGTAGATTGGGGTCAAATTTTGCCACTTTATTGAGTATAAACCACGTTGTTTAACAGAAATGGACAAGATTTAAGATGAGAGAGACTTTATTCAAGAGCTGTTTTAGGAAGATTCATCTGAGGGAAGTCAGAATTAAAGGAGAGAGAAATCTGAAGGAGAGAGAAGCTGTAGGCAGAGAGAGATGAGAGAGAGATAGAAGTTGGAGTTTATTGTAATAGCTGGAGCCTGAGGTGATAAAATCTTGAACTTGTATTGTTTGATCCTCCCAATTCCTGGACTTGAAAGGCTTGGCCACAATTTCAAGATGCTCTTGGCCTTGCCAAAGAGAATTACAGCCACCTGTGAGCTAACCCAGAGCTTAAAACACAAATCGCATTTACCTGGTCTTGGCATACTAGGAATATTATAGGAGAGACCATTTGTCTTCTCTTCAGCAATTCACTTAAGATAACCTCGGGTCTAAGAGGTAGAAAAGTGGATGCTACTGAAAGGGGCAGCCTGAGAGAGGACTAAGTAGCACACTGATTGTAATGGCTCCAAAATCAAGCTTGCTGCTCTCTTAAAGGCAGAGGGGGTGTGTGGTGTTTTCTCTTACACAGTACCCCAGAATCCTTGTACCTATTTTAAAGATCATTATTTCCATTAAAATACAAGCTGGACTTTCATTAGCACTAAACAACATATATCGCAAAGCTCTGATGGATGTTGGTTAGGCTTAGGGAAGGTTTTTAACTGTTCTTGGAACTGTTTTCTCGCATCCAAGAGCAATTCAGATTCCCCAGTTTACAGTAAAGCATTAACAAGATACTTACTGAGTCTGCCTAAACATTTAGTTACTATTGAATAGAGGAATAAATATCACGTGATCAATTATCCAGTAACTACAGAAAGTAGTTCTGGCTAAAGATTACTTACCTAATCTCTATTTTGACTTAGAATGAAATCTGTAGAGAAGATTATAGTTCAACTAATTTGCCTCAAGGAATACAGAAAAAGAGAATCAAATATTTTGAGATTCTATCATGTTCCAGGTACTTTGCTAAGCCCTTGGTATGTATTATTTCATTCAAACTTTACAGCAACCCTATAAGCTAAATATTACTATTATCATTTTACAAATGAAAAAATAGAGCCTCAGAGAAGATCACATGGCAAAAATAAAATATATATATAAATGTCTTGAAACTGAGGTTTTACTCTAAGTCTGTTTCTCAAATTTTAGAAAATGTAGGAGAGGGGACTATGTGACTAATTTCCAAACAGAATATGTAAGAACTACTGATTATCATTAAAAGGAAAGAAAGGAAGAAAGGCACATCCAACATGTAAGGTACTTTATATGTGCTACCTCATTAATATTAGTCTCATTTTATAAATATGGAAATTAAAGAGCTGGGATTGAATTCTCTCTTTATGACTCAAACACTCCTGCTGTCTCCCACTGCACAAAATCATAGAAAGCTAGGACAAATGGTCCCTTATCTCATCCAACATCTTCATTTAACAGATGCATGAGTAGAGGCCAATAGGTTAAGTGATTTATACAAAGGCAAACAAGTTGTCAGTAATCAACAGTTCTTATGATTGCTTCTGAGATTCTTACCAAGCCCTGAGGCCCTTTGTTCTCCTAAATTATGAGAACTGTCACTCAGGATCTATCCCTGTTGAACTATCACTAAATGCCTATCTTTCACTACACCAAGCATGTCAAACTCAAAGGCTAACAACATGGGCCAAATAAACAAGGTTTAAGTTTACTAGTATGTGGGCCACAAAAAAACAAAAGCTTCAATTTTCATAGAAACGTAGGTTTATTTCGATAGAGACATGCTGAATACAAAGGGCTGAAATAAATGAGTAATCATTAACATAAAATAATAGAACATTTTAATAAAAATTAGTATTTTTTTCTTGAACATTAACTTACCACTGAATAACTGCACAAATTAATAAGCGTAATGCAAATAAACCTATTTTTCTTGTTCTCCAAAAGTGAAATATTTCCTGTTGCGCACACCAAACAAGTCAGTCCAAGACTAATGATGTGGGAATCAGCTGCTAAAATATTCGCTGCTAGTATTAGTGGAGAGAAATGGTGCGCCTGCACATAAGGCGCGAAAGGGAAATGAATATAACAGGATTATAGTAATCAGTCATTAGCGAACGTTGTAGTTTGTTATTAATGAATATGTATAACAGGATATTGTAAAAATTAAGTTATGAAATTTTTATTAAAATGTTTCTTACATGCCTTTATATTGGCTGGGCCACAAAAATATTCCTTGCGGTCCACATGCTTGCACTACACCTTTCCTTTCTAGAACAATGATTCCTAACTTTGGGTTTTTACTACTTAGTTTTGTTAAATCTTCTCCTGTTCCATTTTTTTTTCATTTTTTTGCACCTGTGGTGATTCTATCTACCTGGTTGCTAATGATAGAAAATGGAAACCATTCTTAGTAACCCATTCTGTCTCACCTAGCTCACACAATGACCCCATGGTCAAGTTATGCTGCCTTTATAATATATGCCTGCTTCATTTTGTCTCCTGTCTGCCATTAATCTGGTTCAAATTACCATCATCTCTCACCTAGTCCAATGCAGTCACCTCCTAATGGATACCCCCCACTGAACACCTTCTCTCTCATCACTTTTGTTCTCTAGCTATCTGTTCTTCACAAAACCAGAAGTCAGAGAATCTTTTAAAAATACCAATCTTATGTTTTAGATCTCTTTAAAACCTTTCAATGATTTCTAGTGCACTTGAGATCAAATCTTGAAACTACAAATGGCCTTCAAGTGCTTGTATAATCTACCTGAATCTAACTCTTGGTTTTGCTTGTACCACTCTCTCCTTCCATCACTGTACTTCAAACACATTGACTATCTCTCAGTCTTCAGATGCCTTCAGAACATCATTCCAGTATTTTACCAGTTGTTTAATTGTAATTTTCAGATATGTTTTTCCTGTTTTCTCAGAGTAAACTTGATACCCCTTTTTCATTTATAAAACCCTGTATTTTTTGCTTTGTTGTATCTATCTCAGTTTCTAAATACTTGCCTATTTTTGTGGTTAATTGTTTACTGTTTGTCTCCATCTCTAAACTGTAAAGACCATAAAGGTAGAGACTGGGTCTATTTTGTTCTCTGCCAAATCCTCTGCCTTACCAATGTGCCTGATGCATAGTAGAAGCTCACAGATATCTGGTGAAAAGATGAATGACTAAACTCTCAAGAATAACTCAATTATAACATTTCTAATGGGATTATCTCAAAATATTTTTCAAAATTGGTTTACTTTGATTTTTTAAATTAAAATTTTTATATCACACTTTTAAAATATATATATATATTAATATGTTTTTTATTGATTTCACAGAGAGGAAGGGAGAGGGAGAGAGAGATAGAAACATCAATGATGAGAGGCAATCATTGATTGGCTGCCTCCTGCACACCCCCTACTGGAAACTAAGCCCACAACCTGGGCATGTGCCCTGAACAAGAACTGAACTGTGACCTTCTGGTTCATGAGTCAATGCTCAACCACTGAGCCAGACCAGCCAGGCTATCCCACACTTAATAGTGGCTAGGAGAATATATTTTACTTCCTGAAAAGTATTTAATGAATGACCACTTTCTCTGCCCATTCCAAGCTCAATTTCTTTTAAAATAATGAAAAGTGAAAAATATCTGGCATTAATCATTTTCCCCTCAATCTTACTGTTCCCTGATTAAGCCTGGTCCTGGAGATGATAAAATGTCCACAGAGTAAGTGAAAAGGGATTCCTGGCTTACATGAACAAGGGCAGCTGTGATAATCTACTCAGAACAAAGGATATGTATATACATACACAACAAGATGTGACATTGGACTGGTTTCATATACATAAAGCAGAATGTACTGATTCATCAAAAGGTATCTGCCTAAGAAATACATGACAGTAAAGAAATTAGAGGCTCTTGTCAAGCATTTACTGACTGACAGATCTCATGATTTAGTTGTACACTTATGAAATATCCTTGACAAAGTGGCCTGACAAAAATTTTTCTGCTAGTTTCCTGTCAATGAACTGCTCATACTGAGCACAGTAAACAGTATTATAATAAAATTCAGGTAATTCAAGAGAAACATATATGTATATATGTGTGTGTTACATACACCTATATATTTATATGTCGATGCTGTTTAAGCAAAAGGGATGGCCCTAGCTGGTTTGGCCCAGTGGATAGAGTGTTGGCTTGAGGACTGAAAAATCTGGGGTTCCATTTTAGTCAAAGGCACGCCCAGGTTGTGGGCTCAATCCCCAGTAGGGGGGGTGGTGCAGGAGGCAGCCAAACAATGATTCTCTCATCATTTATGTTTCTGTCTCTCTCTCCCTCTTTTTTCCTCTCTGAAATTAATAAAAATATATTCTTAAAAAAGAGGGATAGTCCTTAGCATCTTATATTGCACAGAAATTCTTCATATAATTTGTTCTGTATGGATATAACCACTGTAGCATATATCCTCTCATATAAATTTTACATTAAGATTGCAACTAAATCAACATTTAGAGCTAAGTTCACCATGATTTTGACATCATTATAAGTAGTAAGCTAGCTCTCATCAACTCTCCTACCTAACTTCCTCAAATTTTTTGTGGAATTAGGCAGAGTAGAAGTATTTAAATAAATGAAATAACCTGCTAACTTTATCTTGCTTTATGAATGTTATAAATGGGATCTCAAGTCAAAAGTATAAATTTATTATCCCCTGTTAGTCCCAGGGCTTCTGTTTACCAGATGGAAGTAAAAAAATGACAGTGCATACAACATGTGCTCCAGATCCTGCTGTCAAGGCTTCCATAAACTGATAAGTCTTTAAACATCTCATCATAGTCCAGATGTGTTGGGCCTGACCTGAAAAAAAAATAAATTATAATAAAACAGCTGCAGGTACAGGCAGGAATCTGTTCAGCTTCCTTAGGAAGGTTGCTTGAAATTTAATGCTGGTTAAAATTCAAGGCAGTACAGAGCTAGAGGACATCATCAAAACCTGACTGAAAATGCTTGAAAATGACAGGTTATTCTAAGCCTCAATCAAAAACAAAATTAAAAAAAAGAATGTGCCTCCATTAGGTTACAGGATACCACCTGGCCAGCAGAGGGCAGGATCAAGAAAACCAGTAGATTTCCTTTTACACTAACCATTAACTTTCACATATCTTCTGCTATAGTCCGAATGAATGTTTGTGCTCCCCCCCACCTCGGGGCCCCCTCTTCCCACAGTTCATATGTTGGAGACCTACCCCGCAAGGTGATGGTATTAGGATGTAGGGCTTTGGGGAGGCTTCACCCTGATGAATGGGATTTAGTGCCCTTATGAAAGAGGGCCAAAAGAGTCCACTGACCCAGGGGAGGATACAATAAGTCTGTGGCTGGAAGAGCATTCTCACCTGACCATGCTGTCACTCTAATCTCAAATTCCAGCCTCAGGACTATGAGATATAAATTTCTGTTTTTAATAAGCCACCTAGTCTTTTGTCATAGCAGCCTGAATGGTCTAAGATGCCTTCTTTTTATCATATTCTTACTGCAACTCTGTGATAGTTATCATTGCTCCCATTTTGCAGATGAGGGAAATAAGACCCTGAAGATTATAATGACTTGTCTGATTTCATCACTGCTGCTAACTGATAGAGTCAGCTTTTACATCCAGTTCTTCATCCACCAAATTTAGTGCTTTTCTCACAATATCACTAGTAGGTTCAATCAAGCTTAAGCCCCTAAGGAACTTTTGAATCTTGCCTTTACTCACACAGATCACATTTCTCAGGCCACATCAAGTCTGAGCACCTCTTTTAGGAAAGACGATACAGTAGTATGAGTGTGAGTGAGTGGTAGGCAGCATGGTAACTAACTGAACTGTCGCATCTCCAGCCTTGAGACACAACTGCCAGAATGGGAATATGGCCTTGAATGAATGAATGCTATCCCCTGACCCCCTTCAGGCAAGTGAAATTTTTGTTTCAGTTTGTTGTGTACTTCTTTATTCTTTCACACTCATAGCCCTGTTCTCTTTTGCTCTTTTCTTTATTAAAATCCAACCTGTTGTCTTAAGAAACAAGTCAAGATAAAATAAAACTAAAATCCACATTTTAGTTAATAGTGATTCAAATTATTTCATTATAATGTTACTATTTAAATCTGTCCTTTAGGAGTCAGATGCAACCTTACATCTTTCACAGAGCCTTTCCCCATAACTCTGATCTTCCAAGGATTAAAGAGAAAAAGCTTATTTCTGCCTAAAGAGTGGAAACTTTGGTATTAATTGAGCATAAGACTGTTACATAAGATAAAAGATTCTTTACTTATCATATCTTCTAACATCTCATGTGTTATATGCCATTGTGTGTGTGTGTTTTTAAAGCAAATTATCCAATGCTTGAACAAAAGCAAAAAGAAAACGACATGTTCTTTCAATGTTAGCCTGGAGCATTTTCCAGCAGGCTTATTTCCAAGGATTGCTTGACTATCTAGGGCGTGTAGAATTGTTTGAGTGCTGGTTAAGGGACAAAACACTGACGTTTCATGTTATTTTGCACATTTTCATCCAGTAAAACTTCAAGTTACTTCTGTCTCAGACACAAGGTATACCCAAGGATTATGGCCAGGCTTCCTAGGACATTAACCAGTTTGGCATATAACCTGGCGATCTAATTCCAACATTCTTTCTTCACTACCTGTAAGGACTCAGTGCTTCAGATGTTCTTTGAATTGGTTTTATTGTCCTTTTGATTATCTTATTAATGAATTAAATCTTGGCACATGTCCATTATATAGTTGTATGAAAATTATGATTTTGGACTTTCAAAAAATAATATGAGCACTGTGTACTGTATGCTTTTTTATGAATTCTTACTTAATTCCCAAACCAATCATATGAAGTATTATAATTTCCACTGTAGAAATGAAGAAATATAGAGTTGAAGACATTTCCCTGAATTGACACAGCTGAAAAATGGCAGAGATGGGCTTCAAACTCAACTCTCTGATCCAGAGCCTGAGTCATGGTCACAAAGACCCTTTTGCAGGAACTGTAGAACATCCTAGTCTGCTCTGAGATAGGGACAAAGAGTAGCAGAGGAAGAGTGAATACCCATGAGAAAGGTGCTATTTGTTACTGTGGGTTCACCTAACAGATTGATCGAATATTATTCATACGTTCATTCAATAAATGTTTATTTATTGAGCACATATTATATGTCAAGTGTTGTATTACTGATTGGAGGAGGGCAAGCAAGCAATAGTAAAAGATAAATCAGACATAGAATCTATTCTTAAGGAACTTAAAGTCATGAAAAAATAACTTTAAAAAATAAAATATAGGGTGTCCCCCCCCCCCAAATGATTAATTCCTTTGGGTTAAATCTGAAAAGAAAGAAACATCAATCGAGCTGTCAGAAAAAAGTGTGTATACGTTTTTGGGGACACCTGGTAGATGCACAAAACATTAACGTAATCTGAGTTTGTTCATTTAATGAGTATTTATTAAATGCTTAGTATTAGACACTGTGCTGGATACTTGAAGAAGAAACAGCAGTGAATAAGACAGTATAATCTTTGTATTTGTAGTGTTTATTTTAAAAATACAAATTTTAAATAAGTAATTATAAGAGTGGTAAGTATTTTAAAGAATACTTATAGTATGTTTTGCAAGCATATACCTGAAGAATTCTATAGGAGCTCTGTTTTCTTTCAACTCTTCTAAAATGTCAAAAATGCTGAGAATATTAATCTTATAATCAGATAAATATGAATAAACTAGTAGCCCTGTGCATGAATCCGTGCGCCAGTAGCTCGCAAGTAGCTCACTGCTGCCCTCCAGTAGCTCTCTGCCCTCTGCCCCGCCCTCCTGTAGCTTCCCCCCTCCTCCTCTCCCCACACCCCCTCATAGCTTGCTGCCCTGCCCCCTCCTGTAGCTCTCCACTGCCCGCTTGTAGCTTGCTGATCCGTGATCTGGTCGTTACACGGTTGGTCGTTAGGCTTCACGGCATAATGACCATTTGCATATTACATCTTTATTATATAGGATATCATAAGTGAAATGTTTTTCTAAGCTCTTCACTTGATCTATAGACTCAAACAATCATAGTCAAAATTCTAAACACACTATGTGCCTGTGTGTGTGTGCGAGAAAGAGAGAGAGAGAGAGATGGGGGGAGAGAGCGCGTGCACAACATATGCAAGACTAGAATGGCATATTCTATAGTGTATGGAAATTCTTAGGGTCATGAACAGCAAAGATCTACCAGATATGAAAATGTATTACAAAGCTGTGTAATTAAGTCTGTATAGGATTATTGCTTAAGGAGTTAATTATATGTTAAGAGATGACAGCAAAAAATACAAGCAATTCAATTTCTATCTTGTTTCTATATGCCTCTTAATATATTTTGATTTTCATTTACCATTAGGCTATGTTTCTGTTAAATAATGATTAAACATGTAAGACATAAAGTGTTTGATGGATGTCACTTGAAAGAAAACTTCAAGTTTTCTTTCTATAGGACTCTGTCCCTGTGCTTTTTTAAAAATATATTTTATTTTATTTTTTTATTGTCTAAAGTTTTACATATGTCTCCTTTTCCCCCAAATGACCCCCCCCAGCCATTCCACCCCGAGCAAGCCCCCACCATTGGTTATACTAGTATGTGTCCTTTGGTTATGCTAATATGCGTGCATACAAGTCCTTTGATTGCTCTCTAACCACCCCCCCATCCCTGTGTTTTTAATATTTAATAAACAACATGGAATGATGAGAGACTTAGGTTTCAAAATTATCTTGGTAATTATATTTATATTTAATACTCTTAATAAACTACATGAAATGATGAAAGACAGGTTTCAAATTTATCTCAATAATTATTTTTTATATTTTTATATAGTATGCATTCTATAAAACACTTTCATAGGCATTACCTAATTTAATCTTTATAACAAACCTATGAAATAGAGAGAATATGATTTTGGGTGGAATAAGTTGGATCCAATTATCAACTGAAGTCAATAGGCAGTGATGTTCTGAATTGGGTTTTAAAAAATGAATTGAGCAAATATGGACGGGAGGGACCTAGCTTAATGACAATTTTAAAACTGAGTTGTAAAGTGGTGTAAATATGAGACAACCATATTAACCAGAATTAATAAAAGTGTTTTAGTCTGTTTAATAGTAGCGAAATACACATTTCAAAGGAAGTGATGACAAGCTGGACTCTGCATTGGTCAGATAATACTAGGATGTGTGTCCATTTCTAGGTACCATATTTGAAGGACATTAATAAACTAGAGAACATCTGCTGAAGAAAAAACAAGATGATTATAACTGTCATGAGAGGGATGGTTGAGATTAACCTGGAACATGAAAGCTTTCATCAAATATTAAAAAGGCATTATGAAAGAAAGAGAAATATAAATATTTAATGTTGGCTCAGCAGACAAAAATGATAGAAATGCTCATTTCAACTCAGTAAAGAAAGAACTTTCCTAACAGTAATTCAAAGTGCTCAATTTAACAGCAAGGTTTGATATTGTTCAGATTAAATACCCAGATAAGTGCCTGACTTTTCATTCTTATTTATTGGGGCATAACTTGCATAAAGTGCACTGATCTACTATGTACCACTCACTGAATTTTTTTGTGTGTAAACCGCCATCCAAATCAAGATAGAGATCGTTTTCCAGAACCCCAGAGATAAAGGCTGTGCTCTCATGGAGTTTACAGTCCTGAGGAGAAGACAAAGATTAGAAGACAACATGATATGACAAGAGGGAAGTCCTGAAGGCTCTGTGAGACCATCAAACAGGGAATTTAACCTGATCTGGGGGTGAGGTGAAGTATCCCAAAGATGAGACATTTAAACTGAGACTTGATGGATAAGTTAACCTGGCAAAGGATGAGTGTGTTTTGGAGGTTTTTATTCAAGATGAGTACAATGTATGCAAAGTTCCAGCCTTCCAAAGGCAAGAGAGAGAGCATGGAATGTTCAAGAAATAGAAACAACTATGAAGGGAAACATAGAATAAAATTTCAGATAAATAAGCACCAAGCAACTGGATTATTTTCTTTTAAATGGTTCTAAATAGCTTCTATCATATATCCTATCTAATAAAAGAGTAATATGCAAATTGACTGTACCTCCGCTACACCCACAAGCCACGCCTACCAGCCAATCAGGAGCAAGTATGCAAACTAACCCAACCAAGATGGCTGCAGCCACGGAGAGAGCAGGAGGCTTGGGTTTCCCCGGCAATGGAGGAAGCCAAGCTTTCTGCCTGCCCTGGCCTGCCTTGGCCTCCGCTTAAGGCTACAAAGTTTCAATTGTAGAAGATAAATAAATCCCAGAGACCAGGGCCTCCACTTGGGTCACCAGGGGGGGTGGCAGGCCTGCAAACCACCACAGGTCCCTTGCCCAGGCCGCCCCATGCCCCAAGGGAACCCCCACCTGATCCAGGACACCCTTCAGGACAAACCAGCCGGCCCCCACCCATGCACCAGGCCTCTATCCTATCTAATAAAAAAATAATATGCAAATTGACCATCACTCCAACACACAAGATGCCTGCCCCTATGTGGTCAAAGATGGCTGACCCCATTTGGACACAAGATGGCCACCACAAGATGGCCAGCAGGAGAAGGCAGTTGAGAGGGACCAGGCCTGCAAGGGAAGGCAGTTGGGAGGGACCAGGCCTGCAAGGGAGAGCAGTTGGGGGTGATCAAGCCTGCAGGGGAGGGCAGTTAGGGGTGACCAGGCCAGCAGAGGAGAGAAGTTGGGGGTGCCCAGGCCTGCAGGGAAGGGCAGTTGGGGGGACCCAGGCCTGCAGGGGAGAGCAGTTGGGGGCAAACAGGCTGGCAGGGGAGCAGTTAGGCATCAATCAGGTTGGCAGGGAAGTGGTTAGGGGCAATCAGGAAGGCAGGCAGGCAAGCAGTTGGGAGCCAGCTGTCCTGGATTGTGAGAGGGATGTCTGACTCACCATTTAGGCCTAAACAGGCAGTCGGACATCCCTCGAGGGGTCCCAGATTGGAGAGGGTGCAGGCTGGGCTGAGGGACACCCCCCCCCATGCACGAATTTTGTGCACTGGGCCTCTAGTATAAATATATATATATATATATATATATATATATATATATATATAGATAGATAGATAGATAGAGAGAGAAACAGAGAGAGAGAGAGAGAGAGAGAGAGAGAGAGAGAGAGGTAATATGCAAATTAGCCGAGACACCGTAACAGTCATGACTGCTCAGGAGGAGGCTGCGCGTGCAGGTGCGCGGGAAGGGCCTGCTGCATGGTGAGGCAAGCCACAGATGGTGTAGGCCCGCAGGAAGCAGGGCCTGCCTGCCGGCTGTGTCTGCAGCGAGCAGACAGGCCCACAGAGAGCAGGGAGTAGGGCCTGCCTGCCAGCCGCGGTGAGCAGGCAGGCCTGCAGAGAACAGAGAACAGGCCCTGCCCGCAGAGAACAAGGCCTGTCTGCCAGCAGCTGCGGTGGAGAGCAGGCCTGCAGAGAACAAGGCCTGCCAGCCGGGGCTTGCTGGCATTCCCGCCTCTCCTGCCACTCACAGTGTTCTTGGTAACTTGCATAATAAGAATCCAAGGAGGTGAGCTAGGGTTTTTCCACTTCACTCCTAGAGAAAAAAATGAAGGCCCACTGCTGGAGAGGCTAAGAAATGTCATATCCTGACTTAGCTGGTTTGGATCAGTAGATAGAGCTTCGGCCTACGGACTGCAGGGTCCGGGTTTGATTCTGGTCAAGTGCATGTATCTAGGTTGCAGGCTCCTCCCTGGTCGGGGCCCAGGTCAGAGCTCATGCAGGAGGCAACCAATCAAAGTGTCCCTCTCACATTGATGTTTCTCTCTGTCTTTCCCTCTCTCTTCCACGCTCTCTAAAAATCAATGGAAAAGTGTCCTCAGGTGAGGATTAAAAAAAAAAAAAGAAATGTCAGATCCTATGAAAGACACATCTTGAAAATGCCTAAAGAAAGTTGTCATTTTTTTGTGGTGAAGGGACTGGAGTCCATGTTGATGAAAACACCTTGGCGGCTGCAGCAGCCAGCAGTGGCAGCAGCAGCAGGGTGATGGGACGAAGCCTTCCCCTGATCAGCCCGGTTGCCTCATGCAGAGGGAGGCCAGACTGCAGCTTAGGCCCGCTCCCCAGGGGAGCTGTCAGTAAGACATCCCCTGCCAAAACCGGTTTGGCTCAGTGGATAGAGCGTCAGCCTGCGGACTGAAAGGTCCCAGGTTCGATTCCGGTCAAGGGCATGTAACTTGGTTGCGGGCACATCCCCAGTGGGAGGTGTGCAAGAGGCAGCTGATCGATGTTTCTCTCTCATCGATGTTTCTGACTATCTATCCCTCTTCCTTCCTCTCTGTAAAAAAATCAATAAAATATATTTTTTTAAAAAAAGACATCCCCTGAGGGCTCCTGGTTTGGATAGGGTGGGTGCAGGTCGGGCTGAGGGACCCCCCCCTCCCCATGCACGAATTTCATTCACCAGGCCTCTAATCTTCATATAATATTGATGAGAAATAAAATAATTGATTCAAACAAACAAGCAAGCAAAAGAATATGGTAATTTTTCTCCTCATGTCTGTTTCCTAGAATGTTCTATTTATGCCAAAAGTCCCCTTCCCTAAATCTGTCCTCTCAATTCCTAAAATCTCCTTACATTTTATTTCTTTTTTTATTTCTATTTTATTTCTTGTATCTCTTGGTACCTGGTCTTTCTAGCTTCTTGTTACATAAATATTTCTCTTGGGATTCTGTATGTTTTAAGGCAAAATACTTGAATCCTACTTTCTCAAAGACGAGATAGAAAATGGAAGAAGCAACTGTTATTTTGTTAGAAAACATCTTTGTGGGATAAAAATTATAAAATTACATCTTGTGTCTCAACCCAGAAAAGCAGTTTCATCAAAATGCTGTTAATTAAGTATAAAAGAAAAAATATTCTTATTTTAAAAATACTATTAATTGCTATAAAGTAAGATATAAAAACGTTTTGTGTGGTCTTTTCAATTATATCCACAATTTCTGTGGTATGCCCTGATTTTAACTTTCTGTGAATTCTAATAATAGCTAAATTAAATGAAAGCTTGCTCTGAACCAGGCACTTGTTCTAAGATCTTCCCACGTGTTTATTCATGTAATTCTTACAACCACCTATGAGTCAGCTACTATTATTATGACTATTTAACAATACAGAAATTGCCCAGGGTCATCTAGCTAGTAAGAAACAGTCTCAGGTAATCTGCTTCAGATCCTCAGCTCTAAAAGAGTGCTTGTTAATAACAATAATGAAAAAAATTATAACTGTAGGAAACATCTGGTTTGCAGAGTTTCTCCTACATATCACTGAAGCCATTCACAGAGAGTACTTGAAGTCCCATAAAGAATTTCTGAAAACGGTCGAATTCTAAATTCCCTTCCTCAACAAATCCTATATTTCCCAACATGGACTGATAGTGGTTAGAAGATACCATGGAGCCTCTCTGGAGCTCTGGCAAGTGGAAGAAGAGTTACTATTCGTATTTCCATGAGTAATCATAAAGAGTGGGGTTGGTCTGAGGATTTCCAATTCTGTCTTTGCCATTTGGACTTCTTTTGATCAGCTCCATCTCTCAGCTCAATCCACCTCTTACCCGATCCTGGGTTCCCAATGTCACCTGATCTAAAGCACCTTTTCAACTCTCTCACAACCCTGACCCACTTATCTGCCTGTGTATTAACTGGGGAGCCACTAGCCTCTTATATCCTTGCTGTAATGTAATAATTAAAGCATTAGACTTGGAGTCAGAGCTTCCATCTGCCATTAACTATGTGACCCTGGGCAAGTTGTATAACTGCTCTGAATCAGTTCTTCATTGCCGATAGGAGAATGACAATGGCCCACAGAACTGTCAGAAAGAACTTTATATAAATCATAAAGTACTGGGAAAATATAAAATTATTGACACAAACTCAACTACACTTTAAGAGAGTCTTAAAAATGTCTTAATACCCATAGGATGAATTTTTATGTTGAGAATGTCAGGTGATGCAGGTAGCTCATGTAGAAGTAGGGGCAGAGATGATCTTTCTGTGTCCTGAGAAAAAGCATCAAAGCCAGGGATCTCTTCTTCCACATAATTTAAAGTATATGTATTTACCATAAACGAACATTTATTTTCCAATCTATTAGCAAACAGAGAGTCTGAATTGCTGGAGGGTGCTAGAGGCTAGGCTATTAGTTACTACTTTGGTTTGTATTGTCCTAATCAGCCTCCTGAACAGTATATTGTTCTGCATTCATATTCTAACAAACACCGAGGCCCGAGAGGTGCCACCGCATTTCAGCAAGATGCCTTCATCTGGTACAAACCCCAAATTACTGGTAGAAGACTGTTTTGTGTTTAGAATGCCTGAAAAATATACTACCTTTTAAAACTGTAATTAACTATTGTTTTCTTAAGCATAAGTCACTGAATTTGGTCATATGCCACCTCCGAATTTGTGGATACAAATTTGTATTTGGGGCATATTAATAGCAGAGTATAATCTAGAATCCTTGTCCACACTAATTGCAGAAAATGACAGTTCCATCAAATTGGTGTACTGAGAGGAAAGTAGAAATGGTTTTGGATTTATAAAGCAAACATAGTATTCCATAAATAATTAGAGTTGTCACCTCAGAATACCCAGTTGTTACTCAAAAGTGGTCACTATTAAGTAAACACATTTTCATCCTATGTTATATTTAATTGATAGTTACAAATTCCCCCCATTTGGGGGCATTTATTTTAGAAAAGTTGGTGTTTTTTTTTCTTTATTCTTCTGGAAAAAAAGTAATGTGTAAAAATAGTATTAAATATTTATATAGATACAAAAATTTTATTTGTAGAAAATTATGTGCCACTGATGTTACATGATTTATAAACTAACTATAATCCATTAAGTAGAGAAAATCTGATGGATTTTAAAACCCTTGGAAATAAAGTCAGTTTTTTTCTTTGTTTTGTTTTGATTCTGAAATATTTGGCTCTTGAACAAGCTAATGTTATTAGGAAACAGGCTTTTTCAGCTTCCACTGTCTTATGGGAACTTTCGTTTTAAATAAATTACTCTATGCATATGCAAAGCATATGTAAATACTCACACAGTTTACAAGTTACTCATATATTAAGTTTATATCAGGAAAGGCAGAGAACACACCCATTTCCCAATATAAAACAAAAAGACAACTTCAAAATCTGTTTAGTCCTGAATAACTCCCAGAAAAAGATGACTGATAAGCTCTTCCAGAAGCCAAAAAATACAAACATGGAAATTAAAAATATCCTCTAAAATGAAATTGCAACTAAAATGCTTATCAATACAAGTCTATAAGTATTTGTTTAATGACTTTCAGAGCTAAGTAGAAGGGTTTCGAGTTTGATTCCAAACCTTCTACAACCATTTCACACCATTATACAACCAAATTACAAGTTCACCTAAAGCTGATGAATCCTATAGTCAGTGTATTCAGTTGTTCTATGTAAGTTCAACTCAGTGGGGGAAAGTCACAAGGAGTTGATGTTTAATGCTAATTTTGATTTCTAATGCTTACAATAAATTAAGTCAACCACTTTCTAAGTTCCAGACTGCCACACATGAGCTAAACCGCTCTGTGGGGATAAAACACTTTAGAAGCTTATAATTCCTACAGAGTGTTTTGATTATTTTATACAAACTAAACTCAAACAGCAAAAAATTTCACAAGGGAAATCGTTGTGTGGGTTAAGGCCACATAATCTGGTTTCAACTCTTGCCTTTGCCTTGAGTTAAAGGCATACTCATTAACTTGAAACAATAAACTCAAACCTTAACATTTCTGGAAAGAATTCAATTCAGGACTTTGGCAGGATCAATGGTAAATATTACACACAGGCTCAATGTGATCTTATACAGATACAGAGGGCATGGAGGTAATGCAGGCAATGCCAAAGTTTTAAATGAGCACCAGATACATTTCATTTCATATCATTGCCTTAGAGATGTGCATTGCCCGCGCCCCACCCCCTCAACACACACACACACACACACACACACACACACACACACACACACACACACAGAGTTTTCTAGCTTTCTCAGTACTGAATTATAAGCTGTGGCTATAACTTAAACATTTATTTAGACTAGAAATGTAGACTAAAGATGGAGTGGTATTAATTAAATACCACATTAAGAAAACCCAGGCCCTGTGAAAGTAGACTAAAAAAATAATTTTCTGTTTAGGGTTGATAGTCAAAAAGGAATGACACAGGCTAAGTAAGCAACCTAACACCTCAGCAAAATGTGATTGAATTGGAAAGGCATTAACAAAGAAAAAAGGGGAAAAAAGATTTTTAAATGGGTAACAGTTTCCTCCTCCTCCTCCTCCTCCTCCTCCTCCTCCTCCTCCTCCTCCTCCTCCTTCTTCTTCTTCTTCATCCTCACCCAAGGATATTTTTCCACTGATTTTTAGGGAGAGTGGAAGAGAGAGGGAAAGACAGAGAGAAACATCAATGTGAGAGAAACACGTCGATTGATTGTCTCCTGAACGAGCTCTGACCAGGACCGTGCCCTTGACCGGAACCCTTTGGTACCCAGGCCGATATTCTATCCACTGAGCCAAACCGGGTAGGGCCAGTTTTCTTCTTTTGAGAAAACTAATGTGAGTTGAATTTAGGTGAAAGAAATAGTAGGATACAGCATATTGACAAGAGAAGGAAACATTGTAGGAATGAGTACAAGGGAAAAATAAGACCTAGAAGGCAATGAGGCTGTGAAAGGAAGAAATTGTGTTCACAGGTAAGAGCAGTTCAAAGCTCTGCACATATTTCACTCAGGTATGTCTAAAACATAATCAGCCTGTTTAACTCACTTGAACATCAAATAAGACTACTAACAGATAAGAGAATAATAGAACTTGGTGATGCCAAACAATCTTTTAAAATCATAGCTATCCCATACTAGCTGTACATTTTTCTTTGTAATAACAAGGTTGGGAGTCACTAATTCACACTGAACTAGCCATTGTGTATTTTTTTTTAAAAAAATATCACATATTTAATCTTTTATTATAGTTAGACTACTATAATAAACACATGATCAAATAAAATGCCATATAATTAAAAATAGGTTTGCCAACAAAAAGGAGTTTTGACGAGAAGAAGCCCATCATTCCAAGTTAATCTCCCCAAATTTAGTCACTGTTTTCAAAATTTTACTGGACTGTACACAAAACATCTACTGCTGCCTCCATCCTTACCCCCCCCCACACACACACACATGCTAGCCCTTAACTCAAAACACTATCAACTATGAGAACATCTGTTGAGTAAGCCCTAGCTCTATCCATGTTGTCTAATCAAGACAGGTATTTATTGCAATCCCTCTTCTGGGTACCTACCCAAAAACTTTGAAAATTTGTTCATGAAGATATATGTCCCTCTATGTTAATTGCACCTTATTCATAATAGTCAAGATGTGGAAACAACCCAAGTGTCCATAGATAAATGTTTAGATAAAGATGTGATACAAAAATATAGTGGAATACTACTTGGCTATAAGAAAAAATAAAATATTGCCATTTGTGACAACATGAATGAACCTTGAGGATATCATGCCAAGTAAAATAAGTAAGATGGAAAAAGACAAGAACCATATGATTTCACTCATTTGTGTGATATAAAGCAGAAAACAACAAACAAAATGAACAAACTCACAGACATGGACAACCATACTGTGGTTTCCACAGGGAATGGGTTGGGGGAGGTTGAAAGGGTAAAGGAGGCCAAATAAATGGCAATGGAATAAGACTAGACTTTGGGTGGTGAGCACACAATGCAATATAAAGATTATGTCATTAACCAATGTTATAAACCAATGTCACCCCAATAAATTTAATAAAAACAAAATATTGGTAAATTGAATCCAACAGTGTATAAAAAAATTACACACTGTGACCTAGTAAAATTTATTCCAGGCATGTAATGCTGATTTAATATTCAAAAATTAATGTAATCCATTACTAAAGAAAACTCACATGATTGTATCATTCAGTGCAAAAAAAGCATTTGACAAAATCCAATACCCATTCATGAGAAAAACCCTCCACAAACCAGAAATAGAGGGGAATTTCTCTAACTTCATAAAGAAAATCTACAAAAACCTAAAGCTAACATCATGTCCAATGGTGAAAAACTAGAAGCCTTCCCACTAAGATCAAGAACAAGGCAAGATACCCCCTCTCACCACAGCTTTCAACAGCACTGGAAATACTGGAAATCCACGCTAAAGTGATCAGAGAAGAAAAGAAAAGGTATAGAGATTGCTAAGAAAGAAATAAAACTGTCTTTGTTTGCAGATGACCTGACTGGCAACGTAGAAAATCCCCAAGCAAACTCCTGAAACTAATAAATGATTATAGCAAGAAGGAAAAATGCAAAGTGAATATATAAAAGTCATCCATTTTCCTATATAGCAGCAACGAGCAAGTAGAATTTAAAATTAAAAACACGAAAGCATTTACATTACAGCCCCCAAAATGAAATACTTAGCTGTAAACCTAACACAATATATATTAAGACACAAAAAACACCACACAGTTGTTTATAGCAGTTTTATCCATAATCACCAAAATTTGAAATTGACCAAATGTCCTTCAGGAGATGAATGAATAAATTAACTAGTACATCCACACAATGGAATATTATTCAACACTGACAAGAAATGAGCTATTAAGCCATGAAAGAATCTTCAATATATGTAAATAAGTGAAAGAAACCAATCTGCTATATACGGTATAATTCCAACTATATGACACTCAGGAAAAGGCAAAAATATGGAGATTACAATGATCAGCGGTTGCCAGGAGTCAAAAGGGAGGGTGGGTAGAATAAGCAGAGCACAGAGGGTTCTCAGGGCAGTGAAACTATTCTGTTTGATACTACAGTGATGAAGACATGCCACTATACGTGTCAAAACCTGAAAATGTACAACCCAAGAGGGAACCCTAGTATGAATTACGGACTTTGGGGAATAATGCTGTGCTAATGTGGGTTCACCAGTTAAAACAAATGCACCACTCTGGCGTGGGATGTTGAGTGTGGGAGAAGCTGTGAATGTGTGAAGAAAGGAGGTACAAGGGAACTCCATATTTTTTGCTCAATTTTGCTGTGAACCTAAAACTGCTCTAAAAACTATAGTCTATTTTTTTTTTAACTTTATAAAGGACTAAGTGATCAGGAAAAGTAACAAAGTTCCAGAACATGGAAAAAAGATGAAATGCATAGCAACTGACTCAGTAACTCAAAGAAAGTTGAAACCTATGTGCCTGGAAAGGGAGATGTCAATGAGAAGCAAGAACATCTTTGCTGCTAAACTCTAGAAAGATTCAGGAATTGTAGGCACCAGGTGACTATGAAGACTAAGGGGCAAGCTAGGGTGTGTGTAAGATTGATTTCTGAGCCTGTAACAGAAGAATTCAGAGTTTAGATGTCCTCCTGCAGCCCACACCACCAATCAAATACATCCCCCCCATCCCACCCCACCAAGAGAAAACAGGACATTACTCTAGGTAGAGATTCACTCAGAGAGGTTCTGGTATTGGGAACACTAAGATAAGGACAGGCAATCCAGGACATGAAAATCTAAATGAAAGAAAGTATCCCCAGGATAATGATGAGGATAATCCAAAAAACAAACAAGCAACAAAAAAACTTACAGTATCATAGATTTAGAAAGCACAGTCATATTGGATCCAGGAGGGATGTTTCTAAGGGAAAGAAGTGAAACTTAGCTATTATCTATGACATTTGACAATAACAAGAGGAACCTTAGAGTTGAGAAAGAAAGCTTGGGGCTGAAGAAGCAACAGGTACATAGAAAGAAAACTAAGCAAAAATAAATGGCCCTAACCGGTTTGGCTCAGTGGATAGAGCGTCGGCCTGCGGACTGAAGGGTCCCAGGTTTGATTCCGGTCAAGGGCATGTACCTGGGTTGTGGGCACATCCCCAGTAGGGGGTGTGCAGAAGGCAGCTGATCAATGTTTCTCTCTCATCGATGTTTCTAACTCTCTCTCTCCCTTCCTCTCTGTAAAAAATCAATAAAATATATTTAAAAATAAATAAATAAATAAATGCACAAGATCATTTTCTCCAGGAAAAACAGTAAGTAGATTTTTAAAATGTAATAGATTATTACGTGTGGGTCACATGTGACCAAATTTATAGAGTCCTATTTATATTAACACAAAATTATTTAACCAAAAAAATTTAGAAGAATGAAGGTAGGTAATGTTTGTTTAGTCAGAAAGTATAAGAAAACTAAAGCCTTGTGTTCCATTATATAAATCACTATATTACCTAAAATTGAAAAATCAAGAATTTACAATAGCATGTTATTTGGATAAATAGTTTTCAATACAATTTCTGAAAGAGGAGCTCCGAAATATAAAATAAATTTTTTAAAAGGCAGCAAAACAGTTTAAAATAGTTGCCTCTGAGGAGCAGGCATTGGGGAGTAAGGAATACTCCAGCCAGGGACTGCTGTTTTTCATCATAAATTAGATGACCATCCACCCCACATTTCTCAGAAATGTTCTGTTTTATGCCTGTTTTCCCAGTGACCTATTCAGTTAGCAACCCTCTTTCATTCTCAAAGGAACACAGCAAATTAAATATTCAACCCAATTACAATATTTGTCATTAGTTTACTTCTAAACTATGCACATTTGTTACTGTTTACAAATAAAAGTGTCTTTTTTGTTGTTTGTTTTGTAAATGGGGCTCTGGAGTTGAAATAACTAGGTTTGTGTTCTATTGTGATTTGGGGCTGGTTCCCTAACCTCTCTGTGCCTCCCCTTTTTTCACATCTACAAAATAAGAATTATAACAGTTCCCATCTCATAGATTTGATATAGGATTGAATAGACCCCTTTGCACAGTGCTTTTCACTTAACTCAATAAATATGCTCAGTAAGTGTAACCTACTATTCTACCAAATACCTATGAAATTTGATGTGATTCAGAATGAATCTATTTCCTCATTGTGGATTTTCATCTAAGCCTTTAATCTTGTAATTGGAAATTAGTGACAAGTTTAAAGTTACATTCCTCTTTCTTAAATCTACGGAACACATTGAGCAGGCTCTCTGCAAGATTGTTTGAAGAAAAGGCCAAATTTGAAGTTCTGATTACAAAGCAAAGAGCCAGTAAAACTACAGCCATTTAGTTCATTTGGATATTGTTTTAATCTTCAGATTATAATTAGAGAAATAAATATGTCACTTGTTTTCAGATCTTATTTTTCTCTCTCTATTTGCCTATTAATCTTCATTCACTACTTGAGAGGGCTTTCTGGACAAATAATCATGTTGTAAGCACAGACAGCTAGCTATTGTGGGAGCTTGGCTGACTTTCCAAGCTGGGACTGCAAGACTTTCTCAGTCATCACATTCTATGGGATTCTGGGAGTACACTCCAAGGTATCTATAGTCTATAGGTTCATCAGACAAGGAAACAATCTCAAGAAAAGACACCTAAATGAACTAGGCAATGCTTCCAACATTATTTCATAAGACTCCTATCAAGAGCTAACACTATTTTACAGATCACATAAGGATTAAGTCATTTTTGTAAATTCATTAGAGGACTTTTATAATGTTGCCCAATATCCTTATGGTTGTTATTTCAAGAAATTGCTTAATTTGGGGACCCTTTCCCACTCCCTACATGGGAGTCCATCCTGTGGGACTCTTCCCCTCTCCCCACGTGGGAGTCTGTACTTGTTGTTCAATAAATCTCCATCTTTGCTATACTAAAAAAAAAAAATGCTTAATTTAAAGATAATGTTTAATTAGATGGCTTCTGTGCTTTAAACCTTACATTCTCTCTCTTTTTTTTTTTAATGTGGCAGTTTTCCGAATTTTACTCATTTGAATTCTCACATTTCCCCATGGTTTTTGCAAGAATTCCAGTCTATATACTTCCTTTCTTGAACTCAAAATTCATTTGACAATTTTTTGTTTTGTGTAGTAGATTCTTTTATAAGTTATTTCAGCTTTGCTGAAGTATAATCCTATCTAATAAAATGGTAATATGCAAATTAACCATCACTCTGTCACAAAGATGGCAGTGCCCATAGCCACAAGATGGTGGCACCCAGTCCTCTTAGCCCCACTGGAGTCCTCCAGTCCCGGGGGGCCGGCTGCTGAGAGCAGGCAGCATGAGCAGCCTGGTGAAATGCTTGCTTCAGCGCCATGGTGACAAGGTAAGCATTCTGCACCTAGCTGCGGATGGGCCTCTGGGCCACAGAGAGCCTCTGGGCAGCAGGCGTGGAGTGGCCAGGCCCCACATAGAGCTACTGGTGCACGGATTTGTGTGCAGGGCTACTAGTTAACAAATAAAATTGTAGTATATTTAAAGTGTACAATGTGATGATTTGATATACATATACATTGTGAAAGGATTTCCACAATCAAGCTAACTAACACCTGCATCTTATTTAACATGGTTATCTTTTTAGGGTACAAACTATTAAAATCTGCTCTCTTAGTAGGTTTCAATTATACAAAACTGTATTATTAACTATAGTCATTATGCTGTCCATTGGATCCTCAGAATTTGTTCATCTTTTAACTAAAAATGTATGCCCTTTTACCAACCTTTTCCCATTTTCCCCATCCTACTCCACCTCTAACCCCTGGTAACTGCCATTCTATTCTCTGTTCCTCTGAGTTTAACTTTATATATATTGCACTAACAATTGTTTTTATTCTACCTTCAACTATTCTTTAAAAGTCTTACATGTGTAAGCCACACAAAATATTAATCTATCTAATGTCAGTGACCTTGTGTTTATAGCCTAACCATAACATAAGGTAACTTTATTTTTAAACAAGCATTCAAAAACTTAATACACTAAGATGAAAGTGATTTTCTTCAAAGTAGTCACTTTGGGATTCAGTCCCTGTTCAACAATGCTGCCATTTTAAGCACTAAGAAGCCTGTAGTACATTCTTCTGTATAGCCTCAGTAATAGTAACTTTTTTTCCTTTGAAAAGGAAATTTATTTTGCAAGACAATTAGTAGTTATTTATCACCAGATCTAGTACCAAGGTCAATGAGCAGAGAAGTGCTGAGACTGTCTTGTAGCTCAAATATTTTTGAATATAATTCCTGAAATAAGGAGACCCTAAATTTTTTAAATGTAGTGACTTTTAGCCTCCTATTGTTTTGACATTGCTGTAGACTTTCCTTATTTCTATGTATTATTTTTTGGCCTGTTTGTTTGTTTTTGGTCTCATATCTTCCCCCTACACTTATCCTCAGTTCGATGTAAAATGAAGACACGTGATGGGCACTCCACCGATGTCTAGATTATTGAAACGCCTCTGCCCTTCTTTTCTGCAGGAGGCAGCCGGCAATCAGACTGAGACGTAATAAGAACCACCTGGGTAATTCCAGCCAACTCAGAGTCCCTGGATTGAAATTACGGGTTCCATTCCCATCAGAAATTGCCTTTGTTGCTGTTGTTGTTGTTTTTCTTCCCTTTTTAGGACTAAAGACACCCATTCCAATACCTAGTAAAAAATTCTAGACAGGTCTGGGTTTCAAGTTCCAGAAAACAAAGATAGAGCTGCTGGAACACTGTGCCCAGATTCTCTTGGCTTTACCTCCTGTACAGATAAATACTCCACTGCTGTCCTTGGCCAGGTGACCAAAACAGCTGCAAGGGAGGTAAAACCTATCCTGGCAGAGGCTCGGAGGCTGATTCCCTCTTAAGGATGCTCCTCATTCTGACACGTGAGTCTTACTAGACTGACAGAAGGAGGTGAGGTGGTGGTTGGAGGGAGAGGAGAGTTCAGCTCACTGACCCTTGTCTGAGCTCTGCTTCTATCTGTCCCCAACTTTTTCAATTAGGTAACCTTTTCCACTCTGGCCCTGGAGATTCCTATGGGAATGGTGGAGTTCCTGAACCATAGTCCTCCAAATGGGAAGAGATATTACAAGATCAAATAACCCAGAGGTGGGAGGGAGGAAGACAAAAAGGAAAGAAGAAAAAGAGGTGGAGAAAAAATGAAAAGAAACAAAAGTAAAAGAATTTACTGTGATGGATAAATGAGGAGGCAAAGACAGATCTGAGGATGAAGGTCAGATAAATAAAAATTGGTGGGTTTGTTTTTCAATATACTCTTTTTTAAAGAAATATCTTTTTATCGATTTCAGAGAGGAAGAGAGAGGGAGAGAGAGATAGAAACATCAATGATGAGAGAAAATCATTGATCAGCTTCCTCCTGCGTTCCCCAGGAATCCAGTCTGCAACCGGGCATATGCCCCCCACCGGGAATGGCACCTTGACCTCCTGGTTTATAGGCTGACACTCAACCACCAAGCCACTCCAGCCATGCTAGAAATTGTTTTTATTTAAATTGAGAAAATGAAGCAGAAAGAAAATATTTTAAAAAATATGAAAATTCAGCTGAATTCTGCCAGTCACTGGGGAATTTTTTCCACTGTCTTTTATTATCAGCTTCTCTCAAGGTAATGCATCCATTCCTCTGCCTGGGTTGGGATTAAGAGCATGGACTTGGAGCGAGATTTCTCTAGATCTACCACTTCCTGGATGTGTGACAATACCTTACTTCTTCATTAGTTTCCTCATTTGTAAAATGGGAATGATTACAGTGCCTACCACATGAGATTATTGTGAGAATTAAATAGGGTAGTGCATGTAATACAAAAGTTTTAAGTAGTACGTGCACACTCAATTTTTACTTGTTTTGTTTTGATGGTACCAGTGCATAGTTTTGAAAATTAAGTCACCTAGTGGAGGTAATCCAACACACAATCCAATCCAGGCATACTTATTTATGTTTCTATCCCTTTGTTCATACTTTTCCTATCTTGAAATACTTACTTTTACCTCTTTCTCTCAGTCGATCAGAACCTACTCACCCTTTAAGCCCCTATCAGTTTCACAAACACTTATTCCAACCTCCTCTGTGAAGCCATTCTTGATCTTGCCTGTGAACTACTATAACATTTAACATCTATAAGTTTGGCTAGGGGTTCCCACAAGCTTCATCATCTATCAGTGGGGAACATCTGGGCAGTATATGGCCCACAAAATCACTTGGTCTGGCCCTGCCAAAGTATTAGGGGTGAGTTAATTAAATGTTTGACCAAATATAGCAGGCTAATTTTTAAATTGATAATTTTGTATGCCCTGCAAATAAATATCCAAATGGACCTTGGCAGAAAAAAGGTTCCCCATCCCTGACATGGTATCTTGCAGAGAAGTGACTGCTGAATAGCAATAATTCCAGATTATTCTCTCATAGCCTGTTTTGTATTCAGAAGGAAAAAAAAAGAATGGTCAAAATATATCTGTAAGTGCCTCCATGAAAATATATTTCTTATTGTTTTTGGCCACTGAAAATCATAGAGGTCTCCAGAATCTCTTAAAGGATATAATCTCTTTAGATGGCGGTAATAAAAGAATAAGTGATCTGGCACGCGTTGCCAAGGGAAACAGAAATATCCAGAATAACCCAACTATAATCTCAGTCCATAATTATAACTGCTAAAAGACATCACCAAAGGGGCTTTAAAGTCAGATAGAACAGGGCTTGTTCCTTGGCCTTCTATATACTAGTTGTGCAATTCTGAAAAATGCATGAATCTCTATGAGGTTCAGATTCTTCATCTATAAAATTAGGGTAACAACATCTTCTTCATAAGATAGCTATGGAGTTTAAAGAATTTACTACAGTGTCTAGCATTCAACAAATACCATTTCCCTTCCTCTTACTAGAAGGGAAGTGAAGGTAAGAAACCCCAAATAAAGTAAACTTTTCTTGAACCAAGTGCCTCCTTCTTGTCTATAACCAAAGTCAATTTTCATAGTGGACCTTTTTAAATTCAAAGAGCCAAAAGTCACATCAGTCATAGCTATGATGGAGTTAGATATTATTCTGAAGGACTGCAGTCCCAGGAGTGTGTTATCTTAGCAGGCAGAGTCAAAAATCACACCCAGAATATGTTGGAGAAATAAAAGAAACAGGTCACAAATGGCTTATTTTTTTTTTTTCATTTTAACTGTGTTACAGTTTGTTTGCTTACTTTTTATTATAAACAAGTTGTAGAATGACAGGTCTTCAAATAAGTTTGACAAATTTTCACCTGTTTTTTTTTTTTCTATAAAAAGTTTATCTCAAGTAAAATGGAAGGAAAAAAAAGATAAAGAATTGAAAGTTCTCAAATATTTTCTCAGTGGGAAGTGGTTCCTCCTGAGCTAGGATTTATTTGTCATGTCATTAAACTGGAAGAGACTTGTGAGCTAGGGAAACAGAAATCCTCTTAAATACAATGTCCATTTGTCTCCTGTGGAAATTCTATTTATTATAATTTTCTGTCAGAAAGCTAATACTTTATTGCCCTTCTATACCTTCTATAGATGGATGAAATTAATACTTACAGTCAGACTCAGAGAAAACTGATTAATCAGACTAGTAAGAATCAAGATACATGAAAGTCAATGGGTATCTAGCAAAGCCTTGGAATCAGACTGACACGACTACTATAGCCAGAGTGGTCAATGTCAGCAGGAGAAAAGTTAAGTGATTGACATTGTGACCAGGCAGAAGTTCTTAGAGGTGACCTGGGACCTATGAGTATGGGGTATGTATCTAAAAACATACACCCTTGAGAATGGAAGAGAATGAAAAGGGCCCCGTACATATAATGCACAAGTGTGTAGATACAGAGAAGAGGGAGAGAAGCTTGGTAAGTGCGGGCCAGAAAAAAAGAGCAGCCACCCAAGGGCTGTAGCAACAGAAAGGAGTCAGAGAATTGTTGTTCTATATGGGAAGAAAACCTCCATTCATTTATTTATTCCTTCAACAAATATGTATTGAGCACCAACCAGGTGTTAGATAAGGTTACAAAGATGGAAAGTCAACCCTTGCCTACAAGAAGGATAGTGAGGAGAGAAACACATTCAGTGGGGATGAGGAGGAAGAAATCTCACTCTGCCTGGTAGAAGGTTGTCTTTTTACTAAAACTAGATGGATGAGGAGTTTTCTAGGAGTCCAAAGGGAAGGAGTTTCTACAAAGAAGGATTAATACATTCTAAATTTCAAAAATATGAAAATTAATCAGCATTTGGAGAATTGAAATTGATGCAGAATAACTAGAATATGATGCTGAAGGGAAGTTATAGTAGACGATAAGGCTAAATTGAAACATAAGGGTGACTATTTGAAGAATCACAGGTGCCATACAAAGAAGTTTAGATTTTTTAATATATATATATATACATATATATACATATATATATGTATATATATATGTGTATATATATATATATATATATATTATTGATTTCAGAGAGAGGAAGGGAGAGGGAGAGAGAGATAGAAACATCAATGATGAAAGAGAATCATTGATTGGCTGCCTCCTGCACGCCCCCTACTGAAGATCGAGCTTGCAACCCAGGCATGTGCCCTTTACCAGAATCGAACCTAGGACCCTTCAGTCTGCAGGTCGATACTCTATCCACTGAGCCAAACCAGTTAGGGCAGGAAGTTTAGATTTTATTCTATAGGTATTGAAAAACAGCTAAAACTTTTCAGCAGAGTAGCAATAAGATCAGATTTTCACGGTAGACGTGTCATTCTGGTAGCAGTGAAGATAAAGAAGGTGAGGAAAGAGGTTATAGCAATAGTATAAGGATGTTAAGAGTCTGAAACAAATAATGCAGAGGGATGAGCATGGGAAGAAAGAAAGATTTTAGTCAACAGAATCAATACCAGTAGTGTTTATGTATAAAGGGCAGTGATGGCTCTAAAATAATCCAGATTTCAGGGGTGGAGAGCTGGTGGCATTTGGGGCCATTCACCAAAGTAGGAAATATTGGAAATAGTCAGGAAAAACAATGAATGAGTTTAATTTCCAAACTTTACGTTTATATGCTTTTGTGACAACAAAGTGGCTTATAGGTATGCAGAAGGGAGTCTGTGAGCCCCCTCCATTATAGTCAGAGGACTCCTCATCCATCTAGTTTTAGTAAAAAGACAACCTTCTACCAGGCAGAGTGAGATTTCTTCCTCCTCATCCCCACTGAATGTGTTTCTCTCCTCACTATCCTTCTTGTAGGCAAGGGTTGACTTTCCATCTTTGTAACCTTATCTAACACCTGGTTGGTGCTCAATACATATTTGTTGAAGGAATAAATAAATGAATGGAGGTTTTCTTCCCATATAGAACAACAATTCTCTGACTCCTTTCTGTTGCTACAGCCCTTGGGTGGCTGCTCTTTTTTCTGGCCCGCACTTACCAAGCTTCTCTCCCTCTTCTCTGTATCTACACACTTGTGCATTATGTGTATGGGGCCCTTTTCATTCTCTTCCATTATATGAAAGATATGGGGGTGGGTATCAAAAGGAACCAGATAATGAAGATACTAAGGATTAAAAAAAAGGATAGAAACAGACTTATCTGTACAGAGTTCTTACAAAAAATGAACAAAACCAACAAACAAAGAACAGAATTTACTAGAATACACTCTGACTAGATAAATAGGGACTTCGATATTAGGTGAAGGATTCTTAAGGCTAAAGAATAAAGCCTCCAGTTTCCCCACCGACTGCACCAACAATAGGAACTTGACACTACTGAAACCCCTGGTACCACCACGACCAGTGCTGGTGCTCAGAGACAGCCCTGCAAACCCTGCAAATCGCCATCACCGCTGCTCCTACCACCCGCACCAGACAAGCTGAAAGCTCCATGGACAGCCTCCCAATCAAGAGCCTAGGTCAAAGGTAACTGAATGGCAAAGGCAACTTGGAATTTGAGTTTGGACATATCCCTGGGGAAGAGGAAAGGGGAAGTCAAACTAACCCAACATGAACAAGAGAATAAGATCAGAGAGGAAAAGAGGGATTGGAACTCTGAGACTAGTAAGAGATTTTTAACTTTATGGAGAGGAATTGGCAAATATAACAACAAGAAGATAATCAAATCTATTAGTAGTTTAGCAACTATTACATGTCAAGCACTGTATATGCACTACCTGTAAACTTCATAATGAGGCTATATGTCAGGTATTACTATCGCCATGTTATAAATGATAAAACAACAATCAGATGAGTAAATTGACTAATATCAAAAGGCTAGTAAGTGGCCAAGCCAGGTTTGAATAGAAGTCAGCCTAAGTCTGCACCCTCTCCATGCTCTTCTTCATAATGCTGCCAACATAGGGTACCTGTAGTTAGGTAAACATTCATACATAAAGTAGTAAATGTATTTATACTTTAACTCTATAGTTTAAAGGGATTTTTAATAATTGCATTGATTCTAAAATTCCCCATTAATGACATCCGTCCTGCTGTAAAAATATCTAAGTCCAGGCAAATGCTAATGAACAAGAAGTCAAGAAATGTGGCCAAAGAGTAGGGGGAATGTTTCACAGGTGACTCTACAATGGAGATCTAATGGAGATCTAGGGGTTCTGTTGGGCCTCAGGAAGACTATGAAGGTACATCCTCCTGAGAATGGAAGATGGATCAGGCCATCATTACCTTTTGTTCTCCTACAACAAAGAAGGCTTTTCACATTATCTCACTTAGAAGTGGAATATAATGAACAAAATAAACTGATGAACAAAATAGGTCCAGAGGCATGGGTATATGGAATGGACTGACAGACCTCAAAGGGAAGGGGGTGGTGGGGAAAGGAAGAGATTAACCAGATAACTTACATGCATATATGCATAGCCCATGGACATGGACAATAGTTTGGGGAAGGCCTGGAGTAGGGCCGGGGATGGGTGGATGAGGACAAAGGAGGGGAAAATGGGGGACATCTGTAATACCGTCAACAATAAAAAAAAAGTATAAAGGTAAGTCTACATAAGAGACCAGGCATATTGTTGACTTAAAATGGGAGAAAAAAAAGCAAATTTAAGAAAAATATGAGCAGTGTCAAACCATTTTAAGCTTCATGTGTAATTTGTTTTGAGAATGAACTTTATTTACATCTTTTTTTTTTTTAAAAAAAAGAAGGCTTTTCCTGACCAAGGACGGCCCTGCTGTTGATACACAATTAAATGGTCCTGCCATTTGTAAAACTTCCAGCATGTTTACCATCAGGATGTATTTTTACCTTGTGAATTTCCATTAATTTTTCTGTCAGAGTTAAAAGATATGTGTTCTAGCTGAAATTATTTTGGGAAGAATTATAGCAGCTCCTGATAGTAAATCCACATAGCATGACAATTTCTTTGTCTGATTTTTGCCACATTTAAATTTCTCTGTCTAATCATTCTTGAAGATTTAAATAATGTGGACTTATTTATGTGTAATGTGTGTGGTATAAATGATTCAGTTCCCATGAACACATCTTTTTTTTTAATCATCAAAATGAAAGCATAACAGAGTGATATATTTTAAACGTAAATTGGACTGTGTGATTTCCCTGCTTAAATTCCTTCCACTGCTTTTGTAAGAGAATCAAAACCTCCTGGCCACAATGAAAGGGGCCCCGAATTATCTGACTCATGCTCATCTCCCCAACCTTTCCTGGTACCACCTGTCCTCTGGCAGACCATGCTGTAGCTGCAGAGGCCTCCTTTGGATTTCTAAAATACACCAAGTCCCTGCCTACTCCAAGCGTATACATATATTGTCCCTCTGCTTAGAGTGCTCTTTATCTACTTCTCTGCATGGCTGCCTCTTTCTCAGTCTTTGAGTCTCCTCTCAAATGTTGCCTGTTCAAAAAGACCCTCCCTTATCAACCTATCCCTAGTGGTCTACTCCTTATGTCATCACTTAAGATATTTCAGAAATACCTGGACATTTGCAGCACTTTCCACAACAAATTGGTTGTATATTTATCTGTTTATCATCTGTCTTGATCACTGGACTATAGATACATGAGAACAGGGATGCCATCTGTGTGTAATGCTGTACCCTTAGCATGTCTGGCAGGTAGCAGTTGCTCAATAAATTCTTACTAATAGAATGAATGAAACAGAGGAAGAATGGAACCAGCATGGCCTGGGTCATCTATCCTACCATAAAGTGTTCTAGCTTTGTATTCCATGTCACATCTTGGTATTCTAGCCACATATAATAAATTCTCCTGTAGTTCTTGGTTGATTTTTAAGGCCCTGATTCTATCAACAAGAACATCATTATCTAGTTTAACTCCCTTGTCTTCAAGGCTTTTACCTCAAAAGCTACTGAGTCCCTATGCTTCTCTTAATTGTCCAGAGAAGTGGAAGTTTAGTCCATGATGTACCCTTTATGCAAGTTAGAACTTAATGTACTCTGTATTGTAATCTACCTGTTACTTCAATACAGGTATTGTTAGCCATTGGTAAGGCCATAAGATTTCCCCAAAGTCATTTCACTTGTCACCCTGGTGCGAGAAATATGTCTCAGGAGTACTTACAAACTGGTAAAAGCAATAGATTTGGGATTACCTTTTTTATTTATTCTGAATAAATTGGTTCCCTAGGATATGAAATCATCTAACAATAACAAAAATATTGTTGTATTCATATAGGTGAGAATTTATTTTAACACCTTGGCAAGAAATTTCTTCTTCATATGTCCTACCCCTTAAAAATTGATCGCCATGCCCATAATACCAACTATGAAAATTTCCATCAGGTAATTATAGCTTTTGTTAAAGAAAAATATCTCAAATGTGATGAGGGAGAAACTAAACTAAACTGTGCAGAGCAGAGATTGGCTAGTGTTTGAGCATTCTTTCGCATGTGTTTAAAGTACTTTGTGACATTGTTTTTCGTGTGTGTGTGTGTGTGTGTGTGTGTATGGGACATTGTTTTCCATGTAGTACAAGCCTTATTTTCAAAATAATTTCTTCAATTATACTTCTATTTGAAGGCATAAATTATATCGGATAAGTGATCCTCTTATGCAAAACATACCCAGCATAAGTATTCAATATCTTATACAATATTCAACCTTATGACATGCACTTTTTACAAATAAACAAAAATAATATTTGAAAATAAAAAACACTGCATCATGGCTGAGAGTGATTTTAAATGGCTATCAGACAACTAAAATCTCTACTTTCCAAAGAAACCCAGTGTTTTTTGCATTAATCTATAAGATAAACACTCAGTTAAAAATAAGATAAATGTTCCTTAAGTACATAAACTCTTTTTTAAAAGTATATTTGTAGTGAATAACAGGTTTTCTGTATTGTACTGTGTCTCGTATAATGATTTCGAGTACTGTCACACTAAAACATCCCTGCTTTTAGTCTAGCTACTATGAGAACACATCAACATACATCCAGTCCAAAATCTAAAAAATCCCTTATGATGTTTTGCTCCTCAACCCACACACATTCCCAATCATTTACTGACCCCTTAATCTTCCAAATGCAATTACAATACACAGCAGTATGTGTGTGCACGCGCGTGCCTGTGTGTGTGTGTGTGTGTGTGTGTGTGTGTGTATAATGATGAGTTAACCTTAATTACATCATTAGGCAGGAGGCCACAGAACTCCTGCTGCCTTCAGGGACTGATTGGAATTTTAAAATATTATTTTCATTTAGGGGAATCAAAATTAAATAAATAAATTCAATTTTAAAAAATTTGGTACCTTTGCTGTTGATTTTTGTCTGTTTATAATTGTGCTCGAAACTGAGTTACCCAACGGAGTATTTATTATCTTCTTGCAAACACCCAATAATGCTATTTAAAATATGGCTGACAAGATTTTTCTGTTTTGCCAGAATATTATATACTTATTTCTTAAAGCATTTTCTTTTTGTGCACCTCTAGTATATTTCCCTAACATTATTCTGTACCTTCCAAAGTATTGTTTAATGTAAGTCATTATTATATGGTGAATGGACTTATGCTTTGGTTTATATTTCTATACATTTATTTCAGGGTGACATTTATGGCTCAACCAAGTCAACTGTTGCAATCTGAGGAAGGCCAAGACCTAACCTGTTATTCTCTGAGTTATTCCTAGCTAAACTATGAGAAAGGTGAAAAGACAGGAGAACTTAGAAATCTGATTTGTGGTCCTAAAAAACTAAAAGCATTAGATAAGTCCTTTTAGTATTCCTATACAAATCAGACTACTTCTTCATGTAAGCAAGGTTATAAAATTGTTTCTATCCTCCCTAATTAAAGACCTGAAAAACATGAACGTTAGGTTGCTTAGAGAGTCAGGGTCGGGCTTGAGGCACCACAGGCCACCCAGGGAAAACCCAGCTGCATCGCATTTGGAGCTGTCCTATCATAGTCTGGAAAAATGTTCCAATCTCAAAAATATGTCTAGACCACTTTGTTTCCTTCCTAAGTGATTCTTAGGTGGAGTGGGGGATGGGGTGGAGAAAAATGGGTAAGATAGGGTTAGCAAACAAGCATTCTACATGAAAAGTCTTTTCTAAAAAGAACCCATCAATCTGTAATGAGGCTGATTTACAATTTAAAAAAACTGATGTTGTTGATCATGTGTGTATGCCCCTCATCAGTCTGCGGTAGGGAGTTTCATGCACTGCTTACAAATAAAGAGCAGGCAAAAGGCCCTCTGTGGTCTCAGGGACTCAGCAATGGCCCCAGGCATGTCAGGGGCTGAGTGTCTTTACAATGGCCTCACTTTCCTGCAGGCATATCCCTTCTTTGTAATCCCTGAGCCTCCAATTTGGATCTTCAGATTCTAGTGTGTTGCAGTTTGCATGGGTCTGTTCTTCCCAGCAGAACCACCCCCAATTTAAGATACATCACTCTCCACAATCACTTATGAAAACTTACCTGCATTCACTTCTGACCCAACTAGACAAATGGTTAACATTTCTCTTTAGGAGCAACTAAATGTTCTTGCGTAAAATTGCCACGGGATCTTAAACCATATGATCTTAAAGTTTTGAGGACTAGGACCTCAAAGGTTATTTTACAAATAAGGAAGCCACATTCCCAGAAAGGCTGTCTAATTTCCCCAAGGTTATACAGCTAGTTAATAATTTAACTGGGACTAACATCTATATTCCTCAATTCCTAATCCATTGTTTTTAATCGATGGCACCAAGCTGCTTAATGTTTCGGCCTTCTAAGAAAATACCATTTAGACATAAGGTTTCCAATCCCTTAACCAAATGAATAAATAAGATGGGGCATTTAGGTGCTGATACACACTCTTACGATGTAATATAACCAATCCTCTGAGAATGATCTTTCTACAACAATTTGTTTACACTCCACAATTTATTTAACTGAGTTGGTTTAAATCTCTGCTCATTTGTGGCCGGCAATGCCATCCCTCAACCACAGGAGGAGGGACTGCAGGAGTTTCTTCTAGGAATACTGGCAAGGGTCATTTCCCCAGAACAGCAGTAAAGAAGCGGTGACTCTGGTCTTTGATTAAATGGGTCACTTAATAGAGCAGATAGAGACAGTCTAGATATCCCGTTATGCCATCCCATTAACACATGTGAGTGCATGAGTGCAGAGGGGTGTCATTAGGGTAAATGGAGTTCATTTGGGGATTAATGCTGTTAACACTGCTGCCCGCTGATAGGAAGAGAAGGCAATCTTAACTTGTTAAACAGCCCACCACCTGGGAAGCTGAACTGCCCACAGTCAGCAAAGACTGGCATGGTATCAAGAATGAGCTTCAAAAAAATTCTGAGCCAATGCGATATCATAAAGAAAGGGATGCAGAGAAATATTTAAAGGAAGAAAAAAAAGGATGGGAAAATTAACCAAATTAATATGTTTAGCTGTCTTACAAAACTTGGGAGTACTGTGGACTAATTGATTGAATACTGAAAAAAGTATTGGATGCAAAAGTATTTTGGCTTTTTCAGTACTCCTATTTTATAATTTGCCAAGGTCACCTTGTTTAGGTTTTCAAGTAGTCTTTAACTGGCAATTTCCCTCCAAAATAGCTCTGTGCTAACACTCTTAGGAATATATACATAAAATATATATGTGGCTTTCTAACAAGATGGTATACCAAACTGTGAGCTCCTTTCCTCAAAATCAACCTTGGGGAGACTACAGACTTCAGACTTCAGAGAGAAACACAGGGCTAAATAACTAATATGAAAACAACGAGGAAATTCACAGGAAGAAAGCTATGAAAGCCAGTGCATGGGGTGGCAGCAACCTGGAGCAGAGGCTGCAGTGTTGCAGCATTAAGAACTGATTTAGTGAGAGCTTCCGAATTTTGTTGTGTTTTTTTTTCAAATGATTTTAGAGAAAGGAAAAGAGAATGAGAGAGAGAGGAAGAGAGAGAGAGAGAGAGAGAGAGAGAGAGAGAGAGAGAGAGAGAGAGAGAGAGAGAGAAACATCGATGTGAGAGAGAAACATCAGTTGCCTCCTGCATGTCCCCAACTGGGGGATGGAACCTGCAGCCTGGGTTTGTGCCCTGACTGGAAGAACCTGCCACCTTTTGGTGTATGGCATAATGCTCCAACCAACTAAGCCACACCAGCAAACGCCCATTTTTTTTCTTATCTTGGAATGTTCATTATCTGCCTTGTCATCAAAGAATCCACAATAACAGTCCAGGTCACTGCCATGGGTTAATATCAGGGCAGGATAAAAGTTCTGCTGGAGTGAAACTATACTCCCATCAGCCAGTCACATGCCATAAATCGCTCCTCTATCTCTTCCCTACTTAAAGTTCCAGAGCTAGTGGATTAACACCGAAAAGGATTGCCCTCTGCCCAGGAATATAAAGGAGGTGCATGGTGGAGTGCCAGTGAACCAAGATGTTCTATAAAAATAGGTCCTAGTATAAGTGTTTACAATAAATTGAAATGTGTTTAGAACTACTTAAAAAACAGATTCTCACACTAGTTTTGCATTTTTTAAACAAGATTTAAGAACGTGCTGTTTACAAGAAATACCATTTAAACAATAGCTATAGAAAGAATAGGAAAGGTAATGTGGCAATTATTCAAAATTCCAAAGAAAACTGGAATTGTACTCATAACATCTGACAAGATAAAAATCCAAGGGGGAGAAATCCTAACAAAGAGGGGTAATGTTTATAACTTGATAAAGAGAATAAGAGAACAAGAAGACTTAGTCATCATGAACATAAATGCACCTAATGATATAGGCCAGCCGTGGGCAAACTACGGCCCGCGGGCCGGATCTGGCCCGTTCGGCTGTTCTATCCGGCCTGTGGAGCCAAAAGAGCGGAGGGTTCTCTTGCTCTCCCCTCCGCTCCTTTACTTTGAATTTATATTAGTTCACACAAACACTCCATCCATGCTTTTGTTCGGGCCCTCCGGTCCAGTTTAAGAACCCATTGTGGCCCTCGAGTCAAACAGTTTGCCCACCCCTGATATAGGCAGATAGTTCTGTGGGGTAAAACAGGTAAATAAAAAGTTGTAGCACTAGCCATTTTGGCTCAGTGGATAGAGTGTTGGCCTGAGGACCGAAGGGTCCCAGGTTCTATTCCAGTCAAGGGCACATGCCCAGGTGGTAGGCTGAATCTCCAGTGGAGGGCATGCAGAAGGCAGTTGATCAATGATTCTCTCTCATCATTGATGTTTCAATACCTCTCTCCCTCTCCATTCCTCTCTGAAATCAATAAAAATATATATTTTTTAAATTGTGGTTGGAGACTTTAACACATACCTTCTGAAACTGATCAAGAAAATAATATTAGCTGGTACCTTCTTAATTATATTGCAATAAAACTAGAAGTTAATATAATTTTCAATTCCATATGTATTAAATCCACAAAATATATAACAGCTTTGGAAATCATAAAAGAACTGACAAAGTATTTAGAATTGAACAGTGAATTTATATTATATGTCACAATATGCAGGGCATATCTAAAACAATGTTTGTGGAGAAACTTACAACTTTGAGTGTACTCATTAGAACACAAGAGTGAAGAAAAATATAGCTGAGCTAGAAAGTAAAAATAAAAGCAGAATTTAATAAACAGGAAGTTTAAAAGAAAATAGAATCATAATACAAAACATTCATTATTTTAAAAAATCATGTTAAATAAACCTCTGGCAGGACTGGTTGAAAAAATAGATTAAAATATGCAAATAAACAATATCTATACTTATAACAGGGTAATATGTAAATTAGTTGGGATGCCGTCACGTAATGACTGATCAGCAGAAAGGCAGGGCAGTGAACTATAGAAGGGCGGGGCAGAGAGCCACAGGAGGGCGGGGCAGAGATCTAGGAGCAGCGGAGATCTATGAGCGGCGGTGGACGGGGGGCCAGCTGAGGCAAGCAGCAGCGAGCTACTCACACATGGATTCATGCATAGGGCAACTAGTATAGTATAAAAGGGACAAATATATTAAACAATATATAGTATAAAAATATCCAAATAAAAATATATAGTATAAAAGGGAACCAACATAGACTTTTAATAATAATGAAACAACATTATGAAAAATTATATTCAAGTAAATTTGAAAACCTCAAAGAAATGGATAAACTTATGGGAAATATAAAATGCAAAACTATATATAAGAAAAAATACAAAACATGCATACACAAATTGATATTAAAGAAATTTAAGTAGTGAGAAAAGACTTTTCAAAATAGTCTCAGACCCATATTGTTTTACAGTTGAGGTTGACCAAACTTTCAAAGATTAATACCCCAAATAAAAAGAGAAAGAAGACTGACCAGTTCATTTTATGATGCCAGTATAATCTTTATTCAAAACCTGGGTAAGGATAATATAAGAAAAAATTATATATCATTTCACTTATAAGAATAAATGCAAAAATTCAAAATAAAACATCAGCTACATGAATCAAACACTGTTTTTTAAAGTACATACAGTATCAGCATTATCATATAGAGCTTATTCCTAGAGTAAAATAATTTTTAACCTGAGAAAAATCTATCAGTGATATACATCACTTTAATAGACTAACAAAAAAAAATCACAGATTTTCAAATAAATGCAAAGAAACAGTAATGTTCAACACCTTAATATAGGAAGTAGCAGAAACTTCCTTAACCAGGTAAAGGTTATATACCCAACCCTTCAACTTTCATCCTGTTAGAAACAAGGGTTATCTAACACATATGGCACAGAGTTATTAAAAGCAGAGTATAGAATAAAAGAAGCAACAATAAAATGCAAAGCACTAGATTATTACATAAATAAGAATGCATGAATATAAAAATAATATACATTTTTAATCTTATCGAATAAAGAGGGAATATACAAATTGACTGTCACAAAGATGGCAGCGCCCAGTCCCCTCAGCCCCGCCAGAGTCCCCCAGTACTTTCAACCCCACCGGGGCTGGCCTGAGGTACAGGCAAGCCTCAGATGGCAGCTGCCCAGACGCCCAGGGCCGCTCAAGGCTCAGGTAATCAGAGCTGGCCAAGGCTTGCATTGCCAGCAGTGACAACAGCAGAGGTGTGATGGGGGCATTGCCTTCCCCTGATCACCGGGTCACCTCCTACCCCTGAGGGCTCCTGGACTGTGAAAGGGGGCAGGCCGGGCTGAGGGAACCCCCTCCAATGCATGAATTTTCATGCACCGAGCCTCTAGTAAATAAATAAAAATAAATATGTATTTTACAAAACCACATTAGAGTGGTTGAGGAATAAGTATAAAATTCAAAATAAATAAATAAAACAAGAAAGGGTCCTTGTATAGACTGGTGATGATAGCCTACCATGCACTAATATAACTAATTCAGTCTTTTATACTCTAAATCCAAGAAAAACAATACAAAATCTATACAAATGCATTGCTACAAAATTAGATCTCCCTTTCTTTATTATATATACTAGAGGCCAGTTGCACAAAATTCAGGCATGGGGGCGGGGGAGGGTGTCCCTCAGTTTGCCTGCACCCTCTCCAATCTGGGACCCCTTGAGGGATGTCTGACTGCCCGTTTAGACCCTATCCTACCAGGATCGGGCCTAAACGGGCAGTTGGACATCCCTCTCACAATCCAGGACTGCTGGCTCCCACCTGCTTGCCTGCCTGCCTTCCTGATTGCCCCTAACCGCTTCTGCCTGCCAGCCTGATCACCCCCTAACCACTCCCCTGCCAGCCTGATTGATGCCTAACTGCTCCCCTGCCAGCCTGTTTGCCCCTAACTGCCCTCCCCTGCAGGCCTGGTCACCCCTAAGTGCCCTACCCTGCAGGCCTGGTCACCCCTAACTGCCCTTCCCTGCAGGCCTGGCCCCGCCCAACTGCCCTTCCCTGCAGGCCCGGTCACCCCCAACTTCCCTCCTCTGCCAACCTGATCATCCCTAACTGCCCTCCCCTGCAGACTTGATTGCCCCCAACTGCCCTCCCTTGCAGGCCTGGTCCCTCCCAACTGCCCTCCCCTGCTGGCCATCTTGTGTCCACATGGGGGCAGCCATCTTGTGTATTGGAGTGATGGTCAATTTGCATATTACTCTTTTATTAGATAGGCTAGAGGCCTGGTGTACGGGTGGGGGCCAGCTGGTTTGCTCTGAAGGGTGTCCGGATCAGGATGGGGGTTCCCTTGGGGCATGGGGCGGCCTTGGCAAGGGGCCTGTGGTGGTTTCCAGGCCAGCCACGCCCCCTGACGACCCAAGCGGGGGCCCTGGTATCTGGGATTTATTTATCTTCTATAATTGAAACTTTGAAGCCTTGAGCAGAGCCAAGCATCCTGCTTGCTCCGTGGCCACAGCCATTTTTGTTGGGATTTATGTATCTTCTATAATTGAAACTTTGTAGCCTTGACTGGAGGCCTGGGCCTGCCAGGGTGTGCGGAAAGCTTGATTTCCTCAATTACTGGGGAAACCCAAGCCTCCTGCTCACTCCATGGCCGCAGCCATCTTGGTCGGGTTAATTTGCATAGTCTCTCCTGATTGGCTGGTGGGCATGGCTTGTAGGTGTAGCAGAGTGGTGGTTAATTTGCATATTACTCTTTTATTAGATAGGATTACTAGAGGTCAATTGCAAGAAGATTCATGCAATAGGCCTTCCTTCCCCTGGTTGCCGGCACTGGTTTTCCTCCTGCACCTGGGACCCAGGACTTTGCTCTGGCTGCTGCCTTCAGTCTTCTCTCCAGCTGGAGCGCCGCTCCTGTAGCTCCCTCCACCCCCCACCTTCCCCCTCATAGCAGGTGTCCTGCCCCACCTGGCTGCTCCATGCCTGCATGCATGCTGCCCAGAGGCCTGGAGCGGCTGGGGGGCGGGGCCACCGCAATATTTGTTGGGTTGATTTGCATACTCACTCCTGATTGGCTGGTGGGTGTCATGAAGTGATGGTCAATTTGCATATTGCTCTTTTATTAGTGTAGATTGCTTTCTTTGTATATCCTTGAGATATTTTCCTAATATAATCAACAGTCGTGTGAGTCCTGTGAAAATTAATTGTCACAAAACAGGAAGCTGTAACCTAGGAAGCTAATCTAGGAAGCTGATCCAAGAGAAGGGTAGTAGGACTTTGGAGGATTTAGAGGAAGGAACTTTAAATATTGTCCATATTATTCCTGAAAATTTGATTAATGTAATGCTAGATCTTAGTATTATCTTCTTCATCACCTTAGGCTCACTGGTACAAATCTATGTTCCTTGTGGTAATTACCAATTCAAAAAAGAAATGGAAAGAATTTTGAGAAGAGAATCAGAAGAGAACCAGAAGACAGATGAAAAAAATATGATTTGTAAAATATATATTTGTTTTTTTTCTGTTCAGTGTAGACACTTATGTCTTTAAGATTAGGAGAATAACAGGAAATAATTGAGTGTGGAGCTAGATCTCACATCAATGAGACCCCCAACCATTTTTCAGAATCCATTCATGCTCAGTCTCCTTGGACAGCTAACTTTTCCTGCTGTACAAGGTTCTCCATAGCTGCAAGCCAAAACTGGTTGACGGTCTCCAGGTTTGATGGCATGTTTGGTACCTGGACAGCACCTGTAGTTATTTCTTATCAGAAATGAATTTACAGTTGTATTTTCAGAAAGAGATTAGGCCTTGTTATTTGCATCTCACTTTGGCAATCCCTTACTTTAAAAAAAAAAAACAGCTTTGGCTTGCTAACAGAGCACCCTCCAGGCCCCACAGCCTGAACTGCCCCCCCTCCCCGCCCCCAGGGATCTGTGTTCTTCTGCAGTGAAAGTGCCTCAGTGTTCCATCACTCATCTTGCAAAAAGGAAACCTAAAACTAATCCTCACTTCAGATGAACAAGTACTAATGTCTGCACTCTACTAGACTAAATGAATAATAATAAAAAAAACTATAGCAATAAAAAATGTTTAGGAAGAGGCCACAGTGTGGCCATAAAGTCCCATTATTTTCTTTAATAAAATATATCCTACATGCAGGGCTGGTTTCAGGGACGCATGCCCAGTGCAATCTCACAGGGTCTCATGTTCAGAAGGGCCCTGCTCAGGGGTTAATGCTGTGGGAAGGCTATATGGAAACTCTCCCAGCTCTGGCCCACCACCACTGCCACCTTGGTCTAGGGCCACGTTTGCCCTCTCCAGGTCAGGTGTGCATCCCATTGTGTCTGAGGCTGGCAGAGCAGCAGTGCCTTCAGTGAGTGACTCCATGGGATCTCTCCCCCCCCCCCCCGTCAAACCCCCCCCCTACCCGCAGCCAATAGCACCTCAAGTGAGGCCTAGCGCTGGAGCCTGTCTGCAGTAAATTGGGCAGTAGCAGTTCTGTGCAAAGGGGAAACTGACTTCCCTATCCTAGCGGAGGGCCCACAATTTTATTTTGCCTTGAGTCCTGCAAATTATGTAGCCAGCTCTGCCTGAGTCCTTCCAGGATCATTACTCAAAGAAAACTTTCCTAGGGGGAAAAAGAAACTTACCAAGTGTAAGACTCTCTTCCCCTCACTTGATCTTCTTGAGCATCGCTCATTATTGGTCCTAGTAGCACCATCATGCTGGCTTCTGGGGTTCACTCCTTCCTTCACTACTCTGTAGATTCAAGTGATCCTCTTTATGCCACTCTGTGCAACTGAACCAAGCCAGAAAGTGCAGAGAGAATTTGTTAAACAGTAAAGAAAACAAAAGGAAAAATGAACACAATGCACAAAAAATATAGATGATCCATCTGACAGAGTAAATGTTGTGGTCCTAGGATAATGGACTTGTTCTTAGGAAGCCCATGCTTCAACCATTCCACACAATACCCCACTCTGCTCCTCTCACCTCCCCACAAACTTTCCCTTGAAATAGCTTTAATTGTGTCAGACAGCCCTAGTTTGCCCTCTTCATGTTGAATAATAAATACTAGGGATTGAGTCATACCTCAAAGGAATGTCTGCCTTCTCAAAAAAAAAAAAAAATTAATGTAATTCTAGCTTTGTAGGCATACCAGGATACCTATATCTTAATAAAGTACAAAATTATTTATTTCCATACTGAGAAATAACTGATAGAGTTGGAGGACTATCATTCCCTAATGTTGGAAATGTTAGGATATTTTTGTTTTCATTTTAAATCCTCTACATTCAAACATGATGTGTTCTCTGCGTTCCACTAAAAAAAGTAACGAGTATTAGTGGTGATACTAAGAAAGTGACATGTTCAAGCATTCCACTGTTTCTGAGAGTTTTATCCTGTTGTTTTAATTCCTGATTTTTTTCTAAAATGTATGACCTAATTATAAGAATATTCAATGATTTCATCTTTCTTTTGGGTGTTATAGGTTGCTTCCCCCACACTGCCCCCCATATTTCTTCCTCATGCAATTGCTTGACCTGTGGCTACGACAGACTTTTTGTTCCAGTTCATATCACAAAAGGCAAAGCTCTGCCAACTAATTCTGAGTCTCTTAGGCTACTAAGTGCATTAACTTTTGCATTTCACAGATGGTAAATATTTTTTAAGTGAACACGGAACTTACAGATGATTGCCAACATTTTATTTTACCAAGTAAAGAAATTTAAAAGTTAAACATACTAATAATATAATTTCATGAAAGAAAGGACATTTCAATTCTGAACGAAGTCCTTGAACTGAACAAATTAAGCAACAGACTGACTTCATTCTCATTTCTCTGGAGAAAACTGAAGAAGAATATCAAAGATCATCACCAGGCAACCTTTGGAATCAGAAGTTGGCAAAATTTTTCATTCTTACTAAATATTTCCCTCCAAAATTGTAAACTATTTGAAATACTTTTTAAGTTTCATAAACTCTTACATATGACAATATGAGGTTAAACAGTATGAACTCTGTGGCTTTTCAAAACCATCCCAAATTTAAAAATTTGAAGTATATATTTCATTTATGCTTTTATTTAATACTAAGAACACTAAACAGAGAGCACTACGAAGTGCCAGTGTCTTCTTTGAATTTCTCTTTATATTCAAAAATTTCATTTATAAAATAATAGACACCACATGACTGAGATATACCATGGGCTACTTTTAATACCTATGACATTAGTTTATAACAAGTAACCTAATGTGAGAAAGTAGGCCTCTAGTCTCTTTGCTTAATAGCAATATAAGCATCTTCACTTTTGTTGTTGTTGTTAATCCTCACCCCAGGATATTTTCCATTGATTTTTAGAGAGAGTGGAAGGGACAGGGAGAGACAGAGAGAAACATCAATGTGAGAGAGACAATCAATTGGTTGCTTCCCATATGTACCCCAGGAATCAAGCCTGCAACCAAGGTATGTGCTTTTGACCAGAATCAAACCCGGGACTCTTCAGTCCGAGAGCCAACACCCTATCCACTGAGCCAAACCAGCTAAGGCAACATCTTCACTTTTTATGAGACTCTCTTCTATATTTACTTGCTCTTGTATTATGTGTTTTCTATACATACACATAGATATAAATGTGTTAGAAATGTTTTTAAATTCTGATGAAGTTTTTTGCTTAACAAATGTTGTGTTCCTATTTGTATTTTAAGCATGCTTGTTTAGAAATTTTGTTATTGCACAGACAAGATATTATAGAGAATGAACAAACTCTAACTTGACCCTCACCTTTCATTGCATAATAATCAATTTAAAATTTATAAGGAAATATTTATTATACGAGGGTTGGCAAAAGTGGGTTTAAAGTTGTGAGTATGTGAAACATGGAGTTTATTCTTGCATTATTTATTAATTATTGTATTACTTATTTGTATGAACTGTAAACCTACTTTTTCCCGCCCCTGTATTAAAACAAAAGACTTTATTCTGATAACTGTTGGGTCTCAAATGGAGCATTTGACTTTCAAAGCTAGTAAATCAGCAGAGCTCCAAATAGGGGACTCAGCCAACAAAGGATCATGAAGTTAAAAAGTCTCTGTTAATCAATGACAAATTTAGTACTTGTTGCTACAATTACAAAGATAATAGTTCCTTTATGTCAGTGCCTTTGGTTTTGCAGCTGTAAAATAGCTTTGAAACTCAGCATTTCAAGGAATAGAAATTAATAGGAGGTCATTTCTACCAGAGAAATTTTAGGGGCCCATCCTCTCTAATCATCATTAAAAACTAAATCCGTAAGAGAAGAGGCACTTTACTGATTGTCAAGTGGAAGCTATTATTCATTTGATGAAGCTCTTGGCACCGTGCCATTGATTCTGCACTACAGCCTGCTGCTTGTTCGCCTTCATCTCCTGCAATCAGGGTTGTTTCTGCCTGCCAGGAGCTATTTATAGAGCAGGAGGGAGAGGGGTGGGGGGGGGGGGGCGAGCAATGCTGATATGTTCTCCTTCTTGAAAAACAACTTTCAAACTTTATAAGTACAGTGTAAATCTATTTTTCTTGTCACCAGACTCTCTGCTTTTCCTGTCAATGCAGACGATAAGGAAGCTGCCTTCAAGACAACTGCCCTTCCTAATAATGACTGTGCGTGGAATCACAAGCTACCATCCCACTGCATCTGACTCCCCAGGATTAATAGTCCTCAAAACCTCACACACTGTCCTAGGTCCATAGTGTATATTCTGTCGTTTCTACACGTCTGTGTCCTTCCCAGTCTGTATCTTGAACATTTCTAAAAGGCTCATCCTGCTTTATTGAAAGCAACTACCTTTTGACAAAAAACACAACAACAAAAAACAAAGCAAAAACCTCAAAATATAAGTGTAGGAAAATATTTGGGGGCTCCTTTTTTTTTAGAGTTGGTTCAAACTGTATTCAGTTAGGTATTGGTGAAATTCTTTGTTCTTCCTACAAGTGCTACAGAAGTCAGATTTTCATAAATTTTACTTAATATTGGTCATCCATGGCAATATATATCTCTATTATTTAAATGTATCCACATGACAAGAACACGGTGTTTTCAGATTTATCTGCAACTCTCATTGTCTTGAGTTACAGTTGTGAACATGTTTTAAGACCTAAACTATTCAGAATCTTTGTTTTGAAAAAGTTTAAGGCTTTATGTCAGCAGTTGAAAACCCCACTTAAAATATTTAACCTCTAAAATAATATAAAGAGAAAATAACAAAATAATAGCATGCATTTAAAATTCTTATCATTAAGGATGACAACAGTGATACTTCTGATTGCTAAAATGTAATGCAAAGTAATTGTATTTGTTATAATAAAAAACAACCGAGCCAGAACCTGAGCCCAAATAAAACATATGAAAATGTCAAAATCATGATCTGTGGATTGCCTGATGTAGATTCTTTTTTTATTATTATTATTGATTTTTTACAGAGAGGAAGGGAGAGGAATAGAGTTAGAAACATCGATGAGACAGAAACATCAATCAGCTCCCTCCTGCACATTTCCCACTGGGGATGTGCCCGCAACCAAGGTACATGCCCTTGACCGAAATCAAACCTGGGACCTTTCAGTCCACAGGCCGAAGCTCTATCCATTGAGCCAAACCGGTTAGGGCTTCTTTTGAAAAATGTAGTTTTATCAAATGTTGTTTTAACAAAATGCAATGTTTTAAAAGTAGCCATAGAGGATCACCGGTAAATGTTTATTTATAAATAGAACATTGAAGTCCCCTTTTAATCACTTGAAAATACAATAAAGGATCAGTCCAAGTAATCACTTTGCAGAGCAACTTGAGTTAGCAGGGTGAGAAACAGATAGAGGATTTGTTTGTTTTAACTTCATAGGAGACCTACATCTCAGCACATCCTTTGGACTGTGGTGTTTTCAGAGCCCACGTTTGCAGCAGGGACTAGAAAGGTATATTAACCAGTGAATCTATCATATCTTTTTTGGGAAATTTAAATGCCTACCACAAAAATGTTCACTTAAAAGAAGCAAAGATTAAACAAAATTCTCAGTTTTGGAAAAAAACTGTAGAATTTAAAGTGAAATTAAGTATTGCAGATCCAGATCTTTTAGCCAATCAAATGGGATAATCAGAAAACAAGTCCATTTGATCCTGAATTGCCCAAAATAACTCTACTTGGCCTGACCTTTGAGATAATTTCCAGTTTCTCCTCTTTACTTTTTGTTTTCAAAACCCTCCTCTGTGGTCTTCCATTCCATAAAATGAAAAAATTGAGACATTTCTAGAACAGTATTTTGAAATCTCTGCCATTAATTTGACTGATTACCAGAACCTGAGCCCAAATAAAACATATAACCAGGGCTCAGAAGGTTAGGCTTGTGAAGCCAAACCCCATCTTAAACATTGGATAATTCACTCAACAAATATTTACTGAGTACCGATGCCCAGCATCATTCTAGTTGACAAGCTACATCAAGAACAAGTGGCATGCAACGTTCCTATCTTCATTGAGTTCACATTCCAGTAGAGCTTCAGCCAAAACAAAACAAAGATTAAAAAAACAAAACACTTTTCTTTTATGAACATTGTCCTATACTTCTCACAATTGCACATTAAATTGAACAGTGACAACTTCATTGAACAGTTACAATTTCTTGAGCACTGACCATAAATGACAGGTACTGTGTTAAACATTTTTTCATGCATTAATCTATTTAATTGATCCCTTTTGACCTTAATCTTCAAAAAAATCCCCACTACACAGATAAAGAAATGAATACTTAGAAAGGTTAAGTAACTTGCTAAGGTTACAACAAATGAAAAGTGGCAAATATAACACAGGTCTCTCCCATCTAGAAAACCAGTAATTCCAAGCAAGTCTTCTACTGAGGACTTAGAAGCATGCATCAATTCGTTCAGCATTTATTCAACAAACATTAAAGAGTGCCCCATATGTGCCAGGCTGTTTTAAACACATGGGATACATTAGAGGTAAAGATCCCTTGCCCTTCAGGAGCTTAAATCTTAGTGGGAAGAAACAGACAATAAAAATAATAAATAAGCAAGTACATAATGTGTTAGAAGGTTAATACTAATTCATTGGAAAAAAAATATACTAGTATAAGGCCCAACTTTTTTCCTATCAATTTGAATTCTTAAGTTAGAAGGAAAGACAACTTTAAAAAAATTTTTTAAAAAGAAGGAGCTCAGGGAACCTATGACTTAAATACTTAAAATGTTGCAGCAGAACACAGTGTTAGGAAGAAGTGACTTCGCATTGGGGTCCTGCCACCTGCTTTCTACCACTCTGGAGAGGTAAACTTGTTTAAAGTCTTTCTTATTTTGAGCATGAGAGGCTTGCAAATAAAGGGCAGAGCAGGGCATCAGTAATTGCCCATCTGGAGTACAACAAACACACGTAAATCGCTGGAAAATCACGTGCAGTTTGATGACATTTATCCATTTTGGTTTCCACCGACTGGCATGCCAAACCCCAGACACCAAAATTAGTAAGGTTGGGGACTGAATACCCATCATTAAATTTCCAGTGGTTTAATAATTATCCCTCTTCCTGGGGACATGATTAAACCTCACACAACAGCAAAACTCCAACAAACTAAGTTGCTGGGCATCAGAGGTGAAGAGAAAGTAAATGAGAGAGAGAGAGAGAGAGAGAGAGAGAGAGAGAGAGAGAGAGAGAGAGAGAGAGAGAGAGAATGAGAGTAACAAAGGAAATGAAAGAAAGAAGAGAGAAGAGGCAAAAGAGAGACAACACACAAGGGAAAAGAATCTCTTTGGTGGTTATTGTCAACCATCCTTTGGCTTAAGACAATCACCCACAGGCATGAAACAAAGTGATTAAGCAGCAATTTGAACGTGTCCCTCATTCTCATCATTCCAGGGGATGGGGCAAGTTGCTCTAATATGGTGGGAGCAAAAAGTTGCAGTCCAAGTTTTCCTTCTAGGGGTAAGGATAAGGTAGATCTTTTCAGGATGAAATCGTAAATTTACTCTCTTCCTGGAGTTCTAACTGGCTTTGGTCAGTATGGCTTCATTAAGAGAGAAAAAATAGCATCTTTCTTATAATATTATGATATGTGGTCCCAGAGTTATAATTGAGGTAAACCTCAGTAAAAGTCCCTTGTAATGCTTGAAAAACACAGAATACCCACATAACCATGGAGTTTCCAGGCACAGCCTAAGAAAAAATTCCTATTTCTGACTGGACCTAAGAAATGTAATTGGCTAAAATATTATCATATTTGAGATATGATAATAAGGATTATATGTTAACTGATACCAAAGTCAGTGTTCCTTAAAGGGGTTCCTTCTTAATTTTTCCTACTTATAAACTGAAAATATCCTAGTGGGCCACTTCAGAAACCATGCTATATTCCTCACCATTGTATCTCTTAATATTTAGCATGGCACTCAACAAATAATAATACTTAATAAATATTTGACCAAAAATGCAAATGAATAAATTTTTAAATATTTTTTACAATCTCAGAAGAATATGGTAGCATTTTATATACAACTATTGGAATCTCTAAGTTAATTAAGTATCCTACAAAGTACAAAATTACCCTTAAAATCTATTATATTTGTATATCTCATTTACTTTTATATATTATTTTATTTTATCTTAGCAAAAATACCACATTACTCTCTGGCCAACATATAACAGGAAGAAAAAGTAACTAATATATATTGAGGACTCACAAAGACTGGCATGTGCCACATGCCTTTGTTTACATTTTCTCATTTATTTCTTAAGGCACTCTGATAAAGTAGACATTATTAATCTCTCAGAGAAAGAAGCATAGGATTTAGAGAGGTTAACTTACTTGCCTAAGGTTATACAACCAGTAAGTTGCCGAACACAGATTCAAACCCAGGCCCTTTCGACTTCCCAGTTCAGACTCTTTCTTTCTGTTACATCAAACTGCCAAAGGAAAACATATTCAAGCTGCAAAAGCCATCATCTATCTGTCAAACTTGGAGTGTGCCTGCTCTAGCATGTGTGTGTTGTCATTATGATAAACAATTCCAACAAAGGAAAAAAGTGCCAATTGAGTCCAAACACCAAAATATCTTTTATTTAGAGATTTTATTTTAGAATAATATGCGAAGAAATTCTTCTTTCTAAGGGGGTCATTTTATAATAAATGTTTATTTCCTTCTGGTGTTTTAGTTTGGCTTACCTCGAGTCAGATCAATCAGGAAAACAGCTTCAAAGAAAGTCACAGATGGAAGCAAAAAATACACAGAAATAAGAGGATTGGAAAGACCCGGAGCAGCAACCTGATAAATCCCCTGATGTCCACCAGCGAAGACATGAAAAGCAAACGTTTCTTGATGAATACCAGTTTCCTGGAAGGGGGCAATTATGGTCTTCTCTTCCAGAAAGTTACTTAGAAGAGCCAGCATGACCCCTGCTTAAGTCTCCTGTGAATAAGCTCTGGAAGACATCCTGGGAAGCATAATCTTATAGGAAACTGAGCAATCCTGTGGCAATTAGATTGATGGTGAATCTGAGTCTTAGGGGAAAGGGTCCTGCATTTGTAGGGGCAATAACCATTATTGGTGTTTTACCCATTCATATCACCTGCACATGTATATTTCACACACCACTGAATGAATAGTTACCAGAATTCAAAACTGAGCACTTCTGTCCATGTATGTCTCTGTGTGTGTCACTCTAGCAGAGAAAAAAAAAACACAAAAAAAAAAACAAAAACCTGAGGAAAAAAAGTGGCTTATTTTTCCATTGGCCTAATATAGAAAACTCCCTGCAATAAAGGTGTTGAGTTAAAGAGGAAATCATTTGGCAAAATTTATGAAGAAAAATCAGTTTGATAAACCTATGGAAGCTTCAAAGTCAAAGTGCTCTGGTTACCTGGCCGAAGTTTCAGCATAGGTATTGGTAACATCTATAAATGAGACCTTATCAAAAGCAGTTATTGGGCCATAAACAGTAATCAAAATCATAACCTACCAAAAACCGGCTTATGTTTTATGTTCATGTTTACCAATCTGTACAGCACCTGAGTCTTCCTCACCCTTAAAAAAGAGCTATAACAAATACTCCCTATCTAAAATATATGTTATAAAAGCGGTTTCTAAGCAAAAGAAAATACCTATGTGATTTATTTTGAAGCACAGCAAAAGGTCCACATGTCCCCAAAAGATATAATCTTTTCTCACACAATACTCATCTCAAACTAAGAAATTAACTGTAATGGCCCTTCTTGTAACTAGGACATAATGTATGTTAATTTTACACACACATACATAACCTTTTACTTTCAGCACAGAATTTGAGGGGAAATACAAAAATCAGGTGTATTTCAACAGGGGGAAGAAAATAATTTGGAACATCCATGGGGGTAGAAATCAGATAACTAAATACCAATAAGATAAAGATGCCAGAAGATATGACAATAGAATTTGGAGTAAAGGTAAATTTTTCTAACATAATTAATCTAGCTCACCTTACTTAGAAATATTAAATGATGTATGTAGGGCTCTTTGAAATCCTTGAAAAAGAAGTCATAGAAATATAGAAAAAAAATAAGACTACATCTCATAGTACCAAAACAAGTCTTGGCTGAAAGCCCCATTAGTTCATTCATACCAATAGACTACCATTTAGTAAGACAAAAGAAGAAACCCCCATGTGCTAGACAAGGAGCCAAAGAATAAGGTGCAGCCTGCAAGGGCTCCGATTCCAATCAGAATTTAACCTGGGCAGCATAAGAATCTGGTTCACATATTTTTCATGGGCATCTTTCAAGACACTTAAAGGAGAAAGATTAATAAATTATCTCCAAACCCTGTCCCTAACATGTAGGGAATGAAAAGACTGCCACCTGTCTAGGATTTGAGTTTCAGAGGCATTTTCACTACATCAAAGCATCAGGGGACAGGCTTTGAGGAAAGGCTGACAAGATCAAGAGGCTTGCATATTTTAAATAAGACACAAAAATTGCAACATAAAAAAGGATCAGAGCCTCTCTTTATTCATTCACAAATCTGAGAGCCCTTAGTGGGTTAGGCTTAAATTTATACGTCCTGGAAAAGGTACCTTCTTTAAAATGAAGTTTAAGGAGAAACAAACGTATTTCATGGGGGTTTATAAATTAATAAGACTATTCTGCAAGGTGCTTTGAGATTCAGAGATTAAAGAAAACTGTGAAGCCACATAAAGTATTCATTTTCCCTAGTGTTATGAGAATATGAGTGACTTTTCAGCTGTTGTCAAAGAATTTTTTCCATATTTATTCTTTTCTGGTGCCATCTATACCAACAGCTATACCAAGAGCAACAGCATCTTACATTTAACTTAATCCTTAAAGATAACAAAGGAATATAATATATGCTACCTTTTTTTTAATCCTTAGATATATTCAGGCAATAGTTATTTTGACCTCAATTTTAAGGCAACTAATATAACAAGAACTTTTTAGTGATTTATTCAAAGTTACACAATAGGTAAGTAGTGGAACTGAGTATCAAACCCTTATCTTTGGACTTTGGGTCCATTACATTTCCTCCCATCAACCTAGATTTACCTACCAAGTAATAATATAGACAACTCTTGTTTTCATTCATTCCTGATTTCATAAGGGAGACATTCTATTCAGACCTGTTAGCTGATTTTATTATTAAGGTACCATTATAGAATTTTCATCACTAATAGTATAGTGAAGGTGCAAACTACAACTCTTACATGCACCACCCCAAGAAAAGTGATTGGAGATTTCAGATTGTTCCTGGATCAACATACGTGTGACCATCTTGCTAACACAAGGGAATTTCTTTATTCTAGACCTTAATGTGTGAAACTGAGTCTCAGCAAATTTTAGGATGTGTTGATGCGATCCACATGTAGTGTTATGAAAGTCTGCCCGAGCCACGGCCCCAGGGACAGGTGGTTCCTTTGATCTTTACAGTTGTAAAGGAAACATTTGGTAATCAGACTGAAAAAGCGCCCTGATGGAAACACTGCAAGGCATTTGTTCAATGACATGAAATTCTTCTTTTTCTGCCTGAATCTCATTCTGCCAGCAGTAAAAGACTCTAAAGGAGACTTCTAGAAAAATAGAAAGCACTTCAGAGGTAACTGTTACAGTGGTTCTTGCAACGGCAATAAAAATAGAAGGAAAAAATATCAAGAGTAAGCTATATTTTTGTCATAGCTTATGACAGAAATCCTTCATAGAAGTATATTTCAGTTAAACTTTGCTGGGTAACAAGCCATCCTTAAACTAAATGACTTTTTAAAAACACTTTATTACTTCTCACTATTCTGAGGGTTCCACTGGGTGGTTCTCTCCTGACCTCACCTCTACTCAATGTGCTGCATTCTCCCATGTAGAATCAGCTCAGGAGGCCATAGTCAAGGTGGGAAAATAGACTTCACTTGTTGATGGGAAAAGTCACATTGCAAAAGTTTATGAACATATGGAGACATAATTCTTTGGGATCCATTATTATAGCAATCAGTCACACTAGGGTTTTTAACCCCAACTGCACATAGAATTATCTGGGATACTTTTAAACAAATAGCAATGACTAGGTCTCACTCCTAGAGATTCTGATTTAAGTAATCTGGGGTGAAGCCCAGTCTTCAGCATTTTTAAAAAGTTCTCCAGATCATTAAAATTAAGCCATATTTAGCCCAGCCAGCATGGCTCAGTGGTTGAGTGTTGCCCTATTAACCAGGAGGTTAGAGTTCAATTCCTGGTTGGGGAGTACGCCCAGGTTGTGGGCTCAGTCCCCATTGTGTCGTGTGGAGGAGGCAGCTGATGGATGGTTTTCTCTCATCATTGATGTTTCTGTCTCTCTCTCCTTGTCCCTTCCTCTCTGAAATCAATAAAATACATAAATATTTTTTAAAACTTAAGCCATATTTAATAACTGCTTTATATCCGTATAGCTACCTCTCCTCTCTTTTGGTTTCTATTGGGCTGAAAAGTTTTTCCATCCTTTAACTGTGTGTTTTAGCTGAAGTGAGTGTCTTGTAGTCATCCTCTAGTTAGGTCTTGTGTTATCTATTCAGCCACTCTATGCCTTTTGATTTGACCATCTTGCTCATGCTAATATAAATTTGAGCCATTTACATTTTAAAAAGTATTGATTAGTAAGAACTTACTAATGTAATATTTTAAACATCATCTTTCAAACATCATTTATAAATTGATGATTGCTCTATAGTGGTATGTTTGGTTCCCTTCTCTTTAACTTTTGTGTAACTACTGTAGGTGGTTTTGTATGTGCATGTGTGTGTGTGTGTGTGTGGTTACCATGATGCTTAGAAAAAACATCTTATAGATATAATAGTCTATTTTAAGCTGATAATAACTTAACTTTGATCACATACAAAACTATACCCTTTTACTCTACCATCTCATATTTTATGTTTTTGATATCACAATTTAACTCTTTTTATATTGTGGATCCATTAACAAATTTTTGTAGCTGTAATTATATCTAATACTTTTTTTTCTTTAACCTTTATATTAGAGTTAAAGTGTTTGACACAGTATCATATATGATAGTGGACTATTCTGAGTTTGTCTATATACTTTACCAGTGTGTTTTATATTTTTACTAGAGGCCCGTGCATGAAATTCGTGCACGGGGGGGGGGGGGGGGGGGGGAGTGTCCCTCAGCCCAGCCTGCATCCTCTCTAATCTGGGACCCCTCGAGGGATGTCCAACTGCCCGTTTAGGCCAGATCCCACCAGGATCGGGCCTAAACGGGCAGTTGGACATCCCTCTCACAATCCAGGACTGCTGGCTCCCAACTGCTTGCCTGCTTGCCTTCCTGATTGCCCCTAACCGCTTCTGCCTGCCAGCCTGATCACCCCCTAACCCAGCCGTGGGCAAACTACGGCCCGCGGGCCGGATCCGGCCCGCGGAGCCAAAAGAGCAGAGGGTTCTCTTGCTCTCCCCTCCGTTCCTTTACTTTGAATTTAAATTAGTTCACACAAACACTCCATCCATGCTTTTGTTCCGGCCCTCCGGTCCAGTTTAAGAACCCATTGTGACCCTCGAGTCAAAAAGTTTGCCCACCCCTGCCCTAACCACTCCCCTGCCAGCCTGATTGATGCCTAACTGCTCCCCTGCCAGCCTGTTTTCCCCTAACTGCCTTCCCCTGCAGGCCTGGTCACCCCTAACTGCCCTCCCCTGCAGGCCTGGTACCCCCCCACTGCTCTTGCCTACAGGTCTGGGTCCCCCCAACTGCCCTTCCTTGCAGACCCAGTCACCCCCAACTTCCCTCCTCTGCTGGCCGGGTCACCCCCAACTGCCTTCCCTTGCAGGCCTGGTCCCTCCCAACTGCCCTTCCCTGCTGGCCTGATTGCCCACAACTGCCCTCCCTTGCAGGCCTGGTTCCTCCCAATTGCCCTCCCCTGATGGCCATCTTGTGGTGGCCATCTTGTGTCCACATGGAGGCAGCCATCTTAACCACATGGGGGCAGCCATCTTGTGTGTTGGAGTGATGGTCAATCTGAATATTACTCTTTTATTAGATAGGATAGAGGCCTGGTGCATGGGTGGGGGCCAGCTGGTTTGCCCTGAAGGGTGTCCCGGATCAGGGTGGGGGTTCCCTTGGGGCGTGGGGCAGCCTGGGCGAGGGGCCTGTGGTGGTTTGCAGGCCAGCCACACCCCCTGGCGACCCAAGCGGAGGCCCTGGTATCTGGGATTTATTTATCTTCTACAATTGAAACTTTGTAGTCTGGAGTGGAGCCAAGCCTTCTGCCGGCAGCCCTTTCTGTTGGGATTTATGTATCTTCTATCATTGAAACTTTGTAGCATTGAGTGGAGGCCTGGGCCCGCAAGGGCAGGCGGAAAGCTTGGCTTCCTCCATTGCCAGGGAAACCCAAGCCTCCCTCCTGCTCTCTGTGGCCGTAGCCATCTTGGTTGGGTTTATTTGCATATTTGCTCCTGATTGGCTGGTGGGTGTGGCTGGTGGGCATAGCTGGTGGGTGTAGCAGAGGTATGGTCAATTTGCATATTACTCTTTTATTAGATAGGATATGTTTTCATGTTACTAATTAGTGTGATATCATTTCAGGTTGAAAAACTCCTTTAATTATTTCTTAAATGCCAGGTCTATTGTTGGAAAACTTCCCCAACTTTTGTCTGCTTGAGAGTCTTTATCCCTCGTTCATTTCTGAATAACTATTTTGCCATATTAGGTATTCTTGTTTGAAGTTTTTTCTTTCAGCTCTTTGAATGCATATATTATCCCCTCTCTCTTGTCCACCAAGGTTTCTGCTGAAAAATCCACTGATAGCCTTATTAAGGTTCCCTTGTATGTGAGGAGATTTTCTTGCTGCCTTTAAAATTCTCTCTTTGGCTCTGATTTTTAGACAGTTTTATTGTAATGTGTCCTGGAGAAGATCATTTTTGGTTAGAATTTTAGAGTGACAGTGAGATTCATGAACTTGGATGACCAGATTCCTCTGCAGATTTGGAAAGTCCCAGCCATTATTTCTTTAAATATGCTTTCTTTGCCTTTCTCCCTCTCCTCTTCTGGGACTCCAATAACACATCAATTGTTCATCTCAATGGTATCTCATAATTCTGATAGGCTTTCTTTACTCATTTCTATTCTTCTTTTTGTTCCTTTGGCTGCTTTTAAAAGGCCAGTCTTCCAATTCACTAATTATTTCTGTTTGGCCAAGTCTGTTGTTAAAGCTCTCTATTGAATTATTGAGTTCAGTTATTGCATTTTTCAAATTTAGATTTTGTTTGAAGCCATTATAATGGCTTCTATTTCTTGTTAAACTCATTTTGTTCATGTATTGCTTGTCTAATTTCATTTAGTTGCCTATCTGTGTTTTCTTATAGTTCACTGAGTTTCTTTTAGAGGAATATCCTGAATTCTTTATCAGACAGTTCCTAGATCTCCATTTCTTTAAGTTCTGTCCTTGAAGCTTTATTAGTTCCCTTTGTTGGTTTCATGTTTCTTTGAATATTATTGACTTTTATGGCATGAGGCCACAGTAGCCAGTCTGGGGGGTCTGGAGTCTAGGTCTGTGGGAGCCTGCCTGATATTGGGGCTTTCCAGAAGCCTGGGACTACAATAACCAGCCGAGTGCTAAGAAGAGTCAGAAGTCTGCAGTAGCTAGATTGAGGTCTAGATAGCCTGGTGATGCAGTGGGCCGCAGGAGCTGCCTAGGACCATGGGAGGTAGCCAGGCCTTGGTGCAGACAGCTGCTGGGGTTCATGGTAAAGTCAGGAACTCTACTCTCTCTCCCCAAAAGGAGGATATCTTTTTTCATGCTGGGCTGCTGAGGTGTGGGGAAGGAGTGATGTGATAATGTGATGGGGAACTCTTTTTTATCCTCTTCTAAGCATCTTTTCTTATGTCTATGCTCTCAACTGGAATTCTTAGCTGTTTTGAAAGTATTTTTTGTGCAAGAATAATTGTTCAAATTGATGTTTCTGGAACAGCACATAGGCTAGAAGCTCCTATATTGCTGACAGCACTTTTGGGGTTAAACAATTTAAGGTGAACTGAGCCTCAGTGCTAGAGAAATAGCTAGCTGAAATACAATGAGGAGGACAGGATCTCCAGCCTCCTGGCTAGTATTCAAGGCTAGATTTCATATTCCATGGGAAAAGAAGCAAAGGGAATGTGGGTAGAATATCTAAGAGCCAGAGCCTGAATGAGGGTCAATAAAGCAGACTGGTCACATGTGATGGAGGTTATGTAGGCCATTGAAGCATAAGACAGTGGCCTCTAATGTATTAATCACATGCCAGGTCCTTAGACAACTATAGAAGAACCTTTTTCAGGTCCTATAAGGGGAGAGAGAGGGGGGGAGAGAGAGAGAGAGAGAGAGAGAGAGAGAGAGAGAGAGAGAGAGAGAGAGAGACTAACTCTAAATCTCACTGAATTGTGATAAGCCTGAAAATGACATACATAATTATAGACCATGGGGGGAAGTAAGGCAGGCAGGTCCTGGCAAAAGTAGTATTTCTTTTGAGCTAAGTGCTACCTAAAAGACACCCACCCCACAACTCAAAATTCTTTTCTTTCAAGGTTGTCTCATGTCTCTTAATTTCAAAAGAGTTTCTTAACCGCCTCCTCCCCAACTCTTCCACTGGCAGTTCAGTTCTTTGCTCCTTATCATCCTCATTCCCATGACATGTAAGCTATAGAATTTGGGAATAGGAAAAGAATACAGAGCCCAGAGAGAAACAGAGGAATTAGCCATTAGAATAAGATAGAAAGAAAAATAACAAGTGACCACAAGAGGATTAAACCATGCTAATCTTGACTATAGAGGATGACAGATACCTTAGGTATAAATGTATATCATAAGCTCTAATGAGAATTTAGTAATTTATGGTTTATTTTTGGAGGAATTATCAAGAAGGGGGGAAAAACGTAAAAGTTGGCTAGATTTATAACAGTAAGCCTAATAAGAATCAAGAACTTTCACATACTATTTAGAAATCTATGATTATGTGGTTAGAGAAATCTTAAAATGCTACGTGTCATTCATGTGAAATTTTGGATAGATGTTCTCTGTGGGTAGGAAATTTAAGTTCAAGTTTAACTTATGAGGAAATGTTGGCCAGAATTCTTAACCCTGGAGCCAAGAGAGCAACTTCAGATATGCTAGTCAGTGATGTATTTGTGAGAAATATGAATCTAAGGAATTTTAGCCTCTCTTTTTATACTAAAGGCATAGACAGAGCTTAGCTTAAGCAAAAAGGTGAGAGTTTGTATTTTATAACCTCTCACTTCTTGTTTGTCTGTACCCTAACTGCAATTACCTTTATTCTCTATTCTGGAGATTCAGGCTCTTCATACTTCAGTCCAAAACTGAATTCAGCAAACGTTTACGTAGAATCTCATAACTTTTTCACATGTATATTTCTTTTAATCTCCACAATAACTTTCTAAGAGAGATATGAGTTATTAACCCCATTTTACAGATTACATAGTTGAGTTCAAAGAAGTCAAGGAATGCATCTTAGTTCAAGAGGTTTATTCAGTGTTGTGACTTAAATTTAAGTCTCTGATGCAAAGTTCAGCGAATTTCCCATTAAATAATGCTAAGGACACAAAGAAGATAAAATACTGTTCTACCATCACAAATTTTATGTAGTTAAAAAAGAGACAGATTAAATAACAAAATAGAGCAATATTGGCACTACAAACCAGTATTTAAAAATGCCAACTAAATTATGCAGGCAATAAACACCAAGGATTCAGAGAGGAGAAGGTTCACTGGTAACTGAGAAACCATGGAAAGATTCATGGAGGAGGCAGTCATTGAGATGGCCTTAAGAGGATTTGGGCAAAAGGAAGAAGAGCTTTCCTGGCATAATAAATCACATAAATAGTAACAAGGAGGTAAAATATGCATAACATGTTTAAGGAACAATAAGTAGAGTATTAATATAATAGTTGCCATTTATTGAAAAGAAACATGGCTTAGTGGTTAAAAGCATGGCCTCTAAGGACAGATGCTCAGGGTTTGAGACATAATTCTACTAATTATTAGCTGTTCACCTGGTAAGTTAATTAATTTTCCTCAGTTTCTCATCTGTAAAATTAGGATAACAATACTACCTCTTTCAGAGGATTGTTATAAGGATTAAATCAGTTTACAAAGTATTTAGAACAGTGTCCAAGCACTATGTAAATTGAGTTAACAAAAAAAAAGTACTAAAGAGTATTGTAAATATACTGTACTCCAGGCACTGTATTAAGTGCATTATATTATTTCATTTAATCATAATCATCCTCTAAGGCATTTATTATTTATCTCCATATTACTGGTGAGGAAACTAGAACTAAGAGAGTTAAATTTCTTAAGATCATACAGCAGGTAATTTCAAAATCTAGGTTTCCAATGCAAACACAAAGCCTGTGCTCTTAACCAGTAAGCTTTACTTTCTGAGTCTAGGAAACAGAGGGAAAATAAAGAAAAGTAGGCTGAGGCCAAATTATGGAGGGCCTTAAAAACATCAGGCTAAGATAAGTAAATAATATACTATAGGCAGTGAGAAGCCACTGAAAGTTTCTGGGCAATAATATGTTTTAGAGAGTTTTATCCTGCCACAGAATTCCAGCTGGATTAGGCATCTCTTGGCCATAGGAGTATCAAGTATACACAAATTTATCCCAAATGATCTTTCAGAAAGTAGGCCAATGTTTTTTGTCCTTTAAAACTTATCCTTAAGTATCCATCCATCTATGTAACCCCATTTGGTCTCTAAACCATAATCAATAATAGGTTCAGCACTAAAACCCAAAGGAAAAGTTGAGACTTCTATTACCTAACTCCTAAATCCACACTTACCAAACAACAGTGTTATATTCTACTGCCTAAGTACAGATGCAGACATCCATGTATATCCATAAGTCTCTTTGTGACCTACAACTGAAAGGCATTTAACAACTAGGAAATGGATGATCTGTATAATGCCTCTTGATTTAAAAGCCCAACTCACCTTCCCCAATGCTATCCCCAACTAACAAGTATTGCTGGAGAAAAAGCACACAACCAGGGTTGCTGCTACAATAATTAATAAGTCCCCCTTATTTGAGGGGAATATGTTCCAAGAGCCCCAGTGGATGTCTGAAACCATAAATAGTACTGAATCATATATTTATGGTATGTGTTTTCCTACTCATACATAACTATGATAAAGTTTAATTTATAAATTAGGCACAGTAAGAAATTAACAACAACAACAATAAAAAAGAACAATTGTAACAATATACTGTAATAAAAGTTATATGAATAACTTGTGGTATTACACTTACCTTTTCACTTAAAGAAAGAGCTTTATGGCTTCTCTTTGGCATATTCAAATTGCCAGCATTTGGATACAATACTCTTTAGTACTTTTTTGTTTGTTTGTTAACTCAATTACTCCTGCACTTTGGGTTCATTATTAAGTAAAATGAGGGTTACTTGAACACAAGCACTGTGATACCATGACATTTAATCTGATAACGAGAAGGCTAAGTGACTAATTGGTAGTGGTGTATACAGCATGGATACAATGGACAAAGGGATGATTCCTACCCTGAGTGGGGTGGAGCAGGATGGCACAAAATTTCATCATGCTGAGAATGGAATACAATTTAAAACTTTTAAATTGTTTATTTCTAAAATTTTCCATTCAGTATTTTGGAATTGTGGCTGACCGTGAGTCACTGAAACCAGGGAAAGGGAAACTGTTGATAAGGGGGCTACTGTACTACAAATTCACCGTCTTCAGCCTCAGCTAGGCCTGAAATGTAGCCAGGCAGCGCTAATAAAATCTCTCCTATTCCGCTCAGTGGCTATTTCAAACTTTTACCACTCTTATGCCTTCTACACCTCTTCCCCATCCTACCATCACCAACAATTCCTACTCCAGTCACGCATGTTCCACAGATGACTTTTTTCTATATTTTTCTGAGGAAATAAATTTAAATGTAATCTTGTAGAAATTTCTCAGTTTCTCACTTGTCACCATCATGAATTTATCTGCAAAACTACTTATTTTGAACATCTTTCCCTCCTGGAACAGTAAAATGGTTTCCTTCCCTGTGTTCAAAGCTTAATATTTTCATTTGTACTTTGGACTCCCTCCCAACTCTACGATATCACTCCAACAACCAATTTCTCTTACTTCTAAATTTTCAGTCTTCTCTTATCTACCATCTCTCTCACTTTAATAACACATTTCCTAAAACACTTCTATTATTTACATTTCTCTGTCCTCCCCCAACAATCTCCCTGTTCTTCCTTTCAAAGCCACGCTATGTGAAAGAATAGTCTTAAGTTCCTTGTGTTCCTTCCGCTCCTCATTCATTCTTTTGATTTTCCCTTGGACTACACGTTTACAGAATGGGATTAATCATAATCCTTGGTTTATGACACTCATCATTGCTTCATAGATGTCCCACTTTTAATTATTTAGTTAGTCAAAATATCTGCTCTCTCCTTCTCCATCTTTCCTCACACTTTCCTTTATCGGTTTTTCCTAAAATGCCTTCCCTTAATGAATCTCATGACCTGAATTCTCATCTCCAACACAACTTCTAAGAAACGTGACCAAAGACACTAGAGATGATAGAGCAGAAAGATAAGAATGACCTGAAACACTGGTGCAAACTTGGAACCACCACCCTAATCCTGGACTATGGGCTTCTTGGCATGTAAGAAAAATAGCTTACTAATTGGTTAAGGTCTTGTAGTGGGGTTTCTTAAGCTTGTACTTGAGCACAATCCTTAAATGATCCACTCTTAAGCCTAGCTTCTTTAGTCAGGATCACAGTTCTAAATTCCAGACATACGCCTCTAAGTACTTCAGTATTACCTCCATTTAGTATCTCAAACCCAACTTTCCCCAAACTGGACTCATCAATTTCTCCCAAAATATGCACTTCTGTCTGTATCTTGAATATCAGTGAATGTTGCCTTTAACTGTTCACATATCCCCAACATAATTCTTGTTTAAAACAGAACTCTACATCCCCTGCCAATCCTTTCCACAACTCTTCTCTGTCGCGTTCCCCGGTACCACTGCCCAGGTTGGTGATTTAGTCACTGAGCCCAGTCCTGTGAATCCTATCTCATGTTAATCTCAAATACATGCTTCTCTCACCATTCCTCCTGCCAATGCCGCTGCTTTTCTTTAAGTCCTCAGTATCTTGGTCTTCGATAATTGCCTCCTACCTGGTCTACTTGCTTCTTAACTTGAGCCTCTCCAGGTCATTACTTACCCACACTTCCACCAGAGGGACTTTGTTTGGGAAGGAAGCAAAAAATTCTCTCCTCCCAAACTAGTCTACACGGTAAAATAAAATAAATATGAAGTGGCTGTTTCCAAAAAAAAAAGGAACAGAAACAAAAGAGGAAGAAAGGAGCTAACTTCTACATCTGGTTGGACAAGGCAGAGACCAAAGGTATGCGCAGGATAAGGAGAGGATCCATATAGTGAACTAATTCACCAGAAACAAACACTTGGAGCCAGAGGGCCTAGGAAATCCAACAACCCCCTGCTCTTCCCTGCTCTTCATTTAAATCTGAGGAGGACATAGTACTTCTTCCACTTGTGGTTTGAACTTCAAGCAAATTTCATTTGACTCTTCAATGTTCTTGTGCCTCATTGAGTACTGAGTTACACCCAAATCTGATAATATCATTCTTCTTCTTAGATTTTTCAGTGATTGTCTACCACTCTCAGGAAAAATGTGGGCCTCTTGTTCAAGCCCTATGATCTGGCTGTAGGAAACCACCCAGAGTTTACTACCCCAAACCTCCCTGGTCACACTATTAAATGTTTCCATGCCTTTTTTGCATGCTGTACCCCCTGTCAGGCACACTATTTCCTTCTACCCTTTCCGCTTTACTGGTAAATTCTATTTATCCTGGATGATGCAGTTCAAGCCATTTTCCAATCCACAGTCATTAGATCTCCAGTATAAATTCCCTCCAACTGGATTTCCATATCACACAATAGGTAAACTTCTGCTGAAGCATTTCTAAAAAGATGAAGTAATAGTTAGTGATTAATTCAATAGGGGAACAAAGTACAACTCTGTTCCCAGGAAAGCTCTGTGTCTCAGAATAGTAAATACCTCAAAGTTTGTTTAATGCCTCCTTTTGCAACTACTTACCGAGGACTTACTATTTTCCAGGCTCTGTAATAATGGCTTTATGTACAATTTTTAAATCTTATTTAAATAATAATAATAAAAGGTGCTATTATTAAACTTCATTTTATAAATAAGAAAAGTGCACTATAGAGGTTTAGTGATATATCCAAGTTCACACAGCCAGTGACTAAGCACATGTCAGTAATCTACATCCCTACTACTAATAATAAACATTTGTAAATGCTTTGAAGTAGAAATGGCTGTATGAGGAAACATACATGTATGAAAAAACTATATTCATTCATTCAGTCAACATATATTTCTTAAGAAGAGAGGAATAGGAGATGTGGATCCTACAACTATACTTTAGTTTCTCTCAGCAAGTGTTTTATCCCTTTAAAACAAATTCATAAAATAAGTAAAAATAATTAAAACCCTTTTTTCCTATTAACCCTCAGGATTTTTTTCTTTTGCAAGGTGTGTTGCCTGATTTCTTTTGGGCTACCATGATTTTACTCAGTCTCTAGGCATGCAGGTAAAAGACAATGTTCATATCTCAAACTAAAATCCTGCATAATTTTATTGGAAATCAGATACTTCCATTTATATATTTAAAACATAAAATAATTAGTGAAGAACAGAAAAAAAATGTACAAAATTAGTTCATCATGCATGAAATATATGCAAAAATAAATAGCCATGTTAGACAACTAACTAGGAGAGCTAGAATGAATTAAAACAAAAAATAATTGTACCAAAATAAAAACCAAGTGATTTTCAAGCATCAGGACCCTAAATCCATTACTCAAAAAGGCCCAACACCAACTGAAATGTATGTCCAAATATACCACAAGAAGTAAGTGCATTTTAATAGCATTTAGTCTAAAGCTGAGTGTTCATTTGCCATGGAGACAGGCCACTAAAAACCTGTAGTTTTAGGTGTTTTCAACTGAACCTGAATTTTCAGATGTATAAATTAGTTTACCCCCTTGGAAAGACATGATTTCCGGTTTTTTGAGAGAAATGCAGGCTTCTAAAAGCTTATTTAAAAGGTTCAGAAGGCTACTTGGGCATCAAATAACTATTAAAAACAATATTTTGACTATTTAAGTGTAAACGAATCAGAAACATATGGATTAAATTTCCCTTAAATTGCACATGCTCCAAACTGAAGAGCATCAGCATGGGCGAAACCTGTTTTGGATTTCAGAAAGCCCAAAACATTTGAAAAATCATCTGTTATGTTCAGTGAACTCAAGATACAGCTGGATTCACCCATCTCTAATTCATCCCTCTCCTGAACTTCTGGTCTTAATATAAGGAAGGGTGTAAGTACACAAATAGCTTACAGGTAAAACGTCTAGACCTAAATTTAGAGGTGATTTAAAAAAAATAAACAGGAATAAATTTTTAAAAATCTTTTTAAAACCTGTGTTTAAAGAAAAGTTTTCCAGTTTTAAAGAAAACCTAAAATACTCTTTAGATTCTTTATACAATTTTCTTTTGAGTCTTTCTAATTAAAAATTTAATTTACATAACTGTAGGATAGAGCATAAAGTAAACTAAGATTTTTTTGAGCTTCCATATGTGTCAGGCACTGTGATAAGCTCTTTCATGTGCTTTCTTTCTCTATTCAACCAGCTTTAGGTCCCTGTTATGCACAGAGGAGACAAGGCATTTGTATTTTACTCAATTTTATTCTTTTCACCTTGACCTGTCAGCCTACTTATAATAGACAACCTGGGTGTAAAAGGTCACTGAAAAAAATATTACATTTTCCTCAACAAAGTAAGCTGATAATATTAAGAATTGAAGTCCTTAGCTATTAGTAGACCTACATAAACTGGGAGACAGCATTTAAAAAACTGATTAAGGGCACCTGTTTTGGGATAGCAAATTAGTTAGTCTTTTGTACTTCAGTCCTTTGTACTCCTCTGTAGAACTGGGGGAATAATATTTAACTTGTAAGGTCATTGTGACTACAGAGTGGGAAATTGTATGGAATATGCCTGAAAGGAAGTGTTTAATAAGTAACTATTACATCAGAAATATGTGGATAGTGATGTGCTCAATGCTTATTTTCTCCAACAACCAGTCAGAGCCAGACAAGTGCCTAGAACCCTTCCTTTCTGAGATGAATCCCTCTGATCTCCGGAGACTCTCTGTGATGAACACTTCACCACACAAGCAGTAGGTAACGTATGTCCCCGCCCATCCTGAAGAGGTTGCTTGGGACTACCTCCATCACAAGTTACAACTCTCTGCCGCGTGGTGTGAGCTCTGTGGGATGCCATGTGGCTACTTGAAGATTGAGGCTATTGCAGCAGGCGTCAGGTCAGAAGTCACCTGCGTCAAGCAGCGGGACCTGCCATGATCCAGCTCCTGATCACTGAGGTATAGCACCACTTTATAGGACCCTCCCTTTTCCTATAAAAATCCAGCCAGCTCCTCTGCCCCCAGTTTAGGGACTTGACTGGCCTCCAAGAAGTCATAGCTGTTTCTCAAGTACACCTCAGCTCCAGCACTCTGCTCATCCCCTCTGCCATGGCGGGAGGAGCTAGCATAGCCCACTGCAGGCATATCTAGAGGAACTCCAATGCTCAAATCAATTATCTGTCAGAAAAGAGTTGTTGACAGCCCCCTCCCCACCTATCCCTCTTTCTTGTCTGGGGGCCATGCCTTGGCCTCCCTATGACCTTCACCTTTTGCTCAAGGAGGGAGATGGAAATGGGTTGTCTGGGGAGAATTCCAGAACCATACCACAATTCCATGGAGAAAAATGGCCACAGAACATTTTTCTTTGACCGCTCCCTACCTCTAATGCCTCCCTGCCTGCCTTTTCCCACCCTTGGGAAAAGGTCTGATTCCCCATCGTGTCAGCCCATGAGGTTTTCATAAAGCTCCTCTGCAGGTTTGAGATTTCTGAGGTGTATCAAACCTTGTCAAATTTCCTGGCTAGTCAACTTTCCATTGCCTGTCAACAGTGCAAACCTGACCAGAAGAGGTGTTCCGGCCAGCAGGGATCTATGAGTCACTTATCTCTGTGAGATTTTAATGAGCTACATTAAGCCAAGCACTCTGACAAATCCCTATATAGGATAATTGGTTATAAATGCCTATTGAGAGGCTGCACATGGAGTGAAGGTGTTGAGTGTTGTATACTCACCACAGGTAAGAATTTTAAGAGGCAACCTAATGGCTTGAGAGCCTTCAAAGTCTCATTAGGTCTCTCTTTGATTGGGTTGCTCTTTGTTTTAAGTTGGCAGGCTCAGGACCTAGCTTCAAATCATAGCTAAGAAGGTGAAAGTGACTGGTATTTAACAAAGGGCTCACCCTTCAGCTATGTGCTCTCTGGGAGAGGGAGAAAGAGAAATAATGGGAAAGTGTCCCCTTTTTGCAGCTGGTGATATTCAATTGTAGTTCATCTGTCAAAGGCAGGGTTCACTGGCAAAGTAGAATTCTGGGTGCTGCTTAAGCTTCCATGCCCCATTGTCCACAGTGTTATCGTTTAGGCTGGTTTGGGACAAGGCTGCAGGGTCATTGGAAATATTGATTTACCTGTCAATAGAAGGTCATTGTGTAAAGACATAAGACAAGATTGTACCAAATTTCAGAGCAACCTCAGTCATAGATGGTCAGTACCAGGGGCACATTTGTCAGACTTAGCATGGCAGAGGGGGGACTAGACATGTATTTACACTGGTGTCCTAGTGTACTATAACTGTGATTCAAGGAATTCTGTCCATAGCTGAGAGGTCTCCAGCCAAAGGAGGTGGCCACTGTTGTCTTATTCTAGGAGCAGAGTTCTAGCCTTCAAGAATACAAATGAGAATATCAGGACCTTGCAATAGCCAAGTTCAGGGAAGATGACATAGCTCTAAGAGAACTGACTGGAGTACTAGGAAGGGTAACCAGGCAGGCTACCAAGCAGGAAGTAAAGACCCCAAGCCCCTCTCTTTTCCATATTTTCCCCTGGTCATAGCCCCAACATTCCATTCAAATGCCTAAATCAGAAACCTAGGCATCATACATGATACTTCCCTTTTCCACCCCCTCATGTCCAAACTAAACCCTAATCCTTTAGTTTTACAGCCTTAATGTCTTTTGATGTCTCTCCATCCCCATTGTCTTTACCTTAGTTCAAGACAACATCATCTTTGATCTGTATTACCAAAGTAGCCTCCTCATTGTTCTTCCTGTCTTCCTACCAATACCAATTTCTACCACTGCATCCCTTTCAGTATATGCTCTAGCCTCTCTAATTACTTGTAGTTCCTTGCATGTGCCATGCTCCCTCTTGCTTCTGGGGTTTGCACATCTTCTCTTGGCTAAGACTCACACCTTCACTTCCTCAAAGAGGGCTTCTCAATTCCCCAAACTGGGTAATAGAGAGCCTGCTTGAAAGGGTTAGGACTCAAACACTATCATAGCTCTCCAGGAACCCTAGGTGATCAAACTTCTGGAGTATATGTTCCAGAGGTCCTAAAGGCCCTCACCAATCTAAGGATATACCATTCTGTCCTCTAATCATCATGACTTTGAGTCTGACCCATGAAATGAATCCATTCAACCCCTGCCCATCAGAACCTTTGCTTACAGTGGAAACTGCCCGAACTTTAAACCAGATGAAACAACAAAGGCTCTAAAAGTCAGCTTGAGGCTAGAGAGTAAGTAAAATGCAGCCTTCTGTTTATATTTCAGATCTGCTTGATTCCAATTTCTTTGAGCATGCTTGCATCTTTGTTGGTAGTATAATATCTCAACTTTCTGGGAACCCCATCTTTCTTGGGACTTGGCCCCCCTCGATTCAGCCTTCTGACTGATTCCCTGGATCTGGTTTCAGCCTCTGCCTTTCCAATCCTACTACCCCCTGAGCCTGACCATTAGTGATAAACATGATCCCAGGCCCAACATTCAGCCCAGTCAAGTAAAGGTCTGATCTGATCCAAGTGGTGGAGCTAACAATATCATATATTTTATGGGCTTCAAAATTCCAAACTTCACAGAAATGTTTTCCTTTTCACACATTACTTCATTGTCTTACTGAATTACTTGTCATAAAAATCTTATCCAGAGAGACCAAAAGTGTTCATCATTTTCTTATCTTTGTTAACAACAACAACAAAAAAAAAAAAAAATAAAAAATATCCACTCTGGTAAAGACCAGAGTGCTAAGTTCTAGAGAACAAAGATTGCGAAGCCCAGGCCCTCCCTTGCAGGAAATATTGTTTCATGTCTCACAATAACTGTCACGGCCGGGGAGGTTCTGTCCATAGCAGGCATGCCAGAGGAACTGCAGGAAGGCAGGAAGACTGAGAAAGCAGACCTAGGATTCTAAGACCTAGGATTCTGGGCCTGTTACCTGAATCCTTTTCCTCCCTTAGTAAACTCCTCCAACCCAAGTTCCTCTTTACTCGCTGCAGGTCTTGCTTCGCCCATAATTCCCCCATCACTCCTAGTTCCTCCCTAAAGGAAACATTTGGTTTCTGTGCCTGTCTTTATTTGTTTTATTTATTTTAATAATTCTTTATTGTTGAAAGTATTACATATGTCCCCCCTTTCTTCCCCCCGCCCCTACTGATCCTCTCCAGCCTGCCCCAGGCCCTCACCGCCCCATTGTCTGTGTCCATAGGCCATACATCTATGCATATAAGGTCCTTGGTTGGTTATCTCCCACCCACCCACCCTCCCTTGCCTTCCCTCCAGGATTCCGCACTCTGTTCCATGCTTCCATGTCTCTGGATCATGCCTGTCTTTATTTTTATTTTTTTAAAAATATATTTTATTGATTTTTTTACAGAGAGGAAGGGAGAGGGATAGAGAGTTAGAAACATCAATGAGAGAGCAACATCAATCAGCTGCCCCCTGCACACTCCCTACTGGGTATGTGAGGTACATGCCCCCGGCCGGAATCGAACCTGGGACCCTTGAGTCCACAGGCCGACGCTCTATCCACTAAGCCAAACCGGTCGGGGCTCATGCCTGTCTTTAAATGGGCCCTTTGTAACCATGGCTTTCTTCCTAAAATCGTAAAATCATTTCTTATTTTATTCATGATAAGTCTGTAAAACCTCTATAAGCTTTTCCCAAGACCCTTTAACAAACCAAGAATTTTCCAGAGGTAGTGTCTAATGTCCATTGGATTTGTATTATAACTACATTCTTGCACTACTCTGGTGGGGCCCAGGAAGGCCTGAGCTTGCCTGCCCTGCTGTCTTTCCAGATGGACCTATGCTGATGCTGAGGTGTGTTTGGACATTAAAATTCAACTTTTTTGACATCACTATTTTGGCTGCATCTTCCCTATGATCTGCATGTTAATATCACTTATCTTGTCCTCCTATGGTTCTAGTGGTCTCATAACTCAGTTACAGTTTTTGCTATCTGAGGGAGGGGGAGGAGGAAGGAAGAACAGCCTTAGGATAAAGTTAATACTCTGAATGACCAAGACAAAAGGAAAAAAACAAACAAGTGGACAATCCACTTGCATTAATTACACTCACAATGTTGTGCCACCATTACCACTATTTCCCAAACCTTTTCTTCACCCCAACAAACTTTGTGACCATTCAGCAACAGCTCCCATTTCCCCTACTCCTCAGCCTCTGGCAACCTCTAATTTGCTTATCTCTATAAATTTGCTTATTCTAGATATTTCATATAAGTGGAATCATTCAATATTGATCCTTTTGTATCTAGCTTATTTCACTTAGCACATTTTCAAAATTCAAGGTTTGTAAGGTATGGTACCCATTTTCAACAGTGTATTCACAACTTGACTCATATTTTGTGTATCAGATTATACATTTTGTATAGCATTTAACTTGAAACTTAATGAAATCCATTTCATTTGAATATAGTTTTGTTTGTGTGTTATGCTCACACTGTAGTTTCATAAGCTTTGGGAAACTGATTCTACAAATATCATATATAGACACTAGAGGCCAGGTGCATGAATTCGTGCACCAGTGGCCTGCGGGATCAGGTCGAAACCAGCTCTCCGACATCCCTTGAGGGGTCCCGGATTGGGGGAGGGCTCAGACCAGGCTGAGGGACCCCACCGGTCACGATCGGGGCTGGGGAGGGATGCAGGAGGTTGGCCAGCTGGGGAGGGATCACGGGAAGGCTCCAGAGCATGTCTGGCCTGTCTCGCTCATTCCTGATCAGCCTGACCTCAGCAGCAAGCTAACCTACTGGTTGGAGCATCTGACCTCTGGTAGTCAGTGCATGTCATAGCGAGCAGTTGAGCAGCCTTAGCATATCATTAGCATATTATGCTTTGATTGGTTGAACGGACAACTGGACGACTGGACACTTAGCATATTAGGCTTTTATTATATAGGATAAATGCATACAGTTTATTTTATTTACAAACTGATATATACATTCCTCTTATTTATTAAATCACTAGCTTTGTGTGATATATAAATATTTGTAAAGAGATTTCAGAAAGAAATTAAAATATTGTTAAAATCACAGCCTAATAAATGTTTATTGTTTAAAAAGTCCTTTAGAACTTCATTGTATGAGAAGTTCATTCCATTTTATTGCTGAATATTATTCCATTGTACCTTCATGGATTTATTTATCCATTCATCTGTTGATGAAAACTTGAGTTATTTGCACCCTTTGGCTATTATGAACCATGCCACAAGGAACATTCACATACAAGTATCTGAGTCGCTGACTTCCATTCTTTTCAAATGCAGAATTACCATTTGGCTTGCTCATGGTAATTCTGCATTTGCTTTTTGAGTAACTGCCAAACTGTTTTCAACAGCAGTTGCATTATACATTCCCACCAGTAACATATGAGTGTTCCAGTTTTTCCACATCCTTGCCAATATTCATTATTTTCATTTAAAAAATATTATTATGGTCATCCTAGTAGGTATAAAGTGGTATTGCATTGTAGGTTAGGTTTGCATTTCCCTGATGCCTAATGATGTTGAGCATCTTTTCATGTACTTATTAGCCATTTGTACCTCTTGAAGAAATGTCTATTCAAGCCCTTGCCTAAATTTTAATTTTATTGTTTATCTTTTGTTGTTGAGCTGTAGGTGTTCTTTATACATTCTGGATATAAATTTTTATCACAGACATAATTTACAAATATTTTGTAGATTGTCTTTTCACTTTCTTAACAATGTTCTTTGATGCCCAGAAGTTTTTAATTTTGATGAGATCTAATTTATCTATTTTTCCTTTGTTACTCTTGCTTTTGGTATCATATCTAAAACTCCATTGCTGAAGCAAAGGTAATCATGTTTGCTACTAAGAGTTTTATGGCTTTAACTCATATTTGGGTTGTTTACCCAATTTAAGTTAATTTTTGTGTATGGTAAAAGGTAGAGATTTAACTTCACTCATTTGCATGTGGAAATACAGTTGTCCCAGCACCTCTGTCAAAGAGAATATTCTTTCCCCATTGAATGGATTTGGTACCCATGTCAAAAATCAATCAGCCATAAAAATATGAGTTTACTTCTAGAATCTCAATTCCATTCTATTGGTCCATAGTCTTACTCTATGCCCTTCATGACTCTTTGAATTGCTGAATTAACAACCCCTGAAGGCTACACATGGAGTGAAGGTGTTAGTTTTCTATTGCTGCTAATTACTACAAACTTGGTTGCTTAAACAAAAACAGATCTTTATCTTACAGTTCTGAGGACAGAGGTCCAAAATGGGTTTCACTGAGGTAAGACCAAGGTGTCAGCAGGACTGAAATTTCTTTCTGACAACTCTAGAGAACAATCCATTTTCTTACCTTTTCCAGGTTCTAGAGGCCACCCACATTCCTTGGTTTATGACCTTCTTCTATCTTCAGAGCCAGCAATGGTAGGTTCAGTCTTGCATTGAATCACTGAGACTTTTGCTCCATCACTCTTTTGCCTCCCTCTTCCACTTTTAAAGACTCTTGTGATTATATTTGACCCACCCAGATAACCCAGTATAATCTCATTATAGGTCAGTTAGCAACTTTAATTTCCCTTTGCCATGTAATATAGCATATTCACGGATTTAAGGAATTAGGGCATGGACACCATGGGGAGCGATTACACTGCCTTCCACAGCCACTCCAGTTCTGGACTTATAGTCATTTGATACAATAAATTTCCTTCTGCTTAAAGCCAATGTAATTTGAGGCTGGGCTTAATTTATTCACCATGGTCTACCTATCACTACTTAGCACAATGCCTGGAAAAAAGTGTAAGATTGATAAATATGATTGAAAGATGCATTTTTTTATGTCCTTAGTGCCACATAGTTTAGGCCAGTGATTTTCAAACTAGACCCACCGAATCCTAAAGTTGCATTTCTGTGCCTTGGGGACCACTTGAGGTAAGGAGGGGAAATTGCTGACCAGAAGGCTGAGTTGGACCTTCCTAAGAAGGGATGCTGCTGTAGGAAGTTTAAATAACACTGAGATTAGGTCATTGACAATATAGCACAATTTCAAAATGTTTGCTTCAAGAAGGTGTTGATTTTATAAGATAAACTGAACCAGCTGTCTAGGTGAGCTACCCCTGTCATGGGAAGGACATGCTTCACCTGGTGCACAGCTGAAATTGGGTTGAGTAGAACTGGAACATGAGACAGTCTCTTTACAACTCAGCATTCTAAATATAGTTTCCTGTTCAATCCTCAAATATTTTCTTCCAATTAAGCAATTCTTTTGGCCCAGTAAGTTTCTCAAAGCTTTTTGGAATTCAGTTGGAATTGAAGAACTGCTTTTTCCAAGCTTACTGAGAGAAGAAAAACAACAGTCAGCATTATTAAGTGCTGGCTTACTGTGTGCCAGGCACTGTGCAAAGCAATTTACACACATGATTCCTCATGTGTACCACAATCCTACAAGGTACACAGGATCTCCATCTTACTGATAAGAACACTGTAACTAATAAGTATTAAATAATCTGACCAAGAACACAAAATTTGGTAAGAGATCTTGTAATATTTTCACCATATGCTAACCTTAAAGACACATATAATAATAAGGGATCATTTGTCTTGCTGTCCTAAAATTACCCTTTCACTTACATAATGTGCAGTGTCATTCACAGAGATTTCAGATTTATGTTTAAGTGAAAAGTAAGGTATATGGACTAGAAAATCTGGATAAAGACCACACCTTCACTAAGATATAAAATTTCTGGTTGACTTTGGGATAACCAATAAGTTATCTGTTGAAATCTCTACAAAAAAGTCTAATATGCTTCCCAAGTAAATCAAATAAGCAGTTGACTAGAGGCAGTGTAACAGAGATTAACAGCCAACTCTGAGGACAGCCAAAACCTGGGTTTCGTTTTAAACCCACCTGTGTGACCCTTGGCAAACTCATAACTCTGCTTGCTAAGTTATGTGTTCTCATATGTTAAACGGGTGATAACAGAGACATTGAGGGGCTTAGGGGGGATAATGACAATTGACAGTGCTTGAAATAACCCAATACAGTAAACACTCAAAAATATTGGCTATCAGTATAATTGAGGGATTTATAAAGCTTTGAGAAATGAATTTTAAATATTAGTTTTCATCATACAGTTGCAGTAATAATTAGTAGCAGTGATAATGAATCAGTAAAATAACCATAACTCTTACTTCTTTCTTGATCATCAATTGTTCCCTCTAAAACAATGATCCCATAGCTTCAAATCTGCTATGGGATCATAATATGCTTCATCTTAAAAAAAGCAACTCTCCTGTGTATTCCATTTCCCTCTAGTTATCCTCCAATTTTTATGTTCCCCATTAAAACAAAAATCTTCAAAATCCTGTTTATACTCACAGTCTGTATTTCTCCTCTCATTCTCTCTTAAAACCACAAGAATGAGGTTTTCTTCCCAACACCTCTTTGAAAATTGCTTTTGTCAAGGTCACCAGTGGCCTCCTCATTACCAAATCCAATCCTCATCACACTAGTCCTTTAAGAAGCATTTGACACAGTTGATCACCTTTCCCTTTCGACTCGTTTTCTTCACTTGGCAACCATACAACACTCTCTCAGTCTTCTTTCTACTCTTTCTCCTCTCAGTTCTTTCCAATCTTCTTGACTGGTTCCTCTTCATCTTGCAGAACTTTTACTGGAATGCCTGGGCCTCAAGCATCTTTCTGTTCTTTAGCTAACCCCACTTTCTAGTGATCTTATCAAGTTCCATGCTTTAATGCCATATGTAGACTAACAGTTCCTACATATTTATTTCTAACTCTAACTTCTTTTTTGAATTCCCGATTTGTATATCCAACTGCCCACCAGATTTCCTCATTTGCATACCTAGTAGGTATCTCATATATCACATTTCCCAACTTATAATCCTGTTTTCCTATTTCTACTCCCTACCTCCACCCTTCCTTAACTATAATGGCAATTCCAATTTTTTCAGTTGCTCAAGTCAAAAGCTTCTTTGGCACCCTGCCCCACCAATCCCAGTCTCATCCAATCCATAAGCAAATCCTATTGGTTCTACCTTCAACCTGCCTTCAGTCTAATAATTTGCCCTACAATCAAATAAGCAGCCAGAGTATTCTTTATTTTATTTATTTAAAAAATATTTTTATTGATTTCAGAGAGGAATGGGAGAAGTAGAGAGAGATAGAAACATCAATGATGAGAGAAAATCATTGATTGGCTGTCTCCTGTACGCCCCACACTGGGTATCGAGCCCACAACCTGGGCATGTGCCCTGACTGGGAATTGAACCGTGACCTCCTGGTTCATAGGTTGACACTCAACCACTGAGCCAGGCCAGCTGAACAGAGTATTTCTTATTTTAAAATTTATACCAGGTAGTGTCATTCATCTGCTTTAAAAAAATCTAAAAAATCTTATAATAGCTTCCCATTTCATCTATCTATATATATAAAAGCCTAATATGCAAAGTGTCCCCTCGGGAGTTCAACCTACTGGGAGTTTGATCGCTTGCTATGACATGCGATGACCACCATGGGGCAGCGTGGAATGAAGGGAGGCCTCAGCCAGCAGCTGCTAGGGAGCCTATTTGTGCACAAATTTCATGCACTGGGCCTCTAGTTTAGAATAAAATACTAAGTTTTTACTATGGTCTTCAAGGCCCTTCATGATGTTGCTCCTATTTCTCTGATTTCATCTCCTAATATTCTTCCCCTAGCTCACTCCATTCTAGCCAGACAGAATGCCTTAGTTAGTGTTCCTTGAATACTACAAGGTTTTTCACTTACTTATCTTTTGAAACATTGTTCCCACTTACTTCTATGCACCTTGCCCCTCACTTTATTCAAGAATCTGCTCAAATGTTGCACTATCAGAGAAACCTTAAAATAGTCTTCCCATATTCATCACTCTCTATTCTTCAACTTGCCTCATTTTTCTTCATAGTAGTCATCACTACATGCAATATTAAAATGTTTAATATCTGTCTTCCTCACTTTAAGTCTCATAAGTCCATGGAATTTGTCTTTACTATTAATTTCTATAGCCTAAAAGCATGATACATGCTTTTAGGCTATAGAACAGTACATGACACATGATAGAAGCTTTCACAAAAAAATATATGTTGAATTGGAATAATTTGGTAAGCCCCTACTATGTAACCATTATCTTAGTCAATCCTTACAACTATGTGGAGCTAAACACTTGGGCATTGGTATCAGAATGTCATGATTCTGACCTACTCTTCTACTAGTTGTACCAAGTTGGATAAGTTACTTAGCCTCTCTACACCTCACTTTCCTCATCTGTATAAGAGGAAATAATATCTATTTCATAGCATTGTTGTAAAGATTAAAAGGAATAATGTGTGAAGATTTTTGCACAATGCCTAAAAGTTGCTTAACACTAATACAGATAAGAAAACTAACAATCAGAAAAGTTAAAAACCCCAAGTCAAACAAATAAATTATAAAAATAGAGAGTAGGCTAGGAATGGAATCAAAGCTCTAATGCTGGATGATTTGCTTATTTGTGTTTGACTGGTTGTTTTTGAAACTAAATCTAGACAAGCAGCTTTCCCCCCTCCATCTGTTCCTATATCTGAAAAGCCAACTGAAGCATTTGTTTTCAAGTTTTATGAGATCCTGTTCAGGTTTCCTGTTTTCTGGAATGAGTACTATCATTTTTCTAGTTTCATTTATTCATACAACAAACATATGACATGGAATTTATAATCTACTTGGAAACATAAGCCATGCGTGTTGATGACAAGAAAATTAGGAGAACTGAGAGAGTGCTAAGAAAATTCAGGGGTGAGAGTCATTTATTTCTTTGTCAGTGAGAACACCCTCTTATTCCTTCCCTCACTCCCAATCCATGTGGCAGTTTCTTTGTAAAGCCGGTGCTGTGGAAACACAAATACATTAGAATAATTAACAAACATATATACTTTCCTCCTAAGTGTTAAGAATTCTTGTTTAAGTTCCTACCGTCAATTTCTCAAAACAAAAATGCATGGATCATCTTTGAGGGAGTCAACCACAACACTTACTATTCATCTCATCTGGTTTGCACACTCTTAAGTGGTGCCTCTGGGTACATTATGAAAGGAACTTTAATTAAGAGCAAACATGCTTGCGTTTTACTTATCTCATGTTCAATAATCAGACTAAAGAGTTCATGAAGGGGGGTGGGGGGAGGCAGATACTATTTTTTCCCAAAGCTTTTTGTCTACTTCAGCAGTTATAAAAAAAAAAAAGCCACATACATTGTGTAGGATTATTTACAACCTCTGGAGAGAATGAACATGCACATGCATTAGTGTGCATGGATACTGTCATGTGTTAAAAGAAACACGCTTGCGGTGGGGTTGTAACTATAGAATTCTGAGGTTGAATTTCAGGGTTTATTGGGGTAAGGGAGTGATTCATAGGGATGTTGATATTTTAGCATTTCCTATTCAACATGGGAATTGAGATTATCCTAGGAGAAATGAAGGGGAAAGCTATATGTCTTAACTTTTCTTCTTAACAAGAGTGAATTTGCAGTGATGTCAAGAATTGGACAGTCCATTTGACAAATTCCTGTTTTATATATGTACTTTTTTTGTCACCTTATTCCTTTCAAGAAAGGTGTTGCCAAGAGTCATTCCTGTCCGGCGTCCAGTGCCAGCTGCTCAGTGTGAGAGGGCTGGCTGCGAGGCACAGCTGCTCCGTGGGTGTTGGAAGCATTCCTGAGTGGAAGCCTCTGTGCCTCACACTGAATAAAACTGTCTGATATTTACCACCACTTAATCTACAGGCCCCTCCTCCTTCTCTTTATGGTAACTGCACTGGGTTATTTTTACTACATCTGGACTACAAATATTTAAAAAAAATGCAACAGTTAACAGTAGGGCTGGGACAATAAGACAGAACCCTTGCCATGACTGCTTTCCCTCAAAAGCCTGGAACTTTTGATTCTTATGATTCTATCTCTCAAAGTGAAACCCCTAGGCAAACCTCTCTAAGCCCCAGAATTAAAAAATTAGGAATTATAATGTCTACTATCAAGAAAAGTTGCCAAGATTTAAAGCTATAACTTTTATATAGCATGTAGCACATGCAGCACAAGGGACATAAACAATAAATGCTAATTGGAATGGAAATCAAGGGCAGAGGTTTGTAAGCTAACCTGATTTCTCTCCTGCTCTATCACGTATAAACTGTGTGAACTTGGCCAATTTAATTTCTACTTGATTGGAATGATTACCTATCTCTTATATGTGTGATCAGTGATAATACAGCTAAAGTGCTTACCATGGTGCCTGACACATTGTAAATGCTCTATACATTAGCTATTATTATTAATTCATTACTTCTTGAATGCTTGTATAAATAAAACATTCTAGCATACTTTCAGGAAAATCTTCTGTGGATAAGTTCATTTCGTTTCCTAGAAGAATGAAGGTTGACATGAAACTCTATAAGTAGGAAGGATCTCTGAATTAGATCATTTTAAGATCTCTTAGTCTGGACACATACATCCCAGCAAGTATGTATAGAAGACATACCTGATCCAAGTCCTATTGAGAAGCCCATATGTTCTCTGAGCTTTCAGCTGTCTTCCCCTAAAACGGGCAAGACAGCCAATGGAAAGGAAGCTCTTATTTGGATCTCTTTGGGCTCTTGCCCTCAGCTGGTCCAAGCTCCTGAACCAGTTCCTTTGGCTCCTTGCTCAGCATATCTCTGTACCCAACTTTCATGAACTCATGCCTCCTTCTGCTGTAGCTACGTTTTTGGTCTTTAGTTCTCCTAGAATCCAGAGTCATTTTACCTTATGGACATGCTTGTTTTCCTATCTCCAGTTAACTCTTAATAAAAAGATACAGACACACAAAAACTATCATTCAACGCAAGTACACAAAGATACACCCACCAAAGAGACCCAATGCATGCAGTCAAAGCAATTGGAGAGAATTCACTGGAGATGCAGATAAAATTACAAACCTTCCTGCACCAAAGGGGTTTTATGGTTGTTCCTGTGTTCAGTGAAGGATATGATATAATGAAAAAAAATCTACCTCATGAAGAGATTGCTGCATGAAAATCAATTCAAACATATTGTCCTGGGTTAGAGCACCAGCCCACAGACCAAAGGATTTCAAGTTCAATCCCTGGCCCCGGAAAAGGCACAAGTGGGAGGCAACCAATGGATGTGTCTCTCTCATGTCAATCTCTCTCTCTCTCTCTCTCTCTCTCTCTCTCTCTCTCTTTTTCCCCACCCCATCCTCCCTCACTTCCACACCCTCTAAAAAAAAAAAAGTCCATGGAAAAAATACCCTCAGGTGAGAACTAAAAATAATAATGATAATTTAAAAATATGTAAGTTTTAAGTTTTTTGAAAGGGATTTAATTCATTCATTCACTTTTTCAACAAATGTGTGTAAAAATAAGAATAATGGCTAACATTTATAGGAAGTTGATGATCACAAGATCTCCACCTTACTAAGTAAACTGGAGTTAAATAATTTCTCCAAAGCTGCATGGTTAGTAAATGAAGAAACTAGATACTTACCATGTGCAAGGCACTTTCCTGGAGGCTGAGGTTACAAAAGTAATAATATGTAGTCCCTGCCTTCACAAAGTTTATATTCAAGTGAAAAAGACCAAAAAAAAGTAAACAGATAAAATTATTTCAAAAAAGCACTAGAAAATGAGAAAACTACTTTTAGTAAGGTATTTGTTATGGGCCAAATTATGTCCCCTCAAAAAGTCATATGCTGGAATTCTAGTCACTAGTACTTCCAAAAACTAAGGCACCAGAGATGCTAAGTGACTAGTCCAAGGTCACACAGTAACACAAGAGTCAGAACTTACACCCAGTTCGTCTGGTACCAAAGCCAATATTCTTTCCATTATACTAGCATTTCTACCTAACCAACTTTTAAAAGGCTTTAGGAATCATAAGGCTATATCTATGCATGAGTAATTATAATCAGGGTAGAGAGTTCTTCATCTCTTCATATGTTTCACATGCCTACCCCCACAGCTCCCTCTTCTTGTCCTCAATAACGATGGTGTTATATCATGGGTTTTTTAATGTTTTCTTGAATAAAATATTTTAATTACTTTAATCCCCCTTCACTTTAATTGGGTAGACCCATGAATTCCTTTCAAAATGGTTTGGAACTTAACTGCAGCCTTTGCAAAATGGAACTTCAATAACTACCTCCAGTGCTTGCCAGCAGGGCAGGGGGATGTGGGGCGGGCAAAGGAGAGTTCCATGTAACACATGCATTCTAAGTACAAAATTACAATAATTAGAGATGGCAAAGACTGTGCAGTCTATCTCCAGGAAGGTCAATGAAAGATTATAAGAATGTTTAGTCTAGGCCTGGTCCCATTCTCCCAAGGCCACATAAAGTGAACCAACCATAGATGCCTTTTCTAGCAGACTATTACATGACCTAATTAAATGTAGTTTTAGCATATTTGTACCATGTCATGACCCATAACTCAATCATATTTCACAATCACTTCTTCCCACTGAAGCATTGGAGAATCTGAAAATGTGAACAAAGCACACTGATTATCTATTAGAAGTCATTCAATAAATACTATTTTCCTTTTTTTATTGTTTAAAGTATTACATATGTCTTCAATAAATATTCCTGAGCATCTACTAAGGAGAAGTCCCTCTGTTAGCACTGTGAAGATTATAAAAATAGTTAAGAATAAGGCTAGCCCTCAAAATGAATTGGTAAAACTCTAACAGAACGATGTCATCTTTACCTACGACTGTAATTTGAGGCAGAATTTATAAATTGTGGAGGAAAGGTTCAGATAATAAAGGGCCAACTTTCAGATAAAGAGGAAAAATGAGCAAAGAAAAGAAAAACTGAAGCATTTTAAGGCGATAATTTTATAACAGTTTGCATATCAGGCTGAGAAGCACTGACTCTATTTTGTAAACAATACAGAGCTAGCAGAGATGTTTAAATACAGGAAAGTCTAACAGTGAATACCTGTTAGACTAGATACCAAATTTGACCTATTATGTATTAGTTTATGCTTTGATCACCACAATCCAAACATTTACTACATACTAACATGAGGAAACTGAGGCTTTAGAAAGTGTAAATAAAGAATCAGCAATGGAAAGCCAAGAGACATGAAAATATGCTCAAAGTCAGTAATCATCTGAGAGATGCAAATGAAAACAATGAGGTACCACTGCACACCTGTCAGAATGGCTATCATCAACAAATCAACAAACGACAAGTGCTGGAGAGGATGCGGAGAAAAAGGAACCCTCATGCCTGCTGGTGGGAATGCAGACTGGTGCAGCCACTGTAAAGAATAGTATGGAGTTTCCTCAAAAAATTAAAAATGGAACTGCCATTTTACCCAGTAATCCCACTTCTAGGAATATATCCCAAGATAACAGAAACACCAATCAGAAAGGATATATGCACCCCTATGTTCATAGCAGCACAATTTACAATAGCTAAGATTTGGAAACAGCCTAAATGCCCATCAGCAGATGAATGGTTTAGAAAACTGTGGTACATCTACACAATGGAATACTATGCTGCTGTAAAAAAGAAGGAATTCTTACCATTTGCAATAGCATGGATGGAACTGGAAAGCATTATGCTAAGCGAAATAAGCCAGTCAGTGAAAGAAAAATAACTCATGATCTCACTCATTTATGGATAATAAAGAACATTATAAACTGATGAACAAAAATAGACACAGAGGCAGAGAAGCATCAAACAGACTGTCAAACTACAGCAGGAATGCTGGGAGGGTTGAGAGGGGGAGGTAAGAGATCAATTAAAGGACTTGTATGCATGCATATAAGCATAACCAATGGATGCAAGACACTGGCGGGGGGGGGGGGCAGTTAGGGCATGTGCTGGGGGGTAGGGGAGGCCAGGGAAAGGTCAATGGGGAAAAAAAGGAGACATATGTACTATTTGTAATACTTTAAAGAATAAAATAAAATTAAAAAAAAAAAGAATCAGCAATGGAGACTGGTACAGCCACTGTGGAAAACAGTATGGCGTTACTCAAAAAATTAAAAATGGAACTGCCATTTGACCCAGTAATCCCACTTCTAGGAATATATCCCAAGAAAACAGAAACACCAATCAGAAAGGATATATGCACCACTATGTTCATAGCAGCACAATTTACAATAGCTAAGATTTGGAAACATCCTAAATGCCCATCAGCAGATGAGTGGATTAGAAAACTGTGGTACACCTACACAGTAGAATACTACACTGGTATAAAAAAGAAGGAATTCTTAACCATTTGCAGCAGCATGGATGGACCTGGATAGCATTATGCTAAGCGAAATAAGCCAGTCAGAGAAAGATAAATATCACATGATCTCACTCATTTGTGGAATATAAAGAACATCATAAACTAATGAACAAAAATAGGTACAGAGACAAAGAAGCATCAATGGGGGTAAAAGAAGACATATGTACTACTATTTGTAATACTTTAAACAATAATTAAAAAAAAAGAATCAGCAATTGGAATGACATGAACAGAATTACACTCCAGGAGATAAGTCTAGCAACCATCTAGGAAGAACTCTCATTTATTATCAGAAATATGTAAGTGGGGAAAAGATCAGGATAATAACATGCTGAGTTTGGAATGAGTAAAAGACAGCTAAGTGGAGATTTCCAAATAGCAATTTTAAAGGTAAAGATGGATTCTAATTGAGAGGTCAGAGTTAGATCAGACTTGAAAGTCATACCCGTAGAGATGATAAAGCCATGGAAAACACAGGAATGTAAAAGAGCAACTTACAAAAAGACAGTGGAAGACACAACTTTGGGAAACACTACCATTGAGGAGGAGAGAAGAATAGAGCATGCTAGTGAAGCACAGAAAAATGGGAAAGTGAGAGAAATATTAAGGTAGAAAATGGCAAAGTTCAAATTCTCGCTATATAATAATCACAATTCTATCTATAAAGTTGGAGATGAAGAGAATGGATGAAGATGAGGAATAAGGACTCAAAATAAGTGCAAAAGATTTGGAAGAGGTGTTGTGAAGAATGTAACAGAAAGTCAATCTAATAGGAATGAAAGTAATGTCCAAAGCAGCAATGAGGTCCAACTACCATCAAAACAAGGATTTGCAGGGGAGTCGGGGAGAGGGACATTGTTACCTTTAATGGGAGCAGTGATAGCCTATGAACATAACAAAACAGGTAGGAAAGTAAGAAGCTCAGGGGAAAGGAGAATGGAGGATTGTGGAACCCATCTTGGAGCCCAGACTGAGAAGAGAATCAAGTGAATTCTGAATTTCCCCATTGTCTCTGACAGTCCCAATTGCTGAAGTGATATTTTTAAATGCACAATCAACAGGACTCAAAAGTTTCAAAAATTCAAAGTAAGTATCCAAACCAATTTTGTTTCCCTAAGGAACACAGGTACATCAGCCATACCAAAAGAAATAAAATATGTACATTGTTCAACAATGTTCAATTTAGCCAAACTTCCCCCTGTGATTACTGAGCTATGAACCAAATTCTGACTTTATATAAATACTAGTGGCCCAGTGCATGAAATTCATGCATGGAGGGGGGTTCCCTCAGCCCAGCCTGCACCCTCTCCAATCGGGGAACCCTTGGGGGATGTCTGACTGCTGGTTTAGGCCTGATCCCAACCAGCAGTCAGACATCCCTCTCACAATCTAGGACCACTGGCTCCTAACCACTCACCTGCCTGCCTGTCTGATCGCCCCTAACTGCCTCTGTCTGCCTGCCTGATCGCCCCTAACCACTCTGCCTGCCTGCCTGATCACCCCTAACTGCCTCTGCCTGCCTGCCTGATCACCCTAACTGACCCCCCTGCCAGCCTGGTTGCCCCCAACTGCCCTCCCCTGCCGGCCTTGTTGCCCCCAACTTCCCTCCCCTGCTGGCCTGATCTCACCCCTAACAGCTCTCCCCTGCCGACCTGATCACCCCTAACTGCCTCTGCCTGCCTGATCGCCCCTAACGGCCCTCCCCTGCCAGCCTGATCTTGCCCCCAACTACCCTCCCCTGCCAGCCTGATCACCCCTAACTGCCTCTGCCTGCCTGATCGCCCCTAACGGCCCTCCCCTGCCAGCCTGATCTTGCCCCCAACTGCCCTCCCCTGCCAGCCTGATCACCCCTAACTGCCTCTGCCTGTCTGATCACCCCTAATTGCTCTCCCCTGCCAGCCAGATCTTGCCCCCACCTGCCCTCCCCTGCAGGCCTGATCTTGCCCCCAACTGTCCTCCCATGCCAGCCAGTTTGGTTCTGATTGGTCGGTTTCTATGCCAGTCATCGTCAAAAGCTCCACCTCCTAGGCAGCCATTGGCTCCTCACAGTTCACCCAGATTTGGTTCTGATTGGTCCGTTTCTATGCCAGTCAGCATCTCCAGGCCTATCTCTGGGCCTATCAGAGAGGCGGGGCTGATCAGCAGCCCCCTTGAAGGCCCAGAGAGAAACAGAGGCACGGCTGCTGGCTAAGCCCAGAGAGAAAGAGAGAGGCAACAGCTGATGAACAGCTGCCATGGAGGCTGCGGTTCAGACCCTGCCTCTCTCCGGGCCTGATCCACAGCCCCCTTGGCAGTTAGTGCTGGGTTGCCGCTACCACATCGGCGACAGTCAGTGTTGGGTTGCCACGAAAACCCAGGACTGTCTGCAGGACTGACTTCCAGTGTTCGGTCGAGCCTTTGGTCAGTCGTATGGACCCTGGTTTTTTATATATTAGGATGACTGGCCTTTTGACTATTTTTTTATGGGAAGGTAACTTGATCAGATATAAAAAAACCAAGTTTTGGAGAGAAACCAAGATGGCGGCATAGGTAAACACCTGAACTGCAGCCTCGCACAACCATTTCAAAACTACAACTAAAAGACAAAACGGACATCATCCAGAACCACAGGAAGGCTGGCTGAGTGGAAATTCTACAACTAGAAGGAAAGAGAAAAGCACACTGAGACTCACAGGAGCTGCAGAAGGCAGAGGTATGGAGGCGTGCGCACGGAGAGGACTGGCAACTGAGTACTCGGCTGGCTTAAGCAATCAGGAGGGAGACAAAAGCTCCCAACTGCTCTGAACTCCAGATCCGGGCCAGACTCTGGGGACCCAGACTCATACAGGGAGAAACTGGACTGTCTGGCAGTGGGCGAAACTCGAGGGTGGCTTTCTCTCAGAGGTGCTTGCAGCGATTACTACGGGACACTGAGACCCAGAGGCCTCTTAGGGCAGGGCTGGCGGGAAGCCATTGCTGTTTGCTCTGCCCTGAGATCCCGCCCCATGAAACCACTGCTGCTTGCCCTGCCCTGAGACTCCACCCTATCCAAGCTGAGCGCAGAGGCTTTTTCATATGGATTGCCTAGTCCAGTGGTCGCAAACTGCGGCTTGTGAGCCACATGCGGCTCGTGAGCTGCGGTTTGCCATTCTGTTGACTAAAGAGTTTGCCGACCACTGGTATAGGGGCTTAGTCACAAGGAACAACAACAGCCTGTAATTGTTGGAATCATGGTCAGCAAACTCATTAGTCAACAGAGCGGCAAACTGTGGCTTGTGAGCCGCAGTTTGCTGACCACTGGCCTAGTCCTTTGAATTCTAAACTTACCTAACAAACTGCAGCTGAGTCAGTGAGACCCAGAACATCCAAAAGAAGGCACAAGGCCCCACAGCAGCTTGCATTGCCTCATCTGGGCACCTCCAAAACCCAAACAAAGAAGAGAAATCTGCAGATCTCTCCATAGCTCCTGCTGGGTGGCCTCAGGCAAAAGCTAAATTAGCATCTCCTTGGAGATCCAAGAGCCAGTGTACCCAGGGGTCAGAGTGGGACCATCCAGATTACAACTCCTCAGATCCATAAGGGACACACTCAGGGGGCATACTCAGTGAGCACCAAAGCCCCACTGAAGCAAGTCTTGTCTCATAAGGGTGTCTCCAGCACAGAAGTTCTCCCATCATAGACATAGCTGATCCTCACAGCCAATTGGCCTGGAGGTCAATTCCTCCCAGTGATACCAACAACAATCAAGGCTTAACTACAACAAGACTGTGCACACAGCCCACAAAGGGGTGCACCAAGAGTGTCCACCTCAGGTAACTGGGGATGCTGAGCCACTGGGCCCTATAGGACACCTAGCACACAAAGCCACTCTATCAACTCAGGGAAGCAGCCAAAATGTGGAGACAAAGAAACAGGTCACAAATGAAAGAAATGGAGGAAAGCAAACGACTGGATATAGAGTTCAAAACCAGGGTTATAAGGTTTTTCAAGAATTTTCTAGAAAAGGCCGATAAATTTAGTGAGACCCTCAATGATATGAAAAAGGACCAACTAGAAATTAAGCATACACTGACTGAAATAAAAAATATTATACAGAGATCTAACAGCAGACTAGAGGATTGCAAGAATCAAGTCAAAGATTTGAAATACAAAGAAGCAAAAAACACCCAACTGGAAAAGCAAAAAGAAAAAAGAACCCTTCTGCATCCACTGATAGACCTTGAACAACCTGTTGTTCTTTTGGTTTGCACTGGGATGCGAAAGAAAAATATCCCTGCGCTTTCTGTCTGTCTTTGTGGCGGCCCAGATTGAATAAGGGACTACATTTGCAAAAAAAAAAAAAAAAAGAAAGAAAAAAGAATCCAAAAATATGAAGATAGTGTAAGGAGCCTCTGGGACAAGTTCAAGCGTACCAACATCTGAATTATGGGGGTTCCAGAAGAAGAGAGAGTGCAAGATATTGAAAACCTATTTGAAGAAATAATGACAGAAACTTCCCCCACCTGGTGAAAGAAATAGACTTACAAGTCCAGGAAGCGCAGAGAACCCCAAACAAAAGGAAACCTAAGAGGACCACACCAAGACACATCATAATTAAAATGCCAAGAGCAAAAGACAAAGAGACAATATTAAAAGCAGCAAGAGAAAAGCAGGTAGTTACCTACAAGGGAGCACCCATTCAACTGTCAGCTGATTTCTCAACATAAACTATGCAGGCCAGACAGGAGTGGCAAGAAATATTCAAAGTGATGAATAGCAAGAACCTACAACCAAGATTACTCTACCCAGCAAAGCTATCATTCAGAATTGAAGGGCAGATAAAGAGCTTCACAGATAAGAAAAAGCTAAAGGAGTTCATCACCACCAAACCAGTATTATATGAAATGCTGAAAGGCATTCTTTAAGAAGAGGAAGAAGAAGAAAAAGGTAAAGATAAAAATTATGAACAACAAATACATATCTATCAACAAGTGAATCTAAAAATCAAGTGAATAAAAAATCTGATGAACAGAATAAACTGGTGAATATAATAGAAGCAGGGGCATAGAAAGGAGTGGACTGACAATTCTCAGCGGGAAAGGGGTGTGGGGGTGCTGGAAAAGACTGGACAAAATTTGTACACCTATGGATGAGGATAGTGTGGGGGGAGGGTAAGGGCAGAGGGAGGGGTGGGAATGGGGTGGAGGGGAGCTATGGGGGGAAAAAGAGGAGCAATTGTAATAATCTGAACAATGAAGATTTATTAAAAATAAAACACAAAATATCAGAGTACAAAAAAAAGAAAAAAAAAGAAACCAAGTTTTGAATCAGGAAAATCCACAAGTAGAATATTTGCTTTATCATTTATTAGTGGTGTGGCATGAGGAAGCTATGCTTCCATTCTGAGTTCATCTTCTTAGATACAGGATTATTATGTTTGTTCATAGCATATGTAAACCAACAAATATTTATTTTAACAGTCTTTATTATGTGCCTTTAATATGGCATGGTTTATGTGAAAAAACTGAGATTGAAAAATCTTACCTAATAAAAGAGAAACATGCAAATTAACCATCACTCCGCTATGCCCACAGCCAATCAGAGTGAGTATGCAAATTAAGCCAACAAAGATGGAGGTTAATTTGCATATGCAGGCATGGAGCTGCGGAGTGAAGCCTGCTATGAGGGGGAAGGGGGCGGTGGAGGGAGCTACTGTAGTGGTACTTCAGACAGAAGCGAGGACTTGCGGCTCCAGGTGGCCCGGGAGCGAGGAGGTGCCGGCTCCCAGGCGGCCACGGAGCGGGGACTTGCCAGCTGCCAGGCGAGAGGGAGTGGGGACTTGCCGGCTCTGGGCATCTGGGAGTGAAGCCAGGGGAAGGAAGGCCTTTTCTTGCACGAATATCATGCAATGGGCCTCTAGTAAATAATACACTAAAATACAGTCCTATACTTAAAGAACTAACAGTCTATAAGAGATAACAGGCATTTAAGTACATACATATAATTGTTATATAATAAATATAACAATAGAAATAAGCAGAAGATGCAGATGGAAAATAGAGGTGGGAATGAATATCTATTTTTAAAGGTGTGCAGAGTAGGGCTTTAGGGAAAACTTTCTGGAGAGACAGCTCCCATTTCCAAATGCTCAATAGATGTTCCCACCTCCTTACATACACATCTGTAGATAAGACCCTGAAAACCTCAAGACTGCTACTTTCAAAAGATTATTTCAGAAAAAACAAAGAGTTGCATAAAACCATAATATCCATGTACTTCTTTCCTCTTTATTCTCTTCTAGAACCCTGGAATATTAAAACTGGAGAGGAACATAGAGATCCCAATCCACATCTCTAATTTTACAGGTGAGAACGTCAAAGGCCAGAAAGCACAGAATGATAATCATCTTTGGAGCAGTGATAGCACTGCTCTTCTCTCCAAAGGGTTAGCCAGGCCTTTCTTTCACTATAATCTTGCTGTCGTCTATATCTCATCTACTTCGAACCCCTTCTTTCCTCTGTCACTTAACCCTCCATTTCCTGAGAAATCACATTACATAATTCTGAGAGGAAATGGTACATTGTCTATCTTTGTTAATGCTGATGATAACTACTCTCTTCAGGTTATTTTCCTTTTTTTTTTTTAATAGATCCTCAACAGGTTCTGGGCAGTATAGCAAATAGCACAAATAGTGCTTTGACCTGTAACTGATGTGACACAATGGACAATGAAAGCATTTTCCATGTAGTGTTCCTACGTTTTTGAAGCCTGACACATGAGGAAAGAGACTACTGTTTCTGTCAAGTGTTTAATCTCTGAGATACCCACCTCACTGAAATCCAGGCTTCTTTGATTATCATACTGACTGGTGAAAACATATCCATGACACTTTTGGAGAATTACAATGAGCCCAAAATGTTTTTTATTTTGTATTTAAACTTCCATTTCTCAGAATGTAAAATACTTTTCTAAAAGTCTTACAATTGTCATTTTCTTTAAGCACTGTCTGTAATGAAAATAGGAAAAGGCTTATTTGGATTCTGCAAAAAGAACTAAGAAAACAAGGTAAGCCCTAACCGGGTTGGCTCAACGGATAGAGCGTCAGCCTGTGGACTGAAGGGTCCCAGGTTCGATCCCGGTCAAGGACATGTACCTTGGTTGCGGGCACATCTCCAGTAGGGGGTGTGCAGGAGGCAGCTGATCGATGTTTCTCTCTCATCGATGTTTCTAACTCTCTATCCCTCTCCCTTCCTCTCTGTAAAAAATCAATAAAATATATTTTTAAAAAAGAAAAAACAAGGTAAAATTCTATAATTTTAAGTTAGTTAAGGCTAAATCAAGTGTGTGCTCTTGGCTTATTTAAATGGCTGTTTTTGTATTTTAACTTGGCTGACACTGACTTTGGGTGTCTGCAAAGCCCAAATTTGCTAGATATTTGTTAACTCTACCATCCACTGAATGTTATAAATATTTAGCTAAAAACATACACATAAGCCTTCTGAATTTGCATGATACATTTATTTATAGACAGTGTAGATTCATGATTGAAAAAAAGAAAGAAAACATGCACTCAAATTGGTCAACAGCTCTCCTTCCAACTTTCTGTAAGAGAGGCCTGATAATTTAAACATCTACTCTTTACTTACCTCAAGAGTTATTTTATTATAACTATTTAAAATGCCTAAGTGCAAGAATATACAAAGTCATATATTTCCGAAAGGGATGCAAAGGATGGGAAGATATTTTTGTTTTCCTCCTGCATGTTTGCAAATGTTCTTTCACAACTACATATGTCAAACAGTATTCAAGCATTATAATTAAGTCTTCGTTGTCTATTTTATAGGAAATGATACCTGTTTACCATATCCCAGTGGTTTCCAAGCACCTACCAGTTTACCATGCAGTTATTCATACTAGTAAGAAGGAATTAGGGGAGGAAATAGCTGATATTAAAATACAAGCCACCTTATTAGGGATGACGAAAGATGACTTGGAGAAAGCAAGGAATGAAAAAATGTTCTCTATCAGTAAAAAGGAAAAAGAATGGATGTTTCCTCAAAACAAGGGGAATAACAGCTATACCCAGTACTGTCTAATTCACAGTTATCAGAACTTTTTGGTTCTTTTTTCTATTCCCATCCCTCCTCTGGAAAATGATCTATTCACAGTGGAGGATAAAGGTTACTAAGTAAGACTATTATAGTAGGTATATAATTTAGTCATTATATCCTACATCTATATAATTTCTATAACTGTTTGATATAAATAATAGAAAACACTTCAGTATGTTGGCTCTGTGTGTTTCCCCATTATACTGTTTGTAAGTTACAATCATTCATTTCTAGCCTAAACTTGTCTTTGTAGATGGTACTAAAAGCCCAAAGTTAGATTAAATTGGGTTATACTTTATGCAAGGGTCATCTAGAAGTTTAAATATACAAAAACAACCATCCCTCAGAAGCTAACTCATATAATTATACTCCTCTAACTTCCATAACTTGTTGTTGGCATGCTATTTCTTATGTTAAAATTCTTGCTAAGCATCACTTATTTAGAGACAAGAAAATCTAACAGATGTTTTGTGTTTTGCCAGTGTACTGTTCAAATTCCTATTTCTCAAAGATCTATAGCCAAAGAAGTTCAAATGAACTATAAAAAAACCTAGCAATATGAAATGTGATTTGTCACCATTACATTCCACATGGCAGGCAAGCTAACTCCATTGTGAATTTTGAAAAAAAATTGAACTAATTGAGAAATAGTTCAAGTTTTAAAAGTCTACTACAAATGCATGTGTTTATCAGTAATATTGTAAATGGAGTGTTACTCACAGAAAGTGACAAGGCAATTAGATTTTATTGAGCTGGGTTACATAATGCAAAGAGAGCTGAACCTGCAGCCAAAATAATTAAGTCTGAGTCCTCCATTGATGTGCTGTGTGACCTAACACAAGTCAGGTTAATTTCTCTGTAGTCCAATTTCTCATCTGTGTGTTTTTTTCATTATCAAATGAATCTAATTTAAAAATAATATAAGGTAGGTGGAGAATATTTGGAAACACCATATAAACACAGATAATTACTATTGCTCTTTTCCAGGCATTTCAAGAAAAAGATTCTTGGCCAGTGTTGCAGATATTGCTGTATACATATTTACTAGTATAGACAATTCAATAATTTGTTCAACTTATAGTTTGAGTTTAGAATCATATGGAGAATTGCAGAGCTTACCCCTTCCAACACAAATCTATATAGCACAAAACATGGAGGAATACGTGTACATGGAAATCTCTACATGGCCAAACTCAAGCCAGTCTAGGAAATCTCAGTGTCGATTAGCAGACTCTCTAAAAATCTGAAGTTTCTTTATTATTGCTTCAAATATCCCATTAGTTTAGATAAGCTGGTCATCATTGTTCTGGAAATTCTTACCCTTCTTGTTTTCACTCACTACTGAAAACCTTGGCTATTTTTCAGTCTATTTGAGCTGCTATAATAAAATACCACAGGCTGGGTGGCTTATAAACAACAGACATTTATTTCTCACAGTTCTGGAGGCTGGAAGTCCAAGATCAGAATGCCAGCATGATCAGGTTCTGGTGAAAGCCTTCTCCCAGGTTGCAGACTTCTCTCTGTGTCCCCACACAGTGAATGGGCTAGGGGGCTCTGTGAGATCTCTTCTGTGAGAACACTATTCCAATTCATGAGGGCTTGACCCTCACAACCTACTAATAATCACTCCCCCAAAGGCCTCATCCCCTAATGCCATCACAGTGTGCATTAGAATTTCAAAATATGAATGGGGGCATCAACATTTAGACTATAGCACCTTCCAACTGTAGTCATAACAGAAAGAAAAAACTGAAAGTCAGAAATTATAAAAATTTAGTAATTTCTCCAAATAAAATACATATCTGAAGCTATTGTCCCCCCTTCTTCCTGTTTCTAATATCATGTGCTAGCCAATTTTTAAAGAAATTAGTGTCTGGTTATATTTCATTATTCAACCTACCCAGCAAAGTAAACACTGCAGTGACTTTAGAAATACAATATGAAGAGAATTTAAGAAATTATAAATAGCCAGAATATCTTATTGGAAACAGAAAACATTTTGAATATCCCACAAGTAACTTTAGTGCTCTTCACTACAGAATAAGCCATAGTGATGGCCCATATTGTTAGGTATGTATGTAGATATGTATGTATGTAACATTAGTGGTAAATCTTCAGTGGAAGCTCTATACTCTATGATTAAAACCCCCAAATAAAGCAGGAAGCCCAGAGTAATGTCATAGCACTGTTATAATTCCGAGACAAAAAGAATGCTAGAAGTAAGCTAACTAGCTTTTAATGCAAAATTAAAAAGAGATTACAATATCTTCTAGAATATCAACAGTCTTCTGCTTCTTTTGTATGTCTCCTAACACCTAACTGGAAATATATTACAAATGTACTAAATGGTTATTGCTATGATCTGAATGTTTGTGCCCCCACTAAATGCATATGTTGGAATCTTAATGCCCAATGTGATGATGTTAAGAGATGGGGCCTTTGGGAGGTCATGTGGGTGGAGCCCTCAAAAATGGCATTAGTGCTCTTATAAGAGACCTGACAGAGCTCTCTACCCCTTCCACCATGTACTAATACAATGAGAACTATGCAGCTCACAACAGGGGCCCTCATTCAACGAGGCTATCACCCAGACTTCAGACTTCCAGTCTCCAGAACAGTAAGAGATACATTTTTTTGTTCCTAAGATCCTCAGTCTGTGATATTTGGTTATAGCAGCCCAAACAGACTAAGACAGTCTTGATGAAATAAAGGCTACCATATGCAAGATTTCAGGAACTGGGATTTACATATAATATAATTAATGTAATCTGGAATGACATATTCTAATTAATCAATGGTTTGAATAAACAGTGATGTGTATCCCAAACAGTTAATGTTATTAGTTAAATCATTAGAACATGTTAAAACTTTCCAAAATAAATTGGATTTTTATTTGCCAGACACTATTAAAACCTTTATATGTATTAACTAACTTAAACCTTTTACAACCTGTGAGGAAGCTAATATTACCCCACTTTATAGATGAGAAAACTAGTCACAGGGCTTATAACTGTTGAAACCAGGATTCAAATACAGATTGGCCTAACTCCACAGCTAATATTCCTAACTATTACACTGTAACTTCCTCCCTTTATGGACTCATGTCTCTGAATACCAATTATTATGGCATGAAATGCATAGAAGAAAAACACCTGCAATTGACATAATGCTGAGGGAGTAAGCTTTATTGTTCCAAAATCCATGTCCCCAGGGTTCAAAGGCTGGTGGAACAACCAAAGGAAAAATCTCTGGCTAAATCTGGCTAAATGAGGCAAACCCTGAAGCACCTGGCAGGGCGGGCAAGCCAGAAAATGTTGATCCAATAACCTGCCTGTCTATAGCAGCTAATCTTCCAGCAAGATGAGCTGACTGCAACTCTGATGCGAGGCAGCTGTGCAAGGTTGCTTCTGCGTAGCCAGATTTCTATTATCGTCCTTTTATGGTGGAACGCTGTAAACTACCCTATGCTCTAAGGTCAACAGCAGTTTCCACAGGCCTTTCTAGTCACTGCCAGGCCAATTGACAGGGGACACATGGCTAAGAGAGCAAACTAAGCAACTTGAGCATAAGCTTAAGAGCTGGAGTGTGTTGCCTGCAAGAATGCACACCCATCAAACTTCCAAAACAGATGTGCTAGCACACAGCCAGACTACAAGGTTTGCTTTCCTCTGCTTCACTTGTTGGCCAGGCTGAAGAATATGGTTGCCAACAACAAACCAACTACCACAGCTGGACTGTCCAGCAACTTCAATCTGAAGAAATAGTTCAGAACATTTCTTTCACTCCATGGTCCTTTTCCATTAGTTATTTAAGAGCTTTTTAAACTGAACGCCAATAAATTCCTTAAAGAAAATTTTATTAATATCTTTATGAAATCTCTTTAAAATAAATGTTATTTTTTCATTCAAGTGAAAGGAAAAATAAGGTAATTAATAGGAGAAAAAATCAATTTGGAATGCCACCCTTTAAAATATTAAATGCTACATGACATCTATATGCACTCACTAATGAAGAAAATATGTTTGTATGTTTAAATAATAGTACTGGATGCATTCTATATAATAAAAGCCTTAATGGTGTCATGCCCTCACGCGACGCCCTCACATGATGCCCTTGTGCGATGTCGTCACAAGATGGCTGTGTGCACAGGGGAGGTGGGGCCTGGTGGCTGCTCTTCATGGTGAAGCCTGGGGGTCCCGTGGCTCTGTGCAGCGCAGCGGAGGCCAGTCCCAGCATCTTCGCTGCCTCGCGTGAAGGAGGCGGGTCCCGGCAAAGGAGGCGGGTCGTGGCAGGGGAGGGCAGTTCGGGGCCATCGGACTGGCAGGGGAGGGCAGTTGGGGGCAATTGGGCTGGCAGGGGAGGGCAGTTGGGGGCGATCGAGTCAGTAGGGGAGGGCAGTTCAGGGCCATTGGGGTGGTGGGGGGGCAGTTGTGGGCGATTGGGGCGTCAGGGGAGGGAAGTTGTGGGTGATCGGGCCGGCAGGGGAGCAGTAAGGCATCAATCAGGTTGGCAGGAGAGCGGTTAGGGGGCAATCAGGCTGGCAGGCAGAAGCAGTTAGGGGCAATCAGGCAGGCAGGCAGGCAAGCAGTTAGGAGCCAGTGGTCCTGGATTGTGAGAGGGATGTCCGACTGCCAGTTTAGGCCAGTGGTCCTGGATTGTGAGAGGGATGTTCGACTGGGATGTCCTGGGATGTCCCAGGATCAGGCCTAAACCGGCAGTTGGACATCTCCCAAAGGGTCCCAGATTGGAGAGGGTGCAGGCTAGGTTGAGGGACACTCCCTCCCCTGTGCATGAATTTCGTGCACGGGGCCTCCAGTATTATATAATCAGAAATACAATTTGCCTAGATATTTTTTTTTACTCTCTTGAGCTTGGCAAATAGGTTTCAATTTATGGTTTTTCCAAGCTATATATATTAACTTTATTTCCTTTAAATGGATAAAAAGGTATCAGATGTACATGAATATTTTTATACAGCTTATAGAGTGGTAAAGGTGCCTTTTAATAACCATTACATCAGAAAATCAAGTAAAAATATACTAACCTTAATTTTTAAGCAAGTTTTTTAAATAATCCCTTTAAATTCCCAGAAAACATTTCTCATTCATTCATTTAGCATATTAGCTATTATAAAAAAAAAAAAAGTATATACTGGCATTTTAATTCTCTTTATCTAAAGATCATTATAATTTTCTACCCAACAGAAATACTCTAAGACTACAGATCCTTGTTACTTCTATCTTTACATGTAAATCTCAAAAATAATTTAATTACATTAAATTGATTATATTAAAATAATTATTACATTTGAGGCTATGATTTCCCTGTGTTACTAGTCAGATTAATTAACAAAGCAGCTCCAAAGATTTCTCATAGCAATACTAAAGGAAAGATCTGCAAAGGTGAAGAAGATACATGTACATGCCAAACCATGTCTTCAGCAGGAGAGTCCTTTGAGAGTAAATGAGTCTGCTTCCACATTCCAGATTTTCTTATTTCTTCATATCTCTGTGGGGTAGAGATCAGCAGAATGCAGTCACTGCACATATCTCTGCAAGGACACTTCTTGGGTTTGCTACTTACTAGCTGGGCGACCTTGGACAAGTTGCTTTAACTTTCCAACTTGAGTTTCCTCTTCTGTAAAATGAAGCTAAAAAAGTACCAACCACATAAAGTTACTGTGAAAAATTACTGAGAAGTAGTAAATAGGCACTGCATTTATATTTAATTATTATCTCTGTAAGATGACCTAAGAGAGTTGATGAAGGCATATTTACATTAGTGAATAGAACAGAGGTAGGAATAGCATTTAGGTTTAATGTTGTTTCTAATGATAAACAGAAATTGCACTTGAATAATGTCATTCAAAAATGAATTCAAAATAAAATTCTCCTTTCATAATAAGGCAATCATTAAAGACTCCAACAACATTGCTGAAAAAAATTTATGTGAGGCAAGTAGGGCTAGGCATTCTCAGGAGAGTACATTTTTCCATTAGCTTTGATAAAGGTGAATAGGGAATAATGCAAAAAAAAAAAAAAAAAAAAAAAGCATTTCTGAAATGGTGAAGTAAAACTCAGAAAATCCACTCCTTTATAAAGCAATGCAAACACTAGAAACACTTGCCAAAAACAACAATGTCAGAATTCAAAATTAACTAAAGGTTTGCAACAATCCAAGGAGAGTTTATTTAAAAAACAATAACAATGATAAAAGACAATTTAACTAAGCACTAAGCCAAATGAACAGAGATTTGCTTGAGTGGCCACATATAATAAATACAGATATTACAGAATTAATCCCAGAAAATCACAACAAACAATCAGAAACAACAATAAATAGTGACAACAACTAACCCTGGAGAAAGGAAGATCTGACTTCAAGAGTTCATATAATATTTTAAATTCCATGTTTTGTTTGGTAGTTACAAAATAGTCATGGAGATGTAAAGTACAGCATAGAGAATATAGTCAATAATATTGTAATAACTACATATGGCACCAGGTGCATACTAGAAATATCAGGGGGGACACTTTATAAAAATATATGACTATCTAACCACTATATTGGACACCTGAAACTAATCTATATATATAAAAGGCTAACATGCAAAGTGTCCCCTCAAGAGTTTGACCAGGAGTTCGATCGCTCGCTATGACATGTGCTGACCACCAGGAGGCGGTCTGGAACATGGTGGGCAACCAGCAGAGGCAGCAGGGTGCTGAGGGAGTGAGGGAAGAAGGAGGCGAGGAGGTGGGGAGGCAAGGGAAACTGCGCAGTGCTTGCGCACAGGTGGAAAGGGAAGGAGGAGGAGGCGAACCTGACCAGCGCTGATTGCTGGCCAGGCCTAGGGACCCTACCCATGCACGTATTTCGTGCACTGGGCCTCTAGTATACAATGATATTGAATGTAAATTATAATTAAAAAACAAAATTTTATAAATAATAATAATAAATAAATGTTTTTAAACAAAAAACTATGAGACAGGCAAAGAATAAGAAAGCATAAACCATACACATGGCAAATAGAGCTAACAATGTAAATTATGTCTGAGGTAGTCCAGATAAAATGAGAATTGTAATGCCCAAGGCAACAACTAAGAAGCTCAATGAACTTTATATAACTCAAAGAGATCCACACTTAACCAGCTCATAGTCAAAATATCAAATACCAAAGACAAAGACTATTCAAGTAGCAAGAGAAAAACAACTCATGATATTCAAGAGATCTTCACTAAAATGAACAGCTGACTTCTCAACAGTAACCACAGAGCTCAATATGAGGTAAGAGGACATATTCAAAGTGTTAAAAGAGAATAAATGCCAACCCCAAATTCTACAAATACCAGAATTATCATTCAAAGATGAAGATAAGACACTTCAGATTTTAAAAAACAAAAACAGATATTTTGTCATTAGCCATACAAGAAATAGTAAAGAAAGTCCTTCGGTCCAAAATAAATGGATACCAGACAGTAACTCAGATCCATACAGAGAAATAAAGAGCACCAGTAAAGGTAAGTACATAGGTAAATAAAAAGACTGTAAATAGGTATTTTTGTTTGTAATGCTTTTATTCTCTTATTTAAAAGACAACAGCATAAAGCAATATATATGTGCTGATGTACTTATGTATAAAGATATAATTTGTATGACAATAGCACAGATGAGAAGGGAATATAGCATTATTACAGCAAAGTTTTGTATATCTATACTAATAAAAGGGTAATATGCTAATTAGACCAGACATTTTCCAGACATCCTTCCAGACAAAGCCATGGTGGCAGGGGCTGAGGCAGAGGTGGTTAGGGGAGATCAGGCTGGCAGGGGGGAGCAGTTAGAGGGTGATCAGGCTGGTGGTGGGGAGCAGTTAGGGGGTGATCAGGTCGGCAGGGAGGAGCACTTAGGGGCAATCAGGCCAGCAGGGGAGGGCAGTTGGGGGCGATCAGGCCGGCAGGCAGAGGTGGTTAGGGGAGATCAGGCAGGCAAGCAGGAGAGCGGTTAGGAGCCAGCAGTCCCGGATTGCAAGAGGGATGTCCGACTGCCAGTTTAGGCCCACAGGGATCGGGCCTAAACTGGCAGTCAGATATCCCCTGAGGGTTCCCTGATTGGAGAGGGTGCAGGCCAGGCTGAGGGCCCACCCCCCGTGCATGAATTTCATGCACCAAGCCTCTAGTCTATAATAATCTATAATAATAAAAGCATAATATGCTAATTAGACCAGACGACCTTCCAGATGAAGCTGGGGCTGTGAGGGAAGCCCAAGTTCTGGGTGCCTGCCAGCGGCCAGAGGGAAGCCCAGGTCCCAGGTGCCAGAGGGAAGCCAGTGCCGGTAGCCGCGGAAAGGAAGGCATACTCTTGCATGAATTTCATGCATTGGGCCTCTAATTATTAAAATAAATTGGTATTAATTTGAACTAGATTAGTTCAAGATAAAATGAGAATTGTAACCCCAAGGCAACAATTAAGAAAATAATTCAAAATATATATATGTATATATATATATATACACATATATATAATAAAAGAAACAAGTAAATTAAATTGGCATGCTAGAAAATACCTATTTAACACAAAAGGTTGAACAAATAGAAAAAAGAAGAGAAATAAAGAAGACAAGATTATAGAACACAAACAGAAAAATGTTAGGCATTATTAATTCCTACCTTATCATAAACTTACATTAAATATAATTGAATTAAATGTTCTAATCAAAAGGCAGAAATTGGCATAATTGTTTTTAGAAAATGATCCCAATATATGCTGTTTAGAAGAGATACTCTTCAAATTCATAGACACAAGTTATATGTAAAAGAAATAAAAATTATTACCATGCAAACAGTAACCAAAAAAGGATTAGAGTGACTAAACTAGCATCAGACAAAACATACTTTAAGATAGAAATGATTGATAGATGCAAAGCAGACATTTTATAATAATAAAAGGACCAATCAACCAAGATGACAATAATTATAAACTCATATATTCTTAACAACAAAACCTCAAAATACATGAAGCAAAAACTCACAGATTGATGAGAGAAACAGACACATCAACAATAATAGTTTAGGGACTTCAGTATCTCACTGTCAATAATGGAAGAATTAGAAGAATAGCAAAGAAACAGAAGACTTTCACAATATTATAAAACAACTAGATCTAAAAGATATCTATAACCCCAAAAAAAGAAAGAAATAATAAAGATTAGAGCAAAAGAATTGATGTAGAGAATAGAAAAGTAATTTTTAAAATCAATAAAAACAAAAATTAGTTCTTTGAAAGGTCAATAAAATTGACAACTTTTAGTAGCCTAACCAAGAAAAAAAGACTCAAATTACAGAACTAAAAACTGAAAAGGGGGAACTACCAACCTAAAATAAAAAGGATTAAAAGGGAATACCAAGAAAAACTGTATACCAAAAAATTAGGTAAGCTAGATAAGTGGAAAATTTCCTAGAAAAACACAAACTGCTGAAACTAACTCAAGAATAAATAGAAAATCTGAGTAAATCTGTAGCAAGAGACCGAATACATAACTTAAATATTTCCCACAAAATAAATCCCAGGCCCAGATGACTTTACTGGTAAATTCTACTAAACATTTTAAGAAAAATTAATATTAATCATTCAAAAAATTTTCATAAAGAAATAGAACCAGACAGAACACTTTCCAAGTCATTTTATGAAGTCAATATTACTATGATACCAAAACCAGAAAAAAAAGACATCACACAGAAAAAGAAAACTAAAGGCCAATATCCTTTATGAATGAAGAGGTAAAACTCCTCAACAAAACACTAACAAACCAGTTCTAGCCACATATAAAAGGATTATACACCAAGTGAGATTTATTGTAGAAATGCATGTTCATTTAACACCTGAAAATCAATCAAGGAAATGTGCCATATTAATAGAATAAAGGACAAAATTTTCATGATCATCTCAATATATGCAGGAAAAAATTTTAACAAAATCCAATACTTTTCACTGTAAAAATATTCAACAGACTAGAATAGGTGGAAACTTCCTCAATGTGATAAAGGTCATCCATGAAAAACCCACAGCTAACGTCATACTTAATGGTGAAAAACAGAATACTTTCCATATAAGATCAGGAACAAGACAAGGATGTCTAGTGTTGCCACCACTATTTAACATTATGCTGAATGTCCTAGGCAGATCAATTAGGAAGAAAATAAAAAGCATGCTTATTGAAAAGGAAGAATTTAAACTATCTCTGTTTACAGATTTTTAATATAGAAAATCTCCAGAAATACACTAAAAAATAAACTATTTGAACTAATAAAATATGTCAGTAAGGTACTAGGTATAAGATCAATAAATAAAAATCAATTGTATTTTAAATAGTAGCAATGAAGACTCCAAGAATAAAATTAAGATAACAATTCTGCTTACAATAGCATCAAAAAGAACTAAACATTTAGAAATAGATTTACCAACAACAAAAATGCAAGATATATTTTGATAATTATAAATCATTGTTAAAATAAATTTAAAAATCTAAATAAATGTAAAGTCATTCATCTTCATGGATTTGATGATATAATTTTGTTATGATGGCAATACTCACTAAATATATCTACTAATTCACAGCAAATCTTATTGAAATTCCAGCTTCTTTTTGAAGAGATGACAAACGGATCCTAAAATTCATATGGAAATGCAAGGGACCCAAAATAACCAAAACAATCTTATCTAGTAAAGAGGGAATATGCTAATTGACCCTCACACCGTCGCAAAGATGGCAGCACCCACAGCCAATAAGAAATGAATATGCTAATTGACTGCCCCACCCTCAAAGATGGTGGCACCAACAGTCAATAAGGAGGGAATATGCTAATTGACTGCCACACCCTCAAAGATGATAGCAACCACAGCCAGTCCCCTCAGCCCTGCCGGGGTGGCAGATGCATGGCAAGGCCGGGCCCAGGCACCTGCCTCCAGAGTCCCCCAGTCCCCTCAGCCCCCTAGCTGTCCAGGGCCGGCCTGAGGCACAGGCAAGCTTCAGATGGTGGCTGCCCAGCTGCCCAGGGCCACCCGAGGCTCAGGTAAGCAGGACCAGCCGAGGCTTGTGCTGTTGGCAGTGGCAGCAGCAGAGGTGTGATGGGGTGTCACCTTCCCCTGATCGCCGGGTCACCTCCTGCCCCTGAGGGCTCCCAGACTGTGAGAGGGGGCAGGCCAGACTGAGGGACCCCCCCCCCCGATCCAGTGCGTGAATTTTCATGCACCGGGTCTCTAGTCTATATACGTAAAAGCCTAATATGCAAAGTGTCCCCTTGGGAGTTCTACCAACCAGGAGTTCGATTACTTGCTATGATGTGCACTGACCACAAGGGGGCGGCGTAGAATGAAGGAAGGCCTCGGCTGGCGGCTGGCAGCCAGGGAAGGGAGGACCCAGCTGGCAGCCAGCAGCCACTAGGGACCCTACCCATGCACAAATTTCATGCACTGGACCTCTAGTCCAGTGCATGAAATTTGAATCAAGTTGAAGAATTTATAGTCCAGTGCATGAAATTTGAATCAAGTTGAAGAAATAAGAATCAAGTTGAAGAATTTATAGTTCTTAATTTTAAAACTTAAAGAAATCAAGACAGTGTGGTATTGGCAAATGACTAGACAATAGTTCAGTGGAATAGAATTGAGAGTTCAGAAATAAACCCAAACTTTATGATCAATTGATTTTTGACAAGAGTGCCAAGACTACGCAATGGGGAAAGAGTAACCTTTTCAACAGATGGTGCTTGAGAAATTGGTTATACACATACAAAAGAATGAAGCTGAACTCCTACAGCATACCATATATAAAACTTAACTCAAGATGGATCATGGACCTAAATGTAAAAGCCAAAACTCTTAAAGGAAAATAAAGAAATATTTCCTCACGACTTTGAGTTAGGCAATGGTTTCTTAAAAGAACAAAAAAATAGATAAATTGGTTTAATTAATTATCAAACACTTTTCTTCAAAGAAAACAACCACCCATGGGCTGAGAGGAAATATTTGCAAATCTGTTGTATGAAGAATATGTAAAGAAACATCACAAATTAATAATATAAAAATAAACAACCCAAGTGAAAAATGGACAAAGAATTTCAATAGATATTTCTCTAAAGAAGACATGCAAATGGCCAAAAGCACATGACAGGATGCTCAATATCAATAGTCAGGAGGGAAATAAAAGTCAAAACCACAATGAGAAGGCACTTCACATCAACCAGGATAGCTACAAAAAAAATTTAAAAGAGAAAAAACAAATGCTAAGAATTACGTTCAAGAAATGGAAACCCTTGTGCATTGATGGTAGAATTATAAAATGTTAAACACAGAGTTACTGTGAGACCCAAGAGAAATAAAAGCCTATGTCTATACAAAAACTTGTACATAAATGTTCACAGTAACAATACAGGGTGGGCAAAAAGTAGGTTTACAGTTGTTCATATGCAAAGTAATACAATAAGTAATAGACAATAATACAAAAAAAAATGCTGTTTCACCTATGCATCACTGTAAACCCACTTTTGCTGCACCCTGTTCTCATAATAAACAAAACCAAAAACAGCCCAAATGGCCATCAACTGATAAACAAAGAGACAAAATTTGGTATATCAATACAATGGAATAAAAACAAATGAGTATGTGTTATAATACATGCTACAACATACATGTGACAACATGAAACATCCATGCTACAACATGGATAAATTTTGAAAACATTATGCCAAGTGAAAGAAACCAGTCACCAAAGACTGCATATTGTATAATCCATTTATATGAAATGGTAATCCATAAAAATAGAAGTAGATTATTGGTTGTCAGGGGCTGGAGGAGGGATATAAGAAGTGACTGCTACTGGGTTTTTGGACTGATGAAAATATTCAAAAGTTAGATGGTGAAAATGGTTATACAACTCTGTGAATAGTATACTAAAAACCACTCAATTGTACACATTATGAGAGTGAATTTTATACTATGTGAATTATATCTTAATAAAATTATCCTATATAATAAAAGCCTAATATGCTAAGTGTCTGGTCGTCCAGTCATCCATTCAACCAATCAAAGCATAATATGCTAATGATATGCTAAGGCATCTCAACTGCTCCCTATGAGATGCACTGACCACTAGGGGGCAGATAGTCAACCAGCCGACCAGTCACTGTAACATGCACTGACCACCAGAGGGCAGACACTCCGACCAGTAGGTTAGCTTGCTGCTGGGGTCCGGCCAATTGGGACTGAGCAAGACAGGCCGGACATGCCTTGGAGCCCTCCCATGGTCCCTCTCCGGCTGGCCAACCTCCCGCATCCCCCCCCCCCAGCCCTGATTGTGCACGAGTGGGGTCTCTCGGCCTGGCCTGCGCCCTCTTGCAATCCGGGACCTCTCGGAGGATGTTAGAGAGCCGGTTTTGGCCTGATCCCACAGGCCAGGCAGAGGGACCCCACTGGTGCACGAATTAGTGTACTGGACCTCTAGTCTATATATATAAAAGCTTAAGCGGCCGTTCAACCATTTCGACCAGTAACTATGATGTGCACTGACCACCAGAGGGCAGATGCTCAATGCACAGGCATGGAAACATAGAACAGACTGATGAATCTCAGAGGGAAAGAGGGGAGGGAAGAGGGCAGGAAGAGGTTAACCAAAAATGTTATATGCATACTAGAGGCCCTGTGCATGAATTTGTGCACCAGTGGGGTCCTTTGGCCTGGCCTGCAGGGACTGGGCCAAAACCAGCAGTCCAACATCCCCCGAGGAGTCCCGTATTGTGAGAGGGTGCAGGCCGGGCTGAGGGCCCCCTCCTGCCCTTCCAGTGCACGAATGTCATGCATCAGGCCTCAGTATCTTAATAAAACTATTATAAAAATAATACAACAAAGAAATGCAACTGTCATAATGATTTCTTTAAAAAGTGAATAGGGTGTGGCTTCCCTCTGAAAAGGTGAATAGATGCCACTCTTTGTTTTCGTTCTTGGCCCTCTTTAACAAATAGTCAGACCTATGTAAGTTAGGCCCTCACTTGACAAAAACAAGCAGAGGGAGGAAAAGTAAGAGAGTTGCAATTGAGTGGCCTGCCAAAAGCATTTCCAGCCAAAATCTCAATCACTGAGCGCACCTGACAGATTCAGAAAACAACTTCTGGATCCATCCAAAACCCTGGAACTGTCATGAGAACAATTTATCCGCTTTACCTTTCCTAAGAGAAGTGCTGAACACAAGAATACCAGATTGCTCCATACCAGACGAGGTAAACAGACTGTCCTAGAAAACTTGATTTGAAGGTAGCTCTGAAAACAGATCCAAGTTGTTCTGAAAGGTTTCAGTGCTGCTGTTAACTACAAAAATCACCTCAGCATCTATTTTCCAATTTGTAGGTATTGGACTCTTTTGTCTCAGTTTTGTTAGTGAAAAGGGACAGAAAAACTGGTAGGCTTAAATCCTGAAACTACCATGTATAGCCATGAACCGTACCTACATTCTTTTAATTCTTTCAATCTCTCTGGACCTCAATTACTTCATTCCTGAAATAAGGATAAACAAGGTCTGGTCTACTTACCAAACAGAGGGTTTGAAAATCAAAAGACATAATGTATATGAAAGAACTCTGTAAATTTTAAAATTCCATGTAAAACAGAGTAATATGAGCACTGGAATTAGGTCGAGACTAAGGTATCCTGTGAACCCCTGCACTTTGCTTTAATAAGTAAAGGGAAGAAGAGGAAGGGATTTTTGCTAATCCTGGAAGGAACCATAGTGGAGGGGAAAGAAAAGGACAGCAGGGATGCTTCTGTGAAATTCTTTGTTACCACTGAGAGCTGGTGAAAAATTCCCCCCCAAAGATTCAATTCATGTTCTTCAATTCCAAGAATCAGAATGTTTAGTTACTCATCTCTGAACTCCTTTACATTAGTATGGAGAATATAAATCCAAATTATTAATAATTGTTCCATTTAGAGTATCTAAATATATGCTTTCACTTATCTGGCCAAAGTGGCCTGTATATTCTAAGAAGCAGAATACTATGATTGAAGGAGCTCAGTTGGACTAGAAGACTTGAGGAGACCTGGAGCTCTGTGCACAATTTGCTGTCTGATCATGGGCAAATCACTTAATCCTTTGTTTGAGTATACTATCTAATAAAAGAGTAATATGCAAATTGACCATCACTCCAAGACACAAGATGACCGCCCCCATGTAGTCAAAGATGGCTGCCTCCATGTGGACACAAAATGGCCACCACAAGGTGGCCTGCAGAAGAGGGCAGTTGTGGGCAGTTAGGGGTGACCAGGCCAGCAGAGGAGGGCAGTTAGGGGTGACTGGGTCAGCAGGTAAGGGCAGTTGGGGGAGACCAGGCCAGCAGGGAAGGGCAGTTGTGGGGGACCAGGCCTGCAGGGGGGGGGGGGGCAGTTGGGGAAGACCAGGCCAGCAGGGGAGGACAGTTAGGGGCAACCAGACTGGCAGAGGAGGGGCAATCGGGCCGGCCGGGTAGCAGTTAGGTGTCGATCAGGCTGGCAGGGGAGTGGTCAGGGGGTGATCAGGCTGGCAGGCAGAAGTGGTTAGGGGCAAGCAGGCAGAGGCAGGCGAGCAGTTGGGGGCCAGCAGTTCTGGATTTTGAGAGGGTTGTCCAACTGCCCATTTAGGCTCGATCTCAGTGGGTTTGGGCCTAAATGGGTGGTCAGACATCCCTCAAGGGGTCCCAGATTGGAGAAGGTGCAGGCTGGGCTGAGGGACACCCCCCACCTGTGCACGAATTTTGTGGACCAAGCCTCTAGTCTCTGTCTATAAAAGAGTAGTAATTACTATTATATCACCTTATCTGCCACATAGAATAAGATTGATACCCAGGTTTCTAATTTGGACTAATGAATGATAATATGGACTGAGATGGAAAATACCAAGAGAGTAATAGGTGGAAGTTGAGGCAGAGGGGGAGTTGAGTTTTAATATGTTGATTTGAGCTATATTTAGGGCTTCTCAATGGAAATGGTTAGTGGATATTTATATATATCTAAAATGCAGGAGAGAAATCTTATCTGGAGATACAAACATAGCAATTATCAAAACATACGTTATATTTGAGCCATGAATGAATAACACCAATATTTAAAAGATGTTCTTAGGTTCCATTCTTTTGCATGTGGTTTTTCAATTTTCCCAGCATCATTTATTTAAGAGGCCTTCTTTCTACATTGTATGTTTTTGGCTCCTTTGTCAAAAATTATTTGCCCATATACATATGAGTTTATTTCTGGTCTCTCAATTTTGTTCCATTGGTCTGTGCATCTGTCTTTCTGCAAATACCATGCTGTTTTGATTATTGTCACTTTGAAGTGTAGTTTGAACTCAGAAAGTATGATACCTCCACTTTAGTTCTTTTTTCTTTTTTTCTCTCAGAATTGCTTTGGTTAATCAGGGCCCTTTGTGATTCCATACAAATCTGATGATTTTTTTATCCTATTTCTTTTAAAATTGCCGTTGGCATTGTGATGGGGATTACATTGGTTCTGTATATTGTTTTGGGTAAGATGAACAGTTTAACTACATTCTTCCAATCCATGAGCATGGAATATCTTTCCATTTTTTGTGTGTGTCTTTTTCAATCTCTTTTAATAATGCTTTGTAGTTTTCAGTGTATGGGTCCTTCATATCCTTCGTTAAGTTTATACCTAGGTATTTTATTCTTTTTGTTGCAATTGCAAAAGGAATTGTTCTTTCCATATATTTTTCTGAAGTTTCATTTTTAGTATATAGGAATGCAATGGATTTTTGCCCTTGGTTTTGTAACCTGCAACTTTGCTGTATTGGTTATTGTTTCTAACAGCTTTTTGGTAGGGTCTTTGGGGTTTCCTATATAAAAGATCATGTCATCTGAAAAAAAAAATATCATGCCAGATAGACCTGCCACACTCCTCCTCCACTAATTTTTGAACACATTAAATATCAGTAGTTGCCTTTAGTCTTTTGAAATCTTGTTAAATGACTGTACAGTTATCCATTCACTTAACCATTTATTCAACAAGTTGTTTTTTTTTTGGAATACCCACTGTGTGCCATTACCCCCATTGACTGTTAGTCAGCTCTTCCAGACTTGACTCATACATAAATTTAATTTATGTACCTGTGTCATTCCCAAAAATGATATGAAAATATTTACTGTAATCAGTATGCAGATGTGAAACAAGATACCCACAAAAATTTCCTATTTAGGTTACTTCCTTGATAAAGAATTTGTAGAAATAGATATTAATGCTTGGTGCTCCAGTTAGCAATTGATTGCCTCTCAGCTCCAAATTCACACATCACTGACTCTTCTGCAGCCTGTAAATATTTCTCCTTTGCCAGCTGGCACAGTGTTAAGCTTTGCCAGCAGAACACACTAGAGGATGAAGGGGTTTCTATACCTAGTTTCAGTGTACTTCCCTTGGAAGGCCCCTGCAGTGTGAACAGCTACTAGAGTACCCAGAGGACCATAATGTGTGGCACAACCCTGTGAATGACCTCCCTCAGCGCCCTTGTAAGGCGACTTCTGCAGTGCTCAGCTCCTGCCGGTCATGAAGCTTGGCAGTACCTGGAGGCAACAGCATCTGGCACCATCCATGAATGGCTCCCCCCAGGCACCTCCTCAGAGGACTTTGCACTAATTTCTGAAGTACAGCACCTTCCGTTGGGAAGCCTTCCTGCGACGGCCTTTCGGAAGCTTTAAAGTCAGTTCTGAGGTGGACCACCTTTCCATGGACACCTTTCTCCACACCCAGAAGAGCACCTCACTCTTCCACTGTTCAGTGAACTGCACACCCACCAACAAAATCTGAATCTCAGCCCAGAGTGGTAGAGGGTCTCTTCCTTGGGTGCTCTATCTCAGACCAAGGGATAGTAGCTGCTTCTTATGCCTATTCCAGGATTCTTTTGAATTCTCTTAACCCAATTGGGATCATTATTCCAATTGCCTTTTTGAGTTATAAATTCCTTATATTAAACTTCTCCAATTCAAATTACCATGTGGTTTTGGTCTCCTGATTGGACATTGCCTGATATGGAGCCAAAATAACAATTGGTCCAGGAGATAAGCCCAAGAGGATGGGACAATTTTTTAAGCTTATACTGTTCACAGTGAAGAAGAGCCACATTTGGTGGGTGTCCTTGGGCTTTGGAGATAGTATTGCCACATTTGGTTGTGATTTTCTAACCCAGCCACCAAATAATCTGTAAGGTTGTCAGTTTTGAGTTTGATTTCTTAACAAATCCAAGGTTGGTGCAAGCTTCCCTGTCACTTGGACTTTGTGTCTCAACAGATTTATTGGTGTTCCAAGTATCGGTGGAAGATAGGTATACATATACTTTACTATTCCTCGTGAATCTGAGTCAGGAATTTGAATAGGGCAAAAGTGAAATGGCTCATTTCTGCTCTACTTTAAGCCTGCTGGAGCTGGCATGTCCAATATTGCTTCTTCATTCATATAACGGGTGCCACTGCTAGATTGGTTCAAATAGCTGGGGAGTAGGTAGAATGGCTCAAGTGACATCATTAGTCTGGGGCCATGTTCTCACAATCATCTAGGTTCCTCAGTTTTTCTCCATATAGATTCAGGGCCTCTTCCTCTCCATGTGACCTCTCCAACGGTGTAGCTGGAGTTCTTATGTAGCAGCTCGGGGCTCCTAAAAGGTCAAAAATGGGGGCTACCAAATATTTTTATTGCCTAACCTCATACAATGGAATACTATTGTTAAGTTAATTAAGCAAGGACAACCTTAGCATCCCACAGAAGCAGTCCAAAATCTAAGCCTGAAATGCCTCAAGATTAAGAAATAAAAATCTAAAAACAATTACAAACAACCAACTAGGCTTTCCCAAATAAGGCAACCACTTAAGCTATAACCAATCAAATCATTTCCTTGCTTTGATTCTCTCTGTTCTCTATAAAAGTCTGGCCCCTAGCTACTGTTGTTGGATTGCTCCTAAACCACTCTGGTTTAGCACTGATGGATTCAAATCAGTTTTTGCTCAAATAAACTCTTAAAATTTTTAATATTCATCAATTTAACTTTTAACACTATATAGCAATTAAGATAAATTTAGTGTTTCTAGTGTACCACTATGGATAAGTTTCAAAAAATAATATTAATAAATAAAGTTTCAAAATGATACATAAAGCAGGATATTGTAAAATACTGAACACATATCAATATTCTGGATATGTACACATGTAGCAAAAAATATACAAAGAGATGATAAATCCCAATCTTGGAATACTAATGTAAATTCTGTTGATGCAAGAGAGAAAAGAAAGTGCTAGGAGAGTGGAACTTCAAGTATTTCAATTATATTTATTTATTTTTAAGAGGAATCTGCTGAAATTTCTCAATCTATAATCTGTGGGGGATACACGGATGTCTATTATGTTATTTTCCTGGACTTTTATATGCTTACAATATTTTATAATTAAAAACAATACATTTTAAAAAAATAAAGGCACACAAGAAATTTCTCTTTCACAGTCTCATACATAAGGACTCCACTCAACAGTTGAAGACTTTAAAAACATTTCTGCTCATTTTTATTAAAGTTAAATCAGCATGGGAACACTAGTTAAGCAGACATAGAGAAAAGTTAAAATATATACCAATACTGGAAATAATAAAGCAAATAATTTCTACTAACACACAATGGGCTTTGTGTTCAAGCTTTATATGTAATATCGCTTGACGGATACACCAAAAAATGCTCACTAGCAGTTGCTTTGTTAAGAGAAACAGGGGCATCAGTAAGTAGGAGTGGGATACTTAACTTTTTACTGTTTAATTGTGTAATTCTTGAATCTTTTACCACTTGAACCTTTCCAAAGTATGCGGTTTCATATACGTAAAAGAAAAATGGGGAATTAAATATTTTCTTCCATAGTGTCTTGCTTCCTTTTAAATGTAAATGCTCTGGAAGAAGTAACACTATGAGTGTATCACATTCTAGGGTAAATTAGTTTACAGATGACATTCTTCAATAACTGAGTGGCAGATATATGCCACAGGTGCCACTCCATTGCCCTTGGCAGACATTGCTCATCTATGGGGCACTCTTTCCTGTTGAACCTAAAAACTCAACAGAATACTCCAGGCAGCCATTGTCAATGGATCAAAGATAGCACTCAAGATGATACTTGTATACTTACTTGATACTTTCTCTGATCTATACTATTTAAAAAAGTGTAGCCTTGGCCCATGTGCTCAGTGGTTAGAGCATTGACCAGCACACTGAAGGGTCAATGGTTCTATTTCTGGTCAAGGGAGCATACCTGGGTGGCAGGTTTGATCCCATGATATCTCTCTCTCTCTCTCTCTCTCTCTCTCTCTCTCTCTCTCTCTCTCCCTCTCTCTCTTTCTCTCTCTCTTTCTCTCTCTCTTTCTCCTTTCCTCCCTCCCTTCTACTCTCTCTAAAACTCAATGGAAAAAATATCTTCTGGTGAGGATTAACAATAAAAATTTGTAGACAAAATGAAAGAAAAAATGTAAAAGAAATTTTGATCTTCAACAGAAAACTATGCAGAAATTTTTATCTTCAACAGAAAACTATGCATTGTCTAGAAGACACCACTTCAGTTTATCTAATTTTAGTCTTTCATTGTCTTTGAGCTATTTTACTACTCTATAAAATGTAAGTAATTAATAAAGGTGCAAAATATGACTTGTAAGATAGAGATTTAATAGACTTTTCTCTTCAACTCTGGAAAAATCAGTTTGGCCTTCATTTGCATGTTTGTTTCAATACTCCTGATCTATAAATCCAGCTGTTTTACAGATTCTCTTTTTTACCAGTTATAACATGTGCCTGGTTGCCTCACTATTAAATAAAATCTTTACCACATGTACATTTTTATATCTGAATAAGAGTCATAAATTTATTTTTAAAAATGTTTTTACAATATGTTTTTATTTAATTTATTTTATTTTATTTTGAGAGAGAGGAAGGGAGAGAGATAGAAGCATTGATGAGAGAGAAGCATCAATCAGCTGCCTCCTTCATGCCCCCTGCTGGGGACCAAGCCCATAACCCAGGCATGTGCCCCGACAGGGAATGAAACCAGTAACCTCTTGGTTCATGGGTCAACACTCAACCACTTAGCCACACTGGCCAGACATAATTTTACTTTTTTTATGTTATCTTTTATCACACTACTAGAGGCCCTATGCACGAAATTCATGCACAGGCGGGTCGGGGGGGGGGGGGGGTTGTCCCTCAGCCCAGCCTGCACCCTATCCAATCTGGGACATCCCTATCACAATCCAGGACTGCTGGCTCCCAACTGCTTGCCTGCCTGCCTTCCTGATTGCCTCTAACCACTTCTGCCTGCCAGCCTGATCACCCCCTAACCACTCCCCTGCCAGCCTGATTGATGTCTAACTGCTCCCCTGCCAGCCTGTTTGCCCCTAACTGCCCTCCCTTGCAGGTCTGGTCACCCCTAACTGCCCTCCCCTGCAGGCCTGGTCACCCCTAACTGCCCTCCCCTGAAGGTCTGGTCACCCCTAACTGCCCTCCCCTGCAGGCCTGGTCCCTCCCAACTGCCCTCCCCTGCTGGCCATCTTGTGGTGGCCATCTTGTGTCCACATGGGGGCAGCCATCTTAACCACATGGGGGCAGCCATCTTGTGTGTTGGAGTGATGGTCAATTTGCATATTACTCTTTTATTAGATAGGATAGAGCCCTGGTGCACGGGTGGGGGCTGGCTGGTTTGCCCTGAAGGGTGTCCTGGATCAGGGTGGGGGTTCCCTTGGGGCATGGGGTGGCCTGGGCGAGGAGCCTGTGGTGGTTTGCAGGCCAGCCACGCCTGCCGGCGACCCAAGCGGAGGCCCTGGTATCTGGGATTTATTTATCTTCTATAATTGAAACTTTGTAGCCTTGAGCAGAGGCCAGGAAAGGCCAAGAAGCTTGGCTTCCTCCATCGCTGGGAAAACCCAAGCCTCCTGCTCGCTCTGTGGCCGCAGCCATCTTGGTTGGGTTAATTTGCATACTTGCTCCTGATTGGCTGGTGGGTGTGGCTTGTGGGCATAGCGGAGCTACGGTCAATTTGCATGTTTCTCTTTTATTAGTGTAGATAGGGTAAAAGAATAAAAGGGAATGTGTCAAAAGAGCAGGAAAGACTTCTCCTTTAGGGCAAACTTCATTTACTGCAATATTTTCTTTTACAGGAAGATTTCTTGCACTGCTATTCAAAGAAATATTCCAGCAGTGTAGAAAGTTCAGGTATCTTTTAAAAATATGTATTTACAATATATCCACATGGATGAAGGAGAGATATTTGAGCATCAGTCTGGATAATAATCAAAATTCAAATTTAAAATATTTTATCCACAAGGGCACTGCCCAGTTAATCCAAATACCAGTTATATAATATTCACAGGCACAACCTAAAAGCATTTGTTTTCTTTTAAGATTTTTGAAATGTTGTCTTATTTCTAGCAGGTTCCTTCCAAATCAGCTTTGGCCATATAGCTTTAAGACCATTCACAGGATTCTGGGGTCAGGCTGAGCACACCAGACTCTCCAAGTGGGAAAGTTAATGTATGCCAACAAGAGCCTTCTTCCCACACTACCCACTCAAGCCACCTCTCACCCAATTCAAGAGCCTTGTTTCTATACCAAGGGAATAGCAAAGCCATGTGGTGTTTCTTTGGTTTTATACCAGTATGGCACAGGACAAAGAATTCCCGTTTCCATAAATGACATGAACGCAGCCATAATTTTACTTAACACTTAACTATTTGAGCTAAAGATACTTCAAATAATGTTTTAAGGAAATGCATACACAATGCTAGTCCTTAGTTTTCACAAAGTAGGTCTCTCATTAAAGCTTTTTGAAATTCTGTTCTACACTTGCACCCCAAGCCTGCTCCCTAGAATTGCTTTTAACTGCAGAGCTTTCACAGCAAATGGAAAAGGGGGGAAGGGGGGACGTGGAGAAGAAGAAGAAGATTTGTAAACACAGAACTACAATGTCCCCTGGGCACACTCTTGGAGAGGGGCTGGGCCAGCTAAGATGACTGAAGAAGTCATAATCACTATGAGCTTGCTAGGACGTTCATGAAAATATTTGAATATCAATGCATGTAATATATGCGGAATGAATTTTCAAAAGCCAGGCTACATTGTTTACATAGCATTGGAAATCTCCTCACTGCCTAGCTTGTCGAGTGCAGTTTTGAATCCAGAAACAAAAGGAACACTTAAAACCATGCTTAATGGGGGTCCTAAAAGCAAAATTTTCAAGATGGAGCAGCCATGATACGAAAGTAGCAGTTTAGCTTTTGGTAAAAATATTTTTTCCTCTAGATTCTCTTATTTTCCCACTCAGCTACCTATTCTCAAAAATCATTTGGTTATTGCTGAAGTTAATAATTGTTCTTTTTAAAACTGAACAAATTTACTTGGTACCAGGAGTGCTGGGAGCTTTCACATTTTATTAATTTCATGTTTTAGATATGAAAACTCACCCAGAGAAGGTGAATTGCCAGTTGGACCAAGGTCACAAAGGACAGGGTTAAGCATATCCCAACTTGGTTTTGTGTGTAAGACAGATCCCAAAATAAATTTTGTTACTTCAATACCTTTAATATTTTCCTTTTAGCAGTATTTGTATTTCCAGAATCCTATCCAGTGCAGTTAGCATTTTTCCATGCCTACCACATTGGCAGTGGAGTATTACCCCAATATACATCACAAATTTATATATTAATCTCCATTTCCATGATTATCATGCCAGTTCAAGACAAAAACGTCTCTTACCTGAACTACTATAACAGATTTCTAACCAGTCTTGCTATTTCTAATCTTCCCTTTCCTGCCATACAAGTATATTTTCTTTAACATAAATCAGATCATATAATGCTACTGCCAAATTCTTTCAATGATTTCTCATGGCACTGAGAATAAAATTCAGATTCCTGACCCTGACCTACATGACCTGATTCCTGGCCCAGTTCTCCACTGTCACATCCTACTTTGTATTCTCCCACCAACTATACACTGAGTGGCCAGATTATTATGATCTCTGAACACATAATAAACATAATAATCTGGCCACTCAGTGTGTGTGTGTGTGTGTGTGTGTGTGTGTGTGTGTGTGTGTGTGTTAGAGGCCCAGTGCATGAATTCATGCATGGGTGGGGTCCGGCCAGCCTGCCAGGGGGAGGGGACATGGGCGGTTGGCCGGCCTGCCTGCTGGTCGAATGGACAATTTGCATATTAGCCTTTTATTATATAGGATATACACTGAGTGGCCAGGTTATTATGCGTTCAGAGATCATAATAATCTGGCCACTCAGTGTATATACTGCAGCCGCACTGGCCTTCTTTCTATTTGGCAACATCAAATCAATTCTGGCTCAGGGCCGTAAACTAGCTGTTCCAATTTCTTGCCAACTTAAATTTTAGCTCATGTCACCTTCTCAGCAGACCTTCCTCTCTACCAGAGTCCTTTATTTTGGTTTCCTTATAGTGTTGTTTATTATGAATTTCATTTATATATGTTTTGCTCATTTATTTTCTATCCTTCCCCTTTAGAAGTCTGTCTTCTTTTATTCACCACTGTACCTCTTTGTTATTAAAAAATTTTTTTAGTTAATATTTGTTGAGTATGTGAATGTGTGAATGAATGAATAAAGTTACCAAGGCTTAATTGGTAACATTTCACAAATAGTTATTGTATGTTGCGGGGAGATAGACATCAAGAAAGAGATTTGTTCTTCAAAGGGAGAATGGCTTGTTGGAACCCTTTGAGAATCTGGTCATGCACAAATTTTCACAAGCCGCAAGAAGCTCATCTATGATGCCCTGCAAGGCATGAAACCCAAGTTTAAAATCCCTGTTTTAGCACACGGTCCCAATATATTATCTGGGCTTACATGATGCTGAATAATTTGGCTATTGCTTAGTTCTCCCTCCCCCTCATCCATATCTTTGCAATCTAAATTCAAGCCACACTAGGTTACCCACCAGGATTTCACTTGCCTCTAAACGTTTCTCTTCCCTGTACCTGGAATCCTCTCCAAACTCCCAACTCTCCCTTTTATCTAACTCCCACTCATATTTTTAGAGCACATTATTTCTTCTGGGAAGTCCTTCCTGATCATCAAGTATGAGTTCGGAACCTTAAAATAACTTTCATGGTTTATTCTGTACTTCTATCAAAACACTTCTATAAATTACTATGATTGTCAGTTCATATCATGCACAACCATCAGTTTAGGGAATATATTTGTTGTATTCGTCATGGTATCAATAGTGCCTAGTATAATGCCTCACAATTAAGGGCCCAATTAATATTAAGGGAATTAAAATAAACTTTTCTGAGTTTCATATCTCATCTCAGAAAATAGATATGATTATCAATCATATTTTGCAGGACCTTCAAATTAGAGGTTCCAAATTTGGTCACACATTTTGTTCCTGACTTAAAAAAAAAAAAGCTTTTTAGAGGATAATACAGATTGTGTCAAAATCTAAACTGTGTCTTCCAAATGCTTTTAAATAACAAAATAAAAGGTAGTGAAACAATATGTGTAGTTGTAATAAAAACAGAAGTTTCTCTCTTACTAGATTAATGTTGAATTTGCCAGTCTGTGGGATGCTTTTTGCTATTTCACAAAAACCTGTGAGGCTATATAAGTCAATTAGTCTGCTTCCAAACTAAGCCAGCTTAAAGATTTTTGTGGGCAAGATGAAATACAGCAGTAATATAGCATACTGGTAGAGACCAATGAACCTGCTGAACTCACAGCACGATCAGGAGGCAGAACTTGGAAGGAATTTAGGGTAGTAATAAATGTTGCTACGAATCTTCTCTACATGGCTTCCTCTGTTCTTAGCAGCAAAAAAACTTTTAGAGACAAAGAATCTTTTTTCAGTTTATTTTTATTGTTGAGAGTATTACAAATGCCCCCATCCACCGACTCCTGCCCCGCCCCATGCCTTCACCGCATTAGTGTCTGTGTCCACGGGCTATGCATATATGCATATAAGTCCTTTGGTTAACTAGAGGCAAAGAAGTTTAATACTCTACTAAGAAAAGCTCCTAATAAAACTACACTCTTCTAGCCCCATTCATCTCCAAAGGGCCTTAAATATACATACTCCCTTTTTCTCATTTCACATACACATGAGGACCCCAAACAGGGAGTGGCTCTGTACTCAGTATTCCCACTGTGACGATTCTAGTATTACGGAGGAGAATTGTTACTTTGAAATAACATGTGCTATTCCTAAAACAACTCATTTTTTGTAGTTTATATGAGAACCAGAGATGAAATATGACTATGGGCAAAATAAGCAGAATCACAATTCAGAGATATGGCTTAGAAAAACAAAATAAAAGAGTATGTTTACATAAATTATAAGCACTCCAGGGCTGGGATATTATTCTCTCGCCAACCCTGTCAACCATTTATATAACATTGTGTACACTTGCGGCAATATAAGATGAATAATAATAATTAATGCAGTATGATTGTTTTGAGTTCCACAGACTTCTCCTTACTGGATTCCTGCAGCCTAGCTTTTTAAAAGGTTGAACCCTAACTGACCATATATATTTCCCAGCCCTTGCTTCTTAGGTTCTTTGTGTCTTATAAACCCACTAGTGATTGTTTCGAACACATTTCTGCTATCTCACTACGAACAAGACATGGACTTCAAAAAGTGAACTTGGATAGCGTTGAAATCATTGGAATGTTGGCCAAGAGCTTTAACCTCAAAGGAGTGTGATTTCAGCGATTTCTGGTGTCAGATGGCTCAGAAATGGAGAAAAGAGGATGGGTTAGAGGAGTAGAAGAGAGGATAAAGAAATTAATCCTGAAGCCATCCCAGTATCATTTAAAATACCAAGACATCAAATTCAAAGGTATCTTTTTTTTACCTTTTTAGGCATTTATTTGTTGAAGAAATCAACAAATGAACATGGGGAGTCCCTACTGAAACAGCTTTCTCACTGGCTTTCTGCCTCAAATCTTTTCTTCCTCTCCAATCTATCCCCACAGGCTTCTGACAGAACCATCTTCCAACAGTATCGTTCCAGCAATGATTTCCCATTAACTTTCAAAGAAAACCAAGCTAATCACTGCCTGTACAATAATTCCTTAGCATGGCCCCAAAAATCCAGGGACTACATTTCTAGTCCCATCTCCTTCCACTGCCCTCCACACATCCTATGTGCCCACAGTATTAATCCTCCCTGCGCTCCCTCCAACATCCCTGGCTCTTGAATATCTCAATGCCTTTATTCTGTTACTCTAAAACACTCTTCACTTTGTGAACCTGAAAAACCTACTTAACACTCAGGATGCTATCATGCCTGACTCTCCTCTTAGCTTAGTTGCTTCCTCCTTATCAATTCTTAGTCCATTTATAAGACACCACAATTGCATGTTATTTACTTCATGTGGTCGTCTCCTTCAAGAGACCAAGTTCATGAGCAGAGATGGTCTTCTTCAGTCCTGAGTACAGATGACCTTATTCCACCCTGGGTCAAGCATCGTTTCTAACACATAGTAAGTACTCAGTTAAATATTGTTTAAGAAAAACACTGAAATAAAATACAAAAATTGTATATTCTTATCAGAAAATACAGTGACATTCCTGGCAATGCAAATCTCCCACTGTCCTTAGCATTTGCCTCCAAGCAGAATAATAAGCAATAAATGCCTCGTACAAACAATTAGTCTATCAAGCAGGTGCTGGCTCAATCCCTGAACACGGTCCGTAGTTCCATGCTAGACTTCATTTACTTTGTGAAGCCCAGAAACAGACTCCCACCCCCACTCAAGCAGTATGCATAAACAATACCCAGAGCTAAATCCAGCAGCCTCTAAGTGCACTTAAGTCCCATTCAAAGTCAAGGGAAATTATGCATACATGAGAAGTAGAAAGGGAGGGGAGATAAGAAAGATGGCTTGCTGCTTCTTGGAAAACAGGAAAAAAGACCACAAAGGTTCAGTTCCTCAGAAAATTGTCACCTATTTGCTGTCTCGTTTTCATCTTCTTAGGAATTTATTGGATTAGGAAAGACCTTTGCTACTCGACTGTATCCTAAACTCCCAGTTGCCTTTGCATTAGTTAATGTCTGAGCTTCCTGGTTAATTGTGGCGGGTGAGCAGCGGGCTGCACAGATGTCAGATGTCCTACTCTATCAGATGAAGAGGTTCCTGCCTCAGGCTGTTTATATATGACCTACCAGGATTTCCTGCTGCATGATGAAATAATTAGGGGGCCCTCCGTGAGGAGAATAATGTTGCAAGTAAGTTGTAACAGCATTACATTAAATAACAAAAATGAAACATTTGGCCTTATCTGTATCAGAATCTTCCTAAGGTTTATTGTGAACATTCTGTTCCTCGTTTTTATAATATTCACGTGGGTGCTAATTTTAATGCTCACTGGAGACACAATCAGTTTAGCAAGGCTTTCTTTAATGCTTGTGCTACAATTTGAGTCAAGAGTAAACAGGGTGGGGAGATGTCTTTTTTGTGTGTTTAATTTTCTAAATAAAGTTTGTCTTTTACCTCTTATAACAAAGCAATTCTATAGACTCAACAAAACCTGATGGTCTTTAAAAAGAATTAGTAATATTTTCTAAATTGATAGAGTCTTAAACCTTACTGAATTCTAACTTCTGACTTTGACCCAGAAAATAAGTGTACACCCTCTTTATAATATTTTTAAAAAATTTTAATCCATAACAGGTCTTAGCCACATACAATTTCCATGATTTAAGAGCATTGTCCTATATACAAACACGAATCAAGATTAAGAACAAAAATTCCAAGCAACTTTGATCATTAAAATGAAATGTCACAAATTCTAGAAACACATCTGGGCATATGGGGCAAATGAGACCAAGTTATATTAGCATGGTCTCCACTATCATCTTGTGCATCCCTCTGCATTAGTTCTTAACACCTTCCCTGATAAGACTGCAAACTCCTTGAGGGCTATTTGTCTCTGCATTTTTGCATCTCCTGTCCCTAATACAGTAAGTACTTGGCACAAGTAAGTACTCAATAAATTTCCATTAAACTGAAATATACAGTGTGGAGTGAGGAATGGAGAACAAGAGATCAAGAAAAAGGTAATGGTCATTAATGAATTCCTCACTCCTTTACATTTTTTCCTATGTAAGTACAATGTAATCTTTCTATGGAGGTACAATATCACCTTCATCCCCTTTAACATCTCCCCTGCTATAATTGTTCTAAAAAGGGTAAGGATTCCCAGCCTTCTCCTCTGAATAGTGGGCTAATACTATGTGTTTATATATAAGGAGTAAAAGAATTATACTAAATTACTAAATAAATAGAATCATAAATTACTAAATAAAATGAAAATCCACCTGAATTTCATTGCTTGAAGATCATACACCCATGAAGATGGCCAGGTGAATTCCTAAAAAAAAACAGAGAACACAGTTTTTGAGAAGAAGGGAGGTTTCCTACTACATCTAGGAAAGGTTTAGAAAAAATAAGACTCTGTGAGAAGTAAAAGAAGAGCAAGTAGCTTTTGTCACAAGTGTCATTCTGATCCATTAATAGCAGCTACCATGTAGAGGTAGTGTCCAGGTTGTGTGACAAATCGCAGCAATTAATTGATGGTGCCTGCCTTAGCCTTGGAACAAGTGGCATTATGAATACTCACTCTCTGTACCCCAGCAGCTCTTCCCAATAACCAAGAAGGCTGCAGTCATTTTAGGGGAGAACTGGAGAACAAAGAGATGTTCAAACAACAGTCTTTGAAGGAAAGCAAAACTTCATTTAAGTACAATTATACCCAGGTGTGGCAGTCTTTGCCTTGTTTCATAAACACTTAATGAGCACTTACCTATCAAATAATACTCACTGGCCTCAAGGAATTAATGGCCACCTGTAGGGGGAAAGACAAATAAATAAGAAATTTTAATGTAAGGTGATTAATAGTATAAAAGTCTACAAATCACGTTAAAGGAGTTCAAGTTGAAGTGACTAATTTCAGCTAAGAAGAGGGACGTCAGAAAATATTTCCTAGAGAAAGAGATCATCCAAACAAGGCTTTCAGGATAAGTTAAATGTGGCCTTGCCAAAAAAAAAAAAAAAAAAGGAAGAAAGAAGAAAGAAGGAAGGAGAAAGAAGACAGGAGGAGAATGGGGAGAAGGAAGACGATGAGTGGGAGGAGGAGGAAAGGCATTGGGCAGTATATACAATGATGCGCAAGGAAATGTCCTTAGTTCAGTTGCACTGCTGAGTTCAAGTGATGTGGAGGATGATTAAAGAAAATGCTGGAGTGGTGAAGAACAGTCAGAACTCGAAGGACTTTGTCAATCCAAAGAGACTGGAGAATTGTAAGCACGACAGTAACTTGCATTTCTTCCTTGACCTGCATCTCCTATCCCATCTCTACTGTCTCTGTTCCCTCACTGAATAAGCGTATTAATGTCTCCCCTCCATGAAAAAGAAAATATATTTTGATCCTACATTTCTGTATCTTTTCCGGTATCTTTCCTTCTCTTCCCAACCAAGCAGACACGCTGAAAATATCTATACTTTCCGTCTCCACAGTTCTTAATTTATGAATAACTGCATTTAAGAGGAAATAAAAACAATGACTTTGTGCAAATTCAGGTGCCTTATATTTCTCAGGAGCGTGAAAGCTGAGCAACAACCTACCCTGCTAAAGAAGAGGTAAATGTCTAGAAAGAACAGTCCCCCTGATCTGCAGAAGTGGAGGTGAAATGTGTTCAATCCAGTCAGGAGCTCCTCAGAAATGCAAATTGCCCACTTGAAATAAGAAGGCATCTATTGTTCAGCCTTGATTGCCTCTGCAGGCCTACAGGCAAGGGCGAAAAATCCTTCCAGGAGAAGGGAGTCTAAGTAAAGGGCACACTTGGAGGAACAAATAGAAATGAAGCCAAACTCCAACAGGGCTTCCATTTATCATCTGCGAAGCGAGCAGGGATTATAGAGTAAAAACCATTTATGATTCTGCATTCTTTATACCGTAATTATCTGTGCTCCTTTTTGTTGTCCCTATTATCTCATAGATGTTGATAAAGCTGAAAGTTTTAATGTGTCCTGTGCAGCCCGACCTCACTGTCAATACATGCACGGGGTGATTACAATTAAATGTGTCTCTAGTCATACAAATACTTTATGCCAAGAGTATATATTTATAATAGGAGAAATAATAGCTTTTACTTTTCCCCATCATTTAGACATATCCTGCATGTAGATGTTTTGTTCCTATCTTACTTCTGCAAGTTCTGTTCTTTTGCCCTGGAGGAAAATATGGTGATTTTTTTTTTTTCCTAACTCAGTTTTATTCCTAACTCAATTTCTTTTCTCAAGAAAAAGAGTTAGTCACAAACAAGTATTAAAACTCTCAAAGTCTGAATTTAGAACTTTCCTTCACAAGAAAATAAACAAGGTGCCACTTTTTCTAAAATAATTCTCATCTAACCTGTTTACCAGCTGAGAAATAAAAGATCTTGGTATTTAAACTTGAAACTCTTTTTCATTTCTTTATCCCCATCTCTTTTTCATCTTTATAAACAGAAGTCTATAATTACTACACTAACAAAGAATACAGCTGAACTATACACAGGTTAAACCATTCTAAATAAAGTACAGAATAATAAATAATAGAATAGTCAAAGGAGCTAGCATAATAAACACACGAAGAGCTACACCACATCCTACAATGTAAGATGTCTCCCATTTCTAAGTCTTTTCAACTTCCTGAGTGAAAGAGACCATATAAAGCATAAGCTAACAATCATAGAAACTGGAGGGATCACATAGTCCAGCCTCTTAGCTACATTTAAAGCCCCCATTAATCATAATACCGATAGCAATAATAGCGGTGGAGACAGTAGTGGTTGTAGTGGTATCAACAATTACCATTCCTCAAATATTTACAATGTGCCAGGCACTATGCTAACTGCCATAAGCACACTATCTCATTTAATTCACATAACAATATGGTTGGATGATTATTATTCCCACTACAACGAATGTACAGGTACAGCTCTGATGGGTGAAGGGCTAGCTTCTGCCCCGACCATTTCTCATAGGAGAACCTGATAGGACAGCCCTTTCTACCTTTCTAGTTGAAAACAGTTGTGACTGAGAACTTTTTCCTCATATGGAGCCCAAACTGGTTTCATGAAACTTCCAGTCATTCATCTTGGCACTTTCTTACAAAAATAAACAAAGTCCGCCCTAACTGGTTTGGCTCAGTGGATAGAGCGTCGGCCTGCGGACTGAAAGGTCCCAGGTTCGATTGCGGTCAAGGGCATGTACCTTGGTTGCGGGCACATCCCCAGTGGGAAGTGTGCAGGAGGCAGCTGATCGATGTTTCTTTCTCATCGATGTTTCTAACTCTCTATCCTTCTCCCTCCCGCTCTGTAAAAAATAAATTAAAAAAAAATAAAAATAAAAAATAAACAAAGTCCAACCTTTCTTCCAAGCAACAGCTCATTAATACTGCCTTCACGTCGTCATTTGGGCTACCTAATCTGGTTTGGTGTCCCTGCAGCCAGATCTAGCACCACAGCGAGGCTGACCAATTGAGTCCGCTCCTGAAAACTCAGTTTTGAGCCAATTCTGAGACAAAACTAGCTCCTAACCAGGAGAACTATAGAGAATGCCTCAGCCTTTACCCTTTATTACAGCCAATTATCTCTAACAGGGGCCTTTCTCCGGTTCATGGTTCTGGTCCCTATGACAAATCCCGCCTTAATTTTATTTCACCCTGAATTCTTGAATGATCTCTAGTAAGAAATGTAAGGCATTAGCAAACTCTCCAGAGCAAATAATTCCAGGTATCACTCTTGTACCCTTTAAATAGTATCTTGATGGCAATACTCCCGGTATTTTAAAAGAATTAGAACTGAAGTTACAAATAACTAACATTTATTAGTGATTACTGTAAGCCAGGCACTATTCTACGTACTTTACTGATATTAACTCACGTAATTCTGGCAACAATCCTATGATATGGGTGTGGTTATTATCACCATTTTAATAATGAAGAAACTGAGGCACAGAAGGAAGTTGGCTAACTTACCCAAAATCCTATGTAGTTCTGTAAGAGCTGGAAAACAAATCCAGGACCTGTGACTGTAGGACTTTTAATCACTACAGTATACTGCCTCCCAGTAGATGCTAAACTCTTCACAGGCCAGCGTCTGGGCACTGTTTCCTATAGTTTGGCATGTTTCAGCAATTTGCCACAGAAAAGAGCAATCTGGTGCGGCAAAGTGCTTTTCCTGCTCCATACCACTTCCTCTTTTGTAAACGACCACATCTTTCTACTTCTATGGGTGGCCATGCGGTGAGCTGGGAGGGAGACTTTGACTCAGCATTCAGAAATCAGGAATGCAGGCTGACCAACAAAACCTCGGTGTGAACCAGGCCTTCATGAGAAGTGAACGAAGAGAGATGCCACAGCTTCTGGTGGTACTGACGGTACAGTTCAGCAAATATGCTGCTGTGGCGACCACTGCCCCATGCAGCTATGCTCTGCAATGAAGACCCATTTGTCAACTACCTCTGCATTTGGTTCAATCTGTATCTTTTCAGATCTGTTTGCTGTCCGTTACTGTCAGGAGATTGGGTCTGCTTTGCAAACTCATTATCCTGGATCTGAAAATACAAAAAGCCAGTTTTGCTTGGAGTGGAGCCCACTCGAGTTTCTACAGCCAAGTTTCAAGCCCACAACTGGAGCTAGTATAGTTGTATAAACTAGAGACATTTAACCTTGTGGCCTTCCTTATCTAAACTGTGAGGACAGAATATAAGAAGATAAACTCTGCCTTTCATATTGAGCACAGCTATGGAACTTAAAGAAAAGAAAAATGACTCTTTATGGAGATTTTTTTTCTATTCACCATAGATTTTTTTAAGTGAAAAATAAGGCTACTTTTAAGATATCTCACCTTCTGTTCAAGTGCAATTTTATATCATAGTCATTTCTCACCAACTGTAATAACAATCTATCTGAATAGTTATAACTCAAAGAAAGAACTGTGTCTATTTTGACCAATATGATTATAACTGAATGAGTTGGTCAGTCATCTGAACAGAAAGTTTATAGTGAGCTATCCCACATACAGGCGATTTTAACATAAACCATTTTCTCAGCTTAACTAAGCAGTGGAGATCCTTGTTTTAGAATGGAATAAATCTTCCTGATCTTGGCTCTGCCTCTCTGTTTTGGCTCCCTCATAACTATTTGCAGCTTTTCGTTGGTTGCTTTCCCCCCCTTCACATCCTTTTCTCCACTCCCACTCAACCCCAACCCCTAAAATACAAATCTTTCTTATACATAAGAATCCATTTGGCAAGCTAGACTACTGATTCAGGCTTCTTTTCCCGACTTAAAAAAAAAAAACACAACACACACTTATCAGTTTTTCTGTCCCTAAATCCCTATGCTGTGATAGGGAAAAATGAGAAAACTTAATTCTCCCGTTATCTTTTTTAAAGCAAAACATACCTAATCAGCACACACACCCTAAATCCCACCATCTTTTTCAGTTTCCAACAGGATAATTTCTTTTTTGAAACAATACAAATATACCTTTACTTTGAAAAGAGATAGGAACAATGTATCCATATGTATCTTTGCTGCTGGTGAAAAGAAGCTAAAACATACTGAGAATTCACCAACATTCTCCATCTTTGTCATGTAGTAATTCTGAGTAGTCCCCAAAGAGAGGCATTTTCTCCACACACACACATCTATGTTGTAGCTTGACTACATGTGTTCTTGTAATGTTTCTTTCATTCAATATGTTATCCTTCCAAATAGTTTCTTACAGCCTATTAGCACCTCTCCACAAATTTTAGCAGCTTAGAGCCCATAAACTCCTCTTAGGCATCTCAGTAGTTGGTTTCTTACCCAGTGCATAGAGGGCCGATTTGTTAGCATTTCACTATCTGGAAAAAACCCCAGAATAGAACAAATTCTCTGACCTGTGGGACAGAATTAGGTGCATGAAAACCTGTTGAGAGAAATGCATAAGCTTCTATGGGAGAAGGCATGCAGTTGTGAAAAGTATCAATATTCACCTTCTTACTTCACCCTTCTCTGGTGTATGCAACGTTATTTGGGACTGGAGCCTGCTCTATTCAGTAATCCAGAAACTGTTGGGTTTTTGTGGGGGTTTTTTGTCCCATTTTCAAAGTAGAGTAGAGTGCTGGAGGTACTAACCAAGAAGACATCTGCCCTGGCTACATAATAATCTTCTTGAGACAAAGCAGGTTTTCTGGCTATAGCTGTGCAGATTGTGCACAAAATTAGCCAGCCAAGGGATCAAGTGGGGCTAAAATCTACCTTTATTCAGCTGGACAAACCCTGTACAGTCAGGCTGTGACTGCTGAGAGGAGGCGCCTTTTCCTGATTTGTGCAAAGGCACCAAATGGGCTACTGCTTATCCTAGAGACAAAGACCGTATCTGCCTCTTCGACTGCCACGTCTTCGTCATTTTGAATACATGACAGCAACTTAATACTTATTTGGGGAATGAAGGGAGAGAAAGGAAAGAAAGAATTCTCTATGTAAAGTAGCAATAAGTGCAAAACTCAAGCAGAGAATCTGAGATAAGGGTGCCTTTGTTCGTTTTTACAATGTGCACTGTTGGATCTGGAAAGTCCAAGTGAAAGAAAAATGAGAATCCTTTGTTGTCTTTGTGTTTTTATTCCTCTATCCAAAAATAATCATGACAAACACAAATTGTATGAAGGTAAATTAATCTAAAACCTAATTTTTATCATCCTGACACTTACCAGTCTGGCCAAATGTTTTAAACTTCAAGGGTATATAAGATTATAAGATTCTTAATAATTTTTTTTAAAAAAAGAACATTTCAGATAACCTTATGAGACAATACACCTCATCAAAGATATAACTGTATAATTTCTACCTGTAATCCAATACAGAAAGTAGTGTGATTTTTAAGTTGGGGAGCAAAACAAAACTTCTGTAAACCTTTATTGTATTAGTTTCCTATGGCTGCTGCAACAAATTACCACAAACTTGGTGGCTTAAAATAACAGAAATTTATTCTCTCAGAGATCCAGAAGCCAGAAGTCCAAAATTAAGGTGTCAGAGTGTCACACTGTCATTGGAGGCTCTGAGAAGAATCCATTTTTTTACCTCTTTCAGCTTCGGGGTGTTTGGCATTTTGGCTATGGCTACACATCTCTCTGGTCTGTCTTCATAGCGCCTTGCCTTCAGTATGTGTATCTTCTCTTCTCTTCTTCCCTCTGCCTCTCTGAGAGTATGTGATTGCATTTAGGCCTACTGGCTAATTCAAGATAAGCTCTTCCTATCAATATCATTAACTTAATCACATATTTTTTCCATACAAGGTAATATTTAAGGATTTGAGGATAATGGAGTGAATCTATGTTTGGAGGTGCCATTTTTCTGCCTACTCTATTATCTAAATAAATACTTATATTCTTAGTTTTTAAGGTTATGTAGATTACTAGAGGCCCAGTGCACAGGATTCGTGCACCTGTGGGGGTCATGGCCTGAAAAGATTGGCCCGCTTTGGGAGCGTGGCTCCTCCAGGTCAGCCAAGTGGTTGTGGACCTGCCCTCTGAGCAGCTGCTCCCTGGTCCGGCATCTTCCATGGAGCTGGAGCACTGGCCTCTCCAGGGGATTCAGTTGGGGCCGGGACCAGGGACAATAGCACTGAGAGGTGGCGGTGGAGTAGGCCTCAGTCCTGTGGCGGCCTACTGCCTCCCACCCTCCGGGGTCAGTTCTGTGAGCCACACCGGTGGCACTGCATGGCCTGCAGGCCATCCATAGGAGGCAGAGGGGAGCAAGAAGGAGGAGTCTGGGGCGAGGAGGCAATGATCACAGCCTGGGTTCTTGCACATCGGCCCGGGGTTCACAGTAGGAGCAGCTGCTCATCCTGGTCAGCCGAGCAGTGCTCCCACTGTGGTAGTGCACTGACCATCAGGGGGAAACTCCTGCATTGAGCATCTGCCCCCTGGTGGTCAGTGCACATCATAGTGACTGGTCAACTGGTCGTTCTGGTCGTTCTGCCATTCGGTTGCTGGGCTTTTATTTTATAGGATAGTCGTTTTAGGAACTCTCTTGAATCAGCAAAAATTCCTTACTTGAAGGAGCTTTTCGTTCAAAATCTGAATCCTAATTCAATTACAATGCTTAAAGAACATGTTTCACGTGTGTATAGTCTGGTGAATCTCTTATACAGATTCTGAAGAAGATAAATTTTTACAATTGTGAAATATTTTCTTTTCAGATATTATGCTAAACTTCCGTATTATAGTTACTTCTGAGCCAGTGATGCCAAAATACTAGGCAAGTACACATCTGACAAGCCATGCCTTGTTGGTTGTCAAGTTCAGCTCACATCTCAGAAAACTTCAATGAGCTGAACCAATTGGTACTTTGCTACTGCCAAAATGGTGTGTTCAGTTACAATTTTATCAGATAATGGTGGTGGTAAAATCTACTCATTGTATTGACAACTACAGTGTAATGCTTAACAGGTCTAGAATAAAGTTAAGTGAGAGATTAGGGATAAAATAAAAGGAGAGATGTTAGCTATCCACACAGATTTAAAAGGAGCTAATAATAGAATACTTGTATCTTTTCACCCTGAGAGGTCATTGTTTGTTGTTCTCAGTGCACCCAGAGTAGAACAGGGTCCTGAATACTGACCTAGGCCAGAGGCTGACTCAGGAATGGAGCATTACACTCATTAACAATGTGGAGTGTGTTTTCCAGGGACCATGGACACAGGTCTGTCTATTCTTCAGGGAAAAGATCTTCCAAATAAAAATATCTGGAAGATTGACTTATAAAGTAGTTTTGTAAAAAAGGAATCTGAGCAAATTATGTTTGGAATGGTATTTCATCTAAACCATGGACAACCTCAGGCACACATTAACATTTTCTACAGATGGTTAATCTCATGTAAAACTTTACGAGTCTTACTTGCCTTACACATACAAAGTGGTCTTATTTCCAAGTTTTAGGGGCTCCTCACTTTGCTCCAGTGTACTGACTGTGCCTTGATTCGTTGGGTTACAACTGAGTAACTGAGTTGGGGTTCTCTAATGCAAGTGTTTTGGCTGCTTTAATAGTAATTCTTGAACAACTTGAGCAAATAAGTAGATTCTACTTAAGGTTGATATTAAAGTTGAAATCAACCCAGCTAATCCCAATAAATAGCTTTGATGTAAAGTAAATCTCTTACCTTGACATTGATTCTGTCAGTTACTACAAGCTTAATAAAATGAGGCAAAATCTATACTTACAACAAACATCTTCAGTAAATTGCAGAAAATGAGTACACAATGCAAAAAGTACACTCTGAACCAGACCTAAATCTAATGATTCCCAAATGGAAGAAAGAAGTGTGTGTGTGTGTGTGTGTGTGTGTGTGTGTGTGTGTGTGTTTTCAAAAGGAATTATAAAATCCTATTGTTGACTTTTATAAGAATATAAAAAATTATCGTTGTCATGTGGTCTTAGTTCAGTTCACAGAACTGTTCTTGTTCTACTTTCCTTTCACACTGGAAGTAATATAATTTTTCTTTTTATGGTTTTAGAAAATGCCTTTAGGACATTAGGCTTGTGCTAGTCCAGTAAAGGACAGAACTTATCCAATGGCATAGGGATGGTTCACTAATTTGTTCACAAAATATTTTGAAATGGGATAAACTTTTAAAAATAGAAAATATTATTTTCCACTGGTACTGTAATCTTGAAATTTTAAGAAAAAAAATTCCAGGTTCTAGCAAAAAGACACACATTGACTTGAACCATATTCATTTATTCATTTATTAAACAAATATTATGTGCGAGGCAATTTTCTAGGTGAGTGAAAATATATAGCCCCTGCCTTCATAGAGTTTATACTGTAGTAAAGTATTAAACTCAAATTCTAGCATATCAAAGTATATCTATATTTCCTAGTCATATTTTGATACTTTTTACAATAGCACAGTGTCAATGAATATTATCTGTGAAAAACCTGGATCTTGGTATATACGACATACAGAAAGCAAGATGAAGGTAGATATTTGAGGACTGTCATCTAGAAGCAGAAGTGGATTATTTGCTACTCTAAAGGCAGAAATAGATGGATTACAATATGTTACATTTTGACTCAACCTGAAAAAAATATATATTTAAACTAGAATTGCCCAACAATGAAGATCTCAAAGTAAAAATTTGACCATCTATCAAAAAAAATACAGAAAGAATTATTGCATTGCATGGAAGACTATCTCATTGATCACCATAGTATCTTCCAGTTTTAATATACTAGGGTTAGTATATTTTAATATCCTAGGATTGGTTTTGTGAATAAATCAACAAAAGAAAAATTACTTGCATTTTTCAGATTGACTACATTAAAAACCTATATCTTATCAGAAAATATCTTAATTCCATTTTGCATAAATTAATACTATGTGTGCTAATTCTGTGTTAAAGCTTCTTAAAATGGTTTCAATTTATTTTTCAGGCCCAGTTTCTACATGAGTTAATTTTCAAGAAGATTTTTTTTTAAGTCAAAAAATTTTTTTTATCATTTCAGTAAAATATTGAAACAATATTGAAATCAACTTAATTTGATTTCTTCATTTATCACCAACCTATTCTTCACCATTTATAATTTTTAGTAAAGCATTGAAATATTTCTTCCAAAAAGAACATATAAACCTTGTTTTCCACAGCCACACAACCCTTATGTCTCAAGTCCTAAGATTATATTTCAATAAAACTATTTTCATTCTATGGCCATTTTGGTTCAATATTCTGTCAGATTTCATAGTTTCATAATAGGTCATTCCTATTGTTCTATATTTCAGCAAAGGTGATTTACTAATATATCACTGACTAGGGCTGACCTGGGCAACTAACCTGATATTGTAGAAGTAATAGTATGGAACTTCTGAGGTTAGGTCATAGAAGGCATTGCAGCGTCCACCTTAGGGTCTTAAATCACTCATGGGGGAAGCCAGCCACCATGTCCTAAAAGCACTCAACTAGCCCTGTGGAGAGGTCCAGGTGGGAAAGAACTGAGGCCTCCTACTGACAACTAGAATTCTTGTGTAAGTCACCTGGGAAGTAAATAAAAGCTTCAAATGAACTGCAGGCTAGCTGACATATTGATCACAACCTCATGGCAGAGCCAGAGCCAGAACCCCCAAACAAGGCCACCCTTGAATTCTTGTCTAGGAAAATATTTGAGAGATAAATGTTTATTGTTATTTTAAGCCACTAAGTTTTGGGGGAGGTTTGTCTTACAGCAATATATAACTAATACACAGCATAGCCCATATCTCACATATATTTATGCTATTATTAATATAGAGAACATATATTGTTCACTTGTAAAAGTCTAGTTTATGGTGGGGTTTGTTGTTTTTTTTTGGTTGTTGATTTTACTTTTATATTTATCTTTTTTTCTTATAAAATCTAAATATTTTGAAGATTAATTGCATGAGAAAATGTTCATGATACAATGAACAAACTCTCTATACAATATAAATGACTCTAAAATGTTCATTTATGTCAAAGTGGTGAAATAATACATAATTTCCTTTTATACAACGGTTAATTATTGCTGCATAACAAACCACCTCCACATTTAGTGCTTGAAACAACACAACCATTTATTTGCTAACAATTCTGCAATATGGACTGGGTACAGTTGGGATGCTAATGTCTGCTCCATATGGTATTAACTGGGCTCACACATCTGCAGCCAGCTTGCAGCTTGACAGGAGCTGAAGGATCCAAGATGATTCATCCACAAGTCAAGGGCCTAGCCTGATACGACTATAATGGCTGGGATCTGGCTGAATTTCTCTTGGTAGTCTTTCTGCAACAGGGCCTCTCTTTCCATGAGACCTCTCATTCTCAAATAAACTAATTCAGGCTTCTTTACATGATGTCTCAGAGTAGCAAGAAAATGCTGCAAGGCTCCTTAAGGCCTCAACCCAAAACTTACACAACCCCATTTTCATCAAATTCTATTAGAACAAACGAATCATAAGGCCAGCCCAGGTTCAATGAAAGAAGACTACACAGAACTTTGAATTCATGTAGGCATGGTTCACTGGTGACATTTTTAATAAGTTACCACACAGAATTCCCTTATTCTCCAATATTCTAAAATAAAAATACATTGCCTTTATTTTAATAAAACAATAATTTTAAAAATTTGATAAATGTTTTTAAATTAATAAATATGACATAAAATTAATATATTGGAAGAGAGTCACTGCTAAACCTGTTTTTAAGGAGAATAAATCTAATCTCAACTATCTCATCTAGGAACATAGAGTTATTTTGGTTGATGAATACATTGGGTTAATGGAAACATATTTAATTATTGTTCTTACAACAATTTCATGTTTAATAGGTATATGTGATGGCTAATTTAAGAACTTCTAGGAATAGAGGCCTTCAATTCAATCACTATTTTACATGCTTCATTTTGTCTGCAATATTTATGGTGGTTACAGGCACAGTGGTTAGGGTAGGAATCCTAACTTTGAAGTAATACATATTGTTATATTACTCCAAAAGGAAAAAAAAAGAAACCTCATGAAAAGGACAAGTCTTCAGAGGAAATAGGGATTTTTTTAAATCAGTTAACTTTTATTTAAAAACTTAAAATGCAAGACCCTAACTTAAGGCACCATGGGGATTGCTAAGCAATAAAAAGATAAATCTTTACTTTAATGAACATTAAAAACACAATAACCAGAGGAATCCGATGAGTCTTAAAAGATTGCCACATAACTTTGTAAAACATTTTGTTGATATAAAGATTATAAATATAACAATCAAATTTAGCAAATTCTTTTTTTCTTAAATAATAGGACTAATGAATCCATGAAGATGGCTTTGGAAACCAAAACTATGCCGGCCACACAGGTTGTGGTGGATGTAATAATAGTACCAAATCTTGGAAGAGCAGCGGGCTTCTTAAGCTGCCATTTTCTCTGTTCTTTCCCTAGCACTGAGCCATTAACACTTTGGCCTTCCCTGTGGCCCAGAAGCAGCAATCCTGAGTTATAAATTTGGTTTCAGTAGGATAAGTGTCTCAGAAAGCCAGCATAGTAAACTTGAGCTCAACAACCTCCAGCTTTAAGTCTCTACACTTACACCACACCATGCACCAACCCTTCTCAAGATCACTGAAGTCAACATAATATGATCAAGAAACAATTCTAGAAGAACTTTACATCAGAAATGGAGCATAAGGAGTTTATACCATTTTTGTTATGAAATGTTAGGAATTAAAAGGCTTAGAATAGAGTAATCATTAGAAATAGTATAACAATGGTAGCCACCATTTATGGAAGTTCTATATGTATTATTTATCACTATAAGTATATTACCAGCAAGAATTCTATGAGAAACATATTATTATTATAACTCCTGCCACCTTATATGTAAGGCAACTGTTTAAATGACTTGTCCAAGGTCATCTAGGTTGTAAGTGGTAGAGTTGGGATTCCAGCCTGATGCCAAATCTCTTTCCACTTATGCTAAGCAATGCCTTCTTAATTTAAGTAAACAATTATCTTTTTTAGTTTTATTTTTTATTACAGTTTACATTCAATATTATTTTGTATTAGTTTCAGGTGTATAGCATAGTGGCTAGACAATCATATACTTTACAAAGTGTTCCCCCCAATATTTCTAGTACCCACTTGGCAACATACATAGTTATTAAAGTATTATTGACTGTATTCCCCTAGACTCTCGATTCCAATAATTACAGGCTATTGTTGTTCCTTGTGATTAAGCCCCCTATGCTATACTTTACATCCCCATGATTAATCTGTAACTGTCTATTTGTACTTCTTAATTCCTTCACCTTTTTCACCCAGTCCCCCAAACCCCTCCCCTCTGGCAACCATCAGTCTGTTGTCTGTATCTATGATTCTGTTTCCATTTTGTTTGTTAGTTTATATTGTTCTTTAGATTCCACATATAAGTGAAATCATATGATATTCTCTCAAAAAGTAACCCATTTGATACAAATGACTATTTTAAATATATGGATCAATCTGACATTCTAAATTATTTTACTGGTTTCTGGGGCATATATAAATTGTCTTTGTCATCCTGAAAGTTCTCTATATTTCAGACAGATTAAAAAAAAACACAAGTTATCTCAATGTTTTCTATTTCTTGATCATCATTAGTATTGTCTGTTTTATAATAACAACTCCTATAAGACAAAAGCATTCAATTAAAATTTGATTGAATACATAAATTCCATCTTCAGATTTTTAGTAAAAAAGTATCAACTTAAAGTACCCAGTAAATATTAGTGATTATTACAATTACTTCAGTTAAAAAGTACCAAAAGAACTAATGAGGTTTGGTGAGGTCCAAAAAGATTTTTTTTTCAAGTTTAAAGATTTTGAACCTTAATTTCAAGCCTGTTACAAATATTTTTCAGTTGTACATTCCAGGAATTTATCTATATATTATCCTTCTATCTTTATTTATCTCTTTACTAAAATTAAAGGACTCATATATATTCTACCCCCAACTGTACTTGAAATCCTCAGTTCAGAGTGTTTTATTAGATTTATGTCTTTTTCTTAAACTTTTTTACATTATAGATTTACATTATTTTAATGACTGAGTCAGAGGAATAATGAGTTCAAGAGATAATAAATCTACTAGAAATTACATTTAAAACTCCTAAAACTCGGTGAAGGAGTAACTGCAAGGGCAAATTTCCAGGTCATAGGATCAATTTGACTAAAAATGTTAAAGGAAATCTACTCCTATTTGTCCAATTAATTAAATAAATAAATGTAAAGACTTGTACTTGATATGTACTAGGGCACGGGTGGGGGGAAGGTGAGAAAACTAGACTAGAGGGATTGAGTCCTCTTGCTTTTCTAGCCCCCTTTATTTCTGGGAGTCCGTTACATCCTAAATTTTGTTTGAGTTTGTCTCAGTTTGCTTCATTCAGTATATTTCCAAGACTTTTCTTGATAATAGTTTTACTTCCCTGTCTGCCTGCTCTTGGCAACAGCTGACCTGGCTACAAGCCCAAAACATGGTAAGTGACAAATCACTACCAGATGAATTTGCAGGTCTTACATAGAGTGTTTCCTCCAGGCTCAGAACACTTTGAGGCCCAATAAAATTACTGGAATGATTCAGAATCACAGTGAGATCCTTATTTTTTGCAGAAATCCTCTGGCTCTCCTAGAGATGGTAAAGCATTAATGAAGAGTCCCATTAATTTTCAAAATAGGAAAATAGAAAATAAGTTGTGACAAGCCATTAAAATTATGATAGTGACTAGAAAAAAGTTATTAAACAAATGACAGCATCATAAATGTGTAGCTTTTAAATTATTTTCCTCGCAGTTTGTCTTTAATAAAAAATTATTTAAAAAATATTATGCACGATAATTTTTTTAAATCATTAGAAACTAAACTCCTCAAAGGAAAAAAAATTGCACAATCTCACCACTAAAATGTTTGACTATATCCTTTTTAAAAATTTTTAAAGTTTTAATATTTCTAACCATACAGTATTGGTATATGATATTCAAAAAAGTTTTACTTATTAAAACTTTATTTTGGGTTTATGGATAGGTTTTTGAGAATATGTGTACAATAATTTTTCTAGGATCTAATGAATTGAAATGTAAACAAAAACAAAAATTTAGTCTACAACTGAATCCATAATAAAAACAAATCTACCCAGTTGAATCACAGAGAAAATAACCTTAGTAATTCTGGATATTTATAATGTGTAATTTTTCATCTCTTAGGAGATTAAGAATCTACCTTTCTCAGTCCCCAATTGTAATTATCAGATTTTGAAATCTTACTTTATCTCACATGCTACATAACTTGTTCTGCAAACCAGTAGGAAAACCACTTTCTCAGTATATGTGGTATGATATTGGGGGGGAATGCTTATGGTATATTCAATGGTTATGCATATAAGGAAAAATGTACAAGGTCTATCAAATTAAAACTGAAGATTGGTAAAATGATTCATAAAAGAATGTTTAAAAAGTTATAAGTTAATTTGTGGATGTTTAAAACAATGCATACTTTGCCCTCCACTTTGCACACCTGATTTATTCTCAGGCTTAATGATGCTTATACAAGTTCAGCCCTGGGCAAATCTCAAGAATCCAAATCCTATATAATAAAAGGCTAATATGCATATTCGCCAAACAGCGGAACAACTGCTCACTATGATGCTCACTGACCACCAGAGGGCAGACGCTCAACACAGGAGCTGCCCCCTGGTGGTTAGTGCTCCAGAAGCCGGCTCACGGCTGGTGAGTGCAGTGGCAGTGGCAGGAGCCTTTCCTACCTCTGCGGCAGTGCTAAGGATGTCCGACTGATGACGAATTTCATGCACTGGGCCTCTAGTTTCTCTATAATTCTCCTCCCACCTAAGCAACCTCATTAAATTTTGGTGTAGTGCATTCTTGCAATCAGAAGATGTAGGCTTTAAATTCTTTGCCCGTTACTAACTAGGCAAATTTAAGAATGTCACTAAGCAGGAGCCTTAGTTTCCATACCTTAAAAAATGGAAATTTGGTAATGGCTATTTGATGATGGCCTATGTAAGAAGAATTATTTTGGGGATCAGATCAATTTGAGATTATGCACAGGTAAAAACTACAGAGCACTCCATGAGACAAGTGTTGCTTCTAGGACTGCTGTCTCTGGCCTGGCAATGCTGATGCTGCATCCTCTCTTCCAATTCTCTTCCATTTGTTAGGAATCAGTCCAAAATATCATCCTCCTAAATCTTAGGATTCATTCAATTATGTGATAAGAGACCTAGAGCACTACCTGAGAAGTGTAAGTGCATTTCTTGGGGCTTTCTAAGAGCCCTGTTTGCCACTGTGTTGTCTAACTTGTTAGTAAGTTTCCCCGTTGTAATTGGGGCTTTGGAAGAGGCACTACAAAGCCTTACTTATAAAAGGTTTTGGCAAACTGACCACTTCCACACTTTCCTTGAAACTGCAACCCAGACAAGGTAGATGTGATTTTGAGGTGAATATACCTATTTCCTACAGCAGGAACGCATGCAGGGGAATTATTGACATTAAAACAAACAAACAAACAAAAAAAGTGTATAAAATGAAACTGTAAAGTTATCCTTTTTTCAGTGAAAGAAAAAAAGTAATTTATATAAATTACTATGCAATATTCACTCTAACCTCATCTCTCCCTCCCCTCCCCAAAAGTCCTGTTTGGCTGTGAGACTGACTTCTGGAAGTTATTTTTTTTCTAGGAAATAGTCTAAAGGAGTTTCGGGGTTTATTAAGGTTACCATTTCCTTAATGCTGTACTCATGATGAAAAAGTCACGAACTATGCTAAAGACAGAAGTATTAATCCCTTATCCACAATCCTCTGTATCCATGGGAAAGAGTGGGGTACATTGTGGGGGATGAGCATTTTTCCTGAAGTGGCAAACTTTCACTCTTTTGAAACTTTGCCCAGTGTACTAGTATCAAGAGAATTTAACTATCTTGTTTTAAGGGGGTAATATAAAAAAAGAACAAAAGCAAAACAATGCAAGCTTTTTAAATTCGTTAAGAAACTGGTTAGAGCACCATTTTTTTTTTTTGTCATTATTGATTACAACACATTTTAAACTATGCATTTGCAATGAATGCTCTGTTCCTCAGAAAAACAAAACAAACCAAAAAATTACAATTGCATGACTGAGATAAACTCCCTTGGACCTTTCCAATTCGCAGTTTTCTTCCCAGCTTCTCCCTGTCTTCCTCCCTGGCCAGAAGCCACTGCTTGGGTAAAGGCTGCCCAAAGCTCACACTGAATGAATTCCAGGCAAAATTCTATAGCCAGCCTGACTTTTCCTCTAGAGCAGAGTACTACAGTAAACGGTTATAATAACTGAAGCAGCATTGTCCACAGGCACTGAGAGTTTAAGGTTGATGACCCTACAAAATAAAATTTCAGCGAGCTGGAGAGCTGGAAGTAAAAGTAACTTCAAAGGGTCACGTCTAAACGACACCTTCCTGCCTCAGGGAATTGCTTGATGCAGATGAGAGAGAAGGAAAGCCTGTCAAACCTCATTGGCCATAGGGAATGGTACAGGGTAATTTCTTCTGATAATGTCACCCAAAAAGGAAATCCTACAGACTAAACCGATTAAGACCTCAAGGGAAAGAGCATATGAACAAAGTGGATTTTTGTTTTGTTTTGTTTTATGCTTTTGGAGGTCGTGGGGAGGAGAAGGGGTTGAGGATGGGATTTTTAAAATTGATTCAGGATATTTTTTTGTAGAAAGAAAATGTAACTAAATTTGAGGGAAAAAATTGTTGAGATATGTAACAACAGATGTCTTCTACATGATCCTCCATTAGATATTTATGAATTTTTAAGTACTTGGTTCCCCACAATCAGAAATCAAGTGCCTTTGCAAAAAAAATGGCTATTTCTTTAAAAAGAAATAAAATTGATTTTGGTAAGTTTGGGGTAGTTTAAATCTTATTGCGTGGTTCTGAGATGACATAGGAATACTAGTATATGGCTTGTGATTAGCTGAAATAATTTTATGTGGCCCTGGCCGGTTTGGCTCAGTGAATAGAGCGTCGGCCTGCAGACTGAAGGGTCCCGGGTTCAATTCTGGTCAAGGGCATGTACCTCAGTTGTGGGCACATCCCCAGTAGGGGGTGTGCAGGAGGCAGCTGATCGATGTTTCTCTCTCATCGATGTTTCTAACTCTCTTTCCCTCTCTGTAAAAAAATCAATAAAATATATTTAAAAAAATAGTAATTTTATGTGAATACACCTTTACTATAAACACATGTTATAGCATTCATTTATTTATCTGTAAACTAGAGGTCCAGTGCACGAAATTCATGCCTGGGTAGGGTCCCTAGAGGTTGTCGGCCAGGACCTCCCTTAGTTCCACACCACTCCCTGGTGGTCAGCACATGTCATGTCATAGCGAACGATCAAACTCCCAGTCAGTCAAACTCCCTAGGGGACACTTTGCATATTAGGCTTTTATATACATAGATAGATAGTGACTAAAAAGATAAGTAGGAACATTTAATTCTAGTACTTTCAAATTAAGTTGTCATATGTGAGTAGGTGTCTTATGCTTTTCATGGTACATATATTTTTGGTACTATATATTTTTATTTGAAATAGATTTTTTAATGTTTTAAATTATTTCATTTTCTCCTTTTGTTCAATTTTCCCTTTTAAATTACCTGTTTTAAAAAGTGTAAGTGCTTTAGCTCTAATGGAATGTGCATGACATTCCAAGATTATACTTCTGATGATTCTAGCCACAGGTAGGTGAACAGGCTGTGAAAGGTTGATCTTGCCAGCCATCCCCAGCATGTTATATGAGTGTTCTTTGTTTAAGAACATCTAAATTTTTCAGACTCTGTAGCTAGTTACAACCCATAGGTAGCTAGTCAGGTAGGTCTATCTTTCTATTTACTACACTATCCTGCATTATTTAAAAATAAGCTTTGCTATTCCTTTTTTCTCACTCATTTTGACACTACTGTAAGTACCAGCATTAATATCTCCATGTATTTTCCTAGCACAGGGAAACAGTCACCATCTACACAGTCCACCATGAGGCTGCACTTTTCTGCAAAATCAGATTCATATATGAAGTCATGACTATTTTAAAAGTTATCCATGATAATCCAAAACTTTGCTTTATTGAGAAGCATGAAACCATACTGTCAAGAACATTTTGCTAGCCTTCTTTATTTGGTTTTCTGCTTTTCTTTGAATATATTTTTGAACAGATTGACTCAGGTATCAACATTCTAATAAACCACCAGTGGTTATTTGTTACTAAAGAAATTACATGCTTCTGTAAGAAAACCTCCCTAATTTAGATTAAGAGAAAAAATTCTCACCACTGGCAAAAGGCTGATTTGAGATGTAAAAGCTCTTATTACTTTTAAATTATTACTTAAGTTATAAGTAATATATGTTATTATTTAAGTAATTATTTTAAGGCTAACAAATTTCACACAGGAGATACCTTTCCTTTTTTAATTTCAGAGAGTGGGAGGGAGAGAGAGAGAGATAGAAACAGGGATGAGAGAAAAACATCAAGTAGCTGCCTTTTGCACGCCCCCTACTGGGAGTCAAGCCCAAAACCCAAACATGTGCCCTGACCTGGAATCCAACTGGTGACCTCCTGGTACATAGGACTATGCTGTACCAACTGAGCCACACTGGTAGGGCAGAGATTGCTGTACCAACTGAGCCACACTGGGAGGGCAGAGATGTTGGTGCTTTTTTTTTTTTTTTTTTTTTTAAAAAAAAGGAGATATATGTACTACTATATGTAATACTTTAAACAATAAAAAAATTGGCTTATTAAAAATTCAACTGCTGTTTGTTTTCCTGATTGTAAAAGTAATTGGGGATACATGTTGAAAAATGTTAGAAAATGCAAAATTATTTAAAGAAGAAAAAAATAAACCACCATTTGACACATTTCAATTATTGTTTTCTCTCCATATACTAGTATTATTTTGCATATAGTTAAGATCATACTTTTTTTTTACTTATGATATATCATAAAGTTTTTCATTTGAATATCTCTTCTGAAAAATAACTTCAATAACTATAAAATATTCAATTCTATAAATATACTTAATTTACCTATTTGGGGTATCTTGCTTCAAATAGCTTGCTATTAAAAGCAACAAAAAGAGCCTAGCCAGTGTGGCTAAGTGATTGAGCATTGACCTATGAATTAAAAGCTCACAGTTCGATTCTTGGTCAGGCCACATGCCTGGGTTGCAGGCTTGATTCCCAGTGTGAAGTGTGCAGGAAGGAGGCAGCCAATCAATGATTCTCTCTCATCATTGATGGTTTTTTTTTCCTCTCTCTTCCTCTCTGAAAAAAAAAAAATTTAAGAAGCAACAAAAAGGTTGTAGTCCTTTTTGCACAAAATTGAGTGAACATTGAGGATTTTTTTCCTCAAGATAGATTTTTAGACATGAGATAGCTGAGGCAAAGGGTATGGATATTTTTTAAGGTCTCTTCTCTCTAATCTAAAAATAAGATACTGCTCTTTGGTTAGTAGAGTTAAATTAAAAAGCAATAGGAAGAAATACCCGTAACTTTTTTCCTTGTGCAACCACATTCTATCACACTTCCTTCCAGTCTTTTCCTTTCATTTTAACATATTTGAAGTTATTTTGTATATATCTTTTGTATCCAGTTTTTCTTATCTAACCTATCAGAAGCATTTTCATTTATACTTATTATTTATGACTGCATTAAGTTCCATCATTTAAGTGAAGCATAATTTACCTAACTATATTCCTAAGAATTTAAATTATTTTATAATTTTTCTTGTTTTACAAAAGGCTGTGGTAAACATCTCTGATTAAAAATCTTAGTGAGAATTTTATATTATTTCTTTTGCAGAGATTACAAAAATGGGAATTGCTGGATTATAAACATTTTGTAAAGCTTTCTTGCTACATATTGTTAAAAGCTGAATAGACAACCTTTGCCCTCACCAGCATTACATATCTTTTAGGGTTTGCTAACCTGATTTGAGTATGTGTCATCTCATTAGCCTTTTATTTGTATTTTTTCAGATATTACTGAGGTTGAAATTTTTTTCTTGTATCTTAACCATTTGTAGTTCCTTTTTTTTAAATAAAATAATCATGATTTTTGCCCATTTACTTGTGGGATTTTGTATTTTTCTTATTGAGTTATATGAGCTCTTTATAGAAAAACTTGTCATTTCTTTATCACACTTACTGCAAATTCATTTCATTCTATTAGAAAATTTATTGTTAAATAATACATAAGACAAATTTTATTTAACATATAGTTTATATATAAATGATACATCAAAAAGTTCCTGAAATATTTAAATATTACTAAAATAATATTGTGTAAATGATTCATGAGTACTCTCACTTAAGGAAGGCTAATTTCCATTTATATGAACATCATATAAATTAGCAGAGTTTAAATTAATAAGGCTTTTCTGAAAGTAGATGTAGTGCACTACCTATCTTATGTTGCTCTAAAAACTAGGAATAGTTATAAAATGATAATGGTAATTTACATGATTTCTTCCACATAAGAAAGCTTGTGAATGTACAAAGATACTACCAGATCCAGACACTCCTATTGGGGTTTTTTTGAGCATAAAAGTATTTCTAGAACACAAGAAACAATGCATAGCATCTATGGCATCCTTAACTATGCACGAGTAAAATAAGCAAACAAGTGTCATATAATGGTTTTTCTTAAGTGGAGAGAAAACAAAACAAATTTTGTAAAATCCTTCCAATTATTATATTAGTAGTATAGAATAAATTTCACAAAAACACTAATCAATTCATTCAAGATTATAAAAGAAAGTTATTACTTTAATCATAAATATGGATATTAGGACAATATAGGCACTTACCATAATTAAACAAATTCTCAATGGCAGTTTGTCTTTCTAATTCCATAGTCTTTTTAAATACTTTTATTTAATTATATTATATATTTTGAAAATTATAAAAAGCTAATAAGTTAAATTATTATTCATGCCCTCTTATTCTTTTGCTTTTGGGGATATAGCAAATTTTGAGTAAAAAAAAAATACATTTAAAAATACTTGGGAAGGGGGTTTAACTCACTCATTTTAGAAGCCAATGAATAATAAGAATTTCTTCATAAGAAGCACCACTACCCACAAATGTTTTACTCTTGAAGTTTAACCAAGCATACACATCAGACCGCATTAGGTAAAACTTTGCCAAAACAATCCAAATTATTTTCCAAAAAAAAAGGAACTTAAAATAATTGAGATCTTTTTTCTGGTTGAAAAAAAATATGATGCAAATTAAAGCTAATTCAGATAGTCTCTATCAGTAATAAATTAGAGGTAAGGGAATGGTAAAAGGTCAGCACCCATAATCTAGCTTCAAGATATGGCTCTTCCTAATTTCTTCATAAAAGACTGATAAATTTCCATGTTGTTCTCTCACTAATGTGCTCATATACTAACATTCTACTGGCTAAAAGCAGAGCCATTTCTTCTCATTAACAATGATATCAACAACATGCATTTTGGGAACCTGCACTTTTTCCGTGGAATCTAACGAAGTGTAGAAACAGCCTTTGATCATTTAAAATGTAAGCCAGTCTGCCATACTTATAGTTATAAAAAAATAGAATAAATTGTAATTAGCTCCAAAACATTTTTCTGATTTACCCTCATGGGGGAGAGGAGGGCGCGATTTGCTTAACACAGCACTACATATTTATATTTATTAGAAGTAAAAATGTTAGTAGTCCTAAAAATGAATCCATGAAGTCATATCTACTATTACAATTAATCAAATAAAATAGTTCACAAATAACAAATATTCTGGCTCAAGATTATACTTAAAAAAACACAATTATTTCAAGCAGAGATCCATGCACGGCGTTTTCTTCAAGCATTTCTGCATCATCTAAGTACCTCACAATTATTCCTGTTCTTTTGTTCTTTAAGGCAAACTTTAAAAAATCTACCGCTATTCGCATACATACAAGAGCTTTCTGTCTAATGATTTGGACATCATGAAACTGCTGGAACCATGCCTTTGACAAAACAGATGGAATGCAGCTAAGAAAATAAAAAGTAAAGTTTCCAACTCTGAATGCACTGTTACTTTGTCTAAACATACCTCATTATCTCAAATTATAAAATATAAAAATATATCTATTTCTGGCATACCTTATGAAATGCAAAAGAAAACAAAATAAGCTAAGTTCTTCATTGCAATGTCTTTGTAGTTTGATTGAACACATCAATTATTTCAAAATGCCTTTGTCAAGTTTTTGGTAGGGTATTTTTTTTCTTGGTAGGGTTTTTTTTTTTTTTTTTTTTTTTTGCCTTGACATTGGCTTTGAACATTTTGGAGCAGATTCATTTCTTATTTGTGGTCACACAAAGGAATTCATATAAAATTAATGCCTAAATTGTAACTCTAAATTTTAATGCCAAGATATTTATAACCTATAATTATAATTAATGAATATGTATTATAATATTCTGTTAACCAGACACAAATATAAGTAACAAAGGATCAATAATGTGAACTATATTTATAATTCTCCCATATTTAAAACATCATAATCAATTTAATTATGATTATTCAAATATATTGGTTATGAGGAATAAAACTGCATATTCTAATAGTGTTTAAAATATAAACTAGTGCTATTTTGATTTTGATTTTTACTTTAAGAAAAGCTTAAATTTAAGAGCACTATTTCCTTAAAACAAAGACTTTTAATATGTAGTTTATCAGGAGGAAAATAAACTCAAAATTTCTACAAAATCTTTTTAAATTTTCATTTTAATAACAATTTCAAGTCTATATAGAAAATACCTAAAGAAATATATCACAGTTTTAAAGTGGTTGTTTTAATAGTACTAGTATTTTTCCCAGAAAATGTTTTACTTTGCTAACTCAATAACAGAAGTTAATTTTTGCTGCCCTAATATTGTATTTCCCTTAACAATATTAGCAGCTTAACATGGAGAGTCAATATGTTAGTAAAACAAAAAAACAAAAAATACTGAAACCCCTTGCTATTTTACCTTGAAAAAAAGACTCAATTTCCAAACTCTTTATCAAAAATACAGAATAAAATTGTACTTAGAACTAAGATTCTATTAAAATCCTCCTTGTTTATATTCTAATTCTGATTAATTACTTTTATACAATCATGGATAATAAAGTCAAGATATTACTGACCAATCTTCTAAAAACATATTTTCTACAATGCAGTTGTTTTTGAAACTTTTTTTCTGAATGGAATAAATATCAACTCTATTTGTGTAATTTAAATGAAATGTTGGTTATTCTCGCTATCAGTTTAGTTATTCATAAATCTCTACTTAGCATTTCTCTTTGATAATTAAAGACAATATGTTTTATCAACAGTATTATTTTAAATATTTTCTTGTTTTCCAAGGAGAAGAGCAAGAAATAAATGCCCTAATTATAAATTATAAATATTTTATAATTATAAATTATAAATATTTTATGATTATAAATTATAAAATTTATAAATATTTTAATTTATAATAATTTAATTTATAACTTAATTTATAATAAAATTATTAATAAATTATAAATATTTTACTTGCAATTTAAATCTTGCTGAGACTTTTGGTTTAGTGTTCTCTTAAAACAAAAAATAAGCCACATATAGCAATAGATACAATAAATAGTAAGATAGCTAAAAATAAGTTATACTTGAATATTAAGCATATTTTTATTTTATTTCCCCTTCCCCCCAGATGCCTAGAAAGCCATTTCAATGACAAAATGCTAATTAAACTATAATATTCTGGATAAATCTAACAGTAGCATTGGCTGAAAGACAAATGATGACACTTTACCCATTGCATTTTCATTGAACCTAAAAGATATGAACTAATTAATTAATTGTGGACATTTTAAATGCATCAAATACAGTATTTATTTGTAAATTGCTAGATTTGTAATGAAGCTTTTCCCTATACTTAAAGTTCTGCTAGAAGAAAAAAGATACTAGAGATCTAACCTAAAAGGATCAGCAATGAATATGTATAAAATTGCATGTACTATATAACAGCTTTCTTTAAAAACCACCAATATTCTGGAAAGTCTCTAGAATTACTACCTTTGGTCAGTTACCTATTGCCAAAGGTAACTGTTGGTGAGTTACCTATTGCCAAAGGTAACTGTTGACCATAAGAGAGCTTAAGAGGTTACCAATTGGTAAGTCTTATGGGAACAAGTTGTGAAAAGAAACTGAGTCAAAAAAAAAGAGTGTCATCTACCATAAGTCCAGGAAAGTTCCCCCACTATAATTTGTGTGCTCTAGAACCCACCCATGCCAGAGAGCTACAGACTGTCCCACTTAACCTCACCATTAAAAGCTCACTTTTAATTGAATTTATTGGGAGTGATTTTGGTTAATAAAATTATATGGGTTTCAGGTATATCCTATCTAATTAAAGAGTAATATGCAAATTGACCATACCTCCGCTACACCCACAAGCCATGCCCACCAGCCAATCCGGAGTGAGTATGCAAATTAACCCAACCAAGATGGCTGTGGCCATGGAGAGAGAAGGAGGCTTGGGTTTCCCTGGCAATGGAGGAAGCCAACCTTCCCACCTGCCCTGGCAGGCCCAGGCCTCCACTCAAGGCTACAAAGTTTCAATTATAGAAGATAAATAAATCCCAACAAAAATGGCTGCAGCCAGGGAGCGAGCAGGAGGCTTGGCTCTGCTCAAGGCTACAAAGTTTTAATTATAGAAGATAAATAAGTCCCAGATACCAGGGCCTCCGCTTGGGTGGCCGAAGGCATGGCCGGCCTGCAAACCACCACAGGCCCCTCACCCAGGCTGCCCTATGCCACAAAGGAACCCCCACCCTGATCTGGGACACCCTTCAGGGCAAACTAGCCAGCCCCCACTCGTGCACCAGGCCTCTGTCCTATCTAATAAAAAAAAATATGCAAATTGACCATCACACCAACACAGAAGATGGCTGCCCCCATGTGGTCAAAGATGACTGATCCCATGTGGACACAAGATGGCCTCCACAAGATGGCCAGCAGGGGAGGGCAGTTAGGAGGGACCAAGCCTGCAAGAGAGGGCAGTTGGGGGTGAACAGACCTGCAGGGGAGGGCAATTAGGGCAAACAGGCTGGCAGGGGAGCAGTTAGGGGCAAACAGGTTGGCAGGGGAGCAGTTAGGCATCAATCAGGCTGGCAGGGGAGTGGTTAGGGGGTGATCAGGCTGGCAGGCAGAAGCGGTTAGGGGCAATCAGGAAGGCAGGCAGGCAGGTGAGCAGTTGGGAGCCAGCAGTCCTGGATTGTGAGAGGGATGTCCAACTGCCCTTTTAGGCCTGATTCCGGGGATTGGGCCTAAATGGTCAGTAGGACATCTCTCAAGGGGTCCCAGATTGGAGAGGGTGCAGGGTGGGCTGAGGGACACACACCCCCGTGCACGAATTGCCTCTAGTAATTCTATAATACATCTTCTGTATATTGCACTGTGTTTTTACCATCCCAAGCCAAGTCTCCTTTTATCCCCACCCCTTTTCCCTTTTGTAATCACCATACTGTCATCTGTCTGAGTTTAAAAAATCTTTTAAAACCGGAGTCTAAGCCAGGAGAAGCAAACACCTGAAGAAAGAGATTTATTGTGACGTTTTAAAAAAAATGCACCCTCCCACAATTACCAAAATAGTGAGAACAGTCTAGATAAATGGAATATAAAATAGAAAGTTTCAACTAGCAGAGATCAAGCATGACTTATTCTAAATGCCTGGCTGACAAGATTCAGCGATATATACTTACCCCTGGATTTCATCATTTTCAAAAGCTCTCAAGTTGAAGTTCTTAATTTCCTCTTGATTCTAGTTAGGGCAGATGTAAATTTCAAGGGACATTAACAAAAACGAGATTACTATGCTTTACTTTAAAATACAAATTTCCATAAATTTTTTCTTTACTAGTACATCAAAATTTATTAACTCATCAAAATTCATTTTAATTTATTCTTTATTTCTCAAGAATCACAAAAAAGTAATCTATGAGGAGTATTTGCCCCATGTAAACCCACAAATTGGAAAATATAAGCAAAACAAGTGAACAATAACACAATAGAGAGAGAAAAGGTAATATTCCAAAGCAAATTCTCAAGAGCACTTAGGACACAGTTTAAGGTTTAGCAAAAAAGCAAGTCTAAATTCTTTATCAGACTCTGAATTAATAACTGAGTTGCAATTAATATTTTGTAAAGTGAAAAATGGTAACCTGACGATTTGATTGATTGTTACTTCAGAAGTACAAAATAATTTCCTAAAGATGGAAACTTCAGGTGCATCATGATAAGCAAGCCAGTTTATTATTTTTTTCTCTGACCTAAACTACCAGATTAGCTGGTAACTAGAAATTATTGACAGATTATTTGGAAAATCTCTTTGCAAAACGTTTTTGTAAGCAGCATGTTTGTGCTGAAAGTGAGATACATAGTAAATACGTAAGGTTAAGCATTCTGAGATTTACAACTGACTCTGAAGCCAGTAACTTCTAAGTAGTGTTTATTTGCCTTTGATGTGCGTGTTTTTTTTTTAAGTTCTTCCTGCCCTATGGACTATCAGGTTTTTAATATTGTTGTTTCTTAAATTGAAACTACAACCATCAGCTCGATTAGGTACAGGTTGAAGGAGGAAAGTAAAAATCTCATTTTTCCCCAATTATTTCCACATCCTTTAGGATCTGACCATGAATTTATTCATTTGTGCAACAAATATTTATTGAACACTTACTATGAATGAGATAAATAAGAATAAGAAATAAGTAAGAAAAAGTATGTGTTAATGGACTTCTTACCTTTAAAAACACACTGAGATTTATTTCAATTAAATAGTTCACTAGAATGTTTACAGTTAAACTATCACTAACTTAGTTTTGTTCATAATTCTTGTTCTTTTAATAATCTGCTTTATTTACTTGGAGATTTTTGGAGAATTCACTATGCTTGCTTTCAGGGTTGAATTAAATTCAATATCCCTAAACAATCAGACTTAGTAACGTTGAAGAAAAGAAACAATGAAGTATTTTAAAATTTATTTTGAAGGATGTAAGAAAATTAGTTTATAGAGAAAGGTGAAAGTTATATTATTCTGTATTAGATAACTAGTTCATAAATGTTTTATACTAATATCTACTCCCATTTATGGGAAAATTGTATTGGTAGAGTAAGTTATTTAATGTCTATGTCAGCTGCCTGCCTGGAAGAACCAAGGGATCAAGAAGGGCTGTGTCCCCACAGCCTGTCACAGCTCTTGGCACATAGCAGGTGCTCAATAAATATCTATTGAGTAAATATCCACAGGCCATCTTTCCCATTCTCTTGCTGTCAGAAGAAAGGGTCCACGGTGGCTCTGCTCATCACTTAGGGTATCTATACTCCACATGTTTTTAAAAACCAGTTCTATCTACTGCCTCTTCCTCTTGGGGGAAGAAGAGCCTTAGTGCCACAGCTTTTTCCCACCGAAAGGCCTGGCTGCCAAGGGAAGACCAACAGTCAGGACAAATTAATGGGGAAGAATGTAATTAGCATCTGTAGCTATGTAACCTCGTTCAAGCACTATCTGTCCCATTCGCCATCCCAACAAGACTTCCCAATGAGTTTTCTCTTAGGACATCTTTTTAGATCTCATGTTATAAACTCTTTAGAAAGTCCCAAGCAGTTCTAAATCCCTAGGTTGCGCACTATATACCAAAGTCAAGTCACTTGAATTTAGATATGAATTAGGACAGAAACCACTAGGAGACTTCCTCATTATGGTCCCTAAGTGCTAATGAGCCCTTATCACTGTGGCTGTTTGTTTGTTTAAATTTTTGTTTATTTGCATTTAGAATGTTTCCTACAATGTATGCTTTAGAAATTCATCAGGTTACCTACGATTTGTTTATTGCTTTATATTTTAAAAACATCTCTGATACATTATCTCATTTGATCATCACAATGACACTCTGAGTCAATCAAAGAAGGTATTATCTTCGTTTTCTATATTTAAAAAAACACGGAACAGTCACAAGGCCAGTAAGTAGCAGAGCTGAGTCTTCTAAGTTTAAGTTCAGAGTCTTTGTTTAAATATATTTTTATTGATTTCAGAGAGGAAGGGAGAGGGAGAGAGATAGAAACATCAATGAGAGAATCATTGATCAGGTGCCACCTGCATGCCCCCTACTGGGGATCAAGCCCACAAACCAGGCATGTGCCCTGATCAAGAATCAAACTGTGACCTCCTGGTTCATAGGTCAATGCTCAATCACTGAGCTACACCAGACGGGCCAAGCTCAGATTAAAAAAAAAAAAAAAAAAAAGACATAATGCAAAGATCTCAGGCCAGCATTCTTCATAAGTGTCTTAACACTCAAGTTTTTAAAACCAAATTAATTTGAATGTGTATAACTAAGGTATGTCACAGGCCTACCACTCTCTATTATATTTTATTGGGCCACTTCCCACATTCATATTACCACCTGGAAAGTTATTTTCATTGAGGTCCCATCAAAAAGAACAGCAACTTTATTATTCCATTCATTTGTTCATTAAACACAGTACAGCCATTATTTGAGGCACTAGGAATCTCAAGCTCCATAAGATATGGTCACTGCCCTCAGAGCATTTTTGAGCTAGTGAGGAAGTCAGATAAGCCTATCTGCGGAAAACAGGGTAGCAGAGAGAAGAATGTACAAGTGCAGCCAAATACTAAGGTCAAGTATTTAAATCAGAATGAGGGATCAGATCCTGGAGGTAGTTATTGTAAGCCTATTATGTCTCCACTTGAGGCTCGGTACACGAAATTCGTGCATGGGGTGGGGAGGTGTCCCTCAGCCCAGCCTGCTGCACCTTCTCCAATCTTGGACCCCTCGAGGGATGTCTGACTGCCCGTTTAGGCCCGATCCCAATAGGGTCAGGCCTAAACGGGCAGTCAGACATCCCTCTCACAATCCAGGACTGCTGGCTCCCAACTGCTCGCCTGCCTGCCTTCCTGATTGCCCCTAACTGCTTCTGCCTGCCAGCCAGGTCACCCCCTAACCACTCCCCTGCCAGCCTGATTGATGCCTAACTGATCCCCTGCCAGCCTGATTGCCCCTAACTGCCCTCCCCTGCCAGCCAGGTCACCCCTAATTGCCCTCCCCTGAAGGCCTGGTCAGCCCTAACTGCCCTCCCCTGCAGGCTTGATCACCCCCAACTGCCCTCCCTTGCAGATCTGGTCCCCCCAACTGCTTTCCCCTCCTGGCCTGATCGCCCACAACTGCCCTCCCTTGCAGGGCTGGTCCCTCCCAACTGCCCTCCCCTGATGGCAATCTTGTGGCAGCCATCTTGTGTCCACATGGGGGCAGGATCTTTGACCACATGCGGGCAGCCATCTTGTGTGTTGGAGTGATGGTCAATTTGCATATTACTCTTTTATTAGATAGGATTACCTTTCTCACTTTGGTTTTCAAATGACATCCCAGAGTGCAGTTTTCAAAGTTTAAATTCTAACTTCTTATTGACATTCTGTAATATGGAATAACAATTATAGACTTAGCTTCAGCTCAACTTCAAATCATTACAAATTTGTGTTAAAAAGATTGGTAACTATGTTTTGGAGGAGAGCCTAAGGCCACAATTCTACCATAGATTAAAAATATTTTCAAATAGATCTTCAATACATAAGGAAAAAATAGGTAAGAGAAATACCTAATTTCTGATCAATAAAGAGAATTATATCCTATATTATAACTATATTAAAGCCACTTCAAACATTTTATTTAACACTATGTATAGCATGTGTTATAATTAAATATGCTCTTTTTATATCAAATTCAGGAAAGGTCAAAAGCTACATAACCAAAATTTACCTAAAAGGAACATATCCAGTTTTCTATGTATTACCTAATACTCACTAAGCCTCTGGATCTAGGAAAATGAAATTATATATACATGTATTTTTATATTTTTTTATTGATTTCTGAGAGGAAAGGAGAGGGAGAAGATAGAAACATCAATGATGAGAGAGAATCATTGATCGGCTGCCTCCTGCACATCCCCCACTGGGGATCGAGCCTGCAACCCAGGCACGTGCCCTGACCGGGAATCAAACCATCATCTTCTGGTTCATAGGTCGACGCTCAACTACTGAGCCACGCTGGCCAGGCAGAATTATATTTTTTACTCTTTGTTGATTTGTTAAAAGGGTTCTTGCTCAACCACAACATGAAAACTGTTTGAATTTCACAAATCTTGGAGTTTTTACTAAAAACCCTAATCAGTCAAAGATTGTTATGTGGCATTTTTATATTCAAGTCTTTAAACCAAGGGTGGGCAAACTTTTTGACTCAAGGGCCACAATGGGTTTTTAAACTGGACCGGAGGGCCGGAACAAAAGCATGGATGGAGTGTTTGTGTGAACTAATATAAATTCAAAGTAAAGGAGCAGAGGGGAGAGCAAGAGAACCCTCCGCTCTTTCGCTCCGCGGGCCGGATAGAACAGCCGAACGGGCCAGATCTGGCCCGCAGGCCGTAGTTTGCCCACGGCTGCTTTAAACTCTTACCTAAAATAATCAGTAGTTTAGGAAAAGAGCTAATAAATGTAATAATTGCTCCTTGTTATACACCTTGACCCATTCTTGGTACATCATTTAGGATGCTCTTGGTGGAACTGAAAAATCTACTTCAAGATAGTTTAAACCATTGGGGTAATGTAGAGGTACAGGTTAACACAGAGGCTCCGTTTCTCCCTCATTTTCTCAGCTTTGCTCTCCTCACTGCTCCATTTTCAGATATCTTCCTTGGGCATTTCCTTCATGGCCACAAGCTGGATACATTTGCTACATGCTTCCTAGGTTATAACTAGAGAAAATAGGGACTCCCCAACATTCTGAGAATAAAAAAATAAAAAGAAAACTCCCAAGAATCATTTTAATCAGACAATCTTGCCTCATTCATTCTTTCAATTAGTATTTATTGGTCACCTACTGTACAGCCATGGACAAAACAGATCCCCTATCTTCATAAACTTAAGGGCCTGTCACCATCCCTTAATCCAGTTGTTCTCAATCTTTCTAATGCTGTGACCCTTTAATACAGTTCCTCATGTTGTGGTGACCCCCAACCATAAAATTATTTTTGTTGCTACTTCATAACTGTAATTTTGCTACTGTTAATGAATCGTAATGTAAATATCTGTGTTTCCCGATGGTCTTAGGCTCTAAGCAGCAGTTCTCAACCTGTGGGTCACTAGCAGGGTCTCCTAAGACCATCGGAAAACACAGATATTTACATTATGATTCATAACAGTAGCAAAATTACAGTTATGAAGTAGCAACGAAAATAATTTTATGGTTGGGGGTCACCACAACATGAGGAACTGTTAAAGGGTCACAGCATTAGAAAGGTTGAGAACCACTGCCTTAATCAATCAGAGTGAGGATGGATTTACCTCCATTAGTTTGCCACTCCTGGAGTGACGGTTAGGATCAATCCTAATCAAAGTATGGTGTAAGAAATAGAATAGATATTGACAAGACAACTGCAATATTTATCACTCTTGCCTATTATAATTTTGGCAATGGACATTGATAATTAGTTGAATTCATACATGATTCTATATAAGTTGAAATATATATATATATGTATATATATATATATGTGTATATATATATATATACATATATATATATATATATGAAAATAATCTATACCTTGCAGAGAATGAAAGTAATTCCTTGCCATTCTCAAATGGGTTTCAGATCCCAGCCATACATGATGACAAAATTTCTGTTCTGCCCAGCTGCTATTGAGATGTCAACCACCTAAAAAAAAAATGCAATGCCAATGTTTTTACCACCATAATTAATATCAGGAAATATGTTGGATATTTTTTTTAAAAGACATCTTTTGGGAAAGTAAAATATCATCACATGTCAGATGAAGCCTACAGTGTCCTTTCACCTCTGCCATGCCCCCAGTCTTCATCCTTGACTTTAGGTCACTGCCCTGCAAATACCTAATAAGGAGACCTGAATAGAGAGAATGACCATTCCAGCCCAAATTCCTTATGAATACCAGGAGGAAAAAATAGTCATACTCATGATGGGTGATAAGTCTTCTTGTAATAAAGTAGAATATGTTGAGCTTATTAACAAATGACCTATTAGATCATGTTACTAGTTTCTAGCACTGCCTCATCTGCATCATTAGTGTGGTTTATTTAACACCAAACTCTCAGACTGAATTACTGAAGATGCCAGAGCTATAGCATTAGGAGAATCATATTCAGCTGTGCCTATGATATGACCTAACCTCCAGCTAGAATGAAAATGTGCAAGAACAAGGCAGCATTTGAGCTTGGCTTTGAAGGTTGAAGTGGAAGAATCAGAAAGCCTATTTGGGAATTTCTCATTCTGTTAGACTTGGATTCATACCGTGGGCTGGAGTCAGAGTTAACTTCTCTTAAGATAATTTTGTCTAGCTTTGGAGAAGGAACTGCTCTGCTGGATAGACACCAGAGTTAAGCCTCAACTTGACTTCAGCCAATGAACTATGACATGGAGGTACTCTTAAACAGGGATACAACCTGAAGAAAAATTTCCTTCTGAAGGACTGTCATAACTAAGATTTCAAAGCTGGTTTGAGAAAAACTCTTGAAACTCTGTAAACAGTGATTTACCATTATTTTTTTAATATACTTTTATTGATTTCGGAAAGGAATGGAGAGGGAGAGAGAGATAGAAACATCAATGATGAGAGAGAATCATTGATCGGCTGCCTCCTGCACGCCCCCTACTGAGGATCGAGCCCGCAACCTGGGCATATGCCCTTGACTGGAATTGAATCTGGGACCCTTCAGTCCCCAGGCCAGTGCTCTAGCCACTGAGCCAAACCAGCTAGGGCATATTTTTTAAAATTATAACTTAATCTGATGACCCTTATCTCCCTCCCCCCCCCAAAAAAAAATGGAGAAACTGGGGCCTCAGAAATGTATGTGATTTCCCCAAGATCATCTGCAGGTAAAAACCAAAGGTGCTGAAATTGAAATGCAGGTCAGCAGACTCTAACTGTAAAAGCTTTCACTTCAACATTCTGCCTTGCTACAAAGCAAGGGGTTAAGGAACATGGGGAGTATCAAAAATGAAATGTGTGACAACAGCCAGTAAGAATCAATTGCACATAAACTGATCTGTGATTATGGTGAGGCAAAACGAGATGCAATATCTTCTAAAGGAACAAATAATACAGACTTACTCCCAAAACTATGATTAAACAGAAGAAATTAAAATGCAATGTTTCCTCTAGTGTAAAAGGCATTCAATTAATCCAATCAAATGATTGCTCCTTTCTCTCCTGATAATTTTCATCAATGTATATAAAAGAAGAAAAGTATACTTTAACCTCTAAAAATATTAGAAATAGTAATTAAATTTAACTTGGTTGTAATTCTGGATAGTGCTAAAGAAATTTTACATCTACATTTTTTTTCACTCTAAATTCCCAACAAAAATTTCCGTTAACAAAAACATTCAACTTTTTAAAAAGAGTCTGCTAAACAATCCTCAATTTGTTTGTATGAAAAATAAACTCAGCTGTGTCGTTTGGGGATGATTAATTCCCAAAGCTAGCAAATAATATGTTGGGAAATAGCAGATACTGACTTCAGTCATCCATTGTCTTAAATGATAGCCTTTGTAGAATCCTCCTCTCTTCCAATCACCTATAAAAGTTTTCAGTCAGAAAAGTATAAAATTAGGAGAGAGGCAGAAGGCAAGAGGAAAACATTAGTTTCAGATTTTAGAATTAAATAAACCTAAAAAAAATTTCCCAGCTCTGTTATAGTACCTCACCACTACTCTTTCAATAGATTCTACAAACAGACCAAGGGAGCAATTCTGATTCAAGACTCAACATAATTGAGGAGATATTTCAAAAACAGCATGTTAATGCTGTCCCCTTCCCACAACTGAAAAAGTCATATTGCCTTCTTCGGTAGTTCACCTTTGTTCCATAGAAATGACAGCGTTTAAATTTTTAAAAACATATAGAAAGTATCGTGGTGAATTCATCGGGTACTTTACCAATTCAAAGCCCAAAGCCCAAGGAGTAGAACAAAATCATTACAGAATTGCAGGGATGCACTAGTTGTATTTTTGCCAGGAATTGGAAATTTTCTGAGAGCAAGGACCACCCATGTCCTTTTCTTTTTTGTATCCTCAGCACCTGGAACATTGTAGGTGCCTGATGAATTGAACTCACAAAGACGTATGTAGTCTTCTTTCAGTAATTATTGACACCCATTTTGAGACATTCTGCCTTTCAGACTGACATAACTGCAAACTGTTTTGTTTTGTTTTTAAGAAAATGCATCTAGTTAAGTATTCTTCTAATCCCAGATTTTACGTGAGTATAACTATGAACTAGACATGTGTAGGAAAAGGCATTAGACATTAAAGAAGCACATTGAAAATTGGTGCAGAGCTCCAGATTGACTAAATCAGGTTTGTTATTTTATCCACCAAATAGTCTAAGCAGATTAATTGGAACCAGACATGTGAAGATTCATCAAGTTTGGTTTCTTATAACATCAGTTATTAAAAGAGAAATTTATAGGTTACATTTCAGCACATCTAAGTTAACAGTTTGAGGAAAATGTAAAATCTTGATAAATAATATTTTAGAGGTATATGTAGGCAAAAATGTAATGAGACTGGCTCCCTTTCTATACCCAGATTTATCTCACAGTAACAAGGTACTGAATTCCAACTGTCTTGAATAAATAATCAGTTACCCACATTACCATGGATATATTTTATTTAGAAATTAACACCAAAACAAAGATTTGTTTTCCCAAAGAGAAAGAGACTATACACCCCTAAGTAGTTATCTAACGGGAAGCACAGCTTTAATCACAGCATCTGCAATAAAAGCAGTCTGCCTGTCCAGGGAAAAACTGAAAGAATGTGACAACCTGCTTTTGGCAGAACTCATTCAAAGGAAAGTTCTTTGTCAATTGAAGAATATTGATTTCCAGGAATGAATGTCAGAAGGTTATTAACCCAAGTGTCAAGGTTTATATTTCTGGACTTATAACTAAAATATTATGCAAAATTATTATTTGAAGGCTTTACACTAGGATACACACATTGGATAGAAACAAAATAGGTTAATACATCAACAGGAGTGTTGTGTTCTAGAAAAGATATTTGAAAACATAGAGTCAGTACTCACTTTTCAAACCAATTCCTATCTGTAGTCATGCCACTATTAGATATATATACTTAGACATCACATATAGATACTTGAATTTTTTTTTGAATTGTCATAAACAGCTCTATTTCTAAAGAGCTCAGAAGTAGGAAACATTGCCTGTTAGCTTTAGATAATATAGTGGAAAACCTTTCTGAGTGGCCACAACATTTAACAAAAAAAACCAAAAAAACAGTTAGGCTCAATGATTAAGTTCAACTGTATGTGTTACATTACAAATATATTTGCTATAGTCACATTACAATGTTATTCTACTTTATTATTTTTATAACCAGTTTTTACACCCTTGGGAATAATGTCAAAAATATAAATTTCTAAATTTAATATATATAATGAAGAAATACATAAATCATCAGAACTATACATTAGCTTCCAATAGCCACATCAAACTTCTTGTTGTGGGGGGAGGGGGGAAGGTCTGTTTGTAACAGTTGTTTATTTGAGTAGTTATTTGATTTTAATTTAATTGTTTTGTTTCCAAATATTTTTCTTTTTTTTAAACATATTTACTATTTTAATAATGTCCTTTCTATCCAACATTTAGCTAATCTGTTTGACCTGAGCAAATGTGTTTCTGATGTCTGTCAGCAACTATAAAAGCATAATTTCATTAAAGTATATTATATATACTCAGTACTGAGAGAACATTATAAAGTGAAAAAGTTTGGCTAAAGTTCAACTGGGCATCAAATAGCACTGGTAAGGATGTTCTTAAACAGATGGTGTAAAATCTTGCTAACACAATAGTGTGTGTTTAACACAGGAACAATATCAGAAGCATATGTGCTACAAATGACCAAAGTACCAAACAGAAACAATAAATTTGGGATATACATTAAAAATGATGCCCTTACCAATTGAAGAAAAAAAAAAAAAGAAAAAAAAAATAAACAAATGCACTTCCTTGTCAAATAAGAAATGCTATGGATATTTTTCCAGATCAAGGTTGGCATCCAAATATTTTCCTTTTGGCTTTCTCGTACACATTCTTCTTAAAACTTTATAAGGACAGAATTAAGAATATAATGTTATGCACGTTAAAAAGAACTAATCATATAAAAGGAAAATAAGTCCTCGATTTAGACATTTATGCATCATTTTAAACTGAAAATATCCTCATTCAACAGCTCAGAAAAATCTTCTCTCTCTCTCTCTCTCTCTCACACACACACACACACACACACACACACACACACACACACACTTTTAGAAGAGCTGGATACAAGTACCTGGCCCATTACAAGGATTTGCCCAAGCATTGCACAACAGTGTTAACCGAGGGCCCAAGGACTATGGCTGGCCAAGTCAGGAAACAGGGGTTCCTGGAGCGGTCCTTGCCGAGGCTGTAACCCAGCTCCGGATGGCAGTGGGACCAGATGCCTTAGCTCCTAGCCCTGCAGGGCTGGCCTGCGTGCAGACACTGCGCACAGGAAGGGGCCTCGGTCTGCCTGTCTCCTGCGCCCGCAGCCTTCACTCCCTGCTCTGGCATCCCGGCCTGTCCACCTCACGAACAGCCAGCCTAGTCAGGCCTTGCCCGTGGCCTCGTCTGTGGCTGGCTTGGGTGTGTGGTTGTGCGCGCTGGGGCTTAGGAACAGTTGAGCAAGAATTACCTACCTATGGCTGAGGGGAAGAAGGGCTTGGGCCTTGGGTCTCCTTCAGGCGCGCACTTTCCCGGGACAGTAACCTTTTAAGCTCTAGAAGTAGATCTGATTCAAGAAGCCGAATATTTCGAATTTGAAACCCCAGCCTCCTCCCTCGCGTCGCCCATGGAAAAGAGCGCGAGGAGGGCGGTGGTCAAACTCACCTGGGCCACAGCCTGACTCAGAGCCCGGCTGGGGGAGGTATTGGGGCGCTGGGAACGCCGGCCACCCTCCTCCCGCCTTCTCCCGAGTTTGGATCAGTGATGTGGGGGTTCACACAGGGTCTCCCGCCTATTTTGGGGCCACAGCACATTTCCGGGCGTTCGCCTTCGTCTCCCACTTGGTGCCCACACGCGTGGGCGCCTCCCAGGAGTGCAACCTGCGCGCCAGCTCTTTCCCGGGGCTGCCGCGGGCGGGACCTAGACCAACGGGGCTGAGAACGGGCCTGAAACCGCCTGGACCTCCAAGGGCCAGAGCCCTCTGAGCCCGCCCAGGCCGCCCAGCGGGGAAGGGTCTCAGCCCCCACAGGAGGCGGCCTGCCCGCCTCCGCCCGGGGCCTGGGGTTACCAAGGAAATGCAATAATATTTACAACCAGCGGGAGATGAGAAAGTGTTCGCCCAGCACGCGATCTACCTCCCTCCCAGGCAGCTTCCCATCCCTCCAGCCCATCCTTCCCGCGGGCTCCGTGAGTGGGCCCGACCCCTCCTTAACCAACAGTGCGGTCAGGTCCCTCCAGCCTGTCCTCCCCGCCCCCTCCCTGAGCTCTAGAGAGTGTTCTCACTTCTGGGACTGTTAGCGGGGGAGAGGAGGGCAGGGGGGAACATACCCTGCAGCAGGGCTCACAGAATATCCTTTTATATGTAGCACAATCGTTAGGATCTTGGAATGGGTTTGCATCCACACTGTCGCTGCTATGATGTGAGAACCTGGGCCTTGTCTGTGAGCGTTATGTTGCCCATGTCTGTGAATCAGATAGAATAATATTTAGCGTTATCTGTGAATCAGATAGAATAATATTTAGCGTTATCTGTGAATCAGATAGAATAATATTTAGCTCATAGGTGATTGTGAGGAATATAGGTGACAGCATTTGAAATGTGGGCGATGCCAAACAATAAATGGTATTTCTTATTAAAGGTACACATTCTTTTGGGGGAGGGGTAATGTAAAGAATCAAGAATTATGACTCCCTTTACCAACTTCCCCCCGCCCCCATACCTACCTTTAAAAGACAACTTTACAGCCCAGCTGGTATGGCTCAGTTGGTTGAGTATGGTTCCATGCATCAGGAGGTCTAGGATCGGATTCCTGGTCTGGGCAAATCCATGGTCAGGGCAAGTGCCCAGGTTGTGGTTGCACGCTGGATCCCCAATAGGGGGCCTGTGGGAGGCAGCCAATGGATGCTTCTCTCTTATTGATGTTTCTCTCCCTTCTTCTCTCTCTAAAAGCAATAAAAACGTATTTTTTTTTTTAAAAAGAAAACTTTACATGCACTGACCCAAGTAGTTTTTAATGTGAGAAGTCTCCCCCACAATATCACTAAAATTAATGATTGAAGCAGGGTAGAAGTATTCTGGAAGGAGAGGGAGGAAGCAACCTTGAAAAGGCATTGTATGTATTAAAGGCTTCACAAGAAACTGGTGCCTATGGTCCCTGGTGACTTTGAAACTAAAAACAATAATAAATGCAAACTATAAAGCACTGAGCCCAGTCAAGGTGTTATTCCTGAAAGATGATGCAATACAAAGGCACATTTTTAAAAAACCCTGAGTCACTCCAGGGGAAGGAATGGCTATTAGAAGGAAATGGGTGGTATTAAACACCCTTTAGAACTATTTTGCCACCTTTGCATGCCTGCAGTAGCTGTGGCTGAGTTTGCAACCCTTCCCAGTGCATCTGCCAAGAGACCCAAGTCTTCAAGATAAAGCCTAGCACTTTCCCCCTTAGTGTCAGAGTAAATTCTACACCACAGGTGTGGTACAGCCATCCAGGCTGGGAGGCCTCTTCCAGCCCTTTTCTTGGATCCTACTCACAGAGTCCCACCGCTACTGTTCTGGATTGAGATCTGTTTCTGCTTGGGATGGACTGGGTCTAGGTAGAGACTGGGTGGATCCACCCAGGCACCCGGGACACAAGATTATGTATGACCTGGCAAAAAGTGAGGATTTGTCAGGCTCAAGACTTGATCTACCACCTGTGAGTCTCCTCCCTATTCTTCCGCCGTTTTACAGACTGAACAGTGATGAATCCCCTTTTCAGGCCAGTGAGGCCTGAAAGCAGCAACATCTAGCTCCCTGTGACCTTGGCTCCCATTCTGACTGTCCCCCCTTCTTGCCCTGGGGCAGGCCAAAATTTGTCAACTTGCCATGTCTAGACAATAAACACAGTATTCCCACGTGTGTATTCAGAGACTTACCCAGACTGCTGGGGTCCAACACCTTCCTACTCCAATTCCCAAAAGCCTCCCCCTTTATAACTGAGGTCTCTTGGACAGCCAGGGTGGCTTTCCAACTAAATTGCAAACACTGAGGTTTGCAGAATCCTCCTGAGGGGAGTGAACCATTGCACCTGAGGATCCAATGGAGGTTACAAGTCCCTTGCCCTAGATCAGTGGTCAGCAAACTGCAGCTCACATGCCACATGCGGCTCTTTGGCCCCTTGAGTGTGGCTCTTCCACAAAATACCACGGCCTGGGCGAGTCTATTTTGAAGAAGTGGCATTAGAAGGAGTTTAAGTTTTAAAAAAAAATTTCGCTCTCAAAAGAAATTTCAATCGTTGTACTGTTGATATTTGGCTCTGTTGACTAATGAGTTTGCTGACCACTGCCCTAGATGAAAAGTGGAGCCCAGGGAATTTCCACAATTTAAATTGTCACGATCTCTATGCCCTTCCTTGGCTTGCTCTTCTAGGGATTAAAAGATTGGGTTCCTGACAAGAAGGTGCCAATGTACAAAAGTAGGGAGCTAGGACAAACACAGAAAGGCACAAACATCTCTGTGTACCCTGAAAGCACATTCTTCCATTCAAAAAGCTCTCCTCTGTTGCCGGATGCCAGGCACTGAACTAAGTTGCAGGGAGTCAGAACAGCAGGGTGTTCATAGACTGCAGTTGCGGGAAGATCTGTTGGGGTTGACTTTATTCACTTGATTGTGTCAGATAAACTATTCTAAAGATTTTCTGTAGTATTAATAGAGGGGGCAGGGAGATAACCTGTGCACAACTCCAGGCGGGCACTGTGGCTTCTTGGGACCCCAGGCAGTGACCCAAACTCTGTCGAAGCCAAAAGGGAAGTTCCAGGAATGAGTGCAGACCTTTGCACCCAAAGAGGTATGGAGACCAGTGGTCACTTGTTCAATCCAGGCTTTGATTTACTGGCTGATGATTGGTCAATGGATTCTGTAATTTGCAAAGAAAAGGAGAGAGATTTTATCACTGGTTTAAAGGCTTGCCTTCTTTTCCTTCTTCGTGGCTGTTTTATTTGACACCCCAAACCATTCTACATGCTTTGAAGCCCAAATAGCAGAGTGGAAGTGGGAAGAGGGAGCTCTTTCCCTCCGGATAGCAGAGGCCTACAGCTGGGACTGAAGCCGGCACGGGCAAGAGACTGGCAGCTGGACCACCTATGCCTGAGTGGAAACCCAGGCCAATGGGGCTATACAAAGAACCATCTTGAGTTGAGGTAAAGGAATCTATTAATCAAAAGTGTCTGTTTCTGAACCCACTGCCTGGTTAAAAGGCGGACCTTTAAAATAAAGAGTCATATTCTGACGCAGCCTGGTAACATGGCCTTAGGGAAGTTACTGAAGCAGGGTTATGCCCGTCAGCGCCAGTAGGATGTTTGACAAGTAATAAGCAAACAGCTATGATTACTGCCACTTTCACAATATTCAGATGCACAAACTGACAGAAGTCAGGGTACCAAACATTAAAATGTGCCCGATTTACTCCCAAATAAACTAGTGACGAAAGGGGAGAGAGAGACAGTTGCTCATCCTGGGTGCTTGCGCCCAGATGCCAAGGTAGACGTGGCTCCCTCCCAGCTGCAGGCCTGAGAGCCTGGTGTGCTTTAGAAACGGCCAACTGGAACCTCAAGGTTGGGGCTGAGAAGCACCAGCCTGTCCTCTTCGGGGATCCTGACCTCTCTAGGGCAACAATGGAGGGCACAGGAGGAGTTGAAGGAGATTGCATTCATGGAGACCTACTATATGGATGTGTGAACACATTTCAACATCATTAGTGCGATTAGCTCCATTTTACGGATGAAATCTGAAGTGTTAAGTTGTTAAATACTAGTAAATTGCTTGAAAACCCACTACAGGTTTGACTAATTTCAAATCCTGTCCTCTTACTGTAATAACACCTTTGACCCCGAGTTTCCCTGAAGGAAAGAAGGCAAACAGGGAAGGGGGCGGGGGAGGAACAGCAGAGAGGGGGAGGAAAGGAAAGGAAATGCTGCCACCAGGACCAGAACTAGGCTCCTGTAGCACAAATCCAGATAAGGACCTACACTGTTTTTATTGATTGATTTTAGAGAGAGGAAGGCAGAGAGCTGGAAAGAGAGAAACATGGATTTGTTGTCCCATTTATTTATGCATTCATTGGTTGATTCCTCTTATATGTGTGTGCCCTGACCTGAGATCCAACTGCAATCTTGGCCTCTCCGGACCAGCGCTCAGTGCCAAAGTTATTTGACTTGTACAAAGTGATGTCTCAAGATCATTCCGCAGACAAAAAGCATCATTTTACGAGATCCATGGGATAATCAACAATTGGATGTGGTACCACTGCAGGGGAGAAACGTGGACACCGAGGTTGTGGGTGGGACAACTTGGGCTTCTGTGGGCGCACTCACACTGGCTGCCAACCTGAGCTGGATGTTCCCTTACCAAACCCGGGTTGAAGCCTGCAAATGGGAGGCCCACACAGCTAGCTCCATGCCACACCACCCTCCCCACTCCACCCGAGGAACACGGTCTGGCGCCCGTGTTTTTGCACTCAGATCAGGCTTTCTTACCTCCCTGGCTGGGTGTTAGTCCACTCTTAGGGATCCTTGTGGAATACGGGATTGAAGGAGGGGGAAGCCTGCGGGGTTTGGGTTAACAGGCTCTTTCTAGGTTAGTGAGCTCCAGGCTAAAGCCTCCCGGCAGGGGAGAAGGAGGTTAGAGCTGCTGGGGTTTTGTTTCCAGCTTTTCGGGTGTGCCCCTCCCCTCCACCTAGTAGTTTGGTTTTTATAGAGTTGTGTGGGTAGAGATCTATAGAAAAAGGTTCGAATCAGGTTTCCCCTGGTCCTGTCGTGTGCTCACTCTGAAATGTAAAATGCCTATAAAATCAGCAGCTTCAAACCGCAAGCGTGCTTAAGAAAGGTTGTCGGCTTGCAAATGTCACAACTAGTAAATGGTGCAATGGACTTCCGCGCTTTGCGCAGTAGCATTTAGCCCAAGAGCGTCACAGACTGCCCCTAGCCTAATTTCTGGCTATGGAGCCCCCATTGGGCTCCTAATTCTCTTCTATCACTCGTCCTGTCGGCGAGAAACCCCTTGCTCTCTCCTTCCTCAAAGGGCCAGGCGACTGTACGTTGGCTCTGGGCCGGAAAGGGGAGGGCGGGGGGGGGGGGGGGGGCGGCTCAGGAAGGACGGGCGGGAGCGCTCCGGCTGAAAAGAAACAAGGAGTCCAGTGCAAACTTGCAAACCTTCTCCAGAGCAGAACTTGGCTTTCGGTTGTTGGGTCTCTGGAACCGCTGGAGACAATTGGCCCCAGTGGCGCATCTGACTGCAGTTAGCAAAACAAACGTCCGGAGGACCGGGTTGGAGCAGATATCCAAGTCCAGGTCTGCGGGTCTGCGAGCCAGTGCGTTCCCGCGGTCCCGTGCCCCGCACACTGGCCTTGCCGGGAAGCCCGTCCAGCCTAGGCCTTGGTGCGCAGTGGGGGCGAGACAGTGGGTCCAGAAGGAAGCCCTCGCCACCTTTGTCTGGGCAACCTCCACTGGCGTGAATAAAGCGCGCATCCCTTTCCCTGGAAACTGGGTGACACGGTCTGAGAAAGAACCTGGGACCGGTAAATCCCAAGGTGAGCGAATTTCCGGCTCCTGGACCACTGAGGGGTGATGCGGCTGCTGAGTTGCCCAAGTTTGTGCAAAAAAAAAAAAACTTTGGAAGCTATCTCCTTGAGTCACTTTCCCGTCAATATTAATAATGGTTAAACGGGGTGGGCGAAGATCCAAGAATCCCCTTTCCCAACCCTGTAGCTAGTGTGACCGCGGCAGTTTCAGAGCGCGCTGGGCTTAGAGTTTTTTACTTTCATGGGTAATGAAGGCGCCACAAGAATCAGCCAGAAGCTGCGCCTTCTTACCGGCGCAGAGGTCTTCAGCCAGCCCCACCCTCCGACGGTCCTCTGCCTGGCCCCTGGCTCGGATACCTGGGGCAGAGGAAGGGGGCGTTAGTGAGGGCCGTCCACCCGGGAAAGTGAAGGACCCCAAAGGCTGGCGCTGGCCCTTGGCCTGCTGTCCGGGGAACCCTGGACACATCTCTCCCGTGATCACGTTTTTGTACAGGCCAAGGTCTGCACACGTCCGTCCGATCTCCAAGCGCGTCCTTCAATGCTGCTGGGAGAACTGGGAGCAGGTCAGGAAGCGAAATTCCGGAGGCGGCTGGAGTACGTAGGAAACTCCAGGTTCAGTTTCCCTCAAACCTGTGGTTACTCGCCGCAAGGAGCTCAGAGGCAAAGGGTTCAATAGTCAAGTTGGTGGGGACTTTCCCTAGGTAAAGTAATAATTTGCTAATTCGGATCTATTGCTTTTAAATATCGAGTTGCAGAGACCTCTGTCAATGCAGGCTTAATTTCATCCCACTGATGAAGGGTGTTTATAAACGGCTCCTGTGGTGCCAGCCGAGTGTGAAAACACCAGTTTTATGCCTTTTGATAAGAATTACCGAGGTGGAAGGCTTATTAGGCGATTACAAATTTCGCAGCTGCTCGCAGCCCAATTAGGTGGCTCTTGGAGGTGAGTGGAAGCTGTGGGGGTCAGGGCGGGGTTCCTGCTCTCCAGCCCCGGACCTCCCATCCAGGCCTTGGCTCTGCGGAACCTAGACCCCTTTCCGACCCCCTCGGGCTTTAGGGAGACACACCCAGTGCCTCCACTTGGTCTGGGAGCCTCGCAGTCCGGACAGAAGGCACTCCCAAGTCTCTCTGGCTTTCTTTACCCTGGCTTCCAAAGGTGTTGGTTGTCCTGCCCGGTGTGACTTGCGATTTTCGATTTTCACTTAAAGGATAGGTGGACATCTAGAAATTTCCAGTTAGTATGTAAAACCGCCACAAACAGGCAGATTCCTCTCACCCCTTTAGACACCTAAGATGATGTTTTTTGGTCTGTCCTCGTTCGGTCACATTGGTTCTCCGTTGGAGTTTGGGCTGAAAACCCTCACTGCGAAGACAGAAAGAATCCTTCCGACTTTTAGCACACCTGCCTAGCTAGGAAGAGAGACTCTGCAAAGCAGCAGTGGAAGTTTGCCTTGGTCCCAGCCAGCGGAGGAGGAGCATGGGGAAGAGGAAGGACACTGGCTCGGGAGCCGGGCCACGGAGCAGGAGAAACCCCTCTCTGTGCTCGCCCCTGTCAAATGGCCTGGAGGTCGCTGGGCCCAGAACCCGCGGGACGCTCAGCTTTGACATTCAAAGCAAATACCTGCACACCCCTCCTCCCCAGACCCCCACCGAAGGCTTGCACAGCGCCCGGGAAGCATAAATAGACTCACCCGCCGGAGGCCTACGGAATGGCAGGGCAGGATGCGCGCAGTTACCAGGCGGAGAGTTCCGCGTCCCGCCCGGCGCCGGGAGTAAGGCGGCCGCCGGATCAGCTTTTAGGTCTTCTTTTTATGTCTGACGACCATTCTTCTTTCCCAAGCCCAGAAGCCTCTAAAAATGAACCATTTCCTCCACTTATGCACTGATAGGAGCTCTTAGATCAAGATTAGTATTTTGAAAACCTGATTGAGAGCCGCCTGATTAGGCGAGGGTGGGTGGAAAGACCGCATAAACGCCCGCGCCCCCGCCCCACTTCCCCAAACGGCTCCAGCGCGCTCCGGACCTCCAAATGACCCGCGATTCATTCTCCCAGAAAGTAGCCAAACGGCACCCCAGATTCATTTGGCCGACCCTAACCAATAAAAAACCGCAACTAAGTCTCCTCCGAGCTGGGTCTTTATTTTTAATTCCACTTTCAATCCTGCTCCATAGCGGCCTGACAAAGCCGACGTTCTGCACAACTCTCCATTCCGAAGAGTCATCTCGTGACCGATGCTATCTTATGGAAATGCGTGATGTGGATTTTTTCAAAAATATTCAGTTTTGCACTTGATGAAAAACACAAGTCTCTCTGTTCTCCACGTTAGCTTTTTGAGAAGTCGGTCCACCTCAAGCTTTCAATTCTGTAAGAGGGCACAAATTAAGCATAGCGTTCCCCTCCTCCTCCCCGGAAAATTTAAGCAAGATTTTCCAGAGAGGACCCGCGGGGATAGGGGGTGGGGGGTGGGGTGGCTAATATTAACGCGGGAGAGCTGAGCAAAAAAGAAAACAATGGTGATAGGAAAATGCTCTAGGGACCCTCGGTTTTTATGGGAGAAAAATGTAACTGAGGAAAAAGGAGGTTTGCAGTCTTTGCTCGGTCCCAGGCTGTTAGACCAGGAAAGGAGATAAGAATATTAAGAATATATTGAAGCGACATCACATACTTTTGTTAAAGGCCTTTAGAAAACAGACTCCAAGCATTCTTTTATTACTTATGGTTCAGAATTTTGCATTGTTTTGTTTCTTAAAAAGGGGAAAAGGAGAAATCAAAGTATTGTTTAAAAGTTTCTTACCAAATTCTCCTTCATACACGAAGTAACAAAGTAAAAATTTACACTCTAAAGAAGCTATTTAAACAGACACACCCTCCAATCCTACTCAAAATTAAGGTATTCTGAAGACCATCCCCTCTCTTGGCACACCCGCAGCCAAACATTGAGGCTGAATCCGGCCGCTTCGAGGGCTGAAATGTTGTCTAGGACGAGATGAAAGCGCAAGACTATGAGCAACATACTTTTGCCTTTCTCGTCGCCTCCATTTCAAATCTAGTTGCAACTCATACGCTTTTGTGCTGCTCAAATGTTCCTTCTTTATCTCAATGAGAAAACTTTTCGCAAAGGGAGCGCCTCCCGCTAGGTCCGTCAGCCCCGGGCTGCCAGGGAGCGGCTGCGGTCCTGGGCGAGACCCGAGAGGTGCGCAGTTCAGAAGGACTAAAACCTCCCGTCTCCCAGACCCGCGTCCCCCTGGCGTGGTGCAGAAAGAGATGTAACCTGAATCTTTGTTTAGGTTTTGGTTGGGAAGCGAGAATTAAAAAGCCACGGCAAAAGCGGAGAGCAGATTTTTTTTTTTTAAGTCTAAAGTTAACAGGGCCATTCCCAATGATTTTTTTTCCCCCCTTTAATACTGAATCTGGACTAAGTTGGCTTGTCCTGATAAAGATCTTAACATGTAGAGAAGGCGGGTTTTCCTGCAGGAGGTGAGGCTCTTCCTCCAGGAAAAGACTTTCACACACACACACACACACACACACACACACACACACACCCTTCCCTCCCTTTATGTAAGGTTCCACCCTCTGGAAAACAAACTTTCCCCCCCTTTTCTTTTCCTGGAGGGACAGACCTCAGCGAAGTTGGGGGGAAAACATCTTAAGAGGAGTCTGTCTGCCCGAGCACGGTTAGGGCCAGGGCGGCCTCTTCGGAGGAAGGCTGGCTGGTAGCTTCTCCCTCTTCGGGGTGTCAGCTTTTATTAGCGCCTTGGGGCGGGGGAGGGGGCGATCGGCGGACGCGGGCAGCCTCTGACCCTCCGGAGTTGGTCTGAGATAAGCAGCCCTCGCAGTGCCATGTATTGGAAAAACGATCAGATGTTTGTGTGTAAACTAGAAGAAAAGGACGTGCCGGAGCTGGCAGCTCCCCCCGAGAAGGTGAGCGAGGCGACGCCGGGCCCGACCCGCTGAATCGCAGTTTCCTGGAAACGCGAGCTGTTGGGGCTTCTAGACGAGGTTCAGAAATTACCTGTGACGGCCTCATCTTCAGACCTGACAATTTTTTTTTTTTTTTTTTTTTTTTGGTTACGTAGTAGCTCTAGTCAGTAATCATTGCCTCCCCTCCCCACAAGCTCACTTAAACTGAAGCATGGACTTGGAGACTGTAATTTGGGAGAGGAAGCCTCGAGCCTAAGGCGCTCTCGGGTACAGATGTGAGTCGTGTTTTTGTTCTCTTTGCCGAGGTGATCGTGGCGGTCGGGGAGAGAGAATGGGGAGGTTCGGAAGGCTGTCGGGTGGGACCAAACAGAGGCGCCCCTCCGCCCGTGGACGCTCACGGGCCCGAAGGCGCGCCCCCGGCTGCGGGGCAACCCGCGCTGGCAGGCCCACAGCGAACACAGACAGATACGCGGCTCCCGGAAGGCCTCGGGGGACCCCAAGGCGCCCAGGAGCGCAATTTTACTTAAAATTCCTAAAAGAAGCAAACCCCAGAGTGCGCGAGTCGCACCGTTGGTCACATGGGGGGAACTGCCAAGCTTTCACCTCACTCTGGAGGCGGGACCCACGGGTGTCTCCCAATTCAAATTCGAAAATCAGCTAGAGCCTGCTGGAGCGCCTCTGCGGGGGACCCGCACCCGGCACCGCCGACTCCTCTCTGCTGCGCGACACTGGCGGGAACGCCCGGCCAACACAGGGCTTTTCTGCTTCAAGTCCCTTTGTGCTGCGAGGACGCGGCCTCGGGCGGCTGCGTGGGTCCCGCGTGGGGGCGCGCCCGCGGGTCGCGGCACAGGGCCGGGGTACTCAGGGCGACAGCATCTCGCCCGGTGCTGTTGGAGGGAGGGAGGGCGGCGAGGAGTCCGAAACACGGAGGTGTGGGCCGCTGGACCCCGCACTCCGCCACCTCACCCCGCAGCACGCTGGAGTTTTCGAAAAGAAGGCAGAAAACGCCCGGAAAGGCTGCGTTTTCGTTTAAGAACAAAACGCTAGCAAACGCTTGGAAACATTTGAGTAATGAGCGTTGTTACTTTAAAACATTTTGACCGAGGTTGGGTGAGTTGTTTTTTTTTTTTTTTTAATAGCACAAATTAAATTCAGCTGGATATTTTCCATTATTCGATACACTTTCTGCGCCGGTTAAAAATAATCCTTCAGTAGCTCAAATGTTGACTTACTGAGCAATAAGTGGCAATTTACACCTGAAAGAAACGAGTGTAAATCACTCGCAGCTCTAATTGCTGCAAGTTTACGAAAGAGCTGCTGGCTTGGTTGAATCTGAAGCATTTTCATTCAAATTGTCATCGGAACAAGCACCAGGCTTCTTAAATCCCGCTGTAATTAGCTTTCAAGTATCCTATTAAACCTCTTCACCTTTCGGGCTATCCAATTCAAAAAGCCCCCTTTAAAAAAATATGTCTTGCTCTTTTAATTGAGGTTATTAAAGAAATCAAGTTTCTTCCCCCATCCCCTCCTCAATCCTCTTTCTTCTCTCCCACCCTGCCTCTTCCCTCTGTGCACCCCATTTAGCCCGGTGATCCCAGCCCCACCGTGATTGACGTCTAGAAAGAAAGTGCTTTGTGCCGGGATGATTGCGATTAACTTGTTACCCCCGGCAGGAGGGCGGGGAGCCGGCGTGCCCCGGTGAGAGCTGGGGAGCCCGCGCCCCGAGAGCTCCGCAGCGCGCCCGGCGAGCCCTCGGCGCTCGGGTGGCCGCCTCGCCACGCGCCGGGGCTGCGCCGCCGCCGTCAGCGGAGCCGGGCCGGGAGCCCTGACGGCTGCACGCACGGCCCGCGCGCTGGGCCTTCATTAGCCCGCCCCGCGCGCGTGGAAGCTGAGGCTCGGCGCCGAGTGTGAGGGCTCTGAACTTCTCTGTTTCTCCCCGCTCCCACCCCGCAGTGCCAGGGGCTCATGTCGGAAGAGTGCGGGCGGACTGCAGTCCTGGCGGCCGGGAGGACTCGCAAAGGCGCCGGGGAAGAGGGACTGGTGAGTGGGGCGGGGCGCAGGTGCTGGCAGACCTGGCTCTGGCGGGGAGGCGGCTGTCCCGCGCTCCTTCCCGGGCCCCATGGCCCACGGGGAGCGGGTGGAGGGAGGGTCCGGGGAGGGGCGGGGTGGAAAGCTGAGCCGGCGTGGCTAGCTGGGCAGGGTTGTGGGGCTCCCTGGGTCCTTGAGGTCAGGGGTCCCAGCCCCAGTGGGTGGTGGCTGGAGCGTGGACTCTGGACTGGGGGTGAGGGCAGAGAAGTGAGACCTCAGGAACCGGGCAGAAAGTGGGGGTGGGGGGCTGCTGGAGAAAGGGGGGGAGGCGGTGGGGGAGTCCCAGGGATCCGTGGGATAAGGAGAGGAGGAGGGGTCTAGAACCGCCTGCGACCGCGCCTCGCGGCTTCCTGCAGGTGAGCCCCGAGGGAGCGGGGGACGAGGACTCGTGCTCCTCCTCGGCCCCGCTGTCCCCGTCGTCCTCGCCCCGGTCCATGGCCTCGGGCTCCGTCTGTCCCTCTGGCAAGTGTGTGTGCAACAGCTGCGGCCTGGAGATCGTGGACAAGTACCTTCTCAAGGTAGGGCGGAGCCGCCAGGCCCCAGGAGCGGGCTCCCCTAGGAACCCTGGGAAAAGGGAAACGTTTGTTTGTTCCCTCTTTTCCATTCGCGTTCTCCCTTGAGGTTGCACGCTTTCAAAGCAAAACAAACCAACCCAGGGCAACTCCTGCGGTGGGAAAGAGCTGGGGAAGAAGTCTTAGAATCTCCCAAGTTGTTGCAAATGAGCTCCTGTGTGACCGTCTTGGTCTAGAAGTGCCGATACCGCCATACCTCGGGTGTATGTACCGGAGTCAGCCGCCAGACTTGTAGAGGAACAGAAATGGAGAAACCCTTCTACCCTTTCTGAAACGGGGTCCTGACCGGTTGTTTATAATGAGCCCCGGGTTCCGTAGGTCCCTCACCCCGGGTAACATCCCCCCACCCGCCTGCTTCTGAGAGTTCTAGGTCGGAATATGTTGGCTGATTCCACTTTGCGGTGTCTACTTTGGTGAGAACCATTGTAAATTGTCCTAAAAGCTCTTTTCTGGACAGATTTTTTTTTTTTTTTTACATATAGTTTTCTGTTTATTTACTGTTACCTGAAACCATTTCAGTACCTCACTCCTGTCATTAAGATTTAATACTTAAAGGCCACCCAATGCTTTAAAAAATGTTATCTCCAGTGTTTAGGGGGGAAAATGGAAATTGATGCCAAGTTAGGAAGAAAAGAAAGAAACCTGGGATGCAGTGCTTCAAATGGTTTGAGAGTAGACTGTCTGTCTTAATTTGTTTTACTTCTCTTAAAATACTGTGGGGGAGTTTTGGAGTATAAATTCTGGCAGGCATGGTTACTCATGTCATTGCCTGCAGGATCATGGTCCCATGTGTCTTAATCTTAATGCTATGGGTTTTCAACTTCAATCGCTCTTTAAAACCACTATTTAAACTAATGATCTCTCCTACACTGAATTAGTAGCAAACCAGTTCACTTTCTATTCTGTCTCCACCAAACCCCCACCCCCAGCTTTTCAAACAGTAATATTAATTATGAAGAGTATGAGTTCAAAAAGCAAGTTAGTGGGATTCTTTAAATTTCTACCTCAGTCAGAACTGCTTCACCTGTAAAGTGGAGATGATACCCTATAGATACAACCCAGATAAAGCACCAAAAGAAGTTTTGGTGAAAACATTGAAAAGTGACTGAGTTCCATTTTTATCAGTGGTTAATTCTTACAGCTGAAAAATTAACATGGCTTTCTCTTTAAATCTGCATCCTTAAGATCCCCCCTTTCAATGTTTCTAGACATGGGGCCTTTTTGGATATTTAAAAGGCATCTTTTGGATCAAAAAGGAGCTTATTTTCAATGAGCCCTCTCAATAATTAGTATAATGTTTAAAAATCTTTCTAAAGGGATCTATAAAGGCTTTAACACTTCATAGTAGAGAGGATCCAAGAAAAACCTATTACAAAGTGACTCTTAACACACCCTCTGAAATAGTTTCTAGTGTTCATCTTATATATGTTAAAATATGTTTGTATATTATTATATATTTGCATTACATGAAATATCTAAGTTACCTAAGCTTTCCTTTGTAATAGGACTGGAGTCCTCCCAATGAAGTCTTATATGTACAGTCTTATTCTACCTTCTTGTACATATTAGCATATTAGCTCTAACAAAAGTTTAATACTTGATGATTATATAAAAACTCTGAATTCTGAATTCTTTTTTCCCCCCCATTTTGAGTCCTTATCCAGACATATTTGAATTAAAATCACTGGTTAGAAAATAATTATTATGGGATGAAGTAGAGTATTTGAGGGTGTAAATTGTTTAATATAGAAAAACACTATATCATGAGACAAATAAAATGGCATTAGTACAAAAAAGTACAAGAGGAAGTAGATGCATCTATTGCCCCATCTCATACTTCAGTGCCCTGTTGTTTGGGTGGGTTTTTCTGGCTTGGTCTTACATACATACATGTACAGATTGGATCAATACCAGCCTTCAGGGAAGGTTTATAGTCATCAGAATTTTCTCTCTTCACCTTACTTTCCTCTGGGGGTGGGGAAAGGGAAGATGAAAGAGGTTGTTTGGTTGTTGTTGTTTTTTAAAGTAAACTTTGAGGAAGGTGGAAAATCAGGCGCTGGGTCTAGCCTTAGGGAATTGGAGGGTTGTCATAACTCTGCCCTAAAGCCTGAATCTACCTTTGTTTTGTGTTTGTTTGTTTTTAAAGGTTGGATAGTTGTCATAACTCTGCCCTAAAGCCTGAATCTACCTTTGTTTTGTGTTTGTTTGTTTTTAAAGGTTGGATAAGATAAAAATGCAGAAGAAGGCCCTAAACAGTGAAATATGAGAGGAAGTCCATACTTCTAATCTTTAATTTAATTGGGCCCCTTTTAGGAAAAAATAGAAGAAAAAATATCTTTATTTCCAGGGCAGTATTCACCACTGTTAATATTTTTTATTGCTTTTTTGCTGCTTCCCATGTTTTCTTGGGAATATATGCATCTTTGAATATATGCATCTTTTATAACAAAACTAAAACTTAAGACATTAAAAAATTTACCCAAATGATACTCTCACTAATGCTTTGGAAAGAGACACATAACTAAAAGCCTGTGAAACTTTTTTTTTCAGCTTCAAAGTACATTTTATATTTCATGAACAGTGGTGCTAATCTGATAGAATTTGGACAGATCATCTTTATTATGAAATAGTGTAGCAAAAGGTATATTTCATATTTTCCCAAATTACCTAATTCCTATTTTAAGCATTAGATCCATTTGTAGAGTGTAACTTTTGTTTTTGTATCACGGCTGTTCTTTTACATTAAATTTAATTAAGCATAAATCTAGTTATTGTGTCCATTTAACAAGAACAAATTTTAGGAGACTCATTAAAGCAAGTTCAATCCAATACACATGTTTATTCTCCAAGGTTAAAGTTGTGCTTATAGAGTGATGGCAACAGTTTAAGGTGAGGGGTAATTATGATTTGTTCCCTGAACTGATAATATTTCATCTTCCTACTTAGAAAATATAAAGGGCTGTGATTTATTAAATCACCATTTTATGCCTCATTTCTTGAAGTATAAATGGCAAACAATGCTTGGGTGCCTTTTTAAAACCACTTATAATTAGATTTATTTTTTTCTCCAGTAGTCAAATCATTAAGTAGGGTTTTTAATACTTTACTCCTTGATTCTCTTATTAAATGTTAAACGAGAGCCAGGGCTTCTGCTATATCAACATTTAAATCTACCTTAGCATTTCTGTTTTGTAAGCAAAATGGATTCCCTGACTTCTTTGTAAGGGTAAGTATTTATCTTAAGAAAACTTATTTTTCACTGTCTTTCTCTCTCATTTTAACCAGTGCACACTGTATAATAATTTGGCCAAAAAGTAGATTGAGAAGGTATGTGGTTTGGTTTTTTTGGTTAACAAGTTTCATGGTGGGAAGAATTTGGTAAAAGAAAAAGTAAACCAGTATGCAGGACTTTAAAGCGTTCAGGAATTTTCCCTGTGATCATAGAAGTTCCATTTTTTAAAAAACAAAAACAAAACAAAAAAACACCTGAAGTCTTTAAAGGAATTAAAAAAAAAACCCACTTTTTAAACACAAAATGTAGAATATGTTATTGTGATTTTCTGGTTAGGTCTAAGGGAATATATCTACACGCATATTTGTGTAAATTATACCTTTTCAATGGAAACATTCAGAGTGTCATTAAAACATGAAGGGACCAGCTTTTTAAATTGCCTAATACACAAAACCAACGACTATCCTCTTAAGTATTAGAATGAGTTCTCATCCTGCCCCTTTTTCCTTCACAGGTGAATGACCTGTGCTGGCATGTTCGGTGTCTCTCCTGCAGTGTCTGCAGAACCTCCTTAGGAAGGCATACCAGCTGTTATATTAAAGACAAGGACATTTTCTGCAAACTTGATTATTTCAGGTACTCTGTGATTTTTTTTTTAAGTAAGTAGATATTCTAAGAAATTATTATGCAAAGAGAATTTTGTAAATAGACTTTCTTGTCCAGTTTTATTTATTGAAGCCCAGTTTTTCTTATGTAATAGATTTCAAAATGAGAATTATTTATATGTTTGAGTTATCATTTGTATTACAACAAATAAATAAGTGTGTTTAGATGTTTTAGGACTTCAGTATACAAAAATGATTTTTAGATAATTATTCCCACTTTGGTAAATGAAATTTTTAGGTATTAAGAACTTCTTTGCTGTGCACAGATATAAAGTATGAAATATAAGATGACTTATTGTGAGAAAGCCCCTGGTTTGGGAGAGTGATAAGATGAAATAATTATGGGGGGTGGGGGGTACCCAGGTTTTGTTTAAGCTTTGACCTGTTTACTATAGGATGATCCCTAGTTATACACCTATAAAATGTCAGCAGTTTGGAGACTGTGATAAACCAAATTAATCAGAATTGACTGTTCCAGTATCAGAAATGCACCAAATCTAAATATTCTGCCTAAAAATCCTATTTCTTTTGTCTGTTCTTTGACCTTTATTTTGTGAGATTATATTTGCCTGAATTATTAAATGTAACATTTTCTCTGAGTCATCTCTTTGTAATTATTTAAATGGACAGTTTCTTCCAGGATATAACTCAACTCTTAATGGATTGATGTCTAGAAACTCTTAAGCATGACTTAAAAAATTGCCATATTTTAAAATTTGCATTTCCAAATGAAGAAGAATGTTCATTGTGAAATTGGGAAGTTAATACTGTATAATAAAGTTTGTAATACAAATTATGTTGTTTATACCCAATTTCAAAAACTGATTTCAGAGAGTTTAGTAATTGATTTGAATAAATTGCTAGGTAATTTAAAGCACTTCATGAAATCCAGAGTCCTTTATTTTATAAAGGCACAGAATTTTATAATTACCAAAAATGTGTATTTCTCATCAGATATGCTTTCCATTTCCTCAAAAAATAGTAGCAATTTGCCTCATCTTTCACATAGGATATGCTAATCTTAATGTTTTATGGTAATCTAAAGTCTTTTGAGAGATTTGGTTTCAGAGGCTTACTGAAGGTCTAGTTCTTCGGGATGTTTTTATGCTTCATATTTTATATTCTGAAATATGTTTTTAGGATTCAGTTTTTCAGGTTAATTTTTTTAAATGGCAATACCTCTAAAGATATATTAATGAATAGACACAGACATATATACTTATCTCGGACATGGGTATGCCAAGCCATGACTACGATAGTGAAAGGAGACGTGGCAAAGAGTCACTTGGACTAAGAGAAAAAGAAATATTTACATCTGGCATTTTGTTAAGATTAATCTGCATTTAATGTTCAGATGTGTCTCTGGAAGTTTTAGATAATATTTTCCATTTCCCTGTGATTAGCAATGCAATAGTTTATTCACCAAAGGAAGTATTTTCTGAGTTTTCCTTCCTTTCATTCTTCCCAGGGTGAACAATTACTGTTTTCCTCATTCTTTTATAATAGCAATTTCAAATATTATAATGTTTTAACTTAAAAATGGTATTTAAAGTATTTTCTAATGATCTCAACTTGGTTTTAAGCGATCAATATTTATATCTTCAGTGGTATGCTTTTGTATTTTTAGGTTTCAATCTGGAGTGTGTGTGTGTGTGTGTGTGTGTGTGTGTGTGTGGTATCTTGGGTCTCTTAAAATGCACTGATATTTGTTACGAGAGAGATATTGAAACTTATATTTCATTTATTTTAAAAGAAAAAGTCCAATCTTCCTTTAAGGTAATAATGAGAATTTTCTGTTTTATAAATAGGTTTGAATTATGACCATATCTCATCTTGATTGCTTACCATACTGACTCAGAAAAATAATCGATTCCTCTTTTATTTTCAAAAGATTTAAATACTTAGCTTAATCCAATGAGTGATGTAACACATTAGTTTAATCTCAAACTGATGAATATGTCACCACACATTAAAATCGTCACCGCCTACCCTTCTATTTATGTAGAAGATATGGAACTCGCTGCTCTCGTTGTGGGAGGCACATCCATTCTACTGACTGGGTCCGGAGGGCCAAGGGCAATGTCTATCACTTGGCGTGCTTTGCCTGCTTTTCTTGCAAAAGGCAACTTTCCACGGGAGAGGAGTTTGCTTTGGTGGAAGAGAAAGTCCTGTGCAGAGTGCATTATGACTGCATGCTGGATAATTTAAAAAGAGAAGTGGAAAATGGTAAATATATACTTAAAATACTTTTGAGTCTTTTGGAACAGTGAATACAGGAATAAAAACAGTTTTTCCTCCAGATCCCTTTAATGCATTATGTTGTGCAGTGTAATTGTGGTAAAACTCATTAAGCACTTTACTGTTAGTGGCGGTCTCCATCTGTTTATTTACAGGGAAAGCCATGCCATGTGTATTAGCATTGTGCCGTATTCTCAGTCTAAGGACTTGAGTTTAGATTCTGATTTGCTTTTTGTAACTAGTCTTTTCCCTGTCTTTGCCTTCCTAAGGATGAGCTTTAGATGTGTACTTCTAATGTTTTGCACTTGTGACTAAATGTTCAAGACTGCATATGGATTATTGTTTTAACAGTCTATTTCTAGTGTGTTTAAAAACTTAACTCAAGGGGTTTGGCAATCTAAAAGATGTATAGTTTTACTCCAAGCCAATAGATGTAAGAAACCTATTATTGCATGACTGCTGAACCCATCTGAGTTACCAACATGTGCGGTATGTTTTTTAAATGTAGGTAACGGGATTAGTGTGGAAGGTGCCCTCCTCACCGAGCAAGATGTTAATCATCCAAAACCAGCAAAAAGGGCTCGGACCAGCTTTACTGCAGATCAGCTCCAGGTAGACGTGACAATGAATTTATGATTTTTGAAGCCCCTCCCTACCCCCCAAAAACACAACTTTATGCTGTCTAAAATCATGTTTATGTTTTCAAAAAGGTTAGCTTATGCTTTGTGTGGAAAAAACTTGGTGAGTGTATGAAATATACATTTGGCCCTAAAATATTTATCAGTGTTCATTCAAGCTTTTTCTGGGGTCTGTTGGCATTGACATCAAAGTGGAAACAAAATGGTAGTCTGTCCTGACTTCCTGATAAAATCAGTTTAACCCAGGCATTTACATTACTACATATAATTGCAATAGCAAACAAAATATTTGGGGATTCAACAGAAAGAGTCATACAATATGTGTTTGAGTCTATGGAACACTGACGTGTTCATCTTTTTAACAAACCGAAATGAGTCTTTTAATGGACAAGATTATACATTTTCTGAGTAGGTTGATTATGTCCCGTGAAAAGGGAGGGTTTATTTTCAGCTTAGTTGCCCTAAGTATAATTGTCATCGATTTGGTTTATGAGAATTGTCAAGAAAACTATTAAATAATTACTCCTTACTTTATATTTAAGTCTACACATATAATGATTCTTTCTGGCATTTTTTAAGATAAAAAATTATGTTTTCTAAAAGATTAATGTGGCTGAAATATTTTATGTTAAGGTAAAGTAGCATTTATTGAGCACCTACTATGTATTGCTGGGTATTTTATACATTGTATCCATCTTAGCTCAAACTTTAAAGGATATTTATATAATGTTAACAAGTAAGTGAAGGTAATTTTTGAAAAGTCACATATAATATTTTAAGGCTTTCCAGTATTTAAGATGAATATAAGTGTTTCAAGAAGATAATTTTTATTTTGAGAATGCTTAAAAAAGAAACCTTGCTTTGGCACAAATATTCCAAAGCAACTTAATGATATTGGAAAGCAATCTAGCATTAAAATCTAAAGCCATTCTGAAAAATTTTCAGATTGTTTTGGACTTCTTAACTTAGGCATAGAATACATGGTCAATAAGTAATAAATGAAAGATAAGACAAATGAAAGAAATATCTCTGCTTGAACCTTGCTTTACTGGATGCCTCATTGGATTGCAATGAAGATCACAAAAAGCCCTAACTTAGGACACATGAGTACCTGTGGGTGACCTGGCAGCAGAATACCCAGTAGCTAAAAGGTGTGTGAGAAAATGGAATCTCTAGTAAAAATAGATTCTGTTTTTAAAGTCAGCCATTCCCATGAAGGCTGGCTATAGTTTTAATTATAAAACTGATAACTCTAATATCATATAAAATTTATTATTAAGATTACAATTGTGAAATTTTGAAACCACTTTAGGTAATCTTATCTAGGAAGATAAATATTGATTAAATAAAAAGGGAATGATATTTGTGGAGAACTTTGTGCTCTAAGTCCTATGACAGGCATTTTCTCCCGTAATTCTTACAAGTCCTTGATGTAGGTAGCCTCATCCAAGAGGTGCAGGAACTTTCCTCAGGGCAGATTGCCAAGGGAATGGCAGAGAAGAGATATGGACCCTGCTCCCCAAATCTCTGGTCTTTTCATTTTGCTTGGCCTCTGAGGAGACTATGAGTCTGTGCCTAACAAAACTCCATTTAGTGGTAGCAGCAGCTAGAACAGAAGAGTACGATTCTGAATCTTGTAGATGGTCTTATAGTTTTACTTGCAAATGTACACAAACTATTTAATCATGCATTATTATGTGAAAATGTGTTGTGGCCCTGGTCAGGTAGCTCAGTTGGTTGGAGCAACGTCCTGTACACCAAAAAGTTCACAGGTTCGATTCCCAGTCAGGGCACATACAAGAGGCAAACAATCAATGTTTCTCTCTCACATCAATGTTTTTCTCTCTCCCCCCCCACCCCTCCTCTCTCTCTATAAAAATCAATTAACATCCTCAGGTGAAGGTATTTTTTAAAATGTACTGTGAATCATGTTTTTAAAAATTTGTATCAGAATCATCAGTTTTGAAAAATGAAAGCAGAAATGATATGCTTTCAAAGCATGCTCTCATTTATTCAATCTTTACTAGTATTTACCTATTCCAGAGATGACTGAAAAAAAATCTGGCTCCATTCTGTCCTCAAGTGGTTCTTTATAATTTAAGAATCTGGAATAGCTATAGATTTTTAAAAACTTGAATTATTATATTTTGTTAGAACCTCTAATAAATCAGGTGATGTACCCTCATTGTCAAATTGTCCTACCTTTCAGTAAAATAATAAAGTATGATAGGTGATCAGTAGGTCAAGATCATACATGAAGTAGTAGAGTTAAACAGAGTAGAATTAAAAAGGGAGAAATAAACAAGAAAAATTTCCAAAATTCTTTAGAAACTTGTGGGAAGAAACAGTCATTTCACACTTACAAAATAAAATACAAAATATTTCAAATATTGTGGTGTTTTGTTTTTTTGTAGGAATGATATTTAAGAAGTTTCAGTCACTATTATGGTTTGCCTGTGGTAGTTAGATGCACTTGCTCAATGATCATTAGTGCTAAACGTGCCAAGGTTAGCACCTACTTTAATCTACTTTCAGATCCACTTGGTCTGCTGCTACTTTGCAGAATCCTGACATTTCTGGTAGAATTTCTGGCCTTAAAATGATGAGTGTCTCTACAGGCTTATTCCTTGACCATGTTAAAAGTAGGGTGGGTTTGGGCATCATTAGTGACTGGAGAATAATAAAACTAAGTTCAAATTCAAAGGGTTGTGTGTGTTTTTTTCTGAGGCTAAACACTGATAAGTACATCTTACTTTTCCTTTAGTATAATCCAATCCTAAACCATCAGTGTTGATTTAAGTGTTGCTTTATTCCTTGATGAGAAATTGCTTTATTTAATGTAATTTGGTTCTGTGATTAAACTTGTGAATTTGAAATGCATTTGTGAAAAGCATGCTGTTTTTGTTCTATAAATGATCAATAGTGGCTTTGAAAGCAAATGCTTTTCTCCTTCAAAATTAAAAAAACGAAGATAATTAATTTGCTTATTTGTTTTTCTCTTTGAGATTTACACACTCAGCCTCCTATAAACACAACTGTATTTGCATATGAAATAACACATTTGAAGTAGAAAAGGAAGACTGAAGTGAACTGGGTGAAATTAGGAACTTTTAGTCTGATTCTACCCATTTTTAAACCAAAAATATAGGTACTGTTTACAGTGAATGTGTGGACAGAGTTGGACAGGAAGCCAGGAAAACCTTATTCTAGAAGAGTCACTAATCAGAGAGAACTTAACTGAAAAAAATTACATAATTTGTAAACCTTATAAGGTTTCCGAGAACAACATTGGTGAACCACACTATCTTCAGATTTTCCTCCCATTGTCAAGGTTTATTCTGTCACAAACACAAGCACAGACACTATTGACAGGAAGGGGAATGTGAAGAATAAGACATTCCCTTTGTCCTCAGAAAACTCACTTTCTGCTAGGGCAGTGGTTGGCAAACTCATTAGTCAACAGAGCCAAATATCAACAGTACAACGATTGAAATTTCTTTTGAGAGCCAAATTTTTTAAACTTAAACTTCTTCTAATGCCACTTCTTCAAAATAGACTCACCCAGGCTGTGGTATTTTGTGGAAGAGCTACACTCAAGGGGCCAAAGAGCCGCATGTGGCTCGCGAGCCGCAGTTTGCCGACCACTGTGCTAGGGAAAACTAAATTTGCCAATGACTTATTTAGCTATCCTTTGAAATGGGCACTGGCAAAAGATAGTAAATATTATATGAGGGTCATAGTGGAGAATGTAATTCATATGGCCTGCTGCAATGGTGTCCAGGCCAGCAGAGCTTAAGATCTTTAGTTGGGTTGGTCACCCACCCTCATCCCATGCCCATGGACATGCACAATCATGTTGCATGCCAGACTCCCTATCTTCTTTCTAATATAACATCAATGATGAAAGAGAATCATTGATTGGATGCCTGCTGCACACCCCCTACTAGGGATCAAGCCCACCACCCCAGCATGCACCCTTACCAGGAATCCAACCGTGACCTCCTGATTCATAGGTTGACACTCAACCACTGAGCCACACTGGCCAGGCTATAATTCTTTATATTTTACTAGAGGCCTGGTACATGAAATTCATGCACTGGGTCGGGTGGGGGGGTCCCTCTCATCCCAGCCTATGCCCACTTGTAGTCCGGGAGCCCTCAGAGGATGTCCAACTGCTACAGAGGCAGGAGAGGCTCCTGCCACCACTGCTGTGCTCGCCAGCCATGAGCCCAGCTTCTGGCTGAGCAGCACTCCCCCCTGTGGGAGCACACTGACTACCAGGGGGCAGCTCCTGCGTTGAGCGTCTGCCCCCTGGTGGTCAGTGCGTGTCAAAGCAACCAGTCATTCCACTGTTCGGTCGATTTGCATATTAGCCTTTTATTATATAGGATAATACTCCCCTGGATTGATTGACTTTTAACTAATAAAATAGAAATGTCCTATTTGATTCCCATGGTTAATCTTTTCTGAAAAAAATCTGAAAGCTCTTAATTTATGCTTTTATTCTGGTACTCCCCACCTCCACAGCACTCTCTCTATATCTCTTTCTCTCTCTCTGAACTTTTTTTTTTTTTTTTTTTTAATATATTTTATTGATTTTTTACAGAGAGGAAGGGAGAGGGATAGAGAGCTAGAAACATCGATGAGAGAGAAACATCGATCAGCTGCCTCCTGCACACCTCCCACTGGGGATGTGCCCGCAACCAAGGTACATGCCCTTGACCGGAATCGAACCCGGGACCCTTCAGTCCGCAGGCCGACGCTCTATTCACTGAGCCAAACCGGTCTCGGCACTCTCTCTGAACTTTTATAAGATTTTATTTTAGTCAAACTGTGATAACATATGCCAGGAAGCAAGATTTCAAATACTTTCCACACCTCTCTCTTAACCTTGTGTTGTTGGTAGTTATGGGCATGTCTGAATCTCTGCCCTGGGAAGTTGAGATCAGGAGCATGTTTTTTCATGTACTGCTATCTCACAGCACTTAGCACAGTGGTTCCAAGCCAAAGAGTCACATCAGAATCACCTGGGGACTTTTTCAATGTATAGATGTTTAGATCCTGAGGAATTCTTATTCAGTGCTGATGGGTGTCTCTTTTTAAGATTCCAGATATTTCATTGCTTTAGAGCAAGTGCTTAAAACAATTAATGATGAAATGGTTGCAATTAAGTGGAATACATTTGTTGTGCTGTGTACTATTTGCAGACTAATAAAAATTGTAGTAGGGGCCTTGAACCTATTTAGCTCAGTAGAGGTTAGAGATAATTGTATATGATTTTTGTATTTTTAAAAATTTTATAATGTTAACACTTTTTAAAAATCCTCACCTGAGGATATGTTTATTGATTTTGAGAGAGAGAGAGAGAGAGAGAGAGAGAGAGAGAGAGAGAGAGAAACATCATTTGGTTGACTCCTATACACACCCCAACCAGGGATTGAACCCACAACCTAGCCATGTGCCCTGATAAAGAATCGAACCCGCAGCCTTTTTGGTGTGTGGGATGATGCTCCAACCAACTAAGCCATCTGGCCAGGGCTCTAATGCTAACACTTTTTTTTTTTTTTTGGATTTTTTTATATTTTTAAATTTTATTTTATTTTTTAAAGTATTACAAATAGTAGTACATATGTCTCCTTTTTTTCCCCCCATTGCTGCTAACACTTTTTAACAGAACAGAAAAGAAGTAAATAGACTTAACACTACTTATGCTTGTGGGTTATAAGTATGGAAAGAAAGAAAAGTTGAGCTTATTTTTAAAGCATATTTGAGAAACAAGTTTTTATGTTGAAATTGATTATTTTTTAAAGATCTTAACATAGCAACTTACGTGTAAATTTACAAAATGTGCACTCTTCATTTATACATACATCCCCATATTGACTTTCAAGTAATAAAATATAAGTATTTCCTTGTGCATATCTTCTCTCCTATCATCAAGATGCAGAAGATTGATTCTTTTTAGCTACTTACCACTTACATATCTTTTAGGTGATGCAGGCACAGTTTGCTCAGGACAACAACCCAGATGCACAGACCCTCCAGAAACTGGCAGAAAGGACAGGCTTGAGCAGACGTGTGATACAGGTGATTGTTTTAAACATTAATCAAGAGATACTAACATTTCTATTCTAGGTCTTTATGAGTGTGCATTGCTTTGTGAAGACTTGCCAAAGCATTAGTTTCTCATGTTAGGTCACTTCACACTCTAAATCATTTTTTTAAAAAAAAACTTGATAATTAGCCTGCTTGGGCTGGGCTATCATTTGTTAAGTGACTCCTTGTACAAGTTGCTCCATTCATTGCTCATAGCAACCCTAAGATCCTCAGGCTAAAAAATACAATGGATGTTCCAAGCTAGATCTGGTTTTAAGGTCAGTGTTTTTTTCTACTTTTCTATGATTGTGTATGTGAGTGAGTGTGTATGTGTGTAGAGGATGTTGATGGCCTTTGTTAAAGATCCAGGTATAGGGAGTGATGTGAACAAAGTTAGGGAAGGATGAGCTAGAGCAAATTTGTCAGAATGTAAGATTTATGTTTGCAAATTGTGGGAGAAGCAATTGGTAGAGCCGACCTTGGAGAGGTATGTAAATGCAGAGTTCTTTTCTTCTCAGGAGAAAGCCATGATATGTGATTTTAGGAAGAAAAGGTTGTTGACAGCACATGGGATGAATTAGGGTTGGGAGAGGGGAGATAGAAATAAGCAGATTAGTTGGGATGTCCAGGAAATGAGTAATTTTTTGTTTAAAAGAAAATAATGGGTGAGGTGGCCTAGAATTCATCGAGAAACATGTTATTGACTGTCCACTGATGGCAAGTGCTGGATGCTGGAGACACAAGAAAAGGACCAGACACTGTAATGGGGAAGCAGAGAGAAGTCAAAGGTGACTCATAGATTTGAAGTCAAAATATTCATGGGAATGGAGCTATTAACAGAAATATTCAGGTCAAAAGAAAGCTAGTTTGGTAATAGGGAGAGAGATGAATTCCCTTTTCCCTCTGCTAATTCTGCAATGATGGTGCCATTGGGCATGTAAACAGGTATTTTTTGAGGATGAACAGAACTTGAGCAAAAGGATCTAATGCTATGAGATTGGGTAAAGACCCTTTGGAAAGGATTATAGACAGTAAAAAGTGAAGAATGGATTTTAGGGAGAGAGCAGGGCAAGAGGTGCTGTTTGAGTGGAACATAGTAACAGCCAGAATAAATGAGTAGAAGCATCATGGAGGCCAAAGGAGTGAGGTGGGTTTAAGATGGAGGTGGTCAACTGTGCCAAGTTCTTAAAGAGAGATCAGGGAAATGGAAAATAGTTTTAAATAACATTCAAAGTTCAAAACGTTTGGGAAATTAACACAAGCAGAAGCAGGTCTCTGCAAGGGAATGCAAGAAAAGGTAGATTTCACTCATGATGTAGAACTTTCTCGGTAGGAGAGCCTATACAAATGGCATGGACTACCATTGGAGGTAGTGATTTCCTGTGGCTGGAAGGGAAGCTTCCTTCGTCGAGGTCCTTCAGACACAATATATTCTGCCGCAGCTGTCAGATTCATGACTACTATGTTTTCAATTATTTTGAAGTTGAAAGCAAAGTAAAATGGAGGGTTTTCTAAGTCCTTTTCTAATTATTTGAAGAAGTAAAGACCTCAGACAGATAACTCTGATATAATTTTTAGGTATTTCAGTCACCGGTATTATGAGCAAGTATATATTGTTGGATAGTGGCTTTTAATATGTGAGGATTAGGGAGAGAGTGGGGTGTGGGGAAGGGTATGAGGGAAAAAATGGTGATAAAGGAGACTTGACAGGGTGGTGAACACACAATGCAGTGTGTAGATGATGTGTTGGAGAACTGGGCTCCTGAAACCTGTATAATTTTGTTAACTAGTGTCACCCAATAAATTCAATAAAAATGAAAAAAAAATGTGAGGATTGAATTTAAATATTTTTGACAAGATAGCAAAGGAAGCAGTACTAGCATACAAATATATATATATACATATGGAGTCTATAAAAGTAGATTAACAATTGTTCTTATGGAAAATAATACAATAATGAATAAGTAATAATACAAGAATAAACTGTTTCCTATATTCACAACTGTAAACCTACTTTTGCCTCACAGTATATTATTTGTATACTAAAGGCCCAGTGCACGAAATTTGTGCACTGGTAGGGTCCCTAGTGGCTGGCAGCGGCTGGCTAGGCACTCTCTCCCTTCCTCTGGCTGCCTGCGACCAGCCAGGCCTCCCTCCCTTCCCCCTGCCGGCCCTGCCCCCTGTTCGAACTCCTGGTGGAGGGGACAATTTGCGTATTACGCTTTTATTATATAGGATATACGTGTGTGTATAATTTAAACAAATAGTCTTTCACAGTATTTTTGAAGAGTTAATTACTGTGATCTCAAATAGTAATCATGATCTGTTTGACCAGCCTACTTTCTAGCTATGGGCACACTTTAGAAAAGTGAAGGAAAAGAGTTTTAATGACTAGGCCTTGATTCTAATATGCAAACTAAGTTGTATGCAAAGATTAGATAGAAACAGTGGTCTGATACATAGAGACAGTCTCACCTTTACTAGCTAAAGTCTACTTGGACAGACATGAGTAACAGATCAGATTGTCATTGTACTAAGATCATAGAATGAAGATGGATGATTTTATTTTGAACTCTCTGTATCTAAGTATAATCACTGTTCACATACCATTTCAGATAGGTGAATTATGAGTTGTGTACCTTTAGAAAAATAATAAAACTGTTCTATTTCTTTCAGTATGTTTACTGGGAATATCTTTTCATACTAAGAACTACATCATTTTTATTGCTGCACATATTGAGCATAGAATAATTTAGTTTACTTCCAATTTATTATTATCATTTGAATGCTTCAATGAACAATATTGTATACATACTTCGCATATTTGTTCAATAGTTTTGATAGGATACATTTATAGATATGGGATTATTGAGTCAAAAGATAAAACATTTTTAGGGCCTTTAAATGATAGCACAAAAATCAGTTCCAGAAAGTCCATACCAATTTATTCTGCCAGTAGTTACTTAAGAAAGTTGCTCTTCCCCAACTATGTGAATCCTTATTGCTATCCTTCTTTAATGTCCTTTCCAATTTGGTAGTCAGAAAATCTCATTGTCTTTATTTGTATTTTTTCATTATCAATAAATTTTAACATTTTGTAATTTTAAAAGTTGTTATTTTAGCCCACTTTTCTATTGGGTTGTTTCTTTTCTCCCCATCTTACTTTTACTGGCTTCTATTTATCATGTTAAACTTTCATACTTCATCAATTTTCCTTTTTTATTGAATTTATTGGTGTGAAATTGGTTAACAAAATTATGTAGATTTCAGGTATACAATTCTCACTATATCATCTATGTATTATATTGTGTGCTTACCACCTAATCATCAATTTTCTTTTCATTTTCCCACCACATAGAATTTTTTATATTTTTATGTATTGAAACCTCTCAATATTTTTTTCTTATAGCTTTGGCCATTTTTATGTTTCTCCACTGAGAGAGATATCAATATTGGCTTTTGTTTCCTTAAACATTATGGTTTCAGTTATTCACACCTATACTTTAATTTATCTGGAATTGATTTGGTTACATGTGAGGAAGGGATTTTTCTATTTTTTTTCTCCTAAATGATTACTCAGCTTTCTTAAATCAGTATCATGCCATGCTTTCCAAATAATTTAAAATTTCTTATTTTTCATACATTATTTTTATATTTGGCTCTTTGAGCTTCCAAAGAGATTAATGTTATGCATCACTCTTTTCTTTTGCAGAATGTCTACATGACCTACTTCTAGCTTATGTAGTTTACAATATAGAATTCAAAAACTATTAAAGCAATAGCTCAGAAGAAAATGTAACTCTTGTTAGAGGTTTGCAAAGCAGAAGGAGTAACTTTTAAGTCAGCGAGGAGTGTCAGAAGGACTTGTATTTGAATTTTGAAGCTGGTAGCCCTCATGTCAGAAGTTATTTTCTGAAGTCTGGTATCAGCTATATTTTGCTGTGCAAATGACATGACACTTTGTGTTTACAAATCTCTCTCTGCTGACTACCTGTTGATGATCTTTCCAAGGAGCTATTTGACTCAGCATTAAGGTAGCTATTTTGTTTTTTATGTCATGCCTTCTTTGTATCTATTTCCAAAGCTTGGTGTTTTTTTTAACAGCTGAGTAGGTTCCATCCAATATTTAATCTATTGGAGATGTAAGATACTTTGAAGAAACTCAGGGAACCACAGTGCCATGTATATTAGGTTCCACGTGGCCCTCTGGGTGCATGTCTTCTGGGTGCTGTCCAGGAAAATGCAGGTGGCAGCAGTTCCCGTTTACACGGTGGAGAATGTGTGAGTGTATCTCCGTGGCTGGATGATGACAGCAGTGGCACCCATTGTTTCAGAGCCTGTGGAGAGAACTGTGAGTGGAGACTTTGGATGTGGTCTCTGTATAGGTATCTAAGGGTCTAACATTCCAGAAGGTGGGGGAGAAGGCTGTGACTTCCCACTCCTTTTCTTCGACACATGTCTAAGTCTCATTCCTAAAACATTCCTTGGGTACTCCCTTTCAGCCACCTACTCAGGGCTGCACAACCCATTATGTCATTCATTTTTATTTCTTTAGCGTTAAACCTTTGAGTTTATACTTTACCAGCCCTCTATTTTTGAGTCCCAAGAAGTTTTTGTGTCTCAGAAATAGGCCAACTTCTTTTTTTTTTTTTAAGACACTATTCTCTTTAAAAATATGTTTTTTATTTATTTCAGAGAGGAAGGGAGATGGAGCGGGAGATAGAAACATCAGTGATGAGAAAGAATCATTGATCAGCTGCCTCCTGCATGTCCCCCATTGGGGATTGAGCCCACAACCTGGGCATATGCCCTGACCGGGAATCAAACCATGATCTCCTGGTTCATAGGTCAATGCTTAACCACTGAACCACAGCAGTTGGGCAAGCCAACTTTTTCATATAAATCTTTTTCTAGCTTCCTTCTTTTCCATGTTACTTAGCCCCGATTTCCTTTTGCCAGCCCTGGCAGAGATGTATGCCCCTGACCTTTCCCCGGCCTTTGTCCCAAACCCCAAATTTTCTTATCTTAGTTCCCTTAATTTTTTTTCCTTCCACTTTCTTTCTCCTCATGACAAAATCTTTGGTGTGATGATACATAAATGCTATGATATTTTAATAGAGTAACACTCTATAGTTCAAATTTTATCTAATGGCAGGGAGTTCAGACATAGGCAGTTTATTGTTGGAAGCATTCGGGACAATCTAATCTTACTTACTTGGCCTGCTTGCCCTGAATTTGCTTTCTTTATTTCTGGGAAAGAGTGACAAGAGGATGGTTAGCTCTTTACATTTTGTGAACTGTTTCACCAGTGGATTTCTTCGTATTTTATTCTACTTAAGTATTACTAGTTTTTTTCTTATTGTAAGCCTGACCTTAACATGCTTCTTAGGAGAGAGCCTATATTGTATTCACTAGGAGAAATTGAAGCCAGCAGGTTAAAATGTGCCTGGAATCACTGAATCAAGGGGTTTGTAGAAAGCTTTAAGTTCTCAGTAGGGATTTTAGGCATTTGAAAAAAGATTTGAAATAAGTCCAGCAGGTGTCTAAGAATACATTTAGTAGTGTTGTTGTTGGGTTTTGTGTGGTGTTGTGTTTTTTTTTTTTTTAAGTTCTATTTAAAAGGCTTTTTCTGTTTTTCTTTTTTTGTCCCAAGTGCCAGTACTAAAACCAAGGAAACTTCGTTTGGAATTCTTTGAGTCCCATGCCTCTTTTTATTTTGAAAAGCACTAGTTTAGTATAGAATTGGCTTTTAAGTAAATCTTCAAATAGTTATTGAGTGAAGAAAATGACCATTGATATTTGCACAAAAATGTTTCTCTTCTGTCTGCAGAACTTTCTAAAACTTATTTAGCTTTATGCTGTGCTTGCATGGGAGAGTCACTGAGGTGGCATCCCTTTCTAAACGGAGTTGTGATGTTCTCAGAAGCTGATGTGACAGAGGTACATTGCTTTTCTCCCTCAGGTGTGGTTTCAGAATTGTAGAGCGCGCCACAAGAAACATGTCAGTCCCAACCACTCCTCCTCTGCCCCAGTCACATCTGTCCCACCCTCCAGGCTGTCTCCGCCCATGTTAGAAGAAATGGCTTATTCTGCCTACGTGCCCCAAGATGGGACGATGTTAACTGCGCTGCATAGTTATATGGATGGTAGGTATCCAAACATTTAACAGCTGTCTCCCACGCAGTCAATATCTGACAATTTCTAATATTAGATTATTGATGAGATTGACAGTTTGAAATATTACCTCAGTAGTAGCTGAAAATTATTGTGTGTGTTGGGGGTGTGTGTAGTAGAGAGCAAAACTACCCAAACATTCTTGTTTCTGTGACTATATTTTAAGGGACAAATTTAACACTCATTTTTCAGCTAAAGTACAAATATTGATAAGGACTCAAGAGGCAGTTAGACATTCATAGTATATCTTATATACTTAGGAAACATTTTTGTTTGTTTTTTCGCCTGATAAATATTTAAATAATTTATTTTCATATGGTCAAAGAAAGTATTCACAGTCAAATTTTTAGATTGGAGTTTACTTAAGAAATTTTTTATTGGAATAAAACATACATACAGAAAAGTGCACACATAGTAAGTACACAACTTGATAAATTAATAAAATGAGCATATCCATGTAAATACTACCCAGATGTAGTAGTGCACGATTAACACCCGGAAATCCTCTCTTATGTACCCTCCTAAAGTAACATTGCCTTGACTTCTAAAATCATGTTTTAGTTTTGCATCTTTGTGAGCTTTATATAAATTGAACCATACAGAATGTATTCTTGTGTGTCGTCCTTCTTTCAATTGCTTTGGTTATGAGTCTCATCTGTATTGTTGCAAGAACCAGTGATTTGTTTGTTTTCATTGTTATATAGAATTCTACTGTAGGATTGTATGACAGTTTATCCACTCTATGGCTGATAGACATTTGTGCTGTTTCCAATTTGGGCTTTTATAAACATGCTGCTATGGACTTTATTATACATGCCTTTTGGTACATGTTAATTCACACTTGCATTTGGTATGTACCTGGGAGTGCAACATAGGGTCATAAGCTATACATATATTCAAATTTAGTTAATTCTGTATAACAGTTCCCATAGTGGTTGGAGCAGTTTACACTTGGGCCAGCAGCATATGAGAGTTCAAGGTACTCCACATCCTCACTAACACTTGGTATGGTGTGACTTCTTAATCTTAGCCTATTTGGTGGTTGTGTAGTGCTGTCTCATTATTTTAACTTGCTTTTCCTCAGTGACTGATCAGATTGAGCATTTTTTTTTCCATTGGGCATCTATATATCTTTTCCTGTGAAGAGCCTATTTATATCCTTTGCCTATTCATCTATTAGCTTGTCTTTTTACCTTGATTTGTTTTCATTCTTGCTCTATTCTGCATACAAAGTTTTTTTTAATGATTATATGTGTTGCAAATACCTCCTCCTGTTCAGTGGCTTGCCTTTTTCTACTCTATTGAGGTATGTTCGATTGAGCACAGTTCCTAATATTAATACAGTTCATTTCATCATTTTTTTTTCCTTCATGGGCTGTGCTTTTTTTGTGACTTGTTCAAGAACTTGTGCTTACTCAAAGATAATGATGATATTCCACTAATGTTGTCTTCTAGAAACTTTATTTTATTTTGACATTTAGATTCTCAGTCCATCTGGAATTGAATTTTGTATGTGGTGTGAGATTGGGAGCAAAGCTTATTGTTATATTGATGAAAAATACTCATTTCCCAGCTGTTTTGTAGCAGCACGTTTGATATAAATTAAGTGTTCATATAATGTATGTGTCAGTTTTATTGGTGTACTTATTTTTATATTAGTACCTAATTGTTTCACTTATGGTAGGCTTATAATTCTTGATATACAATTGAACAAGTCTTCCTATTTCATTGTTATTCAAGTTTGTGTTGCATATTCTTGACCCTTTGCATTTCCATAAGTTTTCCAGCTTGTCAATTTCTTAAACACCCCCCCCCCAAAAAAAAAGGAAAAAAATTGATATTTTGAAAAAATCCATCCTAGGTAACTACCATCTTGGTAATATTGTCTTTCATATCATGAACTTAGTCTGTCAATTTATTTAGGTCATCTTCAAATGCTCTCTTATATTGTAGACTTTACTGTTTAGTAATCTTATACATTTTTTTGTTAGGTTTATTCCTAAGTATTTGTTTTGATGCAGTTATAATGGGTATTTCCTCTGTATGTAGAAATCTAGGTTGGCAGATACCTTTTTTTCAGCACAATGATGACATGATAACATTGTTTTCTGGCTTCCATTCTCTCTTGTGTAGAATATGGATGGTTAATTAAATTGATACTTACTGTTGAAGTCAGCTGTTGGTCTTATTAATGTTCCTTTGAAAGTAAATGTCTTTTTTTCTCAGCATTTTTCTCTCTGTTGGGTTTTCAGTTTTATTAATATGTGCCTAGATATACTACTTGAATATGTCATTCGAGTATTTCATTATGAAAAAGTCTTAGCTTTTGTCTCTTCAAATATTGTTTCAGCCCTTATGAAAAAATTTCATATTTTCCAGCCTTTTGATCGTCCATGCTTCAATCTGGTTATTTCCTTCTATTCTCCAGTTCACTAATTCACATTCGACCTAATATATAAAACTCATCCATTGAGTTCTTAATTCAGTTTTTGTAACTTCAGTTTTAGAATTTCCATTTCATTATCTTATATAGTTCCAACTTCTATGCTGAAATAATCTATTTTGTCACTTTGCTCCATAATAAAATTACTGTCATATTAATTTTAGTTATAATAACGTCCATGTCGGATAACTCCAATATCTGGATTTTTGTGGGTCTGTTCTATTACTTTTGTTTTTTCCTCTTTGTTTTCAGCCAAGCCATGTCTTGTTATTTTTTTTATTGCACTTCAGATGTTGGGTATGAAAAACTAGAAATAATTTTAGGCTCTGGGTAATATCTTCCACCAGAGAGTATTTAGTTTTGCCTTTGGCAGGGAGGTAGGCTAGGGGAAGAGCAACTTAATCCAATCAGGCATCAGTCCTCAGAAGGGATGGTGTATTTCTGGGTTGCTACAAGTTGGATTTAGCTTGTTGAAATCCCCAACAAAACCTGTGTTTTGTTTTATTTTATTTCTGCTGTTTTTAACTAGGGCTTCTCTTCAGTGGACCCTGATCTTTCATATTTGTTTTTCACCATCCAGCCTAAGTCTAACTCCTGAATACTCTGCTAAACTTCTCAGACACATATTTTCAAATTGTCACTAACTTGGGGAAAAGTAGCCTCATTTTATTTCTCTCCTTTTCTGGGAGTTGGCTGCCTTGGTCTCTTTCATACACCTTAAGACACATTTAAAAAAATAGTGTCTAGCTTTCCTAGTTGCTCTCAGAGGGAGGTTGTGTTTGAAGCAATGCAGCCCTTGCTGAGAGTGGAATCTTCATTTTAAGTTTCAGTTAAATAAAAAATCAGAGCTTATATTATTGTAATCATTTATGTACACTAGCATTAAAATTGGGTGTGTTGACTTGAAAGACTTGTGTTGACTGAGTCAAGTGTTTTTTGATGTATGTTTAGGGAAGAGGCAGTTAGACATTCATAAATGAGAATTTGGTGGCAGGGGGGGGGGTCATCCTATATACAGACACCCTCAATATGAAATCTGGCAACATCTATGCAGACAAAGCTCATGAGTCTTTCTAGCTGAAGGGTAAAGTGCAGTGAATGGGGTATGGATGGAGGACATTAAAGTGGCAAAAGCTTGTTGCCCAAAATAAAGATTTGGGGGTAAACCCATACTAGATTCTCATTTAATAATATACTCATGATGCTGAATAAGTTAATGCTTCTGCTGAGGTCAGTGGAATGAGTGTAGCTTGGTGCCCTCAGCTGTAATGAGTAATAAAAGCACATTACCTTGGCTTGTTTTTGTTTGTTTTAAATCAGTTTTATTCACCCTACAAAACTGATCCACAAATTTCTTTCTATTTTGTAGCTCATTCACCAACAACTCTTGGACTCCAGCCCTTGTTACCCCATTCAATGACACAACTGCCAATAAGTCATACCTAATTTCTTTTTCAGGGATAGAAATGATTAAGGATATAAACTTGTCATTTATTATGTATAAAATACCATTGAAAAGATTAATGTTAATTTTTTATTTAACACCTAAAGCATTTCCAACATCACTTTGCTGCCCAGGTATGTATCTACAGTTGGCCTGCAAGACACTTTTATTGATTTTTTTCATTTTTTTTGGGTAAAACTTATGTTTACAAGAAGAAAACAAATCAAAACTTTTTTTTGTATTGTCTGGAAATAGTTCACTCTAGTGTGTATCTGTTAATTTATTTGTCATCAAAAGAGCACTTTGCCTAAAAGAAAGGACTGACAAGTGTGCAAAATGTTTACAATCCTTTGTGAAATTGTAGTTTATCATTAGTTTGTATCTGTAAGTTATTGTTATAAATATTACCTGTATTTTTTTTTTGGTACATACAACTTTATACTTTGAGGCTTGTATCTGTGAATTTGCAACTGAAATTTACTTTGCCACCATTTTCAGAATGAACTGAATAAAGCTTCTGTTGTAGCATGCCACGCAGACACGTTCTTGTGTTTGTGGTTGATGAATTACAGCTGTAAATAACACTATGGTTTAATAAGCCCACCATTCTAAGTTTATTAAACATTTTCCATTATTGTGAAAGTTCCAACCAATTTGTCCTGTTTGTGTGTGTTTTCCACAGAAGGTTGACCCTAATGTCTTTCAGATATAACAACTTTTAACAGTTCATTTTGTTTTGAGCTGCGTTGTGAGTACATTTTAATAGGCAACTTATTTGTTGATGATTACACTTACTCAACAAAAGAATACATGAAAACATCTAATTTGGCAGATGGTCTCTTTTGGATTCGCTAATAAAATTAATGTGAAAGAAAAGGCAGAGCGCTTTTCAAAAACAGTCTTCTGGGGTATCCCAAGTCAGAAATGAGAAATGCACCATAAGAATGTATGTCTTCAGGGCTGATAAAGGAGGCCTAGAAGTCTTTGGAGTTCCTGAGCAACGTTTCTCGGGCAGAAACTCTACTTTTTCTTCCTGTGAACCCTCTAGGGGTTATGGTTCTGAGCTGAAACCTGAACCTCAGGGACTTTATCCTAGGTAGCAGTGGACGCTTGTCTTGGAATTACAAAGGTAAGTAGTGCTGCTCGCACTCATTTTTGGATTTAAGGAACTTAATCAGTACCCACTTCTTCTCTTTCATATACCAGTCAGGACAAATAAAAACGTAATGAGAAAAAAAATATTAAGTATCGTAAGTTTTTAAGTCTTTATTTAACTTAGCAGATTTACATCTGGTTGAGGACTGGAAGTAATAATGGATATTTGTAATTCTATTCTGGTAATCATAAATGCAACCAGAAAGCGATCCTATGGAGGTAACTTACTATCTGCCTCAACCCAGAAGCAACAAACCTACATTTCACTAAGGGAGAAAGCAGGAAAAAAGGTGTTTTGTTTTGTTTTAAACTGCTACACCAGTTAGAATCCATTTGGCCAAAAACAAAGAGCATAGTCAATAGTCACTGTATCTAATCTTGTGAAATTGATGCTAATCTCCTTGGGTTTTAGTCTACCTGTCCCAGGCACGAAGTGGTGAGGTCAGCTTTACCTTTACCAGATGTCGAGGAAAGCGCTTGTAGTCCAGCCAAGCTCTGCACTGTGAGCGGCTCATAGCATTTCCCAGCTGCATCTGATTGGCATCATTTAGCTCCGGAGGCGCTTGATTGCGAATGTTAGTTCCTCTCTCTTTTGTCTTTTTTTTTTCTGTGCTCACCACCCTCTGACTGTTCAGAGAGTTTTTACAAACCACATCACTACTCTTTTTACTCCCAAAGATGAATGCCCAAAGTTGAGGTAAATCTTCCATAACAAAGAGGTTCAAAGCTGTCAAAATGTATGAGATTTTTTTATCCTGCATCTAAAGTCATTAATATTAATAATGAGATAGATATGAAAGTACTACAAAATTATATGTGATGCAAACATATGGTTGTGTTTTCATTCCTGTTGGTGGCAGTCGCAGATCCTAATTTTATAACTTTAAATTAAGAAAGAATTGATGTTCATATTAGTAATGCTCAATGTACTAGTAAGCATGCAGGCAACGGTATTTATTTGCTTAAAATTGGGGGTGCTCAAGGACCTTTTGTGAGGATTGGAGGTAGACTTTTGTTGGACTAGCAAAAACCTGGGTAACAAGTAGTTATCTCTTAGGCATTCAGAGATTCATGAGCTGAAAGATGGTAAAAATAACTTTTTTGCTATGCAAATCAATTGAATCACCAATTCAGAGATTGAAACTGAAGTTACACTAAGTCAATACCTGTAAGTGATTCTTGTTAGTAGGTAGCATTAACATTTAGCAGTAATTTTACGTTATGCAAATATCATTCTTCAAAGTCCACAGTACTTTTTGATAAGTACATCTGTTTTGAATATCTCATAATAAACCTTGTTAGAATCATAGTTCATGCTTTTAAAAATTGTTACAGGCATTTGAAAGCTGATAGTAGTATTTCTTGACCTGTAAATGATGTATGTAATTACTCTAGTGGCATTATGAGACTAGAGGGGATCTTGGGACTTTGTTAGGGCATGGGGGACTTCACCTGTTAGTTCATGAAATACTTCTATTTTATTATTTAGAACAGGAGTCGTTTGAATTGTAATTCACTAAGTACCAAAAGTATATTAATTAGCTCAGTAAAAATCCTCAATGACCCCCACCCCAGCAGATAAAGGAACTGAAATGAACACTATTTGATTTTTGCTCGTTTGAACTACAATTAAATTTTTGGAAAGAGAAATAGATTTGAATTCAAAACAAGTTCATGTACACTACATCTGTTTGAATTCAATTACAGTAAACACTATTTTATAATCTGTATTTCCCTTTTAATATAAGAAACATTTTTTTCAAGTTAAATATTCAGCTACAACATTTTAATTGATATATAGCACTACATTGCTAGGATGAAACAATTTATTAGAATATTGGTTATTTCTATTTTTATTATAATAAACATAATCTAACATTGTGAGTACTTTTAATATGCCCTCTTTAAGTGCCTTAGATGTATTTGTTAAATATTCACAGCCACCTCATGAAACAGGTTCTATTATGATCAATGTTATTTTACAAACATGGAAATTAAAAAGTAATATGTACAGTATCTCAGTGAGAAGCAACAAAGCCAGAATTTGAATATCTTAGCTCAGTGATTCCAGATACCACATTCTTAACTTCTTAATTTCTGTACTTTAAGCACTTTCTATTTTAAGTAATACCATGGTGAGCATCTTCATAGCTACTTTTTTATTCACATCCTATTTCCAACATATAAATTCTTAGAAGTGGAATTGGTGTGCATGCATAGTTTTAAGAATCCTGAAAGTCATGAATTGCCCCCAGAATGCTACACTAATGTACATCTCCACCTGCAGTGTTCGAGGTGTTTCCCAGAGCACTTGTCTATCCCGCCTACCAAAGGAATTAGTAATATCTTAATTGTTTTTCCAATTTGATGGCCAAAAAGATAATGTGTGTTTTTTAAAATCTTCTTTTTATTTTTAAATTTACCATGTTAACCTTTTTTAAAAAAATTATTTTTGTTAATCTTCACCTGAGGATATTTTCCCATTGATTTTTAGAGAGAATGGAAGAGAGAGGGAAAGACAGAAATATCGATGTGAGAGAATCACATTCATTGGTTGCCTCCTGCATGCACCCCGACCAGGGCCCGGGCCAGGGAGGAGCCTGCAACCAAGTACGTGCCCTTGGCTGGAATCGAACCTGGGACCCTTTGGGTCTGTAGGCCAATGCTCTATCCACTGAGCAAAACCAACTAGGGCAAAAAGATAACTTTTAAAGCCTGATATTCTTGACATGCGATTTTAATTTGCATTTGAGAGAACTAGTTTCTTATAAAAGGGTTTGTAAAGAAACACAAGCTACCACTTTTGCCATCTTTCTTCCTGAAGTTATTCTGCATACATGGCTCAGTGCGCATTCTTTAGGATTTGTTCACGGAGGCCTCATTCACTTAATATCAGATATTTTACTTCTGGGCCCAGCACTCTTGATACCATCATATTTTATTAGCTTTGTTAATGATTATACTGGAACCTTTATTTATATGGCTTTTCACCCATTTCAAACACTTTTCTAGACATCATCATGTCCCCATTCAACATATGGAGAGACTGAAATTTAAGAAACTTTGATTAATAAAATTAGGCCTTTGGTTTTCATATAAAAGAGTTTTCCAGAGCACCAGATTATTTTTATAAATCTGTGTAGATCTCAGGTGAATAAATTCATAAGTGTTTCCCAATTGCTTGGGTTTTATAAGCAACTCTAAAAAAGAGATTTCCATAGACTCAGGGGATGTAGAAAATATCTTTCTTCCTTTCTAAATTGTGTCAACATGTACAGTACTTACCAAGAATCTGTACTTGGTGGGGGCTGAGAGCAGAGCTTAGGTGTGGACTGTGTATGTGTGTGGGTAGGGGGATATCACAGGAAGACAAAAGGCTGTTAAGAAATAAAAGAAGATGCCCTGGCTGATCAGGCTCAGTGGATAGAGCCTTGGTCTGCAGACTGAAGGGTCCCAGGTTTGATTCTGGTCAAGGGCACATGCCCAGGTTGCTGGCTTGATCCCCAGTAGGGGGTGTGTAGGAGGCAGCTGATCAATGATTCTCTCATCATTGATGTTTCTATCTCTCTCTCCCTATTCCTTCCTCTCTGAAATAAATAAAAATATATTTAAAAGAAAAAAAAAAAGAAATAAGAGAAGAGGCCCTGGTTGGGTAGCTCAGTTGATTAGAGAATCACCCCAATACACCAGGATTTCAGATTCTATCTCTGATCAGGACACATACAAGAAGCAACCAATGAATTCATAAATACGTGGAACAACAAATCGATGTTTCTCTCCATCTCACTCAAATTAATAAATTAAAAATGGAAATAATAGATTGTGAGACCAGTTTGCTTTCCACCCATTCTGCAGTATAATATGGTAAACACTGTTGATTGAATAAAGTTGATAGGAAAATAATCAGAATAATGCTCATGCTTGAGCATAACTTCAAAATTCCAAAAGAGCTCTCCTTAAATTATCAAAATATTATTCCTTCCTTTCTTCCTTTAGCAAATATCTTTTATATACCTGTGGCATTTTATTTAGCATGAGATTCAGGACACCTGGATTTTAGCACATTCTCTGACACCAATAAACTATATAACAAGGACACTGAGTCTTTCTGAAGGCCAACTTTCTTAACATTAAAAGGAATATTTTTTAATGAAGCTACAGAGAGATGATGGAAGGAAAATACAAGATAAAACATAATCTAATTTAGGAGGACAGTGGCAGCAAACCAGGCAAACCAAGGCTGGGCTGTTGAACACCAGAAGTCTGTCAAGCACTACCCTACCCCAAGCTACCCAGAGAGGAGAGTTCTCTATCCATTTCTTTAAATAAAGTCAGAGGTTAAAGCATTTATGCTGGTAAGGAGTTCCATGTTCTCAAATGAAGTTCTTATCCCAACCTCAAAATAAATAAATAAATAAATACATACATACATACATACATACATACATACATACATAAAAGGAAAACATACTTGCTGTCTCCCTACTCCCTTCTTTTATCTTAAAGAGTTTTTGGAGATGTCACCTTCTGTAATTTGGGTGTAGACAATCTCTGTATAATTTAGTTTGCAGATGTGATTTGAATGTTTGCAAAAGCATTTCTTTCTTTTCTTTTTTTTTTGGAATCCAAAGGAATTATGCTACTATATTTGAAAAAGGAAACTGTTGTTATAAATTTGGTTTCAAAATATTTACTTCCCAGAACCAGGGTAAAGTCTCTGGAGAACCAATACAAGTTATTAGCTCATTTCTTTCCGATGCACTACAATAAGTCTGTTACTTGGCCAGTAAGGTTCTGAACCACAGGATTTCGTCTTTGGTTGAAACTCCTCCAAGCAAGACCATGGGCAATGATCCTAGTTTGTCGTTCGTTTTCTGGAACATGGCCTGGTGCGGTTCACGACAATGGTTAAAGCATGTCTCAGGAGTCCTGGGGGTAAAGCTAGGTCCTCAGCAGGGCCTGGAACTTGCAGCAGATCAGTGATAGAAGGTGGGAGAAGGAAAATTCTAACAAAGACATGGATCCCACCCTCTGACAGGCTTGTACTCATGTTAGTATACAAGAAGAGAGACGGTGGTGAACTGGATGCAGCCAGTCTGCAGGGAATTCATGGGCTCTGAGGAGTGTTCTGAGCTCACATAGGACTGGAGGCAAGGTGCCAGCACCAAAGAGGGCAGAGTCGGGTAATGGTGAGTTGGCTCGGGAGCAAGCAGGCCAAAGGCGGAGTTGCTGCCTCCCTGTGTCATTTGCCTGCTGGAGTGTTCCTCTGGGAGCAGACTTCTGGCCTCTGTGAAGCATAACTTGGTTCTGATCTGTCATGGGCATGTGTGGACACTGTATGGCAGCACCCAGGGCCACAGAAGCCACGTCACAGACAAAACCAAGACAAGGAGAAACATTGCAAAGGCTTTGAAGTCATATAGTCTGAAGTCCTGGTTTGCCACACCCCACCAGGGTGACTGTGCACAAACTATTGAACTATCTGTGCCTCAGTTTTCTCATACACAAAATGGAATAATAATAGCACCGTTCTCAAATGGTTATTGTGAAGATGCAATACAATAATGCCTATTAAGTGCTTAGTAAGGTGCCTGGCACATGATAAATCCTGAATATTATCTATTAATTATTATTCTTTGGAAAACTAACTCTTACCACCAGAGTGAAAAATGCCGCTGGCTTTCATGCAGCCTTTCTCCTCCCTTCTTCATCTCTCTTCTCCTGGCTAATTACTATTCATCTCCTAGGACCCAGCTCAGTTACCATCTCCTCCAGGGAGCTTCCCTGCCTGTTTCCCACTTCTCACCCTATCCCTATGTGGCTCAGTTGCAGCCTCTGTGTTCCCATGATTTCCTCAGAGGATATCTCCCTGCTTCCCTCATCCTATCTAATAAAGAGGGAATATGCTAATTGACCATCACTCTGTCACAAGATGGCTGCACCCACAGCTGAGGCCAAATTCCCATGAGGAATCTAAATGAGCAATCAGCAGGGACCTGAGGCTAAGCCCTCCCCTGCCCCCATGGGGCTTGACAGGGGACCTCAGGCCATGTCTCCCACCTAGCAGGGCTTGACAGAGGATCTCAGGCTGCGCCTCCCACCTGGCAGGGCTTGACAGGGGACCTCAAGGTGCGCTTGCCATCCTGGTGCTGGGCTAGGGGACCTCAGGCTGCTCCCCCCACCCCAGCGCCAGGCCGGGGGACCTCAGGCCATGCCCCCCACCAGGTGGGCCTTGACAGGGAACTTCGGGCTGCACCCCCACCCTGGCACCAGGCGGGGGGATCTCAGACCGCACCCCCCACCTGGCGGGGCTTGACAGGGGACCTCAGGCCACACCCCCGGCCCTAGCACTGGGCCAGGGGACCTGAGGTTCTGCCCCCCTGCCTGGCTGGGCTTGACAGAGGACCTCAGGTCATGTCCCCCACCCAGCGGGGCTTGACAAGGGACCTCAAGGTGCACCCTCAGTGCTGGGTCAGGGGAACTCAGGCTGCGCCCCCGCCCAGCAGGGCTTGATGGGGGACCTGAGGCTGCACCCCCCTGCCAGTGGGGCTTGATGGGGGACCTGAGGCTGCGCCTACCTCCTGGTGCTGGGCCGGGGGACCTGAGGCTGTGCCCTCCCACCTGGCGGGGCTTGACGGGGGACCTCAGGCCATGCCCCCCACCCAGTGGGGCTTGACAGGGGATCTCAGGCCGTGTCTCCCACCTTGCAGGGCTTGATGGAGGACCTCAAGGCACACCCCCCACCCCGGTCTGGGCTGGGGGACCTCAGGCCACTCCCCCTGTCCTGGCGCTGGGCCAGGGGACCTGAGGCTACACCCCTGCCTGGCAGGGCTTGACAAGGGTGGGACTGGCCGGGTCTGGATCTAGCCCAATGGGGTGGGGGGTGGCCAGGTCTGGGTCTTACGTGATTTTGAGGTGCATGTGGGTGGGTGGGGACTTGACTCTGGGTCACATGGTGAGCCCCAGACTCTGACAGGAGGAAGGTTTTCATATACATTTTACTAATTTTCTTTCATCTCTGACAATTCTATTATAGAGAAAGGGCAAATAGCAATATTAAATTATTTCCTCTAATTAATCCCCTTTTAATGTGCATGAATTTCGTGCACTGGGTCACTAGTTTTATTATAATTATTAATTCTCAAGTTTGTCTCAAGACTAGACTTTGAGAGACATCAGAATAAGGGCCGTCAATCTGAGGGTGTCTAGAACACAGCAGAGGGCATTGACAGAGCAGGCTCTGACCAAGGGTGGCTACATCTTGCCAACTTGAACTCAGACCCCTGAGGGCAGGCTTTCCCCTGCTGGCTCCTCAGCCTGGGCTACACCATGGCCACAGAAGATCTCCAACTCTGATGGACCTGTTTCTTGTTCTCTTCAACTGAGCAAAACAGACAGTTGTGCCATTATCGAGTAATTCAGGCAAGAGAAGCAGCCAAGGCCCATGTTGTTATCTGAGTTACCCAAATTGGCTGACTCCCCAGCCTGCAGTGACTGGGTAATTGCTCAATCTTCCACTTGGCTTTTGCTATGAAAATGTGGCCGCAGAGTCTTTACTTTTCTGTTGAGTGGCTCCTCCCATCGTCTCCCTAATAAAGCTGAAAACATAAAATCTACCTTTCACCATGTCCATGGTAGCTATTCCAGCCTGTCAGCTCACCTCGTTCCATTAGTATTCCAAGTGGGCCGAAATGTTTGGATGGGGGTAGTTGGCAATTGTTTTCTCTGTTTTTTAGCCATGTTCTGTTCTGAATAATCTGCTGTCAACCCTTCTCTTTTTTAGCATGAGAAGAGAAGAGGCCACGGACATACAGGTTACACACACGTACAAACAACTCAGTCATAACTTTTACATGCTGCAGACTTTCTATACTCTGGTTGCAGGTTCAAGTTATCCCTTTCCCAGTAATCTGTTGCCATGGCTCATTGTACTTAAGGAATGATCACAGGGTTTGGTGGCAGATAATTAGAGCCTTGTTCCCACCCCAGCCTAGTTCAGCCTTATTACCTATGTGACCTAGGGCATATCACTTACCACTTCATTACACACTGTTTGTTGAAATGTCTTGAGAATCCACCTACTTCCCCACATCTTTACCACTAACATTGCATGCAAGCCACCCTCCCTCATCTGGACTATTAAAATAGCTACCTGGTACACAACTGTTTTCCTGGCTTCTACCCCTTCTCTCCTAAAATATATTCACACAGCTCTATTTAAAATGTAGGATAGCCTTGGCCCAGTAGCTCAATTAGTTAGAGCATTGTCCCAATACGCCAAGGTTGTGGGTTTGATCCCTGATCAGAGCACATGCAAGAATCAACCAACGAATGCATAAATAAGTGGAACAACAAATCCATGTTTCTCTTTCTCTCCCTTCCTCTCTCTGAAATTAAAAAACAAAAAACAAAAAAAACTCCCCAGTGGCTTCCCTTCACATTCAGAAGAAAATCCAACACCCTTCATGGCCTTGAAGGGCACTTACCATCAGGTGGCTACCCCACCTCATTACTTTTGACCTCATCTTCTGCCTTTACCCCCACTTACTTGCTCACTTGCTTCCAACCTCACTGGCCTCCTGGTCTACAGGAGAGTGGATGAGATAAAATAGTACTTAGAGATTTAGAACAAGACACATTGAATCTGCCACTTTCTGTGTGACCGCAGGAAAATTGTTTAATCTCATGGAGTCTGTTTTCTCTTCTATAGGTGAGTACACCACTACTTACATTCAAGGCTACCATGAGGGTTAAATGAGATGGGAAATATAAAGCAGTTAGTCCAGGATTTGGAATACTATTGGCCCTAAATCAAGAAGTGGTAGCTACTGGAGTGAGGAGTGAGGCGAAGGAGGAGGTGGAAGGGGGAGCAGGTGGTCTGAACTGAAAAAGCAGCGTTGGAACCTTAACAGAGTCACACTCTCCCTCACAACCAGGGCTTCAACTTCCAGCCCAATTTCTGCTGAAGTTCAGTCCAAGCTGTTTCTTTTGATGTTCTTAGCAGAAGTATTTATACTCCTAGCTATCGCTTAGCCATCTCCATGCACCGTTAATCTCCCCTGCACAGCCACCCTCCCAGCCCACAGCTCTACTGCTCTGGTCTAAAGGAGGCCAATCTCCAAGAATTTATTCCTCCGAAGCCTGATTGATCTTGATTGCTTCTCATGGCCCCTGTCCAAGTTCTCAGCTGTGGGTTCCATTTAATAAAGGCTCCACTAATGCTGAGGGGGAGCTCCCAGTCTTTGCCAGTGCAATTGGCTCACTTATTTTTCAGGCTTCATGGTGCTTTCCTGGTTTCACTGCTAAATGAACACTGGTAGCTGGACAGCTCTGCCAACTCCATTGTTTGCGTTTTCAGCAGATACCCCAGGACTACACTTCTCCATGGCCAAAGAAGAGGCCAGTGTTTGCTGTTCAGGCTCTCACCTTTGTAATAACATGAATCCATACTAGCCCAGGTATCAGGCCAGCGGAATAATTTTGCTTTGTTTGATGGTAAGTTTAAGACTTCCGTGCTCCTGGGTTAAGAGTTTATTTTGGACTACTGGGTCTCAGAATAACTACATTTTAGACCAGGAATCTTTTATAGTAGTTGGAATTTTATTAAGCTAAATGAGCAGATAATCTAAAATGATGTTTAATAGGCTAGGGAATTGGGTAAGTGCTGTCCATTGGGCCTAAATAATAGCACAGAATTAGTTGGCCAACAAGTCAAAGGAAATTAAGAAGATAGCTTCCCTGTGAACTATATTTGTATTTCATTTTATTATTTTTTATTTGTTGTTGACAGATTTCAGATGTACCCGTTTTCCCTCACCCTTAGACCCCTTTCACCTAGCCCCTGCCTCTCGCAGTCTGTGAACTATCTGGACTGGCTTTTTAAACTTCCCCAAACTGACCAGACTGTCTAATCTTTCAGAGGCTATGTGGACCTCAGAGCTCAGAAACTGCAGCGAGTGCTTTAAAATTAGTGAAATGTGTGACCCATCTATTTCTTTACAAGCCAATGACTCAAAAAAGTAATATGTTTTAACAAGTACTTTAATTCAAAGAGTCTATAACTTTAAGATACTCAAGAGTCATCTGGAGACTGGGGAGATGTTAGGAATTGCGATTCCCAGAGATCCTGATTTGCCACATCTGGGATGGGGACCAGAAATCTGTCTCTTACAAGTACCATGAAGGATTCTGCAGCAAATGGTCAGAAGTGACACTTTTGAGAAACTCTGGGACAGTAGGAGGAAAATTAAACAGTAGTTTTATGATGAATGATTTCCCCTCTGCAGGCACTAATTCAGTAGTGTTTGCCCTCATTAAACTACTGTTCATTTATCAGGGTCTTCTGTTAGCTGGGGGCTTAAAGTACATTATGTTTGCTGCTCACAATAATACCACTGGGTAAGTTATTATCATTCCCACTTTATAGAACATACAATGGAGGTTCAGGGTGGCCCAAAAAGCTTCCCAGTAAGCTGGAATTTGAACCCATATTTTAGATTTTTTTTAACTTTATGTGTTACACAGTGAAGGTTGAGAAAGGGTGAGACAGGTGGCCTGGGAGCAAACCAGCCAAGGCACACTCAGAGCTAAACTAGCTCCGAGTGTTCAAAACATAACAAACATTTGGGTCTATTTTGTTTACACCAAAAATTCCTTTTGCTGTTTTTTATTTAATTCCATGAAAATTTTTGACCAAGATGCTATTTGGTGCTACAGATTTGCCAAAATGTGAGTCAGCCCTCTGGATGAGTGTGCTTGGTACCCCACACCCACATATCTTTAAATATTCAGACATTTTGGCTAGTCACAGAGACACTGGTATGAGCCTAGGTTTCTAATTTTTAGGTAGGAAATCTGAGTCATCAAGAGAAGGGGCCAATTTATTTTATTTCTTTTGGAGGGAGATATATTTCCTCCACCTGGTATTCTAACCTGCCTGGATGTAACCACTGCTTCCAAAATGATAAGGACCCAATATACGGTTGTGCTGTCTGTGGTCATTGCTCTATGAGAATCCCTTTCCCAAGGAGATAAAAGGTGTCAGTGTTAACAGACATGACCTCTGAGCCTAAAAAAAAAAAATTTTGCCCAGACCAGAGCCATAACATTAATGCTTTGCTTTGCTTTTTAAGTTGTACTGTGCTTTTAAGATGGTGAAGCTTGGTGTGAGCTGGAAGACAGCTCTAGGGAAAGACTGCAGTTTCATCTCAGATTTCAATTGACGTCTTATCAGATTTCCCTTCCCTTCTTCTTTCCTCCCAAGAAAGAATGATAAACAGGGTGACAAAGACCATCTTAGAGACTAACTAGCTAAGAGAGAAGGAGCATGGTGAGCCTGAGGCTTTGCTGAAGGACCAAATAGAGTGGCTTCAGCTCCTCGATTGAATGTTGAGCCAGCATCTTGGCAGAATGATTGGTGTTTGTGTAGAGATCCTGCACCAGACACTTCAGGGATGCTTTGGTTGAACAATGGCAAAGAGATTTGAACAGCAGCTGCTTGTCTTATCCTCAGACTTTGCAAAACTTCCCTGTCTTTCATCTCTTACAAGAATTCCTCTCTGGTAACAATACTTTAATTCCATTATTATATCCTTATCCATTGAGTAGAGTTTTACAGTCTAATTTTTGACCATATAGCCACACAAAGACTGCATGCAAAGCAGCTATTGGACTGCTTTGTAGAGACATATGGAGCCATTACATTCTTCTGAGACCTTCAGTCACACTTGAGAATATAATTTATAAATTATTTTACCTTTGACAGTCCAGGCCTAATAACCATTGCTCAAGCAGGAGATTTCAAGGGACTAGGGATCATTTGATTCTAGCCACCATTGAACTTGTCTATCCAAATCCTTTTAAAGCTTCCTTTGACAAAACATAACTTCTAGCCATGGTGAAATGAGGAGAGACTGGCTGGATAGAGAAGCTTATCTCTCTGCCAGTGTAAGATCCCCCCGCCCCCCAACCTCATCTTATTTTCCATAACTTGGGGTATGAAACACACCATTTCCCTTGCCAGGGTATTCTTAGGCTCAGCAGGAATTTGGTTGGACATATTTTCCTGGGCATCTGCTTGAGTCTCCCTGCCTTAAATATTTTAAAATCTCTCTTCTTTGAGTCATGCTCACAGACTACGTGCTGGGAAAAATGCTGGAACAATCTTTAGAGATCATCTCATCCAATACCCTCATTTCACTCTCTGGATCCAAGTTTCCCTCCCTTCCAACTTCTCCTTAGAAATGAAAACAAAAATAATCTAGTTTGGGCCCCTCGCCCGAATCTCCGAAGAACACCCCGGGCTCTGCCAAATGACTTGCTTGCCAGCGGCGTCTCTATGGCACCACCGAGTGCTCCCAAGTCTTCATGACACTACCTGCTTGTACCTTAAAATAACTTCAGCTGGAACCTGAACCTCAAACTCTGACTTGCGGCCTTCTGTGTCTGTTCAGCTCCGTCTCTTTCTTTTAAAGAAAGAACTCCATCATTAAGACCTGATCATGATAGTGCTCAGCCTTTTCTGGGAACCTTTTGGGAGCCCCTCTTTCTCTAGGAACACAACCAAGGCAATGGTACTGCCTGACATTTAGTGAACACTTATTATGTGGCAGCCACTGTGTCGAGCGCTTACATCTGTTTACTTTCCTTAATCCGCCTCACATGAGTTAGTTATTACCATTCCTATCTCATATATTTGAGGGGATTGAGTGTAGGTTACAAAGCTTGTAAGTGGCAGATCCAGGATTTAAGTCGACAGTTTAGCTTCAGAACATATGTATATTCTTTTTAAAAAAATATATATATTTTATTGATTTTTTACAGAGAGGAAGGGAGAGGGATAGAGAGTTAGAAACATCGATGAGAGAGAAACATTGATCAGCCGCCTCCTGCACAACCCCTACTGGGGATGTGCCTGCAACCAAGGTACATGCCCTTGACTGGAATTGAACCTGGGATCCTTCAGTCCACAGGCCGACACACTATCCACTGAGCCAAACTGGTTAGGGCCATATGTATATTCTTTAAAAAAAAAAAATATATATATATATATATGTGTGTGTGTGTGTGTGTGTGTGTGTGTATACACACACACACATATATATATATATACATACATATATATACATATATACATATATATATATATATATATATATATATATATATATATATATATATTGCTTTTAGAGAAAGAGGAAGGGAAAGAGAGATAGAAACATTGATGAGAGAGAAATACTGACCGGCTGCCTCCTGCATGCCCCATACTGGGGATTGAGCCTGCAACCCGGACATGTGCCATGATAGGGAACCAAACTGGAGACCTCTTGGTGCATAGGGTGATGCTCAACCAACTGAGCCACACTGGACCAACAATATGTATATTCTTAATTGTTATGCTCTCCTGTCTCCAAAAAACTAAGGTGTAAACAAAAAATCAGCTTATGTTACCAACTCAGGTAATAATAAAAAAAAAAAGGACAAAGGACCCTATCTTTTAAATATTCTAGTGAAATAACTGTGAGACCTCACCCTAACCACAAGTTTGTCCTTGCTTCCTATCATGCTAGCTTCTAGAATCTCAATTAGACTTCCTCGGTCCAGAAGTTCTTTATTAGCAAGGCTAACAGAGGGAACACTTTTTGTTTGTTGAAGATTACCATTCTTTTGGCTGCTGTGCCTCATGGTTTCACTGAAACATTGGCAGCCTAATGACTTGATCATGAATCCCACCAAGCAGCCTGGCACTCCTGTCCTCAGAAGAAGGGTGATGGCATCAGGCCCCTGATCCTGGCAGCTGGAGCTGGGGGTCCTCCAGGTATAGAGGAGAAGAGAATGACTCTCTTCCGATCTCCACCCTGGTGTACTCAGCTCTCTACTTCTGTAAACTCAAGTTCTCAGTTGTTTATAGGCTGGTTCTCTGTTTTGCACCCATGCACACACATATACATGCACGCCACAGCCATTTCCCCTAAGACACATCTGCAAGGGCCTGGGGCCTAGAACCAGCCCCTTCCCCTAGGTCTGTACTATGGCTTTGAAATCTCAGCCTCAACATCCACCCTACTTCCTGTTTCAGGACAAATGACATCTCCTCATGAGAAATCATCCCATCCCCTTCCTAACTCAAGGTAGAGCATGATAAAGTGCTACAGTGCATGAGTACCAGCAATGATTGTGACATCATGGTAGGTGCTAGACTTACAGGATTCAAAGCAATACTACCAGGTAAGTATTTAACAGATGAGAAAATGGAGATATACAAAATTTCAGTAACTCACCCACGTTCCTCAAGTGAGCAAATAGCTAACACAAAAGGAGCTATTTTTTCACTGTAATTGGAATCGGAAGCTGCTGATGAGCTGTGATAGCAGCTCTGAACTCCTAGGATCAGGGTGAACCTGCTGAGACTGGTCTCTTGCTTAGAGTAGGCAAATGAGTGGATGGTCATCAGACAAGTCGTTTTTACTGGTGTCCTACAACCCTTGTCCTAAGTAAGCCTTTTACTTAGCAGCATGACCCTATTTCAATGAAATCTTATGTAACTCCGTTTGAGGCCAAGGTATAGGAGCCAGAGCACCACTTGAGACATCCCTCCTGTCTCCACCAACGGCCCCTGAGGCACGGCCACAACATTGCAAAACAAGGTCAAAGTAAAGTTTGGAAACAGCTAACTGACTCCAGTCCCCAACTGAGCATGATAAAGACTATCCTATTTATCTGAAAAAGTCCTCTCTTGGGTAATACGGTGTTCACATGAAACTCTTCCTATTTCAGTTTCTGTTCACAATAAATGCCAAATTGCAAAATAAATTGTGAGACAGACTGCTATGGCTAAGAAATTGTCAGAAAACTTGTCTACAACAGATAAGGTATAAAGGGGCTAAGTGTTTGGAGATTGGAAAGGATCTTGTGGGGAGAGAGGGGGATTAGCAAGTTCCTTCCCTACCATGATCTCAATTCAGGGGAAAGTGACTTCAGGGGGTTCTCTTGGAGAGCTGGCCACCTGCTTCCTCTGGCTGGCAGACACAGGAGCCCCGGGAGGATGAAGAGAGAGGCTTGGCCCACTGCTTTGCGAGTGGTGCAGAGGAGGAACGCTGCATTGTGAGGGACCTGCACTTCCAGATTGCGTGTGTGTAAAAAGCAAGCCACACTGGGGTGTGTTTTTTAAAGATCTTGTTTTATGGGTGCCCACAAGGCACTGAAGCCTCAGCCAGAGAGAAGCTGGAGGAAGATTCCTAGGGGCAGAGGGAAAAGGAGAAACTGTCAGACTAGATTGCAATCACCCAGATGAAGGGAACTGTGGCCATAGACCAGCCGTGGGCAAACTATGGCCCGCGGGCCGGATCTGGCCCTTTCAACTGTTCTATCCGGCCCGCGGAGCCGAAAGAGCTGAGGGTTCTCTTGCTCTCCCCTCCACTCCTTTACTTTGAATTTATATTAGTTCACACAAACACTCCATCCATGCTTTTGTTCCGGCCCTCTGGTCCAGTTTAAGAACCCATTGTGGCCCTCGAGTCAAAAAGTTTGCCCACCCCTGACATAGACCATGTGGCAAAGCAGCCCAGTGCAGCCTTTCCAGTCCCCTATCTCTCCTCCATGGCTTTGCTTCTACCTGGAAGGGTCAGAAATCTCTGTGGTGGAGCTGGGGGAAGAGAAGCCCCAATGAGGGAAGGGCCATGCCCCTTTCACATTCCCCGGCATTTTTATTTACTTTATTTGTTTATTACTTTAAGTAGCTATAGAACTTTCTTTTACAAAAAACAGAGCAGAAAAGTCATGGGCTTGTCCAAATTTTTATTCAGGGTAGGGTCAGACTATTATCAAAGAACAGATTTAAAGACACCGTGTGAAAGGAAAGTCAACTTTCATTTATGTCTATAGCCACACACTCTTGTTTTTTTAATATTATGAACTAGAGGCCTGGTGGGGTCCCTTGGCCTGGCCTGCGGGGATCAGCGGACCTCTGTGCTGCCGCAGCCTGGCCTTACCTCCAGCTTGTCGGGCTCCAGACTGCTGTCCACGTTGATGCTGCACAGCACGAAGTAGTGCTTGAAGAGGCAAGCGGCCGGGGAGGAACATGAGCCCTGGCTGGGCACTGCACTGCTCCCGCTCATCCCTGCCCCGCTGTGCCTGCCACCCTGCTCAGGCGCGCAGGGGGAGTGTCTGCAGGAGAGGTTCATGCTGGTGCAGCTGCACTAGCTGGGCAGGCGTCTGGCAACCGTCTGTCAGCTGAGCGGTGCTCCCACTGACCACCTGGGGGCAGACCCTGCATTGAGCATCTGCCCCCTGGTGGTCAGTGCGCATCATAGCTACCAGACAGTCATCAGGTCGTCCAGTCATCCAGTCACTTTGGCTTTTATATATATAGACTAGAGGCCCGGTGCACAAAATTTGTGCACAGGGTGGCTGTCCCTCAGTCCAGCCTGCACCTTCTCCAATCTGGGACCCCTCGAGGTATATCCGACTGCCCAGGTCTAAATGGACAGTCAGACATCCCTCTCACAATCCAGGACTGCTGGCTCCTAACCACTCGCCTGCCTGCCTGCCTGATTGCCCCTCACTGCTTCTGCCTGCCAGCTTGATCATCCCCTAACCACTCCCCTACCAGCCTGATCGATGCCTAACTGCTCCCCTGCCGGCCCGATTGCCCCTAACAGCCCTCCCCTGCTGGCCTGGACACCCCTAACTGCCCTCCCCTGCTGGCCCAGTCACCCCTAACTGCCCTCCCTTGCAGGCCTGGTTGCCCCTAACTGCCCTCCCCTGCAGGCCTGGTCACCCCCAACTGCCCTCCCTTGCAGGCCTGGTCCCTCCCAACTGCCCTCTCCTGCTGGCCTGATCGCCCACAATTGCCCTCCCATGCTGGCCATCTTGTGGCAGCCTTCTTGTGTCCACATGGGGGCTGCCATCTTGTGTGTTGGAGTGATGGTCAATTTGCATATTGCTCTTTTATTAGATAGGATTACATATTCTGTGACTTCTTCCTATGGATTCTAGTCCAACCTTCAAGAATTCACAGATCAAAACTTTCTATATGACAGTTCTTGAAACATTTGGCAGAAGCTTGTCCTGTCTCCCATGAACTTGTGGTCATGCTTATTTCTATGAACCATGGCTTCACAATTGCATCTCCCCTGGGTTTCCTCCTCTGCCACTGCCACCCTGGGTCTTGCCTCTCATCCATATGGAGCCCAAGACTGTGTCCAACACTCGATCTGTGGAGACTCTATTCTCTTTAGTGACTGCAAGGAGCATTCTTAATGTTCTTCAATGGTAAAATGACCTACTTCTGAGCACGTGAGGACTTCTGAGCAAGGCTTTCTCTTCCCTCAGTCATCAAGCTTGGGTTACCAACCTCCATTACAAAAACATCTGCTAAGATCTGGGTACCAGTGACTGTGGCCACAGCCTTCAACTTTCAGTCCCACTACCAGACAGTTTTACCAATCCCCTTCTCAACACACTCTGTGGACATTGTTTGCTTTTAGCCTTTTTTTCCTCCTTCAAAGAGTATTTTATATTCCTTTCTACTCATTTTGCATTGACTTTGGCATGTATCAGTGCTAACCATTCTTGACATTTTGGCCTGTTCTTTAGAAAAACCCTTCTACAACATTTCAACAGGAACTACCCCCTAGAAATGGTATCAGATAGCATCTACCATTGTAGACAGCACCATTGCTATTTCCCAAGATATCTTTATGGGAAACAGCTGGCTCCTGCCTGCACCATCTGACAGATAAATGGTGTTATCAAAACAGCAGGCTGCTTATTTCTTGGGATGAAGGAGAAACAAAACACCAGTGAGTAAACAGAAAATTACAATGCTTTCTTTTCTCTTGTTTTCTTGTATTTAATCAAACCATTTTCTAAAGAGAAAGTTTACCACAAAAATGTGGATGATTTGAATACTAGTTACTAGATCAGCCAAACATCATCATAAATATAATTCAAGCCTTAACGTGAAGAGAAAGGGACTAGCAGCCCATTCTCCTGATTTCAGTACAAATGGCACATGTAGCTCATGTGCACAAAGTAGCGTATGGATTGGGTGTCAAAAGGCAAGTTTTAAGTGTCAAGGCCATTGTCCCCCAACCTTCCAGAGATTTTCAAATTTCACTGGAATTTGTAATGGTAACAAGTTGGTACAGTAGTTTTAGTTTCTCAAATACATTCATGCAAGTTTAATTTAGTACCAAATTACAGAATGGAACAAAATACAAGTTAAAGTCTTTTTAGTAATCCAAGCTCGTTTTTTCCCTCCCTCTGTTACTAAGCACTGCCCCGAGCAGCCTACCATCTCCACTGAAGGATCTGTCCAGAGACCCCCATTTACCCATTGTTGTTTACAACGTCAGTGCTGAGACTACTTTTATATGAGGCACTCTCAAAATGAAAGTTTATTAAAGCCTTGAAGAATAAATTATAATTTCCTCTGAGTGTATCTGCACTAGGGATTCCTAATTCTAATTGGGCAGTCCCTTCAGCTGTGGACACTGTGGATAATGTCAAGAGGTGTCTCAAAATTCTCCTCCAAAAACCCAAATTAAAATAAAAAACTGTCATTTGGACCTCCTCTCTCCCCACCTCCTTCTACCAAATAAATTGCAGTTAAACAAGTAATAGCAAATAGAAAAATCTAAAATCAAACTCATCATTCTCTCTCTACAAAGTAGCTCTTCTTCCCAAATTTTTTTGTTTTATTTTCTTTTGTTAATCCTCACCAGAAGATACTCTTTCTATTGATTTTTTAGAGAGAGACGAAAGGAGGGAGGGAGGAGGAGAGAGAGAGAGACAGAGAGAAACATCGATGTGAGAGAGATACCTCAATTGGTTGCTTCCCCCATGTACCCCACTGAGGCTGAGATCAAACCTGCAACCCAGGTATGTGCCCTTGACTGAGAATCTAATCCGATACCCTTCGGTGCACGGGTCGCTGCTCCAACCACTGACTGAGCAACACTGGCTGGGCTCAATTTTTAATTTAGGTTAATTGGACCAGTATGCCTAACACAAGAGGTACACAGTAAATGGTTCTTTGCTTGGATTAGATAACCTAATATTTGCAACATTATTGTATTTTAAAATTTATTAATGTTTGCATTTATTATCTAGGCCTCACAACATCCTTTTGGAGCTCTGTATGCTGAGAAGAGAGAGATGTTAACATTTAAAGACTTGAAGTTGCTTACTGGAAAATCTGAAGTCAAGAATCAATAACTTGAATTCATTTGTTCTCTTTCCCAGATTCCACTAATCCTATAAAATAAAGAGCTAATGTGCAAATGATTGTCGTGCCCTCACACCCTTGTGCTGGGGCTGGGGGACCTGAGGCCATGCTCCCAGCCCCAGGTCCCCTGAAGCTGCACCCCCCACCAGGTGGGGCTTGATGGCGGTGGGGCTGGCCAGGTCTGGGTCTCGCATGATTTCAAGGCGCACGTGGGTGGACGGGGACTTGACTCTGGGTCCTGCGGTGCACCCTAGACTCTGACAGGAGGGAGATTTTCATATACATTTTACTAATTTTCTTTCATCTCTGACACTTCTATTATAGAGAAAGGGCAAATAGCAATATTAAAATATTTCCTCTAATCAATTCCCCTTTAATGTGCACGAATTTTGTGCACTGGATACCTAAATATTTATATTTATATTGCAACATATTAACTGAAATAAGAAAACTAAAGAAATAAAAATATATTTCTAATTACGTTGATACCATATTTAGTAGTTCTTTGCTGGAACTAAAATCTCATCAGAGCAATATCAAATGTTAGTAGTGTCATAAAAATAATGGAAAAATATATTAACTGACTTGATTTAAAATGTGTTCTATCGATCAAGAAAAATAATATATCTTCTCTAAAATTGATGATATATATCATTGTGTTTCTCCCTCACCATATTATAAGCTCTATGAAGGCAAAGACCAAAACAATTGTGTTCATCATTGTACTCCCAGCACCTTGCTATGCCCATTAACTGAATGAGTATGAATACTGACTATTTAATCAACTGCTCAGTAATAGTTATTATTCATTATTCATTTATAAAGGGGTGAGTTCTTTGCTAGGCCTTTATCAAAACAAGAATGAGTAAGACATGGTCCTTCCTCAAGAAGTTCACAGCCCAACGAGGAAGATCGGCTAATAAATAGATGTTTGTGACACACAGCAGTCTGTGATCTTGGAGATGTTTGAGCTGAACACACCTGAGAGAATATCTGACTCCTCCCTGGGGAATCAGAAGCTTTTCAGGGAACAATTCCTTTTTGCTGGTTCTTGAAGGCCGACAGGCCGGAGAGAGAAACTGTGAAGTATACAAAGACTCCTCAATAAAGAAATTTGAGAAAAGAGTCTTTTCTTGCAGTAACTTTAAATGTCATCATTATCTAAATTGACTCTTTGGGCTTTTGTTTTGTTTTGACATTTAGAATCATACAAATTATTCTCCATTAATCACATTTATTTCCTCCCTGTATTTTTGGCTTCAAATACAAAGCTGAAGACAGATTGTTCCCCTCCTCAGCCATATTCTCAGGTGATGATCACTTTTTCCCAAATCTGAAAATTGTGATTTGAAGTGATAGTCTGCCTTGACCGCATTTGGGTCCCTCTGCTTATTTTGTTTTCATGATGCTATTTTCTACGTTGTGAGATGTAAATATTATTTATCAATCATTTATTTATCTTGTCCTAAATAACTGCTCAAATGAAAAAATAAAATCAAGATTCTTTAAAACAAACCATCAAAACATCATTTATTCTAGTCTGAAGGGAGAAAAGAAATGTAAAAGTACACTTGGTAGAATCAATTGTAGTAGACCATGAACATGTTGGTCTTATTAATTTATATCTTTATATTCAAGAACTGGAAGTTCCTCTTAGAGATAAACAAAACGTTGCTATGTTGAAAATGTCTTAATGAATAACATAGTCCTCTTTGGGGAAAAAGAAGCCACAAAGTCTTGTGCTAATAATAGTTCTATTGTGTTGCATGAGTATTAACATATTTACTTCATATTTTGTTCAAAGAGTTAGAGTTAAGAAAAGAACTGATTATTATGATGATTCCATGACTGTATATAATGGTTAAAATTCACAGAATCATACATTTAAAAGGTTGATTTTATTGTATGTAAATTTAAAAAAATAAAATGATATACTTTTTTTTTTTCAAAGAAAAGAGGTAAGAGTGAGGAAAGGGGGTGGGGGGAAGAAAGGACTTTCAATTTTATCATTTGGAGAAAATAAACTCTGAGCCCTTCCCCCTGACACTGCCCTGGACTCCTTTCCAGAAGGCAAACACTAGGTACATTTCAAGCAGAAAAATTAAAGCCAATTACCCACACAGCCAGGCCAAGAATGAAGAGCAGAAAACTTGGGATTTGACAAGAAGGAAAGAGATCCAAGACAGGAAATTGACTTGGTCAGGCGTGTGGAAAATCAAGGCAACCCAACAAGCCATTAATGGAGGTCCCCAGAAGACAGCCTCTGCCTCTCACCCCGCCCTCCCAGCTCTCTCCAGCTGGGAGGATTTAGTTCAGAGGAGCTGTGCCAGCGGCTTCCAAGGGAAGCACAGTCGGAGCACGTTTTACCCGGTGAAGCTGCGGAGGAGGTGCAGGTGGCACGCTGGAAGCAACTTCCCTGGGAAGAAGAGAGGGAGGCAGCCCCAGCCAGTGGCCCTGAGCTCTATCGAGGGCAACGCAACTCCACGGGACGGATATTGCAGCCCCAAAGCTGCACCAGGGAAGCCCAGATAAGATGGCTTCATTCTTTGAAAATAATAGAAGCACTGTCCTTTCTTGTCCCCTGTTACTGAAACCCATTGAGAGGCAAACACATTAAGATGCTCATTAGAAATGACTTAAAGATAATGGAACTGAAAAGCGTTAAAAAGGATATGGAAGTGGATTAACATCGTTGGATAGAAGCCAGAGTTAGATCAACAAACTGCACAAGGATTAGCCCAAGAGGTTAGAGACTAATGCGTAACCCCCAGCCAAGCACTTCTGTTAGCCCACCAGTCTGTGCAGGGCTAGAACTGATTCTCAAAGAAAATGCTGTAGTTTTACATGAAAAGGAAAAAAAAACACAAACACATACATAGCCCATCTTTCAAGACAAAAATTTAAAAATTGCTGCATGTTTGAATCCTACCTACCACTTACTAGTGGAGGGGGGTGGTGGTTCATTTTTGTATTTGTGTCTCATTTTCTCCATCTGCAAAATGGGGAGAATGTCAGTGCCTATTTCATAGAGTTGTTATATTAAGTGATGCTATCTATAAAGCATTTTAAACACTGCCTGGCACACAGTGCCATATAAATGCTAGTTAATATAGTTGTCATATAAGAAACACTCCAGATTAGAGTTGGTCTGTCTCAGTATGTAAATACCAAGTATATTCTAAAATAACCCTGAAACATGACCAAGATCTGTGAACTTTGTAGAGGCTTATTTATAAAATTCCTGGAGTTTTCTTGCTGAGCCATTTATTAAGACCTCCATTGATTCTTTTGAGATTTGTAGCCATATCTTCCTTGAACCCAATTCCAGGATTGCTAGTTCCCTAGACCAGTGGTCGGCAAACTGCGGCTCGTGAGCCACGTGCGGCTCACGAGCCGTGGTTGGCCATTCTGTTGACTAATGAGTTTGCCGACCACTGCCCTAGACCCTTATTATCAGAATAACAATGAGGTGGAATCAATCCTGGCCTGGCTGTCAGGTCACCTGGCATCCAGTGATTTCTCTGCATCACCTGTCAAAGTCACTGTCCTTTCCTGAGCACATGATTGTTCCCATCCCAGGAGAGGGACTGGACTAGGTTAACACTCTTCTTTCTTTGACTTACGATATTTTCTTTTTTGATTGCAACATTTTTGGTGTTTTTAACATTTTTCCTTTGGATACCTTTGTTGCTGAGGATATCTATGTGCAAGAGGATGTTGCTTGTGATCTGACGCGCTTCTCCAGTGCCTCCTGGACATCTATGCCTGGGCACTCCCTCCAGGCCCCTCCACCTCTACATGAGAAAGCAGATGTTCATCTTTCCTGTCATCCACGCACCTCACACCCTTTCCCCCTGATATGCCTGAGAATGACCCCACCCTTCTCCTGGTGCCTAGCGCAAAGCTTCAGATGCCCCTCATCGTCATTGCATCTCCACATCCCTCTCCCCCATCTCCTCCCTCTTATCCTTGGCCCTGAGCTCAGGCTGTTGTAGGTTCTCCTTGGACTAGTGCTCCTTACATGTTGATGTGTGTGTGGGTCACCTGGGGATCCTGTTCAACTGCGTGTTCTGATGCTGTGGGTCTGCGACAGCCAGAGGTTCCATGTTTCTAACAAGGAACCAAGGCGGTGACAAAACTGCAGGTCCCCCACCACACTCTTGGGAGCAAGGCACGTTGTCGGCCAGGGAGAGCCCCAGATCCAGATGTTTTTTGTTCTAATCCAATTTTCAGGTTAGTGTTGCTAAGCTTTGATCTTGTTCTTCCCTGCTAAAATATTATGGCTTACATAATTCAATAGTAAATAAAATCTCTTCACAATAAAACCTCAGCCAGTGTTTCTGCCTCCACTCTGACAATCCTAGCCTACATTTAATCTAATTTATCTAACTAGCCTACATGTAAACTAACTAGTTGCTTCGGGGATGCGTTTTTCACTTTCTGCCTCCATGCCTTGCTGGGCCTGAGATGCCATCTTCCTCTTGTTATTTCTGCTATTCAAAATCTTGTAACTCCTTAAAGACCTGAAACAAGCACCACTCAGTCCACACAACGTTTTTGTTTCCCTGAAATGTATCATCTCCTTTAAATGTCCATGGTGCTTTGTTTACTTTCTTCATGATGATTAACGTTCTGCTTTGTAATTTTATATATTCATGCATCTGCCACCTTTCCCACCAGACACAGGCCCCTTGAGGGGATGCTTCAGAGCAGGAAAAAACCGATTAGAGCAAATAAACAGACGCACTCCATCGCTTATTACCCACATCATACAGGCTGAAAATATGAAACAAATTCACAAAAGGTTTAGATAGCTTCATGCAGGCACTATTGAGGGTGATTAGGATTTAGGGACCATGTCTCCCACTTTTCATTCATTTACCCTGTATTTCTGAGTTCTGCCCCAGTGTAAAACCCTATGCTGAGGGCTGTGTCAGGACCCAAAGAATAAGGCCAGTTTCTTTACAAATATATTTTATTGATTTCAGAGAGGGAGAGGGAGAGAGAGAAACATTAATGATGAGAATCACCGATAGACTGCCTCCTGCATGCCCCCCACTGGGGATCGAACCTGCAACCTGGGCATGTGCCCTGACTGCGAATCAAACCCTGACCTCCTGGTTCATAGGTTGATGCCCAACCACTGAGCAACGCCGGCCAGGCCAGGCCAGTATCTTAAATGTCCTCGCCATCTGGTGGGAGGGACAGTGAGGACTACTGTTGGGCGCTTCAACCATGAGGCCCTGGGGCCCCTGCCTGAGGATTCTGGGCAGGAGGAGCAGTGATTCTGGTCCGTGACATAATTATTATCTTCAGAAAGCCTATGGCTCTGGAGATAGCATATTATTAAGAAAACACCATGAGGACTTGTCTAGAAATATGCTTTCAACATAATTCCGCCTCTGCATTTGATAGCCTCCCTTTTCAGCATTTACGGCCACCACCTGTTCTTTCATCATTCACTCCAGTGTCTCCGTCTGAGACTGACACACACACTTTGCAGTAACTCAAAGGAAAACAGGGAGTTTCTCTCATGAACCTAATCCCCTTTATTCATCCCTGAGTGATTCTCTTGAGAGTGAAGTCTCATGGACAGAGCAGTTGCCTGTGAGGAGGAAGATTAGTGGTCCTCAAGTGTCTTAATGACGCCAAGTGAAGGCTAGTTCTTTCATGACTTCTGCCTCTCCTGAGGAATTACATTGGCCTAAATGTGTGATTCCCAAACATTCCTCCTTACAATCTGACAACTGAGAGCATTTTAGAGCTTGAAGGTAGTTTAGAGATAGACAAGTTCATCCCCTCATGTTTTCCTCAGTGAGGGAATTGAGGCCCATGAATCACACATTAGCTTCCTGACAGAGTGAGGCCTTAAACGTAAGTATTCTGATACTAGGTCTATGTGCCTACGTAGGAGGAAAAATGATATAGATAGATACATAGGTAGGTAGATGATAGAGACAGAGTGGCTAAGTGGGAAGAAGAAAATGATATCACTCGATAAACTTTATCTACTAAGTATCTATCCAATTCAGCTATCTCTATGTGTGGATCTTCTCCTTGACAGGCGCTGTGTGTTTATGCTTTATCACATTAAGTCTTGACGACATTATCCCAATTCGAAGAGACTGAGAAGTCTGAGTTGCAGAGAGGTGAAGTGACTCGTCAAGAGCAAGTGTGTGGATGATGCACCACATCCCCAAGCCCTTGCTCAAGGGAAGACTTGACCTGGTGGCCAATAGTAGAGGGCCTTGCCAGCTGGTGGTAAGAGAGGAGCAAAAGGAAACAGTCTTTATCCTTAGATGAAAAGGACATCCCTATTCCACCTTCGGGGTGACTGACTCTTCTTCCCTCTGAATCTTAGTGCTCAGTCCTTGTGGCCTCCACGCCAAGAGGCTTCCCCAGCCTTCAAGCTCCCTGCGTCACTGCCTCTGAGATGTATACACTCGGGGGTTCCCAGTGTCTTCCTGCCTCAAATGCTTGTTATGCTACATAGCAGGTCATTGAAAAACGTCATGTCCTTCAACGCAGTTTCATTGTAACACTGATGAGCTGCTATAGGAACTTAACTCTTGTTTACATCAACTAACCTATGGTGAAATTGGTTTTGTTATATGGCACTTAAACTTGCAGATGAGGACTTACTGTTTTCAAGCTGCAACTCGTCTCCTCAGCTATAGTCACTCCTTGCCTGCTAGCACAAACCAATGTTTAAAATATGGGACTCACTTTTCTCCCACCCCCCTCCCTTTTAGAATTTCCAATTCTTTATATCTTTCTTTCTTCCATATCTTACGTTTACCTTCAATATCCTTCCAAAGATACCCTAACCAGTTTGGCTAAGTGGATAGAGCGTCAGCCTGCAGACTTGAGGGTCCCAGGTTCGATTCCGGTCAAGGGCATGTACATTGGTTGGGGGCACATCCCCAGTGGGGGGTGTGCAGGAGGCAGGTGATTGATGTTTCTCTCTCATCAATGTTTCTAACTCTCTCTCCATATCTGTAAAAAATCAATAACATATATTAAAAGAATATCCTTCCAAAGAAAATGTAAACCCTACCTTCCCCCATCTTATTCACTGGTCAAAGAAGCATTTAATAAGCACCTCCTGTATGACATGCCCAGATAGAGTACAGAATAAGACAGACAGAGTCTGTGCCCTCATGGGGCTCACACTTAGCAGGGGCTATAAACAAGTAATAGAACACTTGTAATGACTGCTCTGAAAGGAAAGCATAGGCCAGGGGCAATTTAATACACTTTCAAATCTCCCACATTGCCTCCCATTAAGGAAGACTTTAGTAACTATCAGGTTGAATTTTTTTCAAATCTGAGAGGTCTGATGGCAGGCTCTATTCACATGCATTTTCTTCTGGGCCCGGTATCATTGCCAGTACTCTGGGGTTTTGTGGACTAGGACATCTCTTAGGCAGCTGATCATCAAGTGGTCAGTCCCAGGTGGGGAAAATTCTTGGAGCAGTTCTGCATGGATATAAGCACAGCTTGGGTCAAGCAGCTGCTTCTTTGGGGGCTGACTGGGTGGTACTGGCAGGAATTGCAATTCTCTGGAGCTCGAATGGAATACACATGGCACACTTCAGTGTGAATTCAGCTAAAAACTGACTGGGGAACAAGTGACAGCCAAATAGCTTGCACAGCCTTAGCTGTGAATCTTCCTTTGAAGATTGCCTTCGTACAGCTCTTCCCTCCAGTCACCACGCTAAAGACCTAGTGAGGGTGCCCCGTGGTTTGGGAATATATAGCAGAACATTTGAGATCAGCTCTTATTTCTGTTTTTAATATTAAGGGAATTTTGGTATCTGGCTAAGCTTCTTATAAAGAGATAAATGACTGTATTTAGTGTTTCTGGGGTAGTAGCAATAGATGGGAGGGTACTCATGTACCCTCCTGCGTGCTGGACACACAGCACCCACCATCCTCACACACACGCATTTGCACATCTGCACCCAGGCAGCCCACACACTGCAGGCGCAGGACTCTAAGGCCGATGGAGGCCCATCCAGGGTGCTCCCTGCTTGTGGTTTACTTTCTGCTTTCGTTCTATTAAGTCCCATTTGAGAATGACTATTTTATAATGGCCCACACTTAGGAAAACCAGTTCCTGAGCAATTAACATGCCCAAAATTAACGTATGCAAAACAACAAGGACAAATTGTGCAAGGAGCATATAAAAAAAATTTTTTTTTAAGTTCACCTGCAAGGAGGGGGTTAGTTTCCATTTTCAGCTAAGAGAGCCTCTGAACAATTAAACACCTTCCCCAGGTCTTACAATAACAGGGTGATTTGGAATCGAAGCTGATTGTTCTGCTTCTAAAGCCCATCTCAGTAGCAACTAGTCTTCACTGCTGGGCTCTGTCATTTGCCTTTTCTGATGCCTTAGTGTTGCTCAGAACTCATACCCACAACTGCCATACAACTCAGGCTGCTAGTTGAAGTCGTTTCCATTCTTCCTTTTTCTTTACCATTTCCATTTCCTTCCAAAGATCTCCACAGAACAGATGAGATTAATACTGTATAGAGATGGAGATTCCACCAAAAAAAGTACTAGAATTAATAAATGAGTTTAGTAAAGTAGCAGGATACAAAATAAATATCCAGAAATCAGAACCCATTGCAGCATTATTTACAGTCGCCAAAAGTTGGAGGCAGCCCAAGTGCCCGTTAGTAGATGAGTGTATAAAACGCAGTGGTATGTTTACACAATGGACTGCTACTCGGTCATAAAAATAGAAGGAAATCTTACCTTTTGGGACAGCATGGATGGACCAGGAGAGTATTATGCTAAGTGAAGAAAGACCACTGCCATATGATTTCACTTATATGTGAAATTTAATGAATAAAATAAACTAACAAATAAAATAAAGACAGACTCATAATTACAGAGAACAGACTGACAGCTGTCAGAGGGGAAGAGGACTGGGGAGATGGGTGAAAAAGGTGAAGGGATTAAGCAAAAATCCCAAAACTCATAGCTAAAGACAACAGTATGGTGATTACCAGAGGGAAAAGGGGAATAGGAGGAGGTAGAAGAGTGTAAAGGGGGAATAAATGGTGATGGAAGGGGACTTGATTTGGGGTGGTGAACATGCAATACAATATACAGATGATATATTACAGAACTGTATACCTGAAATTTATATAATTTTATTAACCAATGTCACCCCAATAAATTCAATAAAGATAAAATAAAAACAAACAAAGATCTTATCAGAGCATCAGTTTCTTATAGGCCAGGGAAAATAAGATAAAGGAAGAGACTGAATTGGAGTAGAGGAAGTGAGAGAGTTCGAAAGGGAGTCCAATCTGTCTTAGAGTTGAGAGGAAAAAGAGAGAAATACACCAGCTCATCATGACAGCAAAGTTTTGGCTTTCATGCAAAAGGAATGAGAAAAAAAGGCAGATGTTTTTAAATTCCTTAATCATAAATCATGTTGGGGCACCATTCTTTTTCGTTTGTTTGGGCTAAATACATCTATGTGATTAATTTCATTGCAACGTAGTCTGCTACAATGCTGTTTACCAAAAAAAGGAAAAATATTTTTGTTTAATTACTGGCTTCTCATCTGCTCTTGAGTTTCTTTTTCTATAGATTAATGAAGTGCTTTCAGAAGGCACCCTAATTTCTGTAATGTTGACCTCTTGGATCCCGCTAAAGATTTAAAAAAATAGGCTCTTAGCTTTTTTTCTGTTTCTTCTTGGACTCCACTGCTTCCCCAATATCTTACCTTCATTTTCTCCTTTCTGTGCCCTGCAGACACACATGTAGCAACATACATCCATCTGGCTGGAAGAACGTGGAGATTTCAAGGTTAATCTCCCAACGAATCAAGTCCAGACTCACTTTAATTGATATGTAAATTGGAAACATCTTTTTGTTTGATAAGTTTCTCCCACCCTTATTAACACATTGCTTTTTAACAGCAAAAGCCCAAAATATGAAGATGCCCATGTTTGGGGGCCAGCAGTAGAAGGGCAGAAGGTAGTTTTCTCCACTTACTTAAGCTATTCTCAATCGTACAGTATCTATAAAGAACTGGAACAAAGACTCAAGGCTTTAAAAAAAAAAAAAAAGCTAGTCACTTCAAATAGTAAACTTGAATTGATTGCTGTGAAATGTGTCACATTGCCCCCATGCTTAGCAGCACAGAAACCCTTAGAGAAAATACAGCCAGATTCCATATTATTTCATTCCAAGCAATTAGAAAGTCGTAAATGGAGGAGAGGGAGGTTCAATATGTCCTGATAAATTTTAAGAAGGTCCATCACTGTGACATCATCCCTATGTCCAAGCCTTGCATAAGGTGGTACTGAGTTTTCATAAATGAACTAGAGATCTGGTGCATGAATTCATGCACTGGTGGGGTCCCTCCACCTGGCCAGCAATCAGGGCCGATTTGGGCCATCTCACCCAATCCCAATCAGGGCCAATGGCGGCCAGCCAGCCGGGGAGGGACCATGGGAGGTTGGGCGGCCGGCCCTGATTGGGGTCCATTGGGCCAGCCGGCCAGGGAGGGACCACAGGAAGTTGGTCTGCTGGCCCCAGTTGGGGCCCATTGGGGCTGACTGGCCAGGGAGGGACCGCGGGAGGGCTCCAGGGCATGTCTGGCCCTCTTGCCCAGTCCCGATTGGCTGGACCCCAGCAGCAAGCTAACCTACTGGTTGGAGCATCTGCCCCCTGGTGGTCAGTGCACATCGTAGTGACTGGTCGAGCAGTGGACCGAATAGTTGACCGATTGGTCGGACACTTATCATATTACGCTTTTATTATATAGGGCTAGAGGTCTGGTGCACGAAATTCATGCACAGGGGATGTCCTTCAGCTCGGCCTGCACCCTCTCCAATCTGGGACCCCTCGGGGAATGTCTGACTGCCAGTTTAGGCCCTGCGGGATCAGGCCTAAAACAGCAGTCAGACATCCCTCTCACAATCCAGGACTGCTGGCTCCTAACCGCTCACCTGCCTGCCTGCCTGCCTGATTGCCCCTAACCACTTCTGCCTGCCAGCCTGATCACCCACAACTGCCCTCCCCTGCCACGACCTGCCTCCTCCGCCGGGACCCGCCTCCTTCACGCGAGGCAGCAGTGACACTGGGACCCACAGGCCTCACCGCGTGGAGCAGTGGCCAGGCCCCGCCTCTGCTGTGTGCATGGCCATCTTGTGGCAGCCATCTTGTGACGACATCACATGCGAGGGCATGACGCCACCTAGGCATTTATTAGTATACATGGTTTCACATTGTTTTTCATGGGTGTTGGCATTGTTTTCTGGGTGATGACAGATTCACTGAGGACCAGAAGGAACTGAGCTAGGTCCTGAGAGAGATCTTCAATACCCACTTAAGCCCCAAGACTGAAAACATGGTACATGGAAAGTATCTTTGGAAAAGTAATTTATTCCTGCTATATTGGTCAGATAGTTCTTTTTATTGAATTTTATTCTTATAATCATAGAGTTGTATTTTTAAAAAACTTTGCAAACATCGCAGGATAACTTGCAAGAAACTGGAAAAAAATGTCAGGATACCATTCCATATACCATGGTCTGCAATAATGATTTTAGTTCAGTTTTGTCCCATATCTTATGCCAACAAAGACTGATTCATAAAGCATGTTCCCCAGTCCAGAACCAGATAATACTGGAGATAATTACTATGCCTGGTTAGAGTCCAAGAGCAATTTCCTGAGGCACCACTTGTAAAAGTGAAAGAACATACATTGGAATGAGTGCTGGTCAGCTTTGTAGTAAAAGGAAAATAAGGAATTGTTGCGCAGAGCCTGTTTTCCAATATGAGTTTAAACAGATTATGCCTGATGGTCCCACAGAACCTTTCATAGTGTGATTCCACTGTGTGGATTCACAAACTCTTTTTAAGCTTTCTGGAAACATAGAAAAATCAAATCAGAGTCCAGTTTCAAACAATTTATTTACAAGTATAGTCAGTGGCTTTATGATCTAAAACTAAGAGTTATTAAGATTTAAAGCAGAACTTGAATTTCTTCTGAATACCAAACTATATTTTTATTTTAAGCAGAAAGGAATCGTTAGCTATATTAGCTAGCATCTTATTAAAGTTAGGACATTTTAAAAGAACACTGGAAATAGCATGGACATTGTTTTATGTTTTTATTTTAAAAACCTATTAAATTTTAAAGAAAATTTACTTTGAATATTTAATATATAATTCAATTTAAAAATAGACTCATACATTTATTAAGGTATGTCTGGACCTAAGAAAATTTTTAGCTTAAGATTAACCAATGATTGGGACATTTAATCTTACCTTGGAAAACTATCATTAATTAGTGTTCACATTTTTTAGGTTCTTGAAATTGATCCCTGTCTTTAAAATGATGAGATTTACTTCTTATGAATGTTGGAAAAACCAAATGAGGGCCTGAGTAAACCTGTGGCAAATTAAAACAAAGACCAACCAACTAATTTCAGCCATTGGATTAAAAAAATCCATCACTTATCCATTTAGCTTTATTTATTTTGTATAAATTATTATTTTTCAATTATTTGAGTTGGCAATCAATGCACAGCTAGATAAAAATTGAGTTTTTAAAAATAATAATAAATTTAGATATTTTAAAAAAACTAGGTATTTCCTGTCATAGTGTAGTGGGTTTTAAAAACTAAAGCTTTTTTTCTTTTCTAGCTTAAAGAAATAAGAAGGCAGGCAGTTTTTTCTTATCTAAATCTTTATTAGAAGAAAAAAACAAATAGATCTCAAACAATGAGTAACAACAAATTTCATTAAATATTAAATATTTTCATTATCAAAGATATTTAGACAACATGGTCCTAATATTTCTGCATAGCAGAAACCCATTGATTATAGAGCTCAGACTGTCACGTGCTCATGTGAGTTTGTTTTTGGCATAAAAGATTATCTAAAGTTACATTTAAACACCTGTGATCATAGATAAACTGATAGTAACTTACTGTTGATTCTCAAAACTTTCACAAATTATCATGTGAGACTGACATCCCTTTACGGTGAATGCTTTATGGATTCTTTCTATAACAAACAGCATTCATTTTCTTTCAAGTTAAGAGTACTAGGAAAGTCATTTAAAATTGAATTAGAAATTATGCTCCTATTTACATTAGCACAATAAAAATGAATATATTATAAGCAAACTGATTATTTCATATCAAAAGTTTAAAAATAAAATTACATACATAGAACACTCCTTGACAGTAATAAACAATTATTTAAAAAGGAGCTATTCAATACATGACATCTGTGAGCACCCTTTCTTGGGGTAAAGTTTTCCTTTATAATTTCTCAAAGTTTCCCTTTTTAGTTTGTGTAAAACATTGTCATACCTACTGTATTTTCAAAGATCTACCATAAAAAAGATTACATTTTTAAACTTCTCACTTTTAGTAAAAAAAGAAACACAACAAGTGTCCTTTCAGATTTTTTTCTTGCGTGTAGTACACATTCATGAATGTCCACTAGGCGCAAAGGGCTTTGTTTATGCTGCAATGCACTCTGTAGAGCGAGGATATTAAACACACTGAAATGACAAATGGTTTCCAACCAGTGAGCTAAGAGGAAAACAAATGCAAGAAGACTTGTTTTAATCACTAAACATTGCAGGTGTTTTGTTTTGTTTTTAAACAATGTTTGTAAACTTGCCCACAAAAGCTGGGTAATATTAAACAGCCAGTAAGGCACTTTGTCAGAGAGGACGAAGTAGTAAAGGCTGGATGGTTGGCAATTTGTTTAATAGGAAACATTCTACACTTTGAGCAAAATCTGGAGCCGGGCAGTCTTTCCCCATTTACTGCCAAGCAGGAGTGGGGAAAACTTTACAATTTTCTGTTTTGCTTTGTTTACCAATTTTCCCTGCAGAAGTCTTTTAGTTGTGATTTTAAAAATATACATTAGGAGCTCTCAATTTAAACCATGTATCATTTTTCAATCTAATATTTAAAAGAATATTAACACAGTCACTAGTATTTTCGAAAACATCCAAGCCGCTCTATTTAAAAAATGAATTACAAAACAAAAGGTCTCAGTATAAAAATGTTCCATGTTATTAACAATTCCCTTGCGACTTCTGATGGCTTCACATATTACAGTATAAGCTTTGGTATAAAACATGCATATAAGAGCCAACAAGGTCGTGAATACAGTGTTCCAAACACAGAGCGCTTGTGAATCAGACACAGCAGATGAGGAAAAGGGTACACACCGCTGCAGATGATCAGTCTGCACCTCTACTGCGTCGAAGTTGGTGTACTTTTCACCTTCATAATCTTCATCAGAGAGCGATTCATGTAATAGGGTTTTTCAGTAGAACCATCGTTTCTTTCTAAATCTTCCACTAGGAGGAAGAATGGCACAGAGTAAATATCAAAGCAAAACTGTAAGAGAAGTAACAGCGCCATCTGCTGCATTCTTGCTTAACCACAGTTCAAAAATGTATTTGTGGTGTGTGTGTTTTTTTAAACAACATAGTCTGGCATCAACATTATCGTAAACATAACTATGAGAAAACAATCAGCCCTTGTTATTATGTCGGTAAGATATTACCTCATTCTGTGTACCAGGTGAGGTTCTGCCAATAGTCTATGCCTCTCAGCTGCATGACTGAGGAAATCACGTTTACCTTCTTTTGGACAGCAAACTTAATGACAAAAAACCTAAATGATTCACCAGGATTATCTAAATTCACCTTCAAATTCCTAAAAAGTACTATGTTCTCAATGTGATTTCTAAATGACCACATTTTTTCAAAATTTATTTTGTTTGGCCAGAAACAATTCAGATAGTATAGTTTTAAGAAATAAGATTGATAAATTTTAGAATAGTTCCAATCCTTAAATTGCAAATTTTGAGAAATATTGTTTTTCAATTAGTTTTCTTTGTACAAAAGTGACTTCTAAATTTTTTCCTCAAAAACAATGCTCATTTTTACCCTAATATATTTAAATTACACAAAGAAGTTATTAATGGAGAATATTTTTCTGACTAGTATTAAGCCTATAATATAGCTAAAACTTAAGTTTTAAATAAATTATTTAGAAATATTGAATCAAATGGCATTCCCTTAATAGCCAAGTTTAGAATGTACCTCCATATAGTTCAGTAAAAACTTTTACTCTAGACAATTTTCTGGCCTAATCAGTAGATATAATGTTAAACATATAATACAGGGGGCCCATCTAGCACTGTGAATCTAAAATATAGAAAAATCTACCATTTTTAGAAGTTTCCAAATTAATCCCCTTTGCCTCTCAATATTCTAACTCTTAGAACAACTATTTTCATAAGGAGAAAGTAGGCAACTAGCTTCTCACACGTTGATTTATATTTTATTCAAGTGATTTTCAAACTTTTACGTGCATCAGAATCAACTAGAAAACTTCATAATAATCACAAGATGCCCCACACCCAAGCACAATATATCAGAATCTCTTAGGGTGAGGCACAAGCATCTATATAACAAGTTGTCAGTGATTCTGATACATACAAAAATTAAAAATTGTCTTGTTTCATCATTATGAACTTTTTGACTACTCCTGAAGTGGGCTTAATCCTTATAATTTTTAACATTTAAGACAGAGGTAACTACGTTACTAGATGTTGTAACCCATGTATTGTTGAATAATAAAATAATAAATACCATCAAGGAAGACAGCTTGTCACTCTTCTCTGAATTATACTTCAAGAAGAATGAGTGTGAAGAAAGCCCCTTATCGAGCTGTGAAGCCAAGTGACACTTTTGACTACAATAATCTCAAACTAAGCCATTGCAAAGGTCAATATTTTGAATATCTTCCCTATTCATTGGCTTCTTGCTGTTACTGACATGAAGTCAGTCTAAGTGTAGGTTTCCACATTTTAGGATCATTTCATAAATTAGTATTTATATTAGTCTGTAACACAATGATACAATTCTGGATCTCTCGGATACATGGATCGTAATCAGATAAAAAGGTTAGATCAACGTGTTCTTTTCTGTCAATGCATAAATAATCCTTCTATACAAGCTTAGTATAAAAGCCAAAAGGATACAACTTGATTCAATGCTCCTTTGGGGGTACATTTTTACACTGTTAGTTGTATCATATGCACTTGCACACAGGATGGATAAGCAAAGTGCATGAATGTCTGATTCATGCTTTGCTCTGCCATGCAAAAGACTCAGGCACGGCTGCCAGAAACTGGCCTGCCAGCAGAGGTGGGATATGGCAGTAACTTTCCTCCTTAGGCCTCAAGGGACAGCTTTTCTAACCCACAGTATGTCCTCTTAAAAAGGTGCCCGATGAGGCAGCTCTAGAGGACTAATAGCATATTTTCTTAGAGGAAAATCCGAAATGACTTTTCTCTTTCCTCACTGAAAGTTGGGATAAAATCAAACCTTTTGTAGAACAAAGCCAATCTCTTTAATCTAGAAAACAGGTATACTCATGAAAAGATATAATCACTTCTTCTGAAACAAATCCATACCAATTTTTTACATGGTAGGAATAGGAAAATAGGAATTTGTCTCTCTTTAGGTTGAGACAAAAGACAGTAAGTTATGTGGCCATTTCAGTTTTGTTTAGAATACTTTTATGGTGGCCAGAGGTTCATTAAAAATGAACATTCCAGAACTCAGATTCAACTTCACTATAAATGCAGTATCACTAAAACAAAGCGGGCTGTGCAGGTCCCACAGTAATTTTTACCTAGTAACGCTCTCTATGGAACCTGTATAACATTAACATATACATGTTTATTATGAACTTGAATCACCCACTGAAATATACTTCCTAGGGAACCATTAATACGAGTTTAATCACAGTTTAGAGAGTTGTCCACTAGCTTGAACAGTACAAATATGACCATAGCACCATATTTACAAATTCAGTACCATATGCTGGTTAACTATAAATCAATCTTTTTATGGCTAATCCATTATACATTTATAGCACTTTCAAGAATTGCCTGAATATCCTTTACAAATATACATGTATCACAAGAAAGGCTATTAAAGTGCTGCAATGAGAAACAGCACGCCGAGCTATAAAAGCTTTTAAAACACATTCGGCAATAGACTTAAAAAGAACAAAGTATGCCATTTACTGCCCTTCAGCAGGGACCATAGTCAGTCCACAACGTATCCTGGTTCACAGAGGCTACTGTGATCCAAGGCCCGGAACCTCAGGTGGTACCAGGTTCTGGCTTTTTTAGAAACCAGCACAGAAATTCTACGTGACTCAAAAGCATCATTTTCTAATTACAAATGACCGGATTTACAAAACTGCTTAAAAGTGAGCGGCACTGTTTGGAGCTTTTCTACTCTTTCTGCTTCTGGGGGACGAGGTGCCTCTTGTTCAGAATGCCGTGCAGGGTAGGGGCTATGAAGTAGGGTTTTTCTGTAGATCCATCATTTCTTTCCAGATCTTCACCTGGATATGCAGCAGCCAAAGTAGGCAAAAGCAGCAAGCAGCAGCGGAACAATTATACGCATTTTTATAAAGTGGAGAGTCGAACAGGGAAAAATCAGAGAAATCAGCGTTAGAAAGTCAAATACAAGACAAAAGAGGGCAGTTCAGTTGGGAGCTGGACAAAGTACGGTAAGAAGCAAGCGTCAGCCTCTGTCAGGAAGCGCTGAGACTCCCTAAGCCCCACCCACTCCCTCGGAGGGATGCTGATGGTTTCAAAGTAAACAAAATCTTTCATGTCCTTTCAAAAGCATTATCTTTAAATTCTGTGGCTGCTTCTTTCAGAAAGCTTAACTGCCACATCCTCTGAGATAAAGCTGAATAAAAAGTGCATTATTCCTGTGATAAATGTAGAACAATAATTGAATTTCAAAATTCCAAGCCACTTTTAATGGTAGTCCAAACCCTAATGTTATACATGAAGAAACTGAGATCCAGAGATGTAAAATCATCCTCCTAAAGTTGAAAGCTCTCAGGCGCCCAGTCACAGTGGCTCAGTGATTGAGCGTGGTCCTATGAACCAGGAGGTCATGGTTCCGTTCCAGGTCAGGGCACATGCCTAGGTTGTGGCTTGATCCCCAGTAGGGGGCCTGCAGGAGGCAGCCAATCAATGATTCTCTCTCATTGATGTTTCTATCTCTCTCCCTCTCCCTTCCTCTCTGAAATCAATAAAAATATATTTTAAAAAATAAAAAAGCTCTCGGGCAATCAGAATGAGGTGAGGACCCAACCTTCTGACACTTACTTCTCTAAGGCATCCTGTCCTAAATCCTAGCAGCCTGTCTCAGATTATAGTTAAAAGCGAATACTAGTGTTTTCTAACTTCTATAATAAATGCATTTACCTTGCTGCTTTGCCTAGGCTTATAATAAAGAGATGGGGTGTTCACTGTTGGGTGGTTGGGGGGAAGTACCAGAATGAAGCTGAGAATTAGGTTTCCTGAAAGTACATACAATTCACAGCAGATAATATCTATCAATAAATATATAAATGCAATTTGATTCTAGGTTTTGACTAATACATTGTAAAATATTTATTTATAGCCTTTATTTATTATAACATAAAGGATAAATAATAGTATACAAAACCATATGATGATAGTTTGTGGAATAAATCTAAATTATTTTCCATCAGAGTTTTTTAGGAATGGTGGATTGCTTGTTTAGTATATTTCTGCATTAAACCTCACAGTGATTTTCCTCACAAATAACATGAAAATCTAAGGAGGAAACATGAGAGACACAGAAAATTTTTGTTCTTTCTTCCTTAATCATATTTCTGTACCATATATCACATATCATATGTTGCTGTCATCACCCTTGAGGTATTGGTAGGAAGCTTGGTATGGATCATTTTAATAATCATCTACAACTATTCTTTTTTCCCACCCTGGGATCAAAATTCTCAGTGCCCTGTAATGTTAAAAAAAATGTCATGTTTCTGTAAATGAAGTGTTTGCAAATGGTTCACATTTTTTATAACACCAGTTTTACTGGCAGTCAAGATATTAGGTATAACAAGATATATAAAAAATAAAAGGTACAGCTCTACACAGTCATAATTTGGCTTCGAGTATCATGTAAGAAGAATGTTTGCCAAAGTAAGATGTTGCCCATGGTAACAGCTGGGAAGTGAAGGGAAACCAACTTGCTTCCCTTGTTCTTTATTATCAAACGTGAGAGTCCCTGAAAGGAAACAATTCATGTTCAACACACAACATATTGAATAAAGCTAAAAGTACACCCAGTTTTCAAGAAGCTAGCAATTATTAATATAAAAGGGTAGAAAACATTTCTCACTGCTTAAATTTAAAATCCACTGTAAAAATTAAAATGCATAAGATTTGCCAAAGCTTCCAAAGACTGGAAAGGAGTAGGTTCTAGACATTTCCTGAGACATATTTTGAGAAACATTTTTAGTTACAAGAACAGGCACTATCCCAGTGAGAGTCCCAGAATTGTCCCCATGTTTAGTGTCTGAGATGAAAAAAGAGATCTTGGAACATTTGAGAGTTCTCTACTCTGTCTTAGGCACTACCTTACCCCACGTTTCTCATTCCAGCTCAGGTATGAGAGATTTGTTCAGGTGGTTTTTCCTAACAAACCACTGGGGTACTAGGAAAATATTAAACATTCCAATTCCATTTACAGCCAGAGGAAGAGCTAATAGTACACAAAGTCCCCCTGACTTCTTTGTCCGGTTACTGGAAATTGATTTTTAAATGTTCAGAAAGAAAACCAAAACAAAAAAAGGTCAAACCATTTTATAGGAGATTTGCCTTGACTATTTCTCCATGAGGTTATTATCTTCTCTCCTGATCCCAGCATGAAGTTGATACTTATGGTTTTTATTAAAAACAAATTTAATTTTACACAAGGGGAGTGGATCACTCAGTAATGCCCTGCTATAGAATGTTTTCTCTACTTTTTTTAAGAGCAATGTGCCAGAGAAATAATCTCTCAGAGGGTCTAGCTGTAGGGCTAATGAGTTCTGCTCTCACCTGCTGACCCTCCTTGCTCTAGGTTGAAGGTGAGAGCCAGATCAAGCTCCTGATGGGCTCTAGGTTCTCCAGGACTTTTAAGATGAAATACTAATAGAAAACATATCCATTTCGTGTATGCATCTTATACATGTCACACAGAGGCACAGTCAGTAAGTCAGTGATGAAAGCTCTAAAGAAGCACGTATTTTAACTCTAAGCATCAGAATTGATCTAGCCATTTCCTGGACATGCTCCTCTATGAATCCTCCCCATTTGTCACTGTGTTACCTAATGTGAACTGGTCCCTATGTGTCTTTGAAACCATTGCCAGCTTGGCTTATCAGAATCTATAAAGGCTCTCCTCAAAGAGTTTCCAGAGCCCAGTCATGTCTTCAGTTCTGTTAATAAAGCACCACAGAAGCCAATCATTATTATAAATTTTAAAACATTAGGAAATAAAACCACCATTTCATGCTAACACCATGCCATGAAGCCTGTGGTTCATTTCAGTAGCTGACTCTTCTGTGCTTTGCAAACTCCATTCTCTCAGCCATTAAGGTTTCAAGAGCATCCACTCAACAATGTCTCATTCCAAATAAACAGATTTGTGATTGCAGCCAGGTCATAGCAAACCTACAAGCCAGCTATGGGCATGGATCTTAATCTCATCTCTTGGTTATCCACTGAAGGGGGGAAACACATATTCTGAAAACTTACAGAAGCAGATGAAAATTGTATCAATACACATTGCATAGACGCTGAAGAACCCGTGTGCAACTAGGTAAGATCCAGCAATGATTGTCTGTAAATGAGTAAAGGAGAGAATGTTGATGTCATTAACTCATCTAGAAGAACAATAATGCAGCTTTAATGAAAGTCACCATGAGAGAGCTTGGAAGTGCTGTGTTGAGGAAGATTCCAATATAGAGACCAGAAAATATTCAATGATAATGTTTCTGAGTGCTATGTACTGGGATTTAAACAAAATGTACTAGATCACCTGCCCATTTTCTTACCACTATCCCCGATGCCTACCAAATATATCCCATATTTAGGATTCTGTGCACGGAGGCAGTAAAGCATAGGAGTTAAGAGCACACACTGCTTAGGCTTGAATCACAGCTCAGGTGTTTCTTTAACACGTTACTTAACCTGTCTGTGCCTCCTCTATAATAGTGTTGGTGGGAGAGGGGAGAATGTGAATAATAATAGTATTTATAATACATGAACTGAGTGAGTTAATATATTGTAATAGATGCCAGAGGACTCCACCCAGGTCCCCTCCAGCTGCACATCTGCCCCCCAGTTTTGGGTAATGTAGGCTGCTTCCTTCAGTACAAATTGCCCTCCTTGCAGAGAACTGCCTCAGCCAAGGCTACAGCCTCACCCAGGGGCAATTCTTGGGCAGCGGCTGCCTCAGGCAGCATATAAAAGCTCAGTCCCTTTGTCAGAAATTCCCGTAATTATGCCTAAGGCCTCAGCTATAACTGCAACTTGGGTCAGCTCCTTCCTTTGCCAGGACTGCCCTCCTCACTTCCTTAAAAGTGTATCTCAGGAGAACACTTCCTAATAGACCTCTCACATGCAATCCTCTGTCTCAGAGTTTATTTCCAAGGAACCCAACCTTTGAAGCAGGCTTCGCACAAAGTAAGCCTGATAATGTTAGTTATCATTATCTCTCTTATTCCTTTTTGTTCTTTTTTTTCTATTTCTGATAAACCAGAGTCAATATTACTTAGTTACTATGGAATAAATTGTGTTTCCTCAAAATTCATATGTTGAAACTTAATCTCCAATGTGATGGTATTTGGAGGTGGAGCATTTGAGAGGTAATTCAGTTGTAAGGGTGGAGCCCTCTTGAATAAGATTAGCGCCCTTATAAGAGGAGTCAGGAGAGATACTATCTCTCTCCACCATGTTAGGATGGAGCAAGGAGGTTTCCCTTAGCAAACCAGGAAGAGAGCCATCATCAGGAAACTAACATGTGGGCACCTTGACCTTGGACTTCTCTGCCTTCAGTATGTGAAAAATAAGTTCCTGTTGTTTAAGCCACCCAGTCTATGCTATTTTGTTACAGCACCTGGACTAAGACACCAGCTCTTACCAGCAAAGGTACCCAGTAGTAATTTAAAGATGTTGGTCCTTCTATAATTATTGAGATTCTCTGTGTGAAGAGTAAAAAGGCCAGGACACCTACAATGAAAAAGCAGAACATATATATTATGCATTTGCAAAGGAATATAACTTTTTATAGTAGTTTCTCTAAGCACCTTATAAACTTTTTATTATTATTACTTACCTATACACCCAGAAACTAGTATTTTCCCCAGGACAAGTACAAAGTCTGTAACTTTATCCATAACTGCAACTCTAAGAATCAGAAAAAACAAAGTGGTTTTTTTTGTGTTTACATGCATTACTTGAAATTTATGAGAATAAATAATTCATTAGTTCATTTTGATGCGTATTTGCTGTAAGTTTGGCATTTGTTAAATGCAAGAATTGAAGTTCTGGGATGAATTCCTGACTCATTCTTAATGAAGTAAACAGAAGATGACATGGTAGGGCTGTTGGGCGCTATTGGTGGTGTCAGCCTCCCTACCTAACTCATGGCCTAGACATCCTGAATCCAAAGGATGCTGCTTTGATTCTCTGATTTTGTTCACTCAGACTATCAATTTCGGGAGAGGGAAATGGTCAGAGACATGATGATAATGTCCATGTGAGGGATTTCTTAAAAAGAGGGAATAAAACTAAATAAATGACAATGGGTATAAAGACATCGGTGAGTGATGGCAGAAACAATTCTAAGATATAAAAATAAATGATTGATGTGACAGAGAAGATTTAAATCTATCAAATTAAAAGACAATATTCATGTTTAAGATGACTGCCAACACTTTAATAACAACATGTGAAGTATGTGATGCTCAAGGTTCAGCAAATCGATTGCAATGTTCAACCTGATTACTTACTTTAAAATATTTCTTATCAGCAGATCGAAAGCATCTCTTGCAGACCTGCAGAAGTTCTTGCCATATATTGCAATCTGAGGAAGACAGTTATTATTCTGGAGTCAGTAATCCTGACAAGACCAAGAGACAATCCAATAACAGGAAAATGAATAAATTCTCTGTCAGCCATACAGCCATGTACACTCATTTCTCTTTCCAACATTTGGATTTGTGGGAGGCATGGGAACTGTGTGTCCTCAACTCTGCACAACTCTCAGTATTGTTGACAATAAGGTCTGCTTCAGATGCTATATATCCCATTCAACCCTATGGGGATTAGACAACTTCAAACAGTTTCTCAAATCTTTTCTCAAATCTCAGGAAATGGTTTCTGTCTTTGAAGCGTTTGGCTGGGGTTTATTGCTGAATGGGTTAAATGTTGTAGAGATCATATTAAAAATTACTCTCAGAGCCCTCACTGGTTTGGTTCAGTGGATAGAACATTGGCCCCTGGACTGAAGGGTCCCAGGTTCAATTCCGGTCAAGGGTATGTACTTTGGTTGCAGGCTTGATCCTCGGCCCTGGTTGTGGTGTGCAGGAGGCAATCAATGTGTCTTTCTCACATTGATGTTTCTCTCTCTCTGTCTCTCCCCCTCCTTTCTACTCTCTCTAAAAATCAATGGAAAAATATCCTTGGATAAGGATTAACAACAAAAAAAATTACTCTCAGAAGCCCAGTGCCTTTCAATACACTTGATTTACTGATGAGAAGCCTCAATACAACATTCCCACTGAAAGTATATTAATGACTACTTGAATCTCCATGACTGTTTGAGACATTGCTGAAGACCCTGTGTCACTGTGATAATAAGCAAGTGTCATTAGACTGTAGTTGCTAAATTTTAAAAGAATTTTATTTTTCAATTCTCTATATTTAAAAATTTCTTTAGAAGCCTCCATATTCCCCAGGAAATAAGAAACAAATTTAGTTAGGCATTTCCACATATCTCAACATAAGATTCACACAAAAAAGGAACAGACCCTTCCTTTAAAATATATAAATCACAAATTAGAAAGATCTTTTCTTCTCAGAGTGAAACATAGACTAAGCTTTCTTCTCAATAAACTGTCTCAAAGACACACAAAATCATTTTCAATCTAGCACATTTTAAAATTTCCAAGATAAATATTTTTCCTCTCCAAAAAGATGTTGAAAGCGATAATGAAGTGCAGCTAATTTCTATCTCAACTAGGAAATCATAGCCCTGAATCACATAGGCAGCTGATTCACAAATTCTTATATCCACACTAGAGGCCCAGTGCATGAATTTGTGCACAGCTGGGGTTCCTCAGCCTGGCTGGTGATCAGGGCTAATCGGGGCTGTCTCGCCCAGTCCTGATTGGGGCTGATCAGGGCCAGCCAGGGGAGGGACCACGGGAGGTTGGCCAGAACAGGAGGTTGGTTGTGGGAATGCACTTACCACCAGGGGGCAGCTCTTGCATTGAGCGTCTGCCCCCTGGTGGTCAGTGCACATCTTTTGGTCTTTCGATCACTTAGGCTTTTATATATATAGACTAGAGACCTGGTGCATGAAATTCGTACACGGGGGGAGGGGTGTGTGTCCCTCAGCCCAGCCTGAACCCTCTCCAATCGGGGACATCCCTCTCACAATCCAGAATTGTTGGCTCCCAAACTGCTCGCCTGCCTGCCTGCCTGATTGCCCCTAACCACTTCTGCCTGCCAGCCTGATCACTCCCTAACCACTCCTCTGCCAGCCTGATCGACGCCTAACTGCCCTACCCTGCTGGCCTGGTTGCCCCTAAATGCCCTCCCCTGCCGGCCTCCACATGAGGGCAGCCATCTTTGACCACATGGGGGTGGCCATCTTGTGTGTTGGAGTGACAGTCAATTTGCATATTATTCTTTTATTAGATAGGATGTGATAAATTCAACTGCATGATCTAAAAGTGCTTTAGAGATGGAAATGTAGACATAGGGTTTGTGTTTGCAAAGAAGTTTAGTAAATAAAAAATAATCTACTTACCATAACATAGGCATTTCTGTTCAAAAACTTTACCACTTTTTCCAAGCACCAGAAACAGCATTTCAGGCAGTGTTGTAGAAATTTGGCAATGTTGTTCTGGTTATCTATGAGGAGATATTTACATCTATTAATGGTTTGCAACTAAACTCTCTGAGTCAAAAAATAAATTAAAAATTTTTCAATGGCTTTACATTTTTTAAGTTGCAATAAAATATATACAAAATTTACCATTTTAGCTATTTTTAAATGTACAATTCAATAGCATTAAGTACATTCACAATGTTGTGCAACCATCACTATCTATTTCCAGAACTTGTCATCATATCAAATAGAAACTCTATATCCACTAAAAATAACTCCTCGCTCTCCCCTTCTCCCAGTCCTGGTTACCTCTATTGTACTTTGTGTCTGTATGAATTTGTTTCTTCTATACCTCATATCACTTGACATAAAGTTTCTAAGGTTCATCATTTCATTCTTTTTTTGAGCTGGATAACATTCCATTGTATGGGTACATTACATTTTCTTTATCCTTTATCTGTTGATGAAATTGGGTTGTTTCTACCTATTGGCTATTGTGAATAATGCTGCTATGAGTATTGCTGTTCAAGTATCTATTTGAGCCACTGCGTTCAATTCTTTTGAGTATATATATATATATCTAGAAGTGGAATTGCTGATAAGCTGGAAATCCTATTTTTAATTTTTGAGGAATTGCCACACAGTTTTCTGTGGTGGTTACACCATTTTACATTTCCACCAGCAATCAACATTTCCAATTTATCTTCATCCTACAAACACTTGTTATATTCCATTTTTTAACAGTAGCCATTCTAATGGATGTGAAGTGGTACCTCATTATGGTTTTGACTTGCATTTTCAAAATGATTAATATTGAGCCTCTTTTTATGTGTTTAGTAACTACTTGCATAATCTTGTTTGGAGCAATGTATGTGCCAATTCTTTGTGTGAGACCAAGATGATGATACAGAACTGAACTTCCCTCCTTCCACGGATACACTGAGTGTACAGCTATACATGGAGTAATCTCCTCTGAGAGAAAACCAAAGACTAGCTCAGTGACACACACATCAGATAACCAAGAAAACCCCCACACTAAAATGGGTAGAAAAGGCTGAGGCACACCACCCTATAGACTCCACTCTCTGCACAATACTGTACAATTGGGATGATATATCCAATTCTCAGCTTCTCCTGAGGAGTGAAGGGTTTGGACAGCACATCTAGAATTCCAACTTTTGAGGCTCCCACCCAAGGGACAGGTCCTTAAAACACATAGCTCTGAAAGCCAACAGGCTTGTGTGGACAAGTCCCATAGGAACAAAGAGGCGGTTTTTAATAGGCACATGTGCTAGTACTCACTGTAGCTATCTGCTCAGGGCATAGCACACAGAGTTCAGGCAAAAACACCTATATTTCTGTCTTTCTAAGGAAGGGGTCTGACTGCATACTTTATAACCTGCAACCCAAGGTTCTGGCTTTCTAATTTGCATGCATCTAGGAGCTAACTACGATCCTCCATGGAGCCTGTGGAAGCTGGTAGGCACTTCCACCACCTTCTGTCTCTATCTCACTGCATTTATAACACTCGGTCACCAACATCTCTTTGGAAGTTGCTTGTACACATGCCTGGTGCCACAGCATTTGAGGCTGCTGCCTGAGGGCTGGTTCCCAGTTCTTCTGGCCCTTTTAGCCAACAGGTCTTGCATTCATGACTCCTTAGGACTATAGCAAACAAAGAAGCAGTTTTTAAAAGGTGCAAGAGCACCCTTCCCACACCCACCACCATGGCTATACATCCTCTCTGTGCAGAGGGAGCAGGCAAAAACACCCACTTCCCAGTTTCTCCTTGAAAGGTGCTAAACTGCATACTTTCCCAGCTGCTGTCTGAACATCTGGCTTCTAATCAGCCTGCATCTAGGTTTTGCCTGTGATCCTCCCCTTTGAGACACCTACAGGTCTTGGGAGCCACCAAGAATAACCATGGTGGCTAGGACAATTACAGTTTTAAGAGAACCAGAAGCTTGAGCTAGGCTAATTGATAGCGTTCATCTCCTATATGAGACCAGTCTGACATAAGGGGAGAGGTGGCTTTTTCATTTAATGCACATTAACCAAAATAGAGTCAAGAAAAAATAAAGAAACAAGGAAATACATTGCAAACAAACAATAACAAGATAAATTTCCAGAAATTGACTATATATATATATATATATATATATATATATATATATATATATACATTTATTTCAGAGAGGAAGGGAGAGAGAGATAGAAACATCAATAATGAGAGGAAATAATTGATTGGCTGCCTCCTGCACTCCCCCTACTGGGGATCAAGACTGCAACCTAAATACATAAAGCAAACATAAACTGTTATGAAGGGAGAAATAAACAGCAATATAATGATAGTAGGGGATTTCAATACTCCACTTTCAATAATGGATAGAGCAATCCAGACAGAAAGTCAAAAATAAAACATTAGACTTAAATTACATGTTACACCAGAAGAATTTAATAGACATTTACATTACATTCTATCCTACCACAGCTGAATATACATTCACCTCAAGCACACATGAAATATTCTCCAGAATAGATAATGTTAGGCCACAAAACAGGTCTTAATAAATATAAAAAGACTAAAATTGTATAAACTATCTTTTCTGACCACAGTGGTATGAAACAAGAAAAAAAATGGAATATTCACCAATGTGTGGAGATTACACAACATGCTACTGAACAATTAATAGATAAAAAAAAAAATCAAGGAGTATCTTGAGACAAATGAAGATGGAAATACAACACACCAAAGTAGTTTTAGAGGGAAGTTCATAGCAATAAATACCTGTGTTAAGGAAAAGTCTGATCTCAAACAATCTAACTTTACACTTCTAGAAACTAGAAAAAGAAGAACAAATTAAACACAAAGTTAGTAGAAGAAAGGAAGTAGTAAAGACCAAAGTATAAATAAATGAAATAGAAAATAAAAAGACAACAGGGAAGATCAGTGAAGGGAACAGCTGGTTTTTTGAAAAGATAAACAAAATTGACAAACCTTTAGCTAGACTAATTAAGAAAAGAAGAGAAAAGACAAATACAAAAATGAACGTGGAGACATTACAACTAATACCACAGAAATATAAAAAATTATGAGACATCTATGAATAATTATACATCAACAGATTAGATAACCTAGAAGACACAACTTTCTAGAAACATGTAACCTACCAAGACTGAATCATAATGAAATAGAAAATTTAATTTGAATCAGAAATCAAAAACCTCCCAACAAAGAAAAGAATTAGACGGCTTCACTCATGAATCTTATCAAACTTTTAAAGAAGAATTAACAGCAACCCTTCTCAAACTCTTCCAAAAATAGAAGTACAGGGAACATTTCCAAACTCATTTTGTGAGGCTAGCATTATACCGATACCAAAGCCAGACAAGGACACAAGAAAAGAAAATTGCAGGCCAATATCCCTGACAAATATAAATGCACAATTCCTTGACAAAATATTAACAAACTAACTGGTCTCAACATAATCAAGGCCATATATGACAAGCTCACATCTAACATCACACTCAAAGGTGAAAAGCTGAAAGCTTTCCTTCTAAGATTAGGAATAAGACAGAGATACCTACTCTCTCCCCTTATATTCAACAGAGTACTGGAAAACCTAGCCAGAACAATTAGTCAAGTAAAATAAATAAATAAATAAATAAATAAATAAATAAATAAATAAATGAATAAATAAACAAACAGCATGGAGATCAGAAAGAAAGAAGTAAACTTGCCTTTATTTGCAGATCACATGACATTATATATTAAAAAAAAAAACCTACTGTCTCCACCAAAAAGCTATTAGAACATAAACAAATTCAGTAAAGTTTCAGAAAACAAAATCAATATACAAAGATCAGCTACATTTCCATACATTAACAACTATTAGAAAGAGAAATTAAAAAAAACAATTTCCTTGACAATTTCATCAAAAACAATAAATATGTAGAAGAAATTTAAACAAGGAGGCAAAAGACCTGTGCATCAAAACTGTAAACTATTAATGAAAGAAATTGAAGAAGGCACAAATAAATAACAAATATTCCATGTTCATGAATTAGAAGAATTAGCATTGTTAAAATGTTTATAGTGCCCAAAGCAATCCACAAGTTCAATGCAATCCCTATCAAAATTCCAATAGTATTTTTCACAGAAATAGAAAAAAAATTCTAAAATTTGTATGAAACTACAGAAGAGTTTGAATAATCAAAGCAATTGAGAAAGAAGAACAAAGCTGAAGGCATTATACTTATTGATTTCAAACAATAGTAATCAAAACAGCGTGGTAGTGATACAAAAATTAACCCATAGATGAATGGAACGGAGAGAACAGAAATAAATTCATGCATATATGGTCAATTAATTTTTGACAAAGGAGCGAAGAACATACAATGCAGAAATGATGGCATCTTCAATAAATGGTGTTAGGAAAAGTAGATATCCACACACGAAAGAATAAAATTGGACCGTTATCTTACACCATACATAATAATCAACTCAAAATGGATTAAAAACTTGAAAGTAATTCTGAAACCATAAACTTCTAAAAAACATAGGGCTAAGTTCTTTGACAATGAATAGTATTGGCAATGATGTTTTGAACATGACACCAAAAGCAAAGTCAACAAAAGCAAAAATAAACAAATGGGATTACATCCAATTAAGTTATGCACAGCAAAGAAAACCATCAATAAAATGAAAAGGCAACCTATGGAATGGGGGAAAAACTGGAAACTACATATATGATAAGGGGTTATGTCCAAAATATATAAAGAACTCAATAGCAAAAAAACCCCAAATAACCCAATTTAAGAAAATGGGCAAAAGACCTGAATAGACATTTTTCCAAAGAAGATATACAAAAGGCCAATAGGTAAATGGAAAGGTAGTCAATATTACTAATCATGTGAGAAATGAAAATCAAAACCTCACTGAGATATCTACCACACACCTGTTAGGATGTCTACTGGCAAAAAGAGAAAAAATAAGTGTTGGTGGGGACTTGGAGGAAAGGGTAACCTGTACACTGTTAGTGGAATGTAAATTGGTGTATCCACTATGGAAAACAGTATGGAGTTCCTCTAGAAATTAAAAATAGAATGACCACATGACCTAGCAATTCCACTTCTGTATATATATCTGAAGGAAATGAAGTCACTATCTCAAAGAGGTATCTGTACTCCCATGTTCTCTGTAGCATTATTTCAATATCTAATATATGGAAACATATCATTTGATGCATTAGTGGATAAAGGAAATATGGTACACAGTGGAATATTATTCAGCTTTAAAAAAGAAGGAAATCCCACTTTTGCAACAACAGACACGGATGTGAAGGGCATTATGCTAAGTAAAATAAACCAGATAGAAAAAGACAAATATGCATGGTATCACTTACATGTGGAATAAAAAAGAAAGTTGAGCTCATACAAACAGAAAAGAATGGTGGTTCTGCAGGATGAGTGGTAGAGGAAAATAGGAAGAGGGTGGTAAAAGGGTGCAAACTCTCAGTAATAAGATGAATAAAGGTCGAAGGGTCTAATGTATGACATGGCAAACAGTTAAAATTTGCTAAGAAAATAGAACTTAAATGTTTTTACCAAAAAAGAAAAAAGGTAAATATGTGAGGTGAGGTGATGGATGTCTTTATTATCTTGAATGTGGGAATCCTTTTACAATGTTTATGTATACCAAATCATCATGTTGTACACTTTAAACATATTACAATTTTATTGCTGAATTATATCTCAGTAAAGCTCAGCAAGTTTTATATAATTAAAAAAATCCTTTGCCCATGTTGAATTGGGTGTATTGTTGAGTTGTAGAAGTTCTTTAGATATTCTAAATATTGGTGGCTAAGTATATGATTTGCAAATATTTTCTCCCATTCTGTGGATTATCCACTCTCTTGAAAGTGCCCTAGATGCGTTCTTTATTATTTTGATGAAGTCTAATTTGTTTTTCTTTTGTTGTCATATATAAGAAAATCACTAAATTTAATGTCATAAAGATTTCTTCCTTTGCTCTTTTCTAAGAGTTTTTAATCACTTTTAAATCATTGACTCTATTACTGATGCCCCCCTTATACTTTGCCTCCACCTTATACTTTTAGCTTTTATGATCAATTTTGAAATATATTTTTAAAATATGTTTTTACTGATTTTAGAGAGAGAGGAAGGGAGAGGGACAGAGATAGGAACATCGACAAGACAGAAACATCAATCAGCCTCCTGCATGCTCCCATTGGGGATCGAGCCCACAACCTGTGCATGTGCCCCGACCAGGAATCCAGCAGTGACCTCTGGTTCATGGGTTGATGCTCAACCCCTGAGCCATACCAACAAGGATTGAAATATTTTTTATATGATGTAAGGTAAGGGTCCAAATTAATTCTTTTGCATATAGATACTCAGTTTTACTAGTAATAGTAGTTGAGAAAAGCTGTCCTTTCCCCATTGAATGGGCTTATATGTGAGGATTTATTTGGGAGCTCTCTAGTCCAGTCCACATCCATATGTCTGTCCTTATGCCAATGCCACACTGTTTTGATGACTGTAGTTTTGTATTAATAAATTTGGAAATGTAAACATTCCAAATTTGTTGTTCTATTTCAAGATTGTTTGGGCTGTTAATAATTTTTCAAAGTGCATTATAAACAGAATTTGTATGTTTATAAGTTATATGTGTCATGTATGAAGATTTATGCCAATGACTCCCACATTTATATTTTAAGCCCAACCTGTCCTGAGCTCTAGACTTGAAACTGCCTGACAACTCCAGCATGCTTTTCAATATTAGCATGTCACAAACACAATTTTTAATCTCTTTGAATTTGCTTTTCTTGGTTTTTGACATCTTAGTAAACAGCATCACATGCTTTTTCTCCCTTTTCTTCACTACTGCTCCGATCCCCCATACCCAACCCTTTAGCAAGTTCTGTTGGCTTTTCCTTCCAAACATATCCCCGATCTGACCACCTCCATCCTTATTACCCTAGTGACAGACATCATGTTTCCTGCAACCACCTGCCCAATCTATGCTCCTCAAAGAAGTCAGAAAGTCTGAGAAAAGATGAATTCTGGTATCTTACCTTTAATACGTTTGTCCAAGTATTCTAGGGCTATCCTAAACATTTGAATTAATGCAATAAGTAAGGAACCAAATGCTAGAGATCCTGTGTGATATCTGGGCAAAGATAAAATGAGAATAAAAGTTAGGATATCTTTACTATTAACTAAAAGGATGTTACTTAAACAATTTTTATAGGAAAAAGGGATGTGCAGGGGAACTGATAGGAAAGCACTTCTTACACTCTCCTATTCAGATTGGTAAAGGTTTAGAGTTTTAAAACATACATATATATTTTGCCCTTTATCTACAAAAATAATACCAATAGCCTGTCAGCATAATATAGGATGTTTGATCTGAACAATGGAGAGACAGAGCCAAGTTAATCCTTAATCTTTAATATGGTTTCCTCCCCTACCTCTAATCTCTAAGTAACCTATTATTTTTAGAAGAATAAGAATAGTGGCCTGGACAGGGAGTATAAAGCTGTGGCTTATAAAAACAGACAGAGCCAATGAACATCCATGAATCTTGAATCATACTTTTGAGCTCACTTGTACCTTACCACTTGAATGATAAGCACAAGACTGAATTATAAGCACATTAAACATAACTTGGAAAATAGACGTGGGGCTCACCGTATGGCTCGTCCAAACGCAGTAAAAAGTGGATATGGTGGGATGTCATCGGGTTTTCTCAAGGCCCAGTAATAAGAAGCAAAGGCACCAGCAAGGGCACACTGACCCAATGCAATGACAAAGTTTATCAGCCAGAGAAAGACAAACAGATTGAATATCTGGAAGGTAGAGATGTATCGATAGTACAGGCCGTTTCCACCATAGAAAGCAAAGTTACACTGAGCACCAGGGCAAGCTCTGGACATTTCAGTTGTGTTAAAAACCTGCACTCAGAAAACAACATGGATAATAGAATATTAAATACTATCGCAAGATAACACCCGCCCTGCCTTTTGTTTTGTGTACCCCCACTCCCACCCCCACCCCCAGTTGTCCTTTTTCCATGAGCTTCTGCTGTTATTCCTATTTTCAATCACATCACTTTATAGAATCCTTTAATGAGCTCTGAAAATTATCTCTCATTTTCCATCCTATGTTCATCCTTCTTCACCCCCTTTAGTTTCACATTTATTAGCGAGGTTGTTGACAATACCTGCTTCTTGGGTATATGATAAGACAAATGAGATCATGAGATCAGGAAATAATAGAGCTTTCTTTCTATTCCCCCCCGCCCCGCCGCCCCATTTTCAGTGTTCTCCTGCTAACTCCTAACCCACTCTCCCCTTCTCCACAGTGATCCCTCTCACTATACAGGGTCTCTATTTCAGGATGACTCCTACAACTGCGAGGTGAAATGTAGTAGTATTCTGTATGGAAGTTAAAGAAAAGAGAGTTTCTTTTACTTACCTCTGGGTCACAGGTTCTATTTTCATATTTACAATGCCCATCTGGGGTTATGACTTTGTATATGGGTGTCCCTGATGTAGCCAAGTAACTGAATAAACTCTATTAAGGATAAATTATTTACTAGTAAATTGAAAATAAATAGACATGAAAATAATGCAAGTAACTTAAAAATCTTTTGAGAGATTAACTTCAAATTACTTCTAACATTTTAAAAATTAATCCATTTTTCAGACACAGAGTAATATAACATGGATCAGCTGCACTGAGAAGCCTCTTAAAAACATTAAAATATATAGAAGCTTTTTAAGGTTATTACCAAGGAGAAGTACCATATGTGAAGACAAAATAAAACAAAATCGACCGTCTGACCTATAAAAGGGGAAATGCTATCGGGAGACTGACACCTTTTTTAGAGATTGGCAGAAAAAAATAATCAGTTATTTCTTTAGGATGTTCCTAATCTTCGCAGGATGAAAACCACTGAACTCCTGGTTCCTGAATAGTGGGTGACCTGAAGTTCAACTTGATAAACTACCAAAGGATACACTGCTATCACCGCCCAGTAGCAAATACAGATTGAGAGCAAAAAGAAAGTTAAAACTGGATAAATTAATGTAGTAGGGACATATCCAATGGCTCTGAAATAAAACAAATAGTTGAAATTCAAAATGATCCAGTGTTATAATTTCTCTAATAAATTTTTATTTGTTAGAACTAGAAATAAAACTTAGACTGGATTAATTCTAAGAACATGATCATAACCAGTAACTCTCATTGGCTGATCATGCTGGCATATTCTTAGTTGGTTTTAAAATTTTATTGATTGATAGACTGATTGATTATAACTTAGAGACATTATTTCAATGCTCATGTTTGAATCCTGATCAATTTTCCCCAACTTTCTCTTCTTTGTTTATTTATCATAAAGATTTGATACATTATAATCATAACATTTCTTCCTTTTGATCAGATTCTTAGACTTTCTCCAGACACTACTATTAAGTGAATTATTGAGCATACCTCTATTTAATGTATACTCACACACATTTATTCCTACTCTTTTTTTCCCTTGAACTAATTATCAACCTGTCACTGTTGCATTGGCCCCTTAACACACACACACACACACACACACACACACACACACACACACACACTCATATACACATTAAGAGGCGTAACAGTGGGGCAAGTAACAGTGAATTGCACAATATCATATTATCTTAAAAATCCAGAAAATCAGTAGTTTTCAGTGACGAATGACAGGTCTTCACTTATTGTGGGAAGGAGAGAGAATTTATCAAACTGCAAGTTTGATAATTTGGTCCTGGGTCATTAACAACGTAGTTTCCATCATCCTAAATAGAGAGTATGGTCTGTGGGCTTTCTTTGTTTCTTCCATTCATCATTCAAAAGTTTAAAGTACTATTCTCAAGCCACCTTCTGGAATAGTTTGGAAACTGTAGGTGTTATTATCTCCCAGCATGAGTTTATGAAAAATTTAGTGTTTATTTTATAGCATTTTAAAAATAAAAATGGCTCTGGGTATAAAGTGTTTCTAAATTAAGAGCTGTAGATACAAAATGTGTAGTCTAATACTGCTAGGATCAATTATTCTTTCTATTGGCAAATTTTGTCATTCATATGGCAATGGTAATAGTATGTAATTGACTTTCTAGAATTATGGTGGTTTAAAGTTCTGCAAATGATCTCAGCCATTAATATTAACATATGACTCAGTATGGGAATAATACAACATGCAATATAACTAACTGTTATATAGCACTTTATTACCTAGTTTCACATATGTTATTCTCCTACCATATATTTGGTGTTTTGAAAAAAACTGCTAATATATATAGTAGACAGGTTTTAACCTTACTTTACCCCCATGACAATTGAGGTTTTAGGGATACTGAAGGACATGTTTGCATGACCTTTCTAATAACTGGCTGTCTCAAACAAGTCATCTTAAATGGAAAGCAGATTTCTTTAACAAGTCTTCTTGAAGGGAAATTCGTCTGGGGCAGCTACACAATAGGCAGTGCCTGGCTGGGCTGACAGATACACTCTAGGTGAGTTTTTCCATCAGGGTCTTACTTGCTCCCTTCCTTCAGGAGGGCGATGGAGATGCGGATCCTGTCCCTAAGGAAGATCAGCAGGAGGATGACAAGCACTTCAAGGATGCTGAGGATTACCACTTTAAACAGAAAAAGAAATTAGTGTGCAGCACACATCAATCCCCAAAAAAAACTTCCTCTGCAGAAGTTAGGACCGAGCTTCATGGTTATTTCGGCCAATTCAGACACTTCATAGTTTCAGCCAATCTTAGAAATTCACTTTCAAAACCCACAAAAAATGCTAAGAAATCTAGATGAAAACCTTTAGCTGAAGCTTGAACAACTCAACCGGACAGGCTTTATGTATGGAAACATTTCATGCCATTGGTAGAAATGGAAAAACAGGCATGGAAGGAAGGAAGGGCTGCCTTAGGCAACTCTTAAATGTTTCACTTTTAACTTCACTGAGTAAGAGATCATTACAGAAGAAACATTTTGTCTGCCCTGCTCACAATGCCTCTTTTTCTTGTTGTTGCTAATCCTCACCCAAGGATATTTTTCCCCCATTGAGAGTGGAAGGGTGAGGGAGAGACAGTGAGAGGGAAACATTGATGTGAGAGAGACACATCAATTGGTTGCTTACTGCACGTGCCCCCACTGCGCCCAGGATCAAGCCTGCAACCAAAGTACAGTATGTGCCCTTGTCCAGAATTGAACCCGAGACCTTTCAGTCCTCTGGCCGAGGCTCTATCCATTGAGCCAAACCAGCTGGGGCACAATGCCTCTTAATTAATTGACCTTGCAGATTTACATAGCAGGCTTGTGGCTGACCACATTTTTATTCTGTGCCACCACATGACCACCACAGATGGTATCGAGTTTTAAACACAGACCATCTAACAAAAGTCTCAGAATTAGAACTAAGGTATTCTAGGTCCGTTTTGAGTTAAAGTTTATAAACTTCTTGAACTAAGAGTTATGCAAATTTAATGAACTATGTCAAAACTATCTTCATGTGAAGTAAATAAATCTGCAAAGAAAGAATAAAGTGTATGTGTAGAGACAGAGAGAGGGGGGAGAAGAAATCTTGGGTTCTTTTTGGCTTTTGTTTCCTGGATCTAGGTACACTTGAAATCATCTTTCTGTTTTATTTTTTAGTTTGGCAAGATACTTGTACATTCTTATAAAAATACCTCTGCCTTGGCCCTAGCTTGCTCCAATTTTCTTTTCCTTTCAGCTATTTTGAATTACTTCCTTTTTACTTGAAGCCAAATAGTCCTAATTACCCTACTTCCCTGATTCTAAAACATACCTTTAACTTAGTAATATCTTTTTAGGAAAAGTAAAGAAATCCATCATTAAATATCTATTTATTAATTATAAGATGCATCCTGACTTCAGAGATGTTAAAAAGTGAAAAGGTATGATCTTAAAATTAAGAAAATATATCACTGCTAATAGCAATCTGAAATTACAAAAGAAAGTTAATGGAAGTTAATTAAAATTTCCACCTGTGAAAGAATCTATTCCATAACACACTTCCTAGAAAGTTATTCTGCTGATACAGGAACACCTCTCCACTGACAGGGCACTCATTATTTTATCCTACTCTTATACCACTAACATTCTGATGTACATCACATATCATTTAGTATTTCCAAGTAAGTGGGAATATCTCAATAATGTATCATTTTGCTACTATAGCTTTTTTTAGTTAAACTGTGTATTGATGTTTTCATGTACATTTGATTCTCTTAAAACAGAAAAATGAGCCAAGAATTGTGGAATATAACCATAATAAGCTAAAATCATTATCTTCTTTGGACAAACTTAAGAATATGAGATATACCAGAATTGCTTTATATTCAAAATTGCATTGATAAGATCATTGCATATTAAACTCTACCTTTATAAAATTACATGCTCAAAATGGTTATATTAGAGAAATTTAACTGTCTTTTGAATTTATATAATACATTCCTTCCTTGTGTTTGAATTAAAAAACAACAACAATATAAACACAATTTTTTGAGACCCTATAGAGGAGCTGGTATAATTATAACTTCATAGAAGAGGACACTAGGATAATTGATAGTAGAAATGAAAATACAACTATCTCTTAACACAATCCAAAGCTCATAAAAATTATATTATTGTTTGTATAACAGTGTTTCTGTCAATTCATGTAATCAAATGTATGCACTTGTCACTGGCACCTAGAATTTTGTCCAAACACAGGTCATCAATTAATGTCTGATAATTGGATTGTGAAAGCTGAGGTTCAGTTGAGGAAAATTTAGCATTTCTAGACTTGAAAATAAAAGCAAGCTCTGTATTTCCCTCAAAGTACATCTCTTAGTTTTCCAAAAGCAGATTCTGATAAAGGCAATTATGTTTGTGTTGAAGGTCCTTAAGGGACAGCAGTGGGAGGACCACAGAACATGTAACTAAGATTCATGTGTGGGTAAAACTAGAGGTTTTCATTAGCAATCTTGGTCCCCCTGTGCTTTGACCCCAGGAAAGAAGTGTCCAAGACGGTCAGGGAGAGTGTGAAAAAAATAGTGTATCAAATAGTGTAAACCTAAAAGTATAAACAAACAAAATGGCACTCTGGCAGCTATGTGAGTCTATACAAAAGCCTACTGGCTTTTAGGTGACATGGCAAAATCAAGTTTTCAAATTTATGGGATGGGACTCAGACCTGCAATCAGGAAGCCCCACCAAGATACTGACCCCTCTGAGTCTCTGGGCTCCTTTACCAGGCCTCCTTGGCCATTTCTTGCCTGGCTCTCAAACTTCAACAATATAAACATGAATTTTCTTTTAAAGCAACATGTAATTAGAGAATTTAAAAAATTTTTGATGAAAGCACATGAATCTCTGAAGTGCAAGGAATATTATAATAAAACCATTCTAGGAATATAGGTTTAAAGCCATCTCTGAAATCACCTTGCTTTAAAATTTTGTTAATATGACCTTTAATGAATTTGATAATCTGAATAAATAGTTCAAAATATAAATTTATTTTTAGTTACTTATTACTCCAATTCCTATAATAAATAGTTTAAAATTTCTGTTATAAACATTTTCTTTTTTATCCCCTTTTTCTTTTTTAAATAAGTTTGAAAAATCAAGCATTTTTTTCCTTTTAAAATACCTTTTTTTTGGATATCAGGTTAATGGCTATAAATATCCACATCCAAAGCATTTTAAGTTAAAGGCAAAAACTTGAAATTATTGTCAAATAATATTTTCTTAGACTATATGATAAATGCCACTCAATGACTTTTCCATTTACTGTAGCTAGTAGAATTATAAATACATTTACTTTAATGATATTAATAAGTGTATTCAATAGGTTGCACCAACCCAAGCTTTCCTTTAGACAAAAAGATGCTTTCTCATTATTACAATTTTAACAAACCACTTTTTAAAATCCACTCACTAAATGCGAACCATGTTTGTTTCAGTTGTAAGTACATGCTTATATCAGTCTGAATCCCGAGGTCATATATAGTTATGTGAGAATTTGGGCGTTCCTGGAGATTCCTGTACTGCTGGTAACAGTGCCATATTCCTTGAAAAAGAAAGAAAAACAGACTAATATAAAATGTTATTTTCTGAAATATAAGTTATACACTTACAACACATCTACATGTATTTGATCAGCATGGTTATTTCTACAAAGGCAAGATTCATACTTACTTAGTAAATATTTTATGTTGGTCTAATAGTCTAAATATGCTACTTTATTCAATATCAGAGTTTTCAGTGTTTGTTTGGATGACTGTGGCAACATTTGGCTTTAAACGTCCTTTTGACTAGAAACAACCTTAATGCCCATGAGTAGGGACTCGTTAAATAAGTTATGGTATACTTGTACAGTGGAATGCTATATTCCCTTATAAAGAGGAGAAAGTCTAGTGATATTAAATAATTTTTATGATCTTTTGTTAGGTGAAAAGAGCAAGGTACAAAATGACAAAATGTATGCTGTAATTCGTATAATAAGAACAATATATATATATATATATTTTCTTGTACACACATAAAGTCTCTCTGGAAGGATACACAGAAATATAATATTTTTTTGCTTGCAGGAAGAGAAATTTAGTGACCACAGAATAGAATGAGAAGGAAAATTTTCACTGTATAAACTTCATACTTTTTGAACTTTGAAGCACGTGAATATATAATCAACTTAAAAAGCAAATTTAAAAGGTCATTCAAATTGAAAAAAAAAAAAAGCCCTTTTCAAATTTTTTTGATAGTGAAGTTGTCTTGGTAGAACATCTAAAGCATATTCTTATCAAAGTTTGTGTCTAGGCAAGGCAAACAGGGACTAACTATATTTTCTCCCAAACTCTATATTTTAAACTCTATAATGACATCTTAAATTATCTAGATAAAGTGGTAGTAAAAAGAAAATAGAGTTAAGAGGTCCACTAATTTTAATGACCAGTGGGTCTGGATTAGGTCCATTGGAAATGTCCCAGCAATAATGAAAAAACAAAACCACAGTTTTTTAAACCCCCTAACTATAAAAAAACAGGTTGGGTTTTTTTTGTGTGTTTTTTGTTTTGTTTTGTTTTGGTTTGGTTTTTTTTGTAGATATAAAGTGAAGGAGAGAGAGAGAGAGAGAGAGAGAGAGAGAGAGAGAGAGAGAGGCAAGACTAGACTAGAAGAGACATTTGTTTTTCAAAGAGATATGACAAATCTGTTTCAGGCCCTGCTTTTTAAGTATATTTTTAAATTTCCCTTTTAAAAATACTTTATAGAATACTTGACACATACAACATTACATGTAATACAAAAGTAGTTTTCAAAGTATAAAGTAAAATGAACACATATGAATGTATCACCTAACTTATGATTTTATAATCTCAATTTTGCTCTAATTATGCAAATTAAAAATTTTTATTCTACCCAATGTCTTCATCCTATCATCTTCTTGCCTCTTCCTGACAAAGAGCAATTATTCTAAAATTTGTGCTTATGATTCTCCTATTTTAACAGGAAGATGTGTTGAAATGTCCCCCCAAAGGAAGATTTATATCTCACACAAATTTATTATTTACTAGAGGCCCAGTGCATGAAATTCATGCACGAGGGGGTGTGTCCCTCAGCCCAGCCTGCACCCTCTCCAATCTGGGCCCCCTTGAGGGATGTCCGACTGCCCGTTTAGGCCCGATCCCAGTGGGTCACCCGGTGGGATCGGGCCTAAACGGGCAGTCGGACATTCCTTTCACAATCCAAAACTGCTGGTTCCCAACCACTCACCTGCCTGCCTGATTGGCCCTAACCACTTCTGCCTGCCAGCCTGATCACCCCCTAACCACTCCCCTGCCAGTCTGATCAACGCTTAACAGCTCCCCTGCCGGCCCAATTGCCCCTAACTGCCCTCTTCTGCCAGCTTGGTCACCCCTAACTGTCCTCCCCTGCCGGCCCAGTCACCTGTAACTGCCCTCCCCTGCCAGCCTGGTTGCCCCTAACTGCCCTCCCCTGCTGGCCTGGTCACCCCCAACTGCCCTCCCCTGCAGGCCTGGTCCCCCCAACTGCCCTCCCCTGCAGGCCTGGTCGCTCCCAACTGCGCTCCCCCTGTGGGCCATCTTGTGGTGGCCATCTTGTGTCCACATGGGGGTGGCCATCTTTGACCACATGGGGGCAGCCAACTTGTGTGTTGGAGTGATGTTCAATTTGCATATTACCCATTTATTATATAGGATTGGTTTATTTATTTATTTTTGTAGTTCTGTGAATTTTGAAGCTACTTTATTAGATGTATACATGTTTAGAATTGGTATATTTTTTTTATTGAATTAAATCCTTTTTAATTTAATTCTTGACTCCCTGCTTTCTCTCATGAGCTGCATTAAAATCCATCAGGAAATTCAGTTGGTTCTACATTGAAAACATGGCCCGAGTTTCCCTAATTTGACACATGGATTACTGCAATAGCTCCTCACTGGTCTTGTTACTTCTTCTCTTGCCTCACTCCTGTCTCTTCTCAACTCAGGGACTAGAGTGATCATCACTACACATCGCTCCTCTGCTCAAAACCCTGCAATGCCTCCCTACTTCACTCAAAGTAAAAGGCAAAATCTCACAAGAATCTATAAGTCTCTGGCCATCCAAAAAGTCTATGACTTCATCTCCTACTTTTCTCCCTTTTACTCAGAACACCCATCCGCACGAGCTTTCTAGCCATTTCTTTAACACACTCCTACCTTTGGGCCTTTGCTCTAGCTATACTCACTATCTAGAACTTGTCCCTTATCTCTAATGGCTAATTTCATTGCCTCCTTCAAGTGTTTTTTCAGATCTCTTTTCAAAAAGTCTACCCTACTAATATTCCAAATTTTATTCCTTGTCCTATCAGGATACTCTCAACACCCCTTTACCTGTTCTACTTTTTCTTTTCCCATAGCAAATATCACTTTCTAGTAGATAATTCACTTGAGCTGTAAGCATCAGGCTAGCAAGAATTTTTGTCTGTTTACTGTTCTATCTCCAAAGCTTAGAATAGTGCCAGTGCACTGTAGCTGCTCAATTGACATTTGTTGAATGAACAAATAAAACAAGGTAAGCCCAGACCAGTTGGTGTGGTTCAGCACTTGAGTGTCAGTCCAGGAACCAAGAGGTCACTGGTTCGATTCCTGGTCAGGGTAAGTGCACAGGTTGTGGGCTCGATCCCCAGTAGGGGGGTGCAGGAGGCAGCCGATCGACGATATTCCTTTCTCACCAATGCTTCTATCTCTTTATCCCTCTCCCCTCCTCTCTCTCTAAAAATCAATAAAAACATATTTTAGAAAATAATAAAAGAATGTATGACTAGATATGGATGTCTCTTCCCTTACTCTCCTTGGTATAGAGCTTCCTATATCTATGAATTCATATATTTCATCAGTTCTAGAAAATTCTCATCCAATAACTTTCAAATATGACATATACGTTAGGGCCTACTCAAGCTATTGTCTACCCCTCTTAGTCACATGATCATATTTTGTCCCTGTGCCACATTATGCTCTATTTTAGGTAATTTCAGTTCATTAATTCTCTAATTTGCTATTTAATTTATCAATTTAATTTTAATCTAATAATTAATTATTTTATTTTGAAAAGTTCTACTTAGTTCACCTTCATATATACCTGAACATGTTTTATAACTTACTTTTAAATATTCTTTCCTAATTTTAAACATTTTATACATGGTTATTTCATATTTTATATCTACTAATTACCATATCTGATTTCTTGCAGACCTCAAGAAATGAGGTCTTGCATTTTGGTAATCTTTGATTGTGACTCATACTTTGTTCATCTTAATCTGTGGAAATCTGGTGATCTAAATGAAGATGCTTTCATCTAGAGGGGAACTGTATTTGTTTCTGTTAGAAGACAAAGGGAACTACAAAACTGGGTTCACTTAGATGTTTTCCAGGATCCCATACTTACTCAAGGAGTCTCAGGTCTGATCTCCTACTCTGCTGCTGGCTCTGGTCTCAGTCTCTTATTGTAGCACTCATATGTGCTACCCAGCACTTCACATGTGCTTCCTGCTCAATTCCCACTTTTTTAGCTCATGGGTTAATTTTATTTTCTTTAGGGGGATTTCTTTTATTTCCTGCAAGCTCATCAAAATAATACACTATATGAAACAATATAATATGATTTTTATGCCATTATTTCATAGCAAGAGAACCCTTTAGACTATTTAGTTCCTTCATAATGGTGGATGTGAGTCTTGGCAGTGTTTTCCTATTTCTTTTTCTATAGCTTTATTGCTTTACTCTTTCTCTCTCTCTCTCTCTCTCTCTCTCTCTCTCTCTCTCTCTCTCTTTCTCTTGGTATGACCCCTGGACTTTAATCCTCCTTTCTCAATAATATTCATGCATAGTAACAACAACTAATATTATCTATTGAATAGTTGCTATGTGCTAGGCAGTTTTCTAAGTACTTTATATACACTATTTTATTTAATACAGATTCCTATTATATAGATGCAAAAACTAAAAATTAGAGAGACTATGTACTTGCAGAGGATCACATAGTTAACATGTAATGAATCTGGAATTGTGCCTTTTTCAATCTTCAAATCAATACTTGTAATTATGTTGTTATATGGCCTCTCCTGTGTAACTCTTAATTTGTTTTGGCCAATGAGAATTGTTCCTCTGCTATTCATGGGCACTTTCCCACAAATAGCCTGGCTTTTTCTCTGGTCAGTATGAGACATCCACATTGTTCTCCGCCCTAGTAAATAGGCTGCTGTCAGTAGGAAATGGTTGGTTTCCCATGATATATTGACAGTTGATTTTCCAAGATAGTAACAGATGTCAGTTACATACTGTCTTACTTACACTTCCAAATCTAGTTGGACATTTCTCCACTCAATGAATAGCTTCAAGCTTACTTGCCACACCATTAATTGCTGAGTTAGTACTGCCTAGGGAGTCAATAGAGAGCTAAAATTGGTTGTTTTACCTGCACTTTTTATATATCAACCATCTTTCTTTTGTCAAACTTTTCTCCCTTTGCCAAACTTGGACTCTATCCAATTTCAAATTTTTCTTGCTTATTAAGACAAGTCAGTGAAATCAACAGCAAACTTTACTGGCCTTCACTTCCTGATGATATTAAAAGGGTGATTGAATCACATGCTCAGACTCTGTGTTGGCAAAGAGCACAGGTTACTTTGAGCTCCAAGCAGAAACACAAAAAAGGGCTTTAAACAAAAGGCTTTCTGGGGAGTTTCTGATGAAGGAACAGCAGGTCTTCCATCAGACTGACCCACTTGTTCATGGGCAGCTGCACAGCAGGGGCAGATAGGGAACACCTAAAGAGACTCAAATGATTAGAAACTCACTGAGAATAAAGAGGAGGATACTAACAGTATCCCAATCCATGAAGTGCTTACTGTGTTCCAGGCACTTTTCTGAGAGCTTTGTACTCATTGTCTCATTTAATCCTCACAATCTTGTGAAATGGAGATATCATTGCAACGATGTTATGGATAAAGAAATTGGGTTTTATAATCATTAAGAAACTTTTGCAGAGTTCCCCAGTTATACATTATGGATCTGGGATTAGAACTCAGGCTACCTACTGAACCTGGGGATTCTACAGCATTATTCTTTTCCAATTACAGTTAACATTCAATATTATTTTATACTAGAGGCCTGGTGCATGAAATTCATACACTCAGGGGTGGGGGGACCTTCAGCCCGGCCTGTGCCCTCTCGCAGTCTGGAAACCCCGCGATTGATCGCCCCGCAGAGGAAGGCCCTGCCCACCGCTGCTGGCCGGGTAGCCTGGGCCTCCCTCTATCGGGTGATCATGGGGCGATGGCAGGGCCCCCCCGACCAGTTGCATCGTATCCGCCTTGGCAGTGACAGTCAGTGCTGGGTAGCCGTGGTGCCTGCAACCCAGGAGGGACTGAGAGGTCAGCAGTTCAGCCCGCTTGCCAGTCCCCACCCACCCAAGCCTGCTGTGCACGTAGCCTGGCGTTAGGTTGTCTGTTCGATCATTTTGGACATTACAGATCCTGGCTCTTTATGTATTAGGATTAGTTTCCAGTGTACAGCATAGTGGTTAGACCTATATAAAATTTACAAAGTGATCCCCCTGGTAAGTCTAGTACCCACTTGGTACCATACCTAGTTATTATAATATTTTTTACTATATTCCCTGTGTTGTACTTTATATCCCCATGACTATTCTGTAACTACCAATTTGTACATCTTAACTTTTCACCTTTTTCACAAAGCTCCCCAACCTCCTACCTCTCTGGCAACCATTGGTTTTCCATAACTATGAGTCTGTTTCTGTTTTGTTTGTTTGCTTATTTTGTTCTTTAGATTCCACATATAAGTGAAATTATATGGCATTTGTCTTTCTCTGTCTGATTTATTTCACCTAGTGTAATACCCTCTATATCAGTGGTTCTCAACCTTCCTAATGCCGCGACCCTTTAGTACAGTTCCTCATGTTGTGGTGACCCCCAGCCATAAAATTATTTTCGTTGCTACTTCATAACTGTAATTTTGCTACTGTTAATGAATCGTAATCTAAATAACTGTGTTTTCCGATGGTCTTAGGCGACGCTGCTAGCGGTTCTCAACCTGTGGGTCGCAACCCACAGGTTGAGAACCACTGCTGTAGAGCCTAAGACCATCGGAAAACACAGTTATTTAGATTACGATTCATTAACAGTAGCAAAATTACAGTTATGAAGTAGCAACGAAAATAATTTTATGGCTGGGGGTCACCACAACATGAGGAACTGTACTAAAGGGTCGCGGCATTAGGAAGGTTGAGAACCACTGCTCTAGATCCATCCATGTTGTCACAAATAGTAAAATTTCATTCTTTTTTATGGCCAAGTAATATCCCATTATATACATGTATCACAACTTATTTATTCAATCATCTATTAACAGGCATTTAGGTTGCTTCCATATCATTGTAAATAATACTAATGAACATAGGGATGCATATGTCTTTTCAAATTAGTGTTTTGGATTTCTTCTGATAAATATCCAGAAGTGGAATTGCTGGGTCCTAAGGTTCAACTGCTTCCTTATATTGATATGTGTAAAACTCTTCTTCTTTGAATGACAGAAACAGGAAATTGTTATTTTGGTGTCTGCTACCATAAACTGCTTTTCAATCCAAATGGTGTTATAGGGGAAATCGTTCTTTTGAATAGAAACCTCCCAAGCATTCATATATTGGCCCATGCATTTATTAGAGGACTGAAAGGAAGCTATCATGAGTGTCATACTATTCCTTGGGAGAGACTTTGATTTATTTCTTAGTGTCACATTGTACGGCTTTTGGAGGGATTCAGTCAGTGGTTAGATTTCAACCTTGACATAAAGTTAACTCTCCATCTAATAAGTGTAATTCAGAATACCTGTCTCTAGAGAGTGATGCCTCATGATGGCGTGCTGGCCAATTATTAAAGTGTGTGACAGTGCCTGGATTAAAGGTACTAAATTGAAAGGGAAAAATAGATCACACTTCTGTATCTATGCAGATGTGGCCTTTGATCAAACAGAAAAATTAAAGGAATAAAATAAGTTGTCTGAAATGTTTTTCATTAACCTAACAGGGATCTTTTTATTTCATTCTTAAAACCCATGAGACATGACACCAAAGGCTACTAGTGATAAAGAGTAGAACATGTTAAAAATACTTTTTTTCCCCAAGATAAAGAAGAATGCTGGTGAGGATGCAGAGAAAAAGGAACCCTCATGCACTGCTCATGGGAATGCAGGCTGGTACAGCCACTGTGGAAAACAGTATGGAGTTTCCTCAAAAAATTAAAAATGGAACTCCCTTTTGACCCAGTAATCCCACTTCTAGGAATATATCCCAAGAAATCAGAAAGGACATATGCACCTCTATGTTCATAGCAGCACAATTCACCATAGCTAAGATTTGGAAACAGCCTAAGTGCCCATCAGCAGATGAGTGGATTAGAAAACTGTGGTACATCTACATAATGGAATACTATGCTGCTGTAAAAAAGAAGGAACTCTTACCATTCTCAACATAATGAATGGACATGGAAAGCATTTTGCTAAGCGAAATAAGGCAGTTGGAGAAAGAAAATATCACATGATCTCACTCATTTGTGGGATATAATGAACAATATAAACTGATGAACAAAAATAGATCAAGAGACAGAGAAGCATCAAACAGACCGTCAAACTTCAGAGGGAAGGTGGGGGGTGAGGGGGGAGGGTAAGAGATCAACCAAAGGACTTGTATGCATGCATATAAGCATAACCAATGGACATAGACACTAGGGTGGTGAGGGCATGTGCTGGGGAGTGGGGGTGGCTGGGGAGAGGTCAATGGGGGAAAATGGAGACATGTGTAATACTATATATAATACTTTAAACAATAAAGAATTAAAAAAATAAAGAAGAAAAAAGTTATAGAGAAAATATATGCAAACAAGTAATATTTCTCAATTTAACACTTTTGGGGGAAGCAAAGGATAATGAAATTCACTGCAAGAAAATGCTTTTTGGCAATTGATAATGGCAACAGAAAATTAAAAGGTAATTTTGATATTTGGTGACCTTAAGAGGGGTGATACCTACCATAACCTATAATTCCAAGCACACCCAATACGAAGACCCAGAAGAGGAATCCTGCTATGAACCTCAGGAGTAGTAGAAACAGCCAACTGAGGAGCATGGCGATTGTCAGGCCACTAACAGAAGAAACACAACACAAACACAGGGTCAAGTGTGCTAACATGACATAACGAATATAGCAAGAAAATGCTTTTTTTCTATTCAAAATAATTCTCAGATCATTTTATTTTACCTAGCTATAGAAACATTTGTAACGTTTAAAAGCACAAACAATGGTTTCTGTTAAGACTTTGTATGAAAGAGTGGGACCATCAGGAATTCATACATGACTCATTTTCCTGTGCCTAGGTAAACTGAAGCTTGGTATCAATCACTGTTCATGGAAAAACACAATTCCTCCAACCTACAATTTGGCCTATCTGCTACAGTTGCCATGTTCTATTTTTTTTCTTCACGCCTATCCACTGTGCTGTCCTATCTACCTGGATACCTTATGGAAACCTTATGCAATATAACTGTCTAGTAGTCAGGAAAGAGTTTTAGGACAGAAAGACAGTAAAACTAACTGCTCCGCACAGATCCTGAACTCATGATTTTGTAGTCATTTTCACTATGGTCTAAATTTCCTTTTAAAAATCACAGATACTTTAATGCTTCTATTCAATTGAGAGATTATTCTGTGGCATAGTCCAAGGGGAATATTCAAAAAGGATGGGGGAAGAGGGGAGAGAGAAATACAGATGTTTATTCTGTGTATTTTAAATTCCTGTATAAAAATTCTAAGTGAATAAACTAAGTCACAGCATATTACTCTTTGGCTTGATAGTCATTAAACAGATGAGAGCAGAAGAGCTGAAACTAAAGGGAGGTGTTTATGCTCTAATGGTATGAGTGGGGCCAGGGTAGTGAAGAGGTTTCCAGTGTGTGTGTCCTGGGAGTGAGGTGGGCAAGAGAGTCTATCAGAATGTATACCTTTCAGACAAGAGTGAAAGAAGAAATATGGACATCATCTATTGATATTTGGCCTGATGACAGCTGAAGCAGTTTAACTACTATCAAGTATAGACTATAATCTCTGCTATGGAGATATATCCTGAAATTGTAATACGCTCTGACAATAATTACTGCAATTATTTAATGCAACGCATTGAAATGAGTAAAATCTCAAAAAATTAGTTTTACAGATCTAAAATTACTCACTAGTATTTTATACACAATACAATTTGACTTTAGTAAGCACCTTATAGTTAAATATATCTATGTTGTTCCCTTAGTATTTTTACAAATGTTGCTTGAACTGACATTTTCAATGCACCTTCTATGTTCCAAGAACTATAATAGGAGTTAGGAAAACAAAGATGAGTTAGACATAATTACCACGATAAACAGTTTACAGTTTATCAGAAGGAAAGAGCCAAGTAAATAAAACACAAAATGGTAGATACTATATATAAGATAGGTATGCTTGTGTATGTGTATTTAGGTATTTAAAACACACACACACACACACACACACACACACACACACAATGGGTATAACGAACACAGAGAAGGCAGTAACTAATTATATTTGCAGAAGTCAAGCAAGACTTCGTAAATGACATAAAAGCTGATTTAAAGTAATGAGATAAAGTTGCCTAGGGCATAAAGTAAGATAATGCTAGGAAAGAGAACAGAATGTGCAAAAACATGGGAGTTTGGCAGTCTAGGAATGCTATTTAATGTGTTTAGAATATAGAGTTAATAAAAAAAACCTGGGTGGAGATGAACCTGGGAAACTAAGTTGGACTAGGTTGCAAATGGCCTTGTAGGTATCTAAAGAAATTTTCGCTTTATTTTTTGATCAGTAGGCAACCATAGATGCTTTTAAGGCACAAGAAGGTGACAAAACAGCCAGAAGGTGCCACAATGTCCTTAGCTATATCAAACACATGTACCACTCCAACAGTGGGACTGCATTTTCAGGACTGCAAATCTTATGTCTGAAAATTTTGAATTTCCTCATCTCTTCATATTTTTTTCAGCTCCTCATAAGTACAGTGACCTTTGTGGATGATGATAACAAACATTATGTGGAAGGGATGTGTTGAAGAATAAGAATGATCCCTTGGAAGTCAAGGAAGGACAAGTGACAAAATAGGCCAGAGAAATATTACTGCATCCACCATAACATATGATGAGAAGCCAACATATCAGATGCTGCCCCCATGTAACTTAAAGTATATGTATCTTAATGAATATAATTAAAATTTATACGCTTATAATTTCCTCTCAATACTGGGAATATTTCCAAATATCTTTGTCCCAGTTTTATTCTATAGGAAAAAACAAAATGGCAGGAACTGAGGTTTGAGTCAACCTTGAATTCACGAATATATTGGGAATTTGAAAAAAGAGTTTTACCAAGACAAAATCAGAATTGGGCTGGGGAAAAAACATTTATGTTTTTACTTACATGAGAATCCAATACCAACTCATTGCATAGTCTTCAAACACTTTCATTCCAATTGCCTTTGCATCGAGGACTTTATTGATATTTCTGAATTCAAAGAAGGGGAAAATCAATGTCCTTGGTATGATAAAAGGAATTTTGCAAGCTGCTGTTCAGAGCATATTTTTAGAAACCATTTATCAGTAGTGACTCCTTCTAGATACAACAGTTCATGAGATGTCTCTTTGGTAAACCTACAAAGGTGGCTGTATCTATACACAGAGAGTCATGGCTTTCAAATATTGTGAACAGATCCTTTTCCAACACATGTGACATGCCCTAAATATTGCAGAAGCCTCACTATGTGAAATAAATTTAAATGTAAAGATCAGCTGTTAACTTACAAGATCCATAGAGTCAAGAATAACCATCATCTTTAACTCACCTTCCTAAAACTCTGAGAGCTCTGTAACAATGGGCACATACAGAAAAGTGCACAAATCATTAGTGTCCAGTTTGATGAATGATCAAAGTGAACACATGTAAGTAACTACAATTATGTCATCCCTTTTCCATTGTACCCCAATTACAATACCTTTCCCTTCCCTAAAGCAGGGGTGGGGAACGTCTGGCCCATGGACCATGTAAGTCCCACAAAATCATTTGGTCTGGCCCTGCCAAGGCACTAGGGGCGAGTTAATTAAATGTTTAACCAAATATAGCAGGCTAAGTTTTAAGCTGATAATTTTGTATGGCCTGAAAATGGTGTTATAAAAATCCAAATGGCCCTTGGCAGAAAAAAGGTTCCCCACCCTGCCTAAGATAACCACAATCCTGATTTTGGTGATAATAATTTCCTAGTTTTCATTTCAGTTTTACCACTTATATATGCATCACAGGGTAATTTAATTTACTGGTACTTGTTTTTGAATTTTCTTTTATTAATGGAATTGTACTTGTCTTATTCCACATAGCTTTCTATTTGCAAAATTTGTCCATGTTGCTATTATATTCTCAACATGCAGATACTGTACTATTCTTTTAGGAATGCTAAGTCTTTTAAGAAAGAAATTAAATTTGAGAATACCTTTATTTCTCATTCAACAACTAAGCAATGCAATGGTACTCTGTGTGTGTATGTTTGTGAACACATGTGTGTGTGCTCCCTGGGAATTATATTCTCCAATGTGGAGTACCGTGATGTGTGTAACCAATGGAAACAGGAAATTCAGTTCATTGTAGTTAGTATGTAGACATACTAACATTGTAGTTAGTACTGAAACAGTATTGGCAGGCTGTCTCACCTTTCTTAAGGCCCTATCTCATAGCTTTATTATTTCAGTCATATTTCTTTAAAGGGTGCTTTAAAAAGCATAGGTTTTCTAAAATTATGTTCATTCAAAAAGCAAGTTATATGATGATCTTCCAGTACATTTTCTGATGTCTCATTTCTATACCTGTTGATAATGAAAGATTTACCCATTTTGAAAATCATGATTGTTCATTCTAATTCTTCTGGTTTCTCCTTTAGTTGCTTTTCTTAATGAGCACAGACCAAGCTCTTCAATCCACAGTGACATGTATATTTCATAATACATAATCCTTCCTGTGTTAAACTAATGGAAGCTTTAGTTTTGGCTACACAAATGGGAAGCATCAAAACTGAAAATGGGGATAGAAACAAACATACTTTGCAGCTGCCCTGAGTTCTACAGCATTTCTTGTATGCCCTTTTCCATCTTCAAATGTGGTCTTATTTCCTACTGTTAGAGTGCCATTTTTAGTAGAGAAGTCAGGGAAACACCTCCGGAGAACTGTAAAAATAAATGAAAATTATGGTAATCACTTTTCTACCTCCTACATGATGTCCTGCCTTTGTTAAGCTTTCTGTTATTTATAACCAAGTTCTTGCTAGACAATGTATAATTGCTACTGAGCAATTATAATTGCTCATTATTTTATGGTCAGAAAATTGCCTGATTGTTATAAGACACATGAAAAGGAAATATAATGACAATCTGAAGCAACATTCTAAACTTAATTATTTTATACATGGTACATTCATCAAGTAAGGTATACAGCACAGGTTTTAAAAAAGGAACTCTGATACTGTAGCTCTCGTGTAGTTTTTAAAAGGCTACATTTACTTTTAATACTGGATGAGTTTAGTTTTGTTATTAAAAAAAAAAAAACACAAAAAACCCCCACACAAACCAACTTAGACACTCCTTGAATGAAACCTTGAAAATTAGAGATTAGTGAATAATTTCTTGGAAAATAAAAACCAGCTCTAACTTTCAGTGTTACTAAGACAATTATGTTTTAATTTGTAAAGCTTCAATAATTTTCTACCTTTCTCATTTACATGGGTTTTTAGAGAGGCTGGAAATAGAAACACTGAAGCTAACAAAAATGACTCACTCCAAAAGTGATCTCTGGTTTGACCACTAGCACAGTTTCTGAGAAGAGTTATAAACTCATTGTTCTACCTCCTATATGATTATTTTGATTAAATAGAATCCTTGCCCCTTTACAATCTTTATTGCTAAAAATATGTTTAAATCCCAATTTTAAATGAAGTGGAAAAATAAATTTAAAAACAGATAATTTTCATATTTTTTCTTATAAGAAGCATGTTGGCTCATAAGCCTGGCTGGGAGCTTCCTGGGTGTAAATCCAAAAGGAGCCCCCAGATGTGGAGGGCAAGGAGAGAATGAAGAAAAGTCAGAACACTCCAGACTGTCGGTGGCAGGTGTAGTTGGCAAGGAAATTTACGAGGCTGGTTTTGGGCAGCTGCAAGGCAAGTAGATTTTTGTACTCACCTGCCAAATAGATAAAAAATATCATATCTAATAAAAGAGTAATATGCAAATTAACCATCACTCCACGACAAAAATGGTGGTGCCCATAGACACAAGATGGTGGCACCCAGTCCTCTCAGGCCTGCCAGAGTCCCCCAGTCCCAGGGAGGGCTGCTGCTGAGAGCAGGCAGCATGGCTGTTGGCCTGGGAGGTGGCTGTGCCCCTGGCGGGATCTGCTCCCAGCCGCCGCCCAGGTGTCGGCCTGGGAGGTGCCCACGCCCCCGGCACAATCTGCTCCCAGCCGCAGCCCCGGCCATTGGCCTGGGAGGCGGCAGCATGTCCCCCTAGCACGATTCGCTGTGGCCTGGGCGGCAGCTGCGCACCCCCTGCACGATCTGCTCCCAGCTGCCACCCGGGCAGTGGCCTGGGAGGCAGCCGTGCACACCCCCTCAGTGCCATCCGCTCCTAGCCACGGCCTGGGCTGTGGGCCTGGGAAGTGCCCGCACTGCCTCTTCCCCCGCCACCCCCCCAAGCGATCAGCTCCCATACGCAGCCGGTGGGGGGGGGGGGTGGTGGTGGTGTAGGCCTGGGAGGCAGCCGTGCCCCCCAGAGCTATCCTCTCCCAGTGGCAGCCTGGGGTGTCAGCCTCCAAAGGGCCTGCGCCCCCATGGAGTGATCCCCCCCACACACACCTATAGCCTTGGAACTTCCCTTGCCCCCAGCGGAGTGATTGGACATGGGGGGAGGTGGGTATCTGGGCAATGCTGCCCAGCAAACCTCTCCCATTGGGTAGAAACTTCTGACAAGTTAGGGAGGTAAATGGGTTTTGTTTAAAATCTTTAGAAACCACAAAGGAAATGTCTGAGGTAGGGTTTCACATCGGAAGTAACTTACAACTAATTTCTGAAGGCAAACAGGGACATTGCAGTTACATTACTGGAGAGTACCCCGAGGTCCGGAGGTTGGCTCTGCAAGGGCAGTGGCGGGTACTCCCCACCCTGGTTCCTCAGCACCTTGGGCAGGGCTTGAGCCCACCTAGGAAGGTCTTTTCCCCTACAGTTTTCACCAAGGCAGGGAGGTTTAGTAGACATGAATAAGAAGTGCCCCTGCACAAGTCCTGAAGATACCGGGGCCGGCAGAAATGACAAAGAAACCGGGAAAAGAGCAAAACCAGAAACACCACCGATCCCAACATAGATCATTTTTTTCTTCAGATGACAGTGTGTTTCCCTCTTCTTCGTCTTCTGGAAGCAAGACAGATTCAAGTACTGAGGATTCTACCAATGGAAAAGTTAAGAGAAAGAGAGGACAGAAAAGGAATAAAAGGAGAAAAGAAAGGACAAAAGATGAAACATCAAGAAAAAGAAAGAGAAGGAAGAAATGAAGAAACAACCACATGATATCACCTTTCCAAGGTCTCATGAAATTCCTGTTTAAGGAGTTTATTTTATGACACTTTTAGTTTGGGTTTACATTTTTACCGGTTTGTCAAGACCAAGGCAGGTACACTGTCCAATATGTTAAAGAAAAAACCCTATCTAATAAAGAGGGAATATGCAGGGGAGGGCATTTGGGGGTGACCGGGCTGTCAGGGGAGGGCAGTTGGGGACGATCGGGCCGGCAGGGGAACAGTTAGGCGTCGATCAGGCTGGCAGGGGAGTGGTTAGGGGGTGATCAGGCTGGCAGGCAGAAGCGGTTAGGGGCAATCAGGCAGGCAGGCGAGCAGTTGGGAGCCAGCAGTCCCGGATTGTGAAAGGGTCCCGAGGGTCCCAGATTGGAGAGGGTGCAGGTTGGGCTGAGGGACACCCCCTCTCCCCTGCAGTGCACGAATTTCGTGCACCAGGCCTCTAGTAACATATATAAATATATAACATATTTTATATGTTGCATGTTCATACCTGATGAGTGTGTTAATATACCATCTTTATTAAATCACATGAGGACACAAGTAACTGTCCTGAGTGAACTGACCCCCAGCCTAGGGGACTTAGTAAATCCATGCAAAAATAAATAAATAAATAAATAAATAAATAAATAAATAAATAAATAATTTGTTACTGATTTTGGATATCCTTGTTTTCACCTTGCATGTGCCTATATTGTTGCTGTGGTGTCTGCCTCCAATGTAGCCAGATAGCCACCAAACGAGCCACCTCCATGCTAGTGACACCCCCCCCCCCCCCCCCCCCCCCGTTGACTCCTGAGGACACACTGCAAAGGAAGAGACCCTGTGACTGTAAGAGCTGGTCATGGTCAGGGTCATGAGGGAAGGTAATAAAATAGATGTGATCTCCAGTTTGACCACTAGCTGGACCTGGACAACTGGAGGCTCCCACTTCCTCCCCTGAGCTTGAGATGTGCTCTCTGTTTGCCTTTTCCAAGCTAGAAGCTTTCCAAGGACCCAGCTTTGAGACAGAATATGGTGATGGGAGTATCTGGATTGGGTAAGTGACTGACCTCTTAAGGCCTCTATATAAACTTCTAATATTTGGCAGGTGAGTACAGAAACCTACTTGTCTGGAGGTCGCCCAAGACAAGCCTACTAAGTAAGATCCCTTGCTTATTTTTTAATGTATATATTTTTATTGTTGATAGTATTACAGATATCTCCCATTCCCCCCACTTTTACCTTCCTTTTCCCAGGCCCTACCCACCCCCCACCCCCTGCAACCAGGACTTCACTACCCTATTGTCCGTGCCCATGGGCTATGTATGTAAGTATATAAGTTCCTTGGTTTATCTCTTCTTATCCCCTCAGATCCTTTGCTTATTAAACCTGGCTTTTCTTCAGTCTCTCTCTACCATCTGTGCATGGGAGCTGGTTTCAGATTTCACCTGGGAAGCTCCCCAACAAAGCATCACAGATTTGCATGGGTTCATATAAAGTTTAGACTTGAACATATCAAAGAAGTTGATACAGAAAAGGAAGAAATATGTTGTTATAAAGCCTCTCCTGACTTTCCTGGCTGAAGTGATCTCTTGTCTACCCTCCTTCACCTTCTGGAGCACTTAGAATATTATATGGCTGATTCCTTCCTTAGCCTTCCTGTCTTTTCCCTTCCCACTCCCTGGCACAACTGACATAGTAGTCTCTACCAGCTGCTTCCATTCCCTCTTAACCCAATCACACTTCTGCTCACAACTCCATGGAAATTGTCTTCTAGTGATCCCAAAGACTTCCCAATTCACAAAACCTCCAAACATATTTTAGTCTTCATCCTGCTTGAACCCATTACCTAGCACAGTGCTTGGTACATGGTGTAACTCAGTAAATATTTACTGTTGAATGAGTTAGCTTTCCTGAGTCTTTGACATGGTAGGCCACCCCTACCTTTCAAAAGTCACTTCTTTGCCTTACATGTCCGGATTCCCCCCTGCACTCCTTCTGTGCACTCTTTCCCTTTCCACTCCTTAAATACAGCTGTGTCTACCTACAGAGCTCCCCAGGTTTGTTCTAAATATTATTTCTAGGTAACTACTCGTTCAATCTGTTAGTTTCAATTACTAAATATGCTCAGTGCATATTCAGAAAATAGAGAAAATATGAAGGAAGATACCAAACTATACATAGTTTATTAATTCACCCACAGTGAATTGTATCTTTTGGTAACTTTCCTTTCAGTCTTTCTCCTACAAGAATATGGGCTTTTTTTTTTCATTATAATTATACATTACTTGTGTTTTTTCTTTTCATGTTATTCATTTCCTTTTATAAACTCTTTAATGAGTGAATTTTATTAGCTGTATACTATTCTATTAAGTAACTATGCTTAATCCCATACTAGGGGAAATACACATTGATTGCAATGTTTACCTTACTGTCCCCTTCACTAGACAGGCAGGGACTATGTCTTATTCATTAATGTATCACCATTGTACATTTTATATTGTGAGATTTAACCAAACTGTACCTGTAAGAGCAGTGACTATGTCTTATACTTTTATACCTATTATATCTTCAGTGACTAATGACTCATTTTTACCTTTTTGCATAAAAATTTGTACTATTCTTTGCACAGACACTTGCTGCCTAGGTAAAATGCAATTTCTTGGGAAAATGTGCACTTGCATTCTGGTAAATGCAATTGCTTGGAAAATTTATACCTTTGCTTTCGTCTTTAATGACCAAGCGAAGAGTGATGGGAGCCTACAAGACATTGTGTTTGGTGGTAGCTACTTCAATTTTTACCTGACTTTCTACTCAACCCTGATGAATTGACTTTCTTTCATATTAAAAGAAACATATGCTCATTGTAAAAAAATGGAGAAAAAGAAAAGAGAAAATGCCCAGTGTTTTGCCACCTCCAAAACAACCACTTAATATATTGGCATATTCCTTTCCAATCTTTTTCTTTATTTTTTTCTTTATTTTAATTTATACATGTTTTTCATTCTAATGCATATAGAATCTTGTATTTCATTTAACATTATAATTTTACATAATACTTATAATACTAAAATATTTCATTTAATAAACATTTCATCAATTATTTGAGCATTCGCTTGCTCTTAGGCATTAGAGTATTTCCTTTTTCTTTGTTGTTTTTTTTTGAGGGGGTCATTTTGGATAACATTGTGATGAACGTCTTTATGTAAAGATTTTTCTCTATAATTAGAATAATATCGGTAAGAAAGGAAAATGAGTGATTATTTCATTTTCTTCTAAACAGAGTTAAATAAAGTTTATAAATTTTAAAGATATGAAATGTTGATTTATTCAGGAGATATGTAAATATTTCAAATTTCAAATTATAAAGAAAAGTATATGTCCGTCCATTACTCCCCAAGCAATTTCTGAACAAACATTTTGGCTGAATTCAGGGGTCAGTATTCAGTAAGTGTCTGTTTCTGTATGTGCTTATGCGTGTTCATAGAGTACCAAATAATCAATCTGATTGGGCTTTCAAAAACCAATTTTCAACCTTTTTTATATGTGGATGTTTATGCAGCAAAACCCCAAACTCACACAACTCCAGTGGAAATAGCCCTGGCTAGTGTCAGGAGAATGAGCATTAGCTTTGGCTTCCTTCCTAATTAACTCTGGGGTCTTGGGCCAGTCTTGGTAATATTATTGACCTCAGTTTCTTCCATTGTGAAATGAGGGAGTTGAATTAAGTAACTTCTTTATAGATTCTGTATTTCTAAGGTAAAATAATAACCACTTACAAGGTTTGCTTGGAAAAATCGCTGCTGGACAATCATCATCCATTACTATTTGTGAGAGAGACTAAAATGGAAGGAAGAGTATGTTAACATTTCAAAGGCTATGTGATGACAACTTTTACTCTCAGTATAGAACTCTTGTCCGTTAAAAGTTAAGTTGCATAATAATTTCATTATTTCAAATTACTCCCCTAATAAAAGTAAGAGTGAGATTATCACACCCACATACTTAGTTGACAAATGTTCTTAAATGCCCTAACTGAAATTCAATTGAATCAACAAAAATAAAACCAGACCCTTTGAAATCAAGGAACACCTTTGAAAGTATGTATCTTTAAAAAAAAAATAAAAAAGAGCCCAGCCAGTGTTGCTCAGTGGTTGAGCATTGACCTACAAACCAGAAAGTCAAGGTGAGATTCCTGGTCAGGGCACATGCCTGGGTTGTGGACTTGATCCTCAGTAGGGGATGTGCAGGAGGCAGGCAGATGATCAATGATTCTCTTTCTCATCATTGATGTTTCCATATCTCTCTCCCTCTCCTTTCCTCTTTGAAATCAATAAAAATATATATATTTTTTTTAAAAAAAGAAAGTATGTATGAGTCACTTACTGAGTCTCTAATCCTTAAATTTTCTTCTGGAAAAAACAACATCTTCTCTAATTTGGAAGCCATTAATACTAATTAAGCTTTCAAATTCCCTTATAGATCATAAACCTAGGTAGGGTTTGGGGATTTTTAAAAAATGAATAATTATGAAACGGGGGTTGGAAGTAAAATTCTACGTGTTATTAATTAACCAGGGAGCTTCATCAACGCATTAATAAAATAGTGACTGCCAATGACATTAACTCTTAGCTCTTGACAGCAAAAACTTCCATCCAAGTGGAGAATTTATTGGTGTCAGGGAAAAGTTGAAGTTAACTTTCCAGACTTACGTCTTGCATAACCCTCCAAGCCTACAAAATATGCTATAAATTATATGTGTGTTTTTCTTACATGTGAGCACATGTTTTAATGGAATGGTACCTTTAGTAACCATTTCCTATATTTGGGAGCTCGTTCAGTTACAAATGCTCATGCTACACTTGATATTGAAATAAAAGTTAAATTCTTTTCTAAATTTATAGACTTGAACATACATACCTTTGCAGGCTGAAAAATAGGGGACTTGCAGAACTGGCTGTAATATTCCCAAGAGTGTTTGTCTCTTTTGTATGGAAATTGCATTTCCAAATAGGTTAAAAATTTTTCTGGGCACTTGGAGACACAGATCTATGCAGAAAAGGAACACAACGGTGGGAACTGAATTAAGCAGAACAAACCAAGGACGTATCTATAAAAGGTTAGACTTCTAAAGTACCCACCATGATTAAGAGCAAGCACCATTTTCCATATAAGAAACTAAATCAACTTTCTAATCATATTGTAAAAAATGAAATTTCATATACTGATTGTTAATCTCTACTCCTTGCCCTTCGATGTTGTGTTCTGTTAAAACGATAAGATGCTGTCAATGAAGGACTTATTTTTAACTTCTGATTTTCAGGTAATTGTAGATCTACATGCAACCCTGAGAAACAAAAGAGTCCACATACTTTTCACCCAGTTTTGCCCAATGGCAACAATTTGCATAACTATAGTAGAATATCACCACCAGGAAATTGATTATGTTACAATCCATTAACCTTATTCAGATTTTGTCAATTTTTTCTGTGTAGTGTATACATTTTCAGGGTTAGAAACTTGCTTCTTTTCCTATATTTGAATAAAATGATGATTAAAAATGCTCCCAAAATTGATAACTTATGCTACTAATAACTATCAGTGCCACTGAATTCTCAACAATTCTCAAAACCTAATTGGGGTTTTGTTACCATTAGAAACTAACAAAATGAGGGCTATTTGTGGCAATCAATTGTTATTATAGTCTTTTAGCAACACCAGTCACATGTGGGCAGAGAGGTCACCGATGCAATTATTTCACGTTAATAAACTTTGGGGACCTATTAATGCCAAACCAGATCCCTCTGCTAGTCCGCACAGCCGCTGTGGAGTGACTGAAATCCAATTAGTAACTCCACAGAGAGAAACTAGAATTACAAAAAATGCACTCTATTGGTTTTGTTTTGCTTTGTAAAAAAGAAAGAAAGAAAGAAATCATATTAAGTCATGAGAGGTGAAGTCAATTCTTGCACATTCTCTCCTTCACCTTCAGTTGCTCCTTGTGACTTGCTCCATCTCCCGACTGTACACTTTGCTAACTATTCTTACTGGCTAGATGCTAGTTCACCCTCCACTGGCAGTTCGGTAGAAACACTGCTGCTGAGCTCACATCTTCTCAGCTTTGGGCCACGTTTCTGCACACAAGGATAGGTGTTGACCCCAAAGATATGGTAATAGGTGGATAACTAAATGAACACCTAAAATCTCAAATAGTTGATATTGTTTTGTAGTAGCAGCAGTCTAATTCCTTCTAGAAGTTTTGACAACCCATCTCCATATTTACATCTCCATATGTATTTTCTCTTTCTCAGTCTTTCATACACACATGAGCACACACACACACAATCACATACACACACTCATACACCTCTAGAGGGATTATCAGAAGTTTCACAAGTATCTCTACAAAAGTTGAAGAATCATTTAGGGACATTCACAACATCTAATATGCTCACTTTTTTTTGGAAGAAGGCAAGATTTGTATTAATGCAAATGTCAAAAGCTCACTCTGATTACAGCTAAACTGAATAAATCATTAACATATTAGGAGACACCTAACAGAAATTTTTACTTTGATAATTTACTAAATGACTTTGAAAGAGAACTAAACTAGTTCCCTAGTGGATACATTTAAATGGATTTATAAAGGTGAATACTGAAAGTACTAATGCTTTCTCAGCCTTTAAATGATGGTAAGAATTGCTCAGTTGGGACCATGATGATTTGTATATTTATAAATAGATACACATAAAATATATACTTTTACATAGGTAAAAATCCTGTGTATGCAACCCATAAAAGAGAGTAATTAAATGGTATAAAAGTGGTTTGTTAAAGAGAAGCACTTCAAATTTCATCCCAGACACAAAATGAGCTGTTAAAAAACAATATAGCAACTGCTCTTTACTCTCTCCTTCTATCAGACCAATTTGTTCTGATTAGTAGCAATCAACAGGTAATTAGCCAAAAATGAAGGTCACATTGAGGCTGAGCATCATAATTGATCACACTCTGTCCTTCAAATGCTCTTGAAACATGTCTGGACCATGCTGACAGTTAACAAACAACAAAACACATAAAAGTATGGCCTGGATCAATAGATAAACTACTGCCTGGCAGACTAAAAGTAAGTCTGAATTATTGGCAGCTAAATTATATTCTGACTCAGTTCTGATTCTTTGAGTAACCACAAAGGGGCACTATGACTGTAGTAGTTCTTCATCAGTAACTTAGTACATCTTCAATTCATTTAGGTTTTAACATTCTAATACAAATTACAATTTGGTGAGTAAAAGAGAGAGTTACATTGAAGGATAAACCACTACATTAGCTATGAAGAAATAATAATATAGTAAATAATTTACAAAACTACAAGCAAGCATAATGTACAAGGATTTATTTTTTGTTTCATCATGGGAATGATAAATTTGTATATTATAACAGAAAAATGCCCAGACTGGGAGTAGGAAGATATTAATTCCCTCATTCATTCATTCATTCATTCATTCAACAAAGATTTACTGATCACCTTCTCTGAGCCTATTCTAGGCACTGGGGATATAATAATGAACAAAACAGATAAAAATTATTGCCCCCAAGAAGTTTACCTTCTAGTAGGGGGAGACAGATAACAATAAATAAGTAAAATTGTTTGTTAAAAGACAGTAATAAATGCTATGAAAAAAAAAAAAGAAAGGAGGCTGGAGGATGAAAGTTAGCTGGGTGGGATTCCCATTTTAAATAGGTAGTCAAGGAAGGTCTCACTAAAAAGGTAACATTTGAAGAAAGATTTGAAGAAGACTAGTGGTCAAGCTGTAGTCACCTGAAAACAGAGTACTGTAGGCAGGGAGAGCAGCAAAATCTAAGGCTCTGAGGCAGGAGCTTTCCTGGATCCTTTGAAGACAACAGATGGCCAGTATGATTCAAGAGCAGGGATCAGAGGGAGAGTAAGTACAGCCTGTGCAGTCGGAGAGCGAGGCAGCCAGTAAAGGGTCTTGTAGGCCATTGTTAGAATTTTGGCTTTTAATCTGAGTAACTTGGGAAGTTGTGGGGCTGGGGGTGAGCAAAGGAAAGACATAATGTGACATATTTAAAAGGATCACACTGGCTGCTGGGAAGAAAAAAATACTGTAAGGGGTTGGGGTTTGGGGGGCAAGGATAGAGGTAGAGAGACCAGTCAGGAGGTCACTGAACTTATCTAGAACCATAAAAAATTATGAAACCCTTGAGAAAAAGAAGAGGTGGTGAAAAGTAGTTTGGTCCAGGGTATATTTTCAATGGAGACTAGAGGAATTAGCTGGCAGCTCAAACATGAGTGTGAGAGAAAAAGGAATAAAAAAGTATTCCATTTCATGGTATTCAGAGATGTCCTTACTTGAAATAGGAAAGATTATTGGTATCGAGAAACAATTGTAGGGATGAAAAAAATTAGGAACTGAGTTTTGCACATGTTAATTTGACATGCCAACTAAATATCCATGTAGAGACATTGCTTAGGTGGCTGGATATAAAGATCTGGAGTTAAGGCAGCACACTTATGTGGAGATATAAATTAGGGAAGGCAGCATACAGAGGGTGAGAAAACACAAGACTAGGTGAGACCACAAAATGAGTAAATGTAGATTTCACAGAGGAATGAGTTTGGTGGAGGAGGGAACTCCAATGCTTAGAAGATGTTGGAAAGATGAACAGAAACCAGCAAAGGAGACTGATAGGGAGTAACCAGAGAGTTGGGAGGAAATATTAGAAAATGTACACTAGAAGCCAAATGAACTAAGTAAGCATTTTAAGGAAGAGGGATTGATTAAACAATGCTATTAGATCAAGTACATGTGGATTGAGAATTGACCATTGGTTTAATAATATGAAGGTAAATGGTATCATTTGGAGGAGATTGGAGTAGCAGTAAAAGCCTGAATGAGAATGAGGAGGATTTAGGCATATTCTTTTGATGAGTTTTACAAAAAAAAAAAAAGGCACAAAAATACAGAGAAGTTACTGGAGAAGGATGTGGTATCAAAGAGATAATTTTTTAAGATAGAAGAAATAACATCATGTTTGCATACTGATCGGGATGATTTAGTAGAGAAGGAAAATGGTAATAAAAAGAAAAAAATAGGAAATTTCTAGAGTGGTGTGTTTGAGTATGTGAGACAAGATTAAAGGCACAAGTGGATGTCAGTGTGGGAGCTTTTAAAAGTTGTCTTCTGAATGTTTATACTTTCTCAGTGAAATAGGAGGCAAAGTCAGAGGCTGCCATGGATATTGGGAAGGAGATCTTGGAGGTTTGAGGTAAGAGGAAAAGGTGTGAAAGTGTTTCTACCACCATAGGCTAGCAAATGAACAGGGGTCTATAGTGCGGTTGTGGCACAGCAATGAGGGCCCACTTGAGGTTAGTCATCCTGAATTTAAAGGACTGTTGTGTGTGAGCTGCATTTAGCCTGAAATGAGGTTTTGTCAGGGAAGTACAATGAGGTGAGGGGGACAAAGAAATTGAGGGTTTCCATAAGGGAGTGATTTTAAAGAGGGACCATGGAGTGTAAGTCAAGTAAAGAGGGAGATGAAAGCATGAGAGAACTGAAGGACACTTTGAAGGGGTTAGGATCAGTGGTTAGCAGGTCCTGGTGAGGTAGAAGAATCATTAAAATGTGAGAGAGAAAGACTGACTTGGCCAGACCGTGGGATGTTTGAAGTAGTTATGACAAAGGGTGGTAATTATCGGTACTGACAAGATCAAGGATTTGACCTTGGTAGTAGGCTCTAATGCAAAATAAGGTCTGTGGTAGAGGTGGTCACAGAACTAAGATGTCAATATACCAAGTTGGTTTTAGTTTCAGGAGGAAGTAAGATGTCAAAAGTCTTTGACAGAGATGAGGAAGAAAGAAAGAAAGCAAATCAACAAACAAATTCTAGGAAAGATCTCTCTCTGGGTGTGGTTTACTGGCACATGGAGCCAAAAAGACAGAAATCAGTAGCTACTAAGTTCTTGAGGTAGTTGTACTGCCAAAGAGTTCACAAGCCAACCTAAAAAGGCCTGTAACTGTTAAAATAATGTTTGTGGTACTAAAACTTGCACAATAGGAAGAGAGCTTCAAAGCTATATGGTCCTCAAGAGAGCATATTTCCAGTGCTGGGCAATGGTGTGGCCTGGAGGCTAATGAATAGGAAATAACCTTCCAGGTGGTCCAGCAAGGGATAATTGGATGCAGTGGATTAGGGAGCTCCTCTCAAAGAACACAATTCAGGTCAAATAAAGGATTCTTCTTTACTGCCATGCACCAATGTATTTATCATTCCTTCCTTTCTGATGAGAGTTTGTACTCTAATTTTCTTAGTCCCAACCTCATTGTGCATTAAGTGTTGAGTCCTGCATCACCCATAGATCCTGGACTTTGGGTTAAAGACAGTGCTATATGGGACTCTTGATGGGTCTCCCTTGGGAAGATGGATGTTCTGGAGGACAGAGGACTGGACTATGAAGACACAACTAACTGCTCATTGAAATTTGTGCCTCTTGTTCCATGGCACAAAGAAGGCTGTTTGGCACACAACTACCTTGCTTGAATCCTTTCTTCTTGAATCCAGATGTGAACATATAAAACTAATGGGTCAATGGCAACTGAGTAGAAATGCGTTGTGTGACACTTCTGGTCCAAGGCATTTAAGAGCAAGGGTGCTTTATTCACCCTCTCTGTTTCCTTCTGGCAGCTGGATGCAGATGCTGAGGACTTACAGAATGGTAGAGCCATCAGATGAAAGAAGCCTAGAGAAGAATCCCCATTGGCCACTAAGCCTTATTCTGTTCCACGGCAAAAAAGAAACTTGATTTCGTTAAGTCAATGAAAAACTGAGGTTTATCACTTACAATACCTAGCTTTACTCTTTGTAATACTAATCTGGAGAAAAACACCTTCACTTCTCTGGGCTGTAGTTTGTTCATTTGTAAAAATAAGTGGCCTGACTGGTGTGGCTCAGTGGTTGAGCATCAACCTATGAAACAGGAGATAATGGTTCAATTCCCAGTCAGGGCACATGCCTGGGTTGTGGGCTCCATCCCCAGTGTGAGGTGTGCAGGAGGCAGCCAATCAATGATTCAATGATTCTCACAATTTATGTTTCTCTCTCTCTCTCTCTCTCTCTCTCTCTCTCTCTCTCTCTCTCTCTCTCCCCCTTCATCTTTGAAATAAATAAAAATATATTTTAAAAAAATAGGTGGTTGGACAAGAGAATCACCAAGGTTCTTAGGCAATACTAAAGTGATTAATCCTTGCTTCATTTTAATTGCATATGAACAAACATAAGGTCATATTCATGTCTTCCCACTTTCCATACATTCATCATGACACACACAGAAAACTCAAATGGAATTTCTGAATTCTTTCATTCAAGAATAGTCAAAATTGCTTACAATACCAACTAGACTTTTCTTTTCTTCTCTTACCTGTGTAGTAGGGCACTGTAGGTTTATCATCACAGAGGGACTGGTACAGCTTAACAGGTTAAAATAAAACAAAATGCTCTTGTTCCTGTTAAAAAAAAATCATCTGTATTACTTTCAACAATAATGATAAATTAAAAAAACAACATGAAATAATCTTTCAAGTGACTATGGAAATGTTCCATATCACTTCAGACTCTGTACACTTTTAATTTAATATGACCTTTAAAAATTGACTTAATTTTCTCTAGATAGCTGCAATACAATCCTCAATTTCCTTTTAAACTGCCTAACATTTAAAGCAACATTTGGTAATAGTAAAAAGTTGAAATAATCAAATCACCTATCAATAGGGGATTGGTTAAATAAAAAATTCCACATCCCTAAAATGGAAGACTACATTGTCACTATAAATAATGTTGAAAATATTCCATGGATGGATAAATTCACAATATATTAATTTTATAAATCATGTTACTAAAGAGTATTATGATATGACTTTATTTTAATTTTGAAAAAATAGGTATAACATGATATGCAGAAACAAATTATATCTGAATTGTGAAATTATATTTGTTTTGTTAATTTTTATACTTTTATGGATCTCCTAAAATAAACATGTATTACTTTGGTAACCTGAAAAAAAAGGATATGTAAATAGAGTAACATTTCCTTTGTGTTAAAAATTGTGGTCAGTGGCAGAGTGATAGGACAGGTTGATAGTCATTATCACTAGCACTGAGTGAAGTGTTATTCTGCTGTTTGGCAAGCCATGGTTCTTTCTCTCTCTCTCTCTCTCTCTCTCTCTCTCTCTCTTTAATATGTTTTATTATTTGATTTTAGAGAGAGGGGAAGGGAGAGGGAGAGAGAGAAAGAGAACCATCAATTCACTCTCTCCTGCAAGCCTCCTACTGAGGATTGAGCCTGCAACACGGGTATGGGCCCTGACCAGGAATAGAACCAGCGACCTTCTCGGAGCATGAGACCATGCTCAACCAACTGAGCCACACTGGCCAGGGCCCCATGGTTCTCTTTTGAATATCAATTTCCTCAGCAGCATAGTGGAATAACACCAGCCTTATCTAATTCACAGTGGTGTTGGCAGGACACAAAATAATGTGTAGTGAACTCAGGACAAGAGCTTGTCCAACTTGACTATGCGTCAGTAAAACTTGGGGTGTTTGTTGAAAATCATGATTCCTGACTCCTTCTCAAACCTTGAGAACCCAAATCTCTGGGTATGCATCCCAGGAATTCAGATCTGTTTCTCCTGTGCTCCCCAGTAGATTCAGATCGAGGTGGTATATAAACCATACCTTGAGAGAAGCCCTAAACATTTGAGAATGTTCGCAGCACCTTGTCAAGTCCCAGTTAATTAATGTGACTACATACATAACATAAAATATATAACAGGCTGTTGAATAATACTTTTACTACTTACTCAGAATTACCAACTAGGATCCAAATCTCAGGACAAAGAAAGCTCTCCACAAAAGAATGTGGGCCAGACCCTTGTATCGCTTCTACCCCCTTCCTGCTCCTATCTACATAAGCAAAACATGGGGGGAGGAGGTGGATTGCAGACAGTGGAGTTGGCAGGATACAATGATCACATTTAAGAGGATTTTCCATCCTCTCACCATTGAAAGGGCGATTGTTCTTCCCAGTGCCAAATTATAGAGGGCTCTGAGAGACTCTCTCATAGAGACTGAGGTACCTGTAGGAAGGACAGACGAGCATCTCGTTTTCCAATTGAACACCACATATGTTGCAGACTTACAAGGCAGCCCTCTGTGCCCATTTTAGCAGTGAGAAATGAGACCCAAAGAGACCATCAAGAGCTGAAAAAAGTCAGTGGGGCAGGAAAAGGAGAGTGTGGAAGTAGCATTTTATGGGAGGATGCCCAGTTAAGTATATGGGCATGCATTACCCTGGTAGGGACTGGAGGTGAATCACGAGAGATAAAATTAAAGGGGTTGGGAGGAGGGCAAGCTAAGCTGATCTCTTAAATCAAAGAACCATTCAGTGAGGACTTCCCCAGAGAATATCCATTTGGACACCATGAGAGAGCCAGGCATGGGGCGCTTACCTCAAAGAGAATGTGTGATGGCTAGTTAGTTGTATCTTAGTAGCAGTAGCAACACCATATGGGCCTAGGACAGTGACCACAAAAGTGACAGACACTCCTTCTCCTTCCACCCCTCACAACACAAAGAAAGAGCTAGAACCAGAAGATAGGGAAGAGAAGGGAAATAGCAGACCGAGCCCTCTCTTCCACTTTAAGTTCCCTTGCAGAGTTAAAACCTGAGCTGGAGGAGTGGATGATCTGAGAGTCACATTTTACATTAGACCACATTGAACTTTTTAACAACAGAGAGAGTGTCTGAAAAGCAACAGAATCCACCTGAGATACCAGAGTGAGAAGTGAGATGTGAAATGACATTGTTAAATGCAATGATGGGGGAAAATAAACACATTTCTTATTCGTAATCCCATTGAGTTCAGATGGCTCAAGACCTGGTTATAAATTCATGCACAACACACACAAGGCTGCTTCAAGGCTCCACAGAGTCAGCTTGGCTCTTTCACCACCGAGCAGCTATATCATCCACACAGCCTCATGGTGCATGTGTCTCCAATTTGTACCTAAGCAAATGAATAAATTAATGCATGTCATGGATCACTGGAGTCTCTCAGGAGTAGTTAAAACTGTGAATGGTAAATCAGTAAGTGTCGAGAGGCCCCATAGGTAAAATTGATTTATAACCTACAAAATGCTACATAAACTCAAGCTATTCACTGGATTGTGCTATCCTCCAGGGAAAGGTTATACCTTATTCATCTTTATTCTTCTACCTTGCAAACACTTAGCCTAGCACTCAGCCCATTCTATGTAATTATCAAATGTAATAGAATGCAAGAGACAAATTCCACAATAAGTTTTTTTCAAAATCTTAAAATCCTTACTTTTTCAGTACAAATTTGCACTTGTTCTCTTATAGCCTGACTGGTGGCCTTAAATGTCAGTGGACCTCTGATTCCTTAGGTACAAAGTAGATGGTGATGGTTGCAGCTGAGCAATTCTGTGGGCGTGACTGAGGAAGCCACTCAGTATTTAACTTGAATTATATTTCCACCAAGAAACAGCAAAAATGCCTGGCCGTGGCTCAGTGGTTGAGCATTGACCTATGAACCTGGAGGTCATGGTTCAATTCCCTGTCGGACACATACCCAAGTTGTGGGCCCTATACCCAGTGTGGGGTGTGTAGGAGGCAACCAATCGATGATCCTCTCTCATCATTGGTCTTTCTCTCTCTCTCCCCCTCTCCTTTTCTCTCTGAAATTAATAAAAATATATTTTAGAAAAAGAAACAGCAAAATAGAAGCAACTGCAAACTACTCATTTACTAAAATGATCCTCCATGCACTTAAGCCCATCTTTCTTCTTTCCCAAAACTCATGAAAATAAAAGCATAAAAGTAAAAACATGAAAAAACCTCACCATTCCAGCTAAGGATGTGGAGGATGGGCTCTGTTCACAATTATACAGGAGAGTTCAACAATTTGGGGAAGATAAAAAGCATATGAGAATGTGTTGAGTGATGGATGCACCAGAGAGGTTACAAAAAGGGTGGGACATTATTTTGCCTGTTAGAAATCATGAGATATGTTGGACTCAGAGTTAAGAGAAATGTGGCCAAAAATGAGAAGATTAACTGAAAGTTTATATACAAATCTATAGTGCAAATCAGCACCTCTATGCTTCTCCCATACACGTGCACTTAGAATTCTAGCATTCAGACCAAAAAATAAATAAACAGGCCAAAATAGAGGTTTCTTTTGTTGAATTAACCTTCTGGGAATAACAAGGGCTTCTGTGGGATTTGGCACAACAGCCTACAACCTTTCATACTGTGGCATTTTGAGAGCCGACGTCTGACAGGCAGCATCCCTCTAGTTCCTGAAATCTGGCAGCCAGCACAGCTGTCACTTCCCCCCCCACAACCCCCTGCTCCCCAGCCCACCCCTGGCCCCATAGGACAGAGGCCTCTCTGGAAAACTGACACAGCAGTAGAGCAAATTTACATGAGACCTGGTTTTTCTTTCTTTAGTAAGCATGGAAATGTTGCTTCACTTAGATGCTAAAATGATACAAAACTTATATGAAGACCTTTGCCCTCTTCATCTTTCTTGTTTCCCTATCTGAAGATCTCAAATTGGGTAATTGGACTGCTTCAGAACATGTCCAAAGTTGTTTTAACACAACCTTTTTCTTAAATTATTTTTTGAGGGAGGAAGGGAGAAGGAGAGATAGAAACATTAACCTCTCTCAATGAGAACCATTGATCAGTTGCCTTCTGCAAGCCCCCTTCTGGGGATCGAGCCCGAAACTTGGGCATGTGCCCTTGACTAGAATCAAACCTGGGACCCTTCAGTCTGCAGGCCTAAGCTCTATCCACTGAGCCAAACCAGTGAGGGCTCTTCTTAAGCTGAAGTTTTTGTAGTAGCCAGAAGGTGGCATCAAAATCACTCGAGTTCTCACTTTTTAGTGGAAATTCGAAGCAAAGGAACATACCCAAGTATCATGAATAACTTCTCTGAAATCCGAAAGGCAGAAAAAGTTACACATCAGCAAAGCTCTCCATGTTCTCTTGAGGGTTCTCTTTTATTTGTTTTGACATTTTAGAAAACAGCCAGTGTTTCTCCTTTTGGTTAGGCATGGATAAACAAAACAAAAAATGGCCAAACTCCACATCCCAAATACTATCACACTATCTCTAAACATGGAATTTAAGCTCAGTTACAAGGAATGTCTTTGAGAGGTGAGAATCAAGGGGCTGCCTTAAGTACACCATGACACTAACAAGTACAAATACTCTAATGGTTATAGTCTAACAAGTATTTTCTGTACTAAATTGTTGGGGGTGCCTAAATCGCTTACACATCCTGACAAATGCATTTTATTTTGAAATGGAAACACTATCTCATTTATTTGTGTTTTTTTAAATTTAATGACATTTTTTGCCAGTTTATGTTCAAGATCTTTAGGACTAGATTAAATATGTAACATGGGAAACCAATGTCACTGCAACTCGGTAAATGTGCAACCTAGAGAGCACAGGATTTGGGGTTAGAACCTATTTTCTGCCATTTAGTAGTCAGTTGAACCTGAATAAGTACTTTAACCTTTCTGAATTTCAGTTTCCTACTTTTCTAAATGAGAAAAATAATGATGATGTCTACTTAGCAGTATTGTTATGAGAATTTGGTAAGATTTTTACACTGACCTTGGGGACAAATTACTCTCTTATCTGTGCTACCCCTTTATTCTCATTCATTTAATATTGAATTTAATGAGCACTTATTACAATGCCAATGTTTCAGAGGCTGAGGATACAAACAGTAAAAAAGACAGAGGAAGTCCATGACCTAAAAAAATGTTGGTTCTAGTAGGGGGAGATAAAGAAGTCAATAAATTTATAATCAGAATAATTCAGGTAATGATTAAGTACTCAAGACAATACATCAAGGTCTTGTGCCAGAACCTAACTAGAGAAAAGGTAGTGGGGGTGAGTGTAATGGTTCAGGTGGGTTTGCCAGCATTAGACATTATTCTTAAAGTAGCACACTGCTCCAAACATGCTAGAAATCTACGATTTCTTTTTTTATTGTCTAGTTCCTAATTTAATTTTTCCAGTTTTATTGAGATGTAATTGACACATAACATTGTATTAGTTTAAGATGTATAACATAATGATTATATATATATATGTATAAATAATTACTATAAGTTTAGTTAACATTTATCACTTCACATAGTTAGAATTTTTCATGTGATGAGAATTTTTTTTATATATAGGGTGTCCCAAAAAATGTAGATACATTTTGAATAATTATAAAGGCAGTGTATATTAAAATACATTTCATTTTCAAAATTGAGCTATCAGCTGTTAAAGTGTGTATACATTTTTGGGGATACCCTGTATATTTTTTTATTGTTAACAGTATTACAGATGGCCCCCATTTCCCCCTCCCCTTACCCCCTTCCACCCAGCCCCCACTCCACCCCAGGCCTTAACCAATGTCATTTTTTAAAGAAATAGAACAAAAAAATCACCAGATTTGTATGGAACTACAAAAGACCCTGAATGGCGAAAGAAATCCTGAGAAAAACTGGAGGTTTTTCACCTGACTTCAAATTATACTACAGAGCTACAATAATCAAAAGAGTATAGTATTGGTAGACAAAGAGACACACAGACCAATGGAACAGAATTGTGATCCCAGAAATAAAATCACATGTATATGGCAAATAATTTTTTTATATTTTATTGATTTTTTACAGAGAGGAAGGGAGAGGGATAGAGAGTTAGAAACATCGATGAGACAGAAACATCGATCAGCTGCCTCCTGCACACCTCCTCCTGGGGATGTGCCTGCAACCGAGATACATGCCCTTGACCGGAATCGAACCTGGGACCCTTCAGTCCGTAGGCCAACGCTCTATCCACTGAGCCAAACCGGCTAGGGCGGGCAAATAACTTTATTGCTACAGGGGACCTTTAAACATTGCCCATTTTACAGAACTAGAGACTTAGAGATTTTTATTATTTTTACCATCTGGTGCTCTATTTGTCCTTCATAGAGTGAAGCGTTTGTTGTCATTGCCTAGGATGTTTTTAGTTGCTAAGGTCAAAATAAGAATTAACACCCAGAGTTCAGTCTAGTTGTCTCTAATAGGCAACAAAGACCTTTTGTTGGGGTCAATTTGTCCTCTATAAACTCAACTTGACATGATTGTGGGTTTCCTCCCCACCCAAATTTTGGTTTCTCTTGATTGTCCATAAAAATTCTACTCTATGAATTTTGTTAACACCTTCATGAATCTATTTTTAAATCTGTGTATCTCAAATAATAAGCTCCACAGTTATGGGTGGGCAACACACCAAAGCGTTCTGAGCCTCATTTGCTCTTGGTGGTAGCAGGGGGGAAGGGGACTGTTGTTGCTTTGGCTTTTACCCATTCAGTACCAGCTTTTATAGAAACTGAATTGGTTATAAAAAAACAGATCTAGTAACAACTCCAATTACTAGTGGGAAAGAAGGCAAAATTTTCTTAAAGTAAAAAAAATAAAACGTTTTCTGTTTCAATTAACACTGGAAAGGAATTTGATGGAACCTTGGTCCTTGTTTGTTTCAGCTACTTAAGGTCATTGTCTGCAGCCATGTTGCCTTGAAAAGTCTACCACACATGGAGGACTTTCTGGGGAGGCTCCTCACTTTGAAAGGGGGAGTGATTTACTTACAGCAAACACAAATCTAACAACAGCTTTATAATGTCTAGCTTTTTAACAGCTACTCAGAACTCAGCCTTCCAAAAGCCATTTCATAAGGCACTTTAAAATATGGCTTGGATAAAATCACTGGTCCAATTCATCCATTACCATTATATTTTCATTAAGCAACATCTTCATGCAATCTAACAAAATGCTGTATAACAGTGACATCTTGTCTTACGTCATATAGTATGAAACTCTCCAACTGCTTATAAACTGTTTCAGGAAAAGGTGGAGGGAAGGCCTTCCTTTTGAATTTCAATCTTGTTAAGAAGTCCAGTAAGGTGAATGCAAATGTGGTTTCCAGGTTCTAGCTTAAACAGTAAAATCAGACAAAGCAAAGGTGGCCATACTCACTCATTGGGGGTGCCCTTCTGGCCACAAAAGTGGCCCTTGCTGTCTGTAGGGTAAGCCACTCTTCTGGGGTCGCCATGTACCCAGGCTGCAGGAACGAGAAAGGACAAGCACTCTATCAGCAACAGCTGGCTGAAAGCAGTGTATGTGAGAAATTAGAATGCACCACGGCAACACTCTAACCTCTGCCCTCAGTCAGGGAAGATTATTGATTTCCTTCAAAGAGTAATTTCTTAATGAAAAGTAAAATAAAATATGGATGAATCAGTCAGAAAGCACATTTCTCTTATTCTCTCGGTATTCCTCTGGGTTGAAGCCAAAACATGAGGTAATGCGCTTAGAAAATGACATTTATTAAAATGTGAATTAGAGGCACACTACTAAAGCTTGAAGTCATTTTTTTTCTAGGGCTCAAAACTAAATGATATCATAGCAGAGCTAATAAATTTACAGTAAATAATGTGATGTCATTCTTTTGGGTTGTGCATAAGTGAAAACACTTAAAAATTTAAAGGAAGGAAACTATAATGCCCAATTCAAATTGATTAGTTTTTTTATGATTTCATGTGACATTAAAAAAAGGCAAACAGTAGCAACTATAGGCAATCTATAAAAATAAAAGCGTAATATGCTAATTAGATTGGACAGCCGAACGACCCTCGGGACATCATTCCAAACATCCTTCCGGACGAAGCTGCGGTGGCGGGGGCCAAGGCAGAGGTGGTTAGGGGTGATCAGGCAGGCAGGCAGAGGCAGTTAGGGGTGATCAGGCAGGCAGATGAGTGATTAAGGGCAATCAGGCAGGCAGGCAGGCAGAGTGGTTAGGGGTGATCAGGCAGGCAGGCAGAGTGGTTAGGGGTGATCAGGCAGGCAGGCAGAGTGGTTAGGGGCGATCAGGCAGGCAGGTGAGCAGTTAGGGGCATCAGGCAGGCAGGTAGGTGAGCAGTTAGGAGCCAGAGGTCCTGAATTGCGAGAGGGTGCAGGCCAGGCTGAGGGACACCACCCCCCCTCCCATGCACAAATTCATGCACTGGGCCTCTAGTACATAATAAAAATTTACTGTACATTTTGTCTGATAATCTCAAGGCTTACTATAAATATCAAGTGTTCTCAAACTTCATGAAAACTGAAGACTCAGTTCTATTTTCTCTGAAGACCCTGGCTCTACCTCATACAAACTCAACACTTTGATTTTCCAAAAAGTACAAACTTGACTTGGCAGCTAGACTACAGAACCACAGAAAATAACACGCATTAACTAAATTGGGTAATACTCCCTAATTCTAACTGATTGTTTCTAACTTCTCTAATTTGACTAATATAGATTCTAAAACTCTAGGAAATGCATTGGTCAGCTAATACTTGTCTCTATATGGAAAACATATCTCTTTGTCCTTTGCTTCCCTTAACATTCGCCCAGCTATCTCCTTACCCACATTCATTGGGTTTGACAGTTCATGTTATAATTCAATAAGCCTGATATACATGGACAATGTGACTTAGAAAGATTAAAGAAATCAATTCTGAATGAGAATTTTAATATGGTAGAGAAATGTTTCTCAATTTTTCTCATCTATCTAAGCCTTTCCTTTTAGTCTCTAAATACCCAGGAAAGTCCCCTTTCTCTAATTCTTTCTCAAATGTTCTAGAGGTCAAATCGGTTTCATCTTTTAATAACTTCTTATAAAATCTGACTCATTTGGGCATCACTCCACTGCCATATCTTCCCACTTTTATTTCCCAGAATAAAGAAAGTGGACTATAAATAAGGCATTTAAATGACATCTAAGCGTTCAACATCTATGTCTCCAGACATGATTTCATTAAATTTAGTTTTAAATCTTAGTTTGTCACACTTTGTCTAAACCGAAGAAAGAGATCTAATTTTTACCTGACTTTATTTTCTATAATATGTTTAACTTTATCCTGAAATGTTTTATTCCTTTTCCATACAATTATTAATTTGGAGACGGGCACCTAAAGAAGCATTTGGATTGCTAGGTATGCTGTTTAATATATTTATGACCCTGAACAAGTCACTTAACTGTTTTGAGTCTTGGTTTTCTAATCTGTAACTATAAAATGGGTATAAGAATACCCAGCTTCATAAGAATGTGGAGAATATGAAAGATGGTGAAAGCAGAATGCCTGACATAGAGCGTGAAGTCAGTCATGTTAGTTCCTGTCTTATCTGGGTTTCACCAAAACCAAATATTGAGACGAGGACTTTGATGCAAATAGTTAATTTGAGAAATGATTCCAGGAAGCTTAAGTGGCAGTGAGGAAAGTGATGCAGGGAAGGAGGCAAAGCAGCAAAGGGCACGCTAACGAGTGGGATACTGTTGTGGGCAGCACTGACTCCAGCCTGCTGGGGACCTTCCAAGGAACCAGTGGGCATGGTAAAACTGTCTGCCAGAGCTGCAAGCCAACTCAGAAGGGCCAAGGGGAGGAGGAATGGGGTGTGGGCAGCATATACTACATATATATATTTTTCCTTCTTTTCGTCGTCAATCAATCAAAGAATTTGACATGACAGGTATGTATCCTGTACTAGAGGTTAATCCCAGCATTGTTTATGTCAAAGTTCTCAAGAAACACATTAAAAGGAAAGAATCAAGTTTGTAGAAGGCTTAGAGAAGAAGTGGAACCTGAGAAATACTGAAAAATGACTAGGACTTAGACAGGTGCCAGGAGTAGGGAAGAATGTTAGATTGAGGAAATTGTCTAAAAATATGAGTTTCCAATTAATTAATTGCTCACCATGTGCCAGATATAGGCTAAATGCATTGCACCCATTGTCTCAGTTGAGTCTCACAGTAACTCTATAACAGTCTCACAATAATCCTATGAAGTAGATAACTAACTTTATAGGCAACTGTAGTTCAGAGTTTTATTTACTTCTCAAGATCACACAGCTTTCAAGAGGCATAAACAGAGCTTGAAGTTAGGTGTGTTGCTCTCCCAGGCCCATGTTTTAATCACAATTCTAGAAGTTCCATGAACAGAGAAATTCCAAGAAAAGGAGTAAAATGTGAGAGGTCTCTTAGTTTAATGTAAAAAGCCCCTTAGCTTGTTAATGGACACAATAACTGTTGCTGCACATCTCTAGACTCTGGTAGCTGTAATGCTGCTGCTAAAGGATGGACTGGGAAAAAGCTTGTTCACAGCGGGACAACAAGGAGATCAGCTATGTGAGGGTCAGCAGTATGTTGGGCACAGATGGTAGGAAAGGAGATGACACAGGTACTTTTGGAGCCTCTGTCATTTGAAAAGAGCTTTGTACTTGGCTGGGGAGGGAGAGTGATTGGGAAGGATATGATGCCTCGGGCAAAGATAGAAGTGTCAAGGGAGGAATGCTCTTTGTTGATTTTGTGGTTTGGAAGTGTGGCAGGTGGCTGTGTGTAATAGCTGCTGCTACACCTCTCCATGCAGCCTGTGGCACAGAAGTTGTGCTGCAGATGGTCTGCTTTTGAGCTGCAAGGGCCAGTACAACCAAGTCACCTCAGTCAAGGGTATTTTGTTTCCTTTATCTGCTCTGCCAAGAGTATATCTGACCCACCTCTACTGGAAGAATATGACAGAAAGAAAAGGAAAAAAGAGATATGCAGTAACAGTTATTGTGTTCATTAATAAACTAAGGGGCTTTTACATTAAACTGAAAGAGACCTCTCACATTTTACTCCTATTCTTGGAATTTCTCTATTCATGAAACTTCTAGAATTTTGCTGTCCAATAAGGTAGCTACTAGCCACCTGTGTCTACTGAGCACTGATGTGTGGCTCATCTGAACTGAGACCTGCTATAACTGCAAAGTGCACATCAGATTTTAAAGTGTGTGAACAAAAAATGAATGTAAATATTAATAATTTGTACTGATTACATTTAAAATAATAATATTCAGTTGTAGTTAATAAAATACTATTAAAATTAATTTTATATTTAAAGCATTTCCTTACATAGAGCTACTAGAAAATTCAACTTACATGTAATGCACATTATGTTTCTCCTGTACAGATCTGCTCTAGAATAGTTCTCCACAAATAAGGTGATTAACAGTATCATAACATTTAAATTATTCCTTAGGGCCCAACCAGTTATACAGTATCTGATATCTATTTATTTAATTCTTAAAAGAAAGTTAACATGAGAGTCTTATCTTAAAGTGCCAGTCTAGAATATGGTCAAGCTCCTCATCACTCATACTGAATTATCATCATCTTCCTATTCATTGAGTCATTCATTCACTAGGCCTTACCTGTGATAGACACATAAAGACTCTGAGGTTATAGAGAAAAACATTCATATTTAGTATAATAACTGTTTCATAATTAACACATTCTCCCTAAGGGAACTATTATCATGCTGATTGGTCAGCACAGAGGGAAGATAGTTTCTGAAGAATGACATCGCATTCTCTTAAACTCAACCAAGCCATGACCTTAATTTTAGATGCTTTTTAAGTTATAGTCTCTCTACTAAAACAAATACTATAAAAGCAGCCTCTGCCACCTTGGATGCAGCATTTTATCTAACAAAAGCTTTGCCATTCCCAATAAATAGAAAATACCAGGGGCACTTGCTTTCCCCTGACAGGGAGAGTACTGCATCCTCACTATCCTCCCTCAACATTTTATGACTTCTAGCTCGTCGCCACAATTTAGTCTGTTAAATTTGATAATATACCAATACTTACTCCACAGGATACCACAGAGATTCTTCACATTGATGGAGATAAGATCTGGAGGGTATTAAATAGCATGTAATCTTGATACCTTTGAAAAACATGTATGCCATGGATGAAAAATATATCTCAGGAAAATACAGTGGTCTTCCAATGAAGACCTGAGGAGCCCAGTCGTGATATCTCCTCCAGAGTAAATGGTAAGTTCTGCATCTTGCATCTGCTGCTATTAATAGAGAAGCACAACACTTATTGCCTCCCAGATTTGAGTATGACCCAGAGAAATAAAATGCTTTTCAGATAAAACAGTACAAGCAGTTCTGCCACTAGCTCTATATGGCAGAATGGACTCAATGGTGCTTGAAATCTCTATCAGAGAACAGAATGCTGTATGGGGCCTATGGTAAATGCCTAGGAGGTCCCTAGGGTTTTGGAGAAAATTCATGTTCTTTCATCAAATAAATTATTTTGCAAAGTAGCTCCTGGACCCTGAATGATTACTCAATGACATAAGAAGCCCAGGACGAACCAGATGTTATCTGATCCATCAATCCTAAAGTTGGCCATGCCCAGCGGCACGACAGTATTGGGGAGTTGAAGTGGTATATTCATTCAATGCTTGTGAAGGTCATAAAGGCACAAGAAAATTTCATTTGAAGATTGCTCACAATAATAGTGTATTAACTCCTGAGGCACTGCTTTAGCACATACCTATGGTGCATGGAAAGGTCACTATGATCAGTTGACTAGGAAGGAATAAAATTAAACCAGATTTATAGGTGTTTAGGGAAGATTTGTTGGCACAGCTCTGGGGACATTTTTCTAGTTACCTAATTTTACTGGGAGAAGAAATGACCTGAATCACTTATCTATTCATAGACAGAGGCCAATTGTTTGGCCAAAATATCAAAGACTGGAAAATAAAAATATTAGACAATGAATGGCAAGGGAGTTTGATAAATAACTAGAAGGACCAACCTCAAAATGAACACAGAATATGAAAATATTCATGTCTATGTGGCTGCTTAGTAAAGATCCTTCTGTAGAGGTATCCTTTACTAATCAGATGGAAAAGTACTTGCTCAATGATTTTGTGAAAAAGTAATCATGACAACAGGGATCAAGGTTATGGTTGAGTTTTGTTAACATGGACATTTACTCACAAAAGCTGACCTGGCCCCTATCATTGCTTATGTGACACATTGTCAGCATAGAGGGTCACACTGAACCCAATCACCCCGAAGCAGCCAGCCTATGTAACAGTAGGATCCCATATGAAGATCTGATTAATGCACTCCTTAGGAAGCAATGCCTTTCAAGGTGGGGTTGCTATTTTCCAGAATACAACAGGGTCATAGCAGGACACACATGTTGTACTCACACAGAATAATTAAAGAGAGTTTCATAAAGAAATATTTACAGCAAGATGGGTAGAATTTTGAGAAACGAAGAAGAGTTGGTGCAGAGGCTGGCAACAGTAGGGTGCCGTTTTCAGGCCCAGGGAGGAAGAAGTTATCTGTATCCAGAGAGAAGCCAAATAGAAAGAGCCGACTGACAGAGGGGTTGGAGCCTTCGGTAGAAAGACATCCCAGCAAGAGAGCCAGAGGAATAAATTCCACAAACTCACTCTCCTACTGGCCAATCTATTGTTGGTACCTCTCACCGACCAAACAAAGCTAGAAGCCACAGGACAGGAGGACCTGTTGGTGTGATCCTCATAAAGTCTATGCCAGTTTGTCAGGGGACAGAGCAGAGTAAAGAGGGGTAGAGTGAGATGGGGGGAAGGTAATGAAAAATACCAGCCTATATTCTGAACAAGTGACCAGCCTTTTCAAGGGTAGCACGTTAGATATATTCAGCAAGACATACAGGACTTTATTAAAAGCACACAAACAAAAAATAACAAGAGATAATAAAGTTTTCAGATTCTCTTTTGTCAGAATTTACTACCACAGGGGATAGCAAAAAAAAAGACCAGAAAGATGCACATTCTAAATTTTGGAGTCTGTGAAATAAGAGGGGTCAGAGTAGGAGGCAAAAGAAGGGACAAAGCATTTTTAAACAAATTTATAAATAATACATATAGAGTTAAAAAGAAATGGACAATCAGATAAACCAAGAAACTAAATTAGGCTTTTTTACATTTTTGTTGTTTTATTAGCAAGACTGACTTTATGCTGATTACTTTGATATACTAGGTGTACCGGTTAATAATGCGGATTTTTTTCATATATTGATATATATGCGATTTTATATGTATGCTATTTTGTTGTATTGACAGCAAGCTTCAAAATTTCATATGTCAAATTTGCTGAAGATGTTAACATCATAGATATTTTTACACTTAAATATTTCGAATTTCGTGCCAAAAAAAAGAGCATTTGCGGGAAGTTTTAATTCATTTTGAAGAAAAGTGCTGCTGAAAGTTTTCCTATACTTCGGGAAGCTTATGGTGAACATGCTCCATCTCAAGATACTTGTGAACCCTGGTTTAAATGCTTTAAAAGTGATGATTTTGATGTGAAAGACAAAGAACGTCTAGGTCAATCGAAAAAGTTTGAAGACCAACAATTACAAGCATTACTGGATGAAGATGCATGTCAAAGTAAAAAACAACTTGCAGAAAGATTAAACGTTGCTCAGCGAACAATTTCTGATCGTTTACAAGCAATGGGAAAGATTTTAAAGGAAGGAAAATGGGTACCACATCAACTGAACTAAAGACAAATAGAAAACCAAAAAGTCATCAGTAAAATGTTGTTTCAACGGCAAGAAATAAAGTCTTTTTTGCTTTGAATTGTGACTGGTGATGAAAAGTGGATTAACTTTAAGAATCCCAAATGCACAGAATCATGGGTTGATCCAGGTCAACCATCAACATCGACTTCAAGAACAAATCGCTTTGGAAAGAAGACAATGCTCTGCGTTTGGTGGGATCAAGAAGGTGTGGTGTATTATGAGCTTCTAAAACCAGATGAAACCGTTAATACTGATCGCTACCCACAACAAGTAATCAATTTGAACCATACTTTGATCATAAAATGACCAGAATGTGCCAGAAGACATGGCAAAGTAATTTTGCTTCTTGATAACGCACCATCACACACTTCAAACCAATTAAAGACACATTAAAAGATCTTGCCTGGGAAGTATTAACCCACCTACTGTATTCACCAGACCTTGCTCCTTCAGATTACCACTTGTTCTGATCAATGGCACCCGCATTTTCTGAGCAGCACTTCAAAACGTACGACGAAGTGGAAAATTGGGTCTCTGAACGGTTTGCCTCAAAACAAGAAAAGTTCTATTGGGACGGTATCCACAAATTACCTGAAAGATGGGGGAAATGTGTAGCTAGCAATGGACATTACTTTAAATAAAGCATTTTTGATGTTTCTCTTGAAATTATTGTGTTTTCTTTGATTACAAAATCCGCATTATTAACCGGTACATCTGGTACTTCTTTTTCCAGCTATTCTAATTAGATATTAGGCTACCACTATTAACAACCTGTTCAAAGTTTTTATTCACATTACAAGATAGGGGTTTTTTTTAGAAGTTAAGGAGTAATTGGAAATAGGAAGGACAGAAATGTATTCATTCTTTTCTTCATTCATTCAACAAATACTAGTATTGTTTGAGTGCCTACTATATGTCAGGATCATGCTAGATGCTGGGTATATAAAGGTCTTTACTCTCCCAGAGCCTACAGTCTTTTAGGGGAAATTAATCTTAATGAATTAATTGCACAAACAAATGTGAAATTACAATTCTGACAAGCACTATAAGGTGCAATACACGGTACAAAAAGAGGGATTCTTAGAGGCAAATGACCAAGTGAAGGAGGTCAGGGTTGATGTCCCTGAAGAAGTAATGCAGGAAAATGAATGGAGGCACAAAGAAGCTTCCATGAGAAGGACACGTGGAAGGGGTGGGGGATGATGGGTGCTGGGGACAGATAGGAAACCAGTATGGTGCACACACAGGCTGGTGCACAGAGAGGCAGTATCTTCGGTTATTTTCTATAATGAACTACAGGAAGATTGTTTTAGCATAATGTTGTTGTCAGTGCCAGCCCTGCAATCCACAAAAAAGGTTTTGTTCAGGTAGGTCCTTCTCCTATTCAAATTATCCTTGAAAAACTCAAGGTCATCTCAGTGTTATTTGCTTAATTGTACGGTAGCTCCAGAAGTGGCAATACTCCCTTGCTTGAAGGAAGAGCTCTCACTCTAAAAAAAAAATGGATGTGATTTCTTATATCTGAAAATGTTACACATAATATTCATTAGTAATATCTACTATAGTAAACACACCCTTTTCAAAAGATACATAAAATCCTTTGAGACCTTTCTGGCCAGAAAAAGCCCAGAGAAGATACTATCTGACATAATATTATTTAATCTATAACATAAGCACTAGCTGAGGAAAAACCAAACCTGTATTAGTAGTTGTGGATTATCATAAAGAATGTGTTTATCTCTTTAGTGGGTACATAATAGAAGCTAATCTTGCAAGCAATCACTGAATGTAAACAATGACACATACAAACTGCAGCTATCAGATGATTTGTGATTTTTGTTTGCAAAAGAACACCTGCTTTTGCCCTGGCTGGTGTGGCTCAGTTGGTTGGGCATCCTCCCATGCACCAAAAGGTTGGCAGTTCGATTCCCAGTCAGGGCACATACCGGGGTTACGCGGTACGGGCTCAATCCCAGTAGGGGGCATGCGGAGGCAGCTGATTCATGTTATGCTCTCACTTTGATGTTTCTCTCTCTCTGCCTTTCTCTTAAAAAAAAACAACAACAACAACAACAAGAGAGAAAACCTGCTTTTCACTTATTCCACTAGTGCTGTTTTCTGACACTTGCTATTTTAAGCCAACTCTGTGTGAAATTGGGATGGAAGGAAGAAAAAAGCATTAGCACATGATATGCTGTGGCTGACCAGAACCACAGCATATCATGGGTTTCTGGTCAGCCCCCTCCCTCTCAGTGACCTTCATTATTTAAAGAATCCCCATTTATCTTCTTTAGTAAATGCAAGGCAGGATTGCATGGTGGTATGAGCATAGCCTCTAGAATGGAACTGTCTGGTTATTGGAGAATAAACCAAGTGACAAAGTTACACAGCAGTCAGTACCAATCAGGACAAATCATCTTATTCCCTTAACTTTCTAAGTTTTAAGAATAACTTTAAAAGACCACTTTAAGTGAAGAGGATACGTGTGTGTGGAAGATGAGAGAGAGAGAGAGAGATGAGAGAAGAGAGAAGATAAATTATTTGTAAAACACTCCTATTTGGGTAATTCATTGCAAATAAGAAAAGATTGGTGAGAGATGGGTAAAAATTTCATTCAGGCAAATTGTCCTTTCACTCATACTAAGGAAATGTATGTTACTCAAGTACCAGGGGCAAGTATAATTATCTGGAATCATCTCTCACTTTCAAACCTTTGCAAAGCATGTTCCTGTTGTGCTCTGGGGTTGAGTCAGAAGTGGCAGCAGTTAAAGAGCCCTCTGTCGAGGAGAAAATGGGAGTAGGCCAACTGCTTGCACTGACACTTAAAAATTAACTGCAAATCTGTTTGGGGCAGCTAAGGCATTCCCAAACCACTTGTTTGTCGGGAATGTTGGCTTTCAAATCATTATTTTGTATCCCTTAAAGGTATATTTTAACTGTTTTAATATGTGAGGAACAGGCCGGCCAAATTGTGCTTATGGCTTTTTAACACAAGCAATTTACAAATGCAATGAAGCAGATAATAGGACACATGATACTGAATTTGGAAATCTGTGCTGATGACACTACTGCTGTGGGAGCATTTTTGGAAGCAGCCCTGTATCCGGTTGCCTGGATAAGAAAAATGTTGTTTATCATTTCACAGGTGGCCTCTTCCACCCAATGGTGAGTTTGGGGTCGTGTCCTTGAGCACAAATCAGTCACTCTCATGCTAGCAATATTCCACTTGAAATCATCTGGAATTCATGTATTCAGCAAAATACAACAGTAAAAATCTCACTCAACACAAAGAAATGTGTTCAAAAAACAGTCAAAACTAAGTGCTTGCTTTTTAAAATGAAGACTTCTAAACCAAAAAGAAGTGTAAATATGTATTTTAATTTTAAAATAATTATATACTTGTAAAGAAAGCAAAAGGACATTTAACACTAGTTCTCATTACCTATAAATATAATTTTTTTCATGAATTTGATTGGAACAATTTAAAAATTGATCCAATAAAAGTAATTATGCCTGGAAGCTCAGCACCTCACCTAAGTCATGTCTAGGTGTAGATTAGGCTCCTAAGGGTTGGTTCCTCTCCTAAGGATGATCTATTTAGACAGATCACTGAATCCAGTGGGCACATTTCCTATTTCCCATATTGCCATTGGCAACAGTGTGCCAAATATTTCACCAGTATATAATAAGATTCCCTTCCCTTCTGTTTCCAGTCGCGTTTTCCTCACTTTCCTTTAAACTCTCATGACAGTCTCCTCACAATCCATTTGGCTTCTGAACCTGGTTTCAAAACCATACCCATGTTTTAGGTCTTATTAAGCAGGTACTAAATGTTGTTCTGTTTATCTATTGTTGCTGCACCCATCACACCCAATCTACTGGCTTAATACAACAATTTTCTTTTGCTCATGATTTGGGGAGTCGTACATTTGGGGAAGCCTCGGCTGGGCCCCTGGGGTCTCTCATGCAGTCAGATGTTGACTGGGGTTTCAATCATCCGCAAGCCCTACAAGGCTGATGGTAATTATCCCTTGGAGCTCAGTGAGCCTGCTGACCAAGACCCCCTACAGGTGGCTTCTACATGTGGCTTGGGCTGCTCATAGCATGATGACAGAGTTCTAATCTATTTTGCATTAATTTACTTTTTTGTTAACTTCCTATTGTCTCAACTAATAGCAATAATTATTCCTAGGAAAAATTAAAAACAAAACAAAACAAATTTTAGACCCTAACTCCAAGTGCTTCCTAATTAAATGCAACAAGGAAATAACTCATTCAATTGGAAATACATTTGAAAAGAAAAAAAAAATTAACTGTTAAAATTGTGCTACTATTGCATAGGAACAATTTGCATAAGAAATATTCCTATTCTTTTTTTCTAGTTAGCAAATAATTGAATAGCAACCATCAGTGAAGTAGGACAAAAGAGGGCTATTATCATAAATGTTAGTTTGATCTTTCAAGGAGATTTGATTACCTTCTGCTCACACTCCACTTCCCCACTTGAATAGAGGTTCTGCTTTTCATCAGTCAAATGTCAAGTGCCTTTGTTGCATGCTAGCTGGCCATATTCCACATAAGGGCAAAAATCGGTTTTTCTGCAGCAGAATTTGTGAGAAACACAGCTCTCTAATTGCAAAACATGGATGAAAGACAGGCCTAAAAAAAAGGTCCTGATCTAACAAAATGGCTAAAGATGCCAAGCTACTATACTATCAGTTGACACTGCCTTAGCATCATCTTTCCTCAGGAAAAGGTACATGTTCCTTTATGTGAAAAAATTCTTCATACTCCTGGTAACTCCACCAATTGTTTTCCTTTATTCTTCTTTCAACCCAACATTAGAGATAACCAAAGAGTTAAATTTATCTTAGAAACAAACTAGTAAAGCCATTATAGTTCAGGTAAAGATAGCATATATATTTAGTAAATTTGGTGAGCCATTCATTTTGATCAGTGGCCTTAGGATTAATTTGGGAGAATCACTAAATTAATCCAGTTTTGCACAGGGAACATTTATCCTCTAATTTCATATGGATTAAGGCATTTACAAACTGACATGGAGTTCTTAAAGAAAAAGGCGAATTTCTTATCCCACTCCAGGGGGAATAATGGTAGCACTCCCAGTGCTTCCCTCTCTTGTCTCCACAGGACAGGGAGTGGCAGTGGCTTTCCCAGCTCCGGGTAAGGACGAAAGGAATTTCTCTGTGGATTATAACAGAGTGTCTCTGAGATATGGAGAAGAGCCATAAGGCCTCCTAATAAAAAGATTCTGGGCACAGTATAAGATCCTTATGAAGTTCCCGTATGCATTCAAACTATAATAACCAAAAGTATGGGTTGCTATATAGAAATAATAGAGTAAATTACATTTTAAAGCAATTTATTAAAATTCAGAACCACAAACGAACTACTCTCTAGTACTATTATGTAGCATTATTGGTGTAGCTGAATATTATTTCATTTACTTCTCACAATAGCCCTGCAAAGTAGGTAGTGTTTCTATATTTTGCAGATAAGAAAACTGAGGTTAAGACACTAGCACAATTCTACCAAACAAATGGAGGAAACCCTACATCTGCTTGACTTCAAATCTTCTCTTATGCAACTAATTTCAATTCTATAACAAAAAGTAAAAACAAAATAATTACACAAACAAGATGTGTTCCAAAGTTAGAGAAGCTAACATTCCTTTAGTTGTATAATAAGAAAATTAATTTTATTATAACATTTAATTTATGGGTGGTGTATTGTGTTACAACTACATTGATATTTAGACTTTAAAATAGTTAAAGAAATACCAAAGAAATCTTCTAAAGGCTTAGAGTATATTAGTTTTGTGATTTATGCTCCTTTAGTCTTCTTTCTCTCCTTATCTTCCTGCCTTACTTTTGAATTATCCAAATCTAAGTAGTTTTTGCAAGGTATTACTGAGATGATCTTCTGGAAATTACTTTCAATTGCTTTTCTCAAAAATGTCTTATTGGAAGATAAAACTAAAAAGCAGGAAAGAGCATTTTCCATTGTTCCCTAGGCAGGCCCAGCCTTCTTTCTGCTAATACATCCCACATTAAGTCCAGGCACTAGTTATTGATACTAGAAGCTGTTATCTGACTTTTATAGCTCCCATCCTATTAATAATATGTTAAAGTTTCCTAGGTCAACATATAAAGGACAGGACTTGGAGTCTCTGGGGGAAAATGTGATAAATTCACAGGCAATTGCAAAACCTTTTTACAGAAAATATTCATACCAGTCCCTTTGATAGTGTTTTAAAAATCCAAATAAAGAATCTCTGTATTTTTCCTCTTTATTTTCATTTTCATAGAAAAAAATTTAACCTAACAATAAACAACAGGATATATATTTCTGGTAGGCAAAAATAATGACTTTTTACATGTTATGCATTATCAGATAAAATGTTTTTTTTTCCTTCTTTTCTTTTTTATTCCCCTACATGGACTTTAGATTTATTTCATCATATTACAAAATAATTCTCTTTGAAAGAAGACTGAAATTACATTAAATATCTTTATCAATTTCTTTTTACATTTCAAACTCCCCCTTTTATTACTATTATCATAATACACAGTCTTTTCTCCATATCCACAGGGGATTGCTTGCAGGACCCCTATGCTTACCAAAATTCATTGATGCTCAAGTTCCATGTATAAAATGTGGTAGTATTAGCATATAACTTATGCATATTCCCTTATATTTTGGAAATCCTTAAAAATTACCCCTTCTTTTTAATTTTCTTATAAAAATGTTTATATATTACCTAAAGTATCTAGGCTCTAGTTCTTATTAGTAAATAGCAACATGAACATAATTAGCTGCTTAATAGAATTTCAAAAGTAAAATTGATTAAAAAGAGATCATAAGCTTTTCCTTCCTTCTTTATAATTGTACAAGAGGCCCAAAGCACAAAATTCGTGCACTGGTAGGGCCCCTAGTGGCTGCCACCACTTGCTGGGGCCTCCCTCCCTTCCCCCTGCCAGTCCCGCCCCCTGGTCGAATTCCCAGACAACTCCCGGTTGAGGGGACAATTTGCATACTACATTTTTATCATATAGGATTCACTTAACTAATTTGGGTTTTCCTTGTAATAAACTACTTTATGTTTATTTTTCATTGCATCTGCTACCCAGTGAGTCCTGGTGAAAAGACAACAATCAATAATAAGATGTTTTGGGAAAAATTGATTAATGTTAAAAGTATGACACTGACTTAGTTATTCCATTAACAAATGTTTAATATCTTCTATACCTGTATTTACTCACCTATAAGTCCTAAAAAAATGTAGCCAGTAATGAACAGTATGAAGACCATGCAGCACAGAACATCTGTACAACCCCTAAAGACAAAAAAAGAAATTAGAATTAAAAGGGGTCCAAGATGACTTCTTATTTACTGTACAAAATATAATGATATGCCATTTGACATCCAGTAATTCTGAAAGGTGGATCACATGTATTTCTGCAATTAAAGAAAGAAAGGGTTCATAATTCCATGATGAAAGATACTCCCCCAGAATTCTTAGTATTTATTCTTTCTTGTTTTTTATTTATAAAATGTTTTTAGGGATGAGAGTATGCCAACATTGAGTAATAATTTTTTTATTTGAAATTGTAATTTACACTATTTAATTTTATGATTTTCATCTTCTTGCTTCCCCAACACATGGTATATATATATATATATATATATATATATATATATATATTATTTCCATTCCTCCCTTTCTTTATTTTCTTTCTACATACACATTTTAAGGGTACTATTAATTAAATAAAGGACTAACTACATAAACTTTCTAAGAAAAGTAGAATTGTAACTTTCTAATGATCAAAACCAGCTATCCTATAGGCTAGATATCATCAAATTAGGTTTGAGAAAATATGGCTCATAGATGCAGTGATTTGCTAGGGATCACAAGTCAAGCCAGCTTCCAGCAGGGATAGTCAAGGTTTTCAACTAAAGTATTTTCTATTCCCAGTATTATAGCTTGTTCAGCTTCTGAGTGGTCTGGAAGGTAAAAACTATATCTTGGAAGTGAGAAATAATACAACCATTCTTTATTTGAAATTTAATGAAAAAATCTATTAGCAAAGAAAAAAATCAACCTATTTGACAGGATTAAAAGTTGCCCATGAGAATTTTCATAGGGAAAAGTTAATCTTCAGGGCAAATGGAATGCTCTAATCATTTAGCATAGGCAGGTGGAAGTTACACACTGTTTGTAGAGGTGGTATCAGTAATAATAATGAATAATAATTGTGCAGTAACATATACAGTAATACCTTACATTGATAAATTCCTGTATACATTTACTGCTTTCATTGTAAATTTTCTAAGAATACCATCAGGTTGTTTGTGGTAGTAACATGAGTTGACTTACCTAAGGTCCAAGAGAGAGAGGTAGCTACAGAGGCAGGCAAATATCTGGGTCTCTAATGCCAAACCTTTTTCATTTAGCTTTATGTTAATATTAGTGACCCAGTGCACAAAATTCGTGCACATTAAAAGGGGATTAATTAGAGGAAATAATTTAATATTGCTATTTGCCCTTTCTCTATAATAGAAGTGTCAGAGATGAAGGAAAATTAGTAAAATGTATATGAAAAGCTTCCTCCTGTCAGAGTCTGGGGCTCACCATGGGAACCAGAGTCAAGTCCCTGCCCACTCACATGCACTTCAAAATTGCATGAGACCCAGACCTGGCCGCCCTCCATCCCCCCCACCCCGATTGGGCTAGATCCAGACCTGGCCAGTCCCCCCTTGTCAAGCCCTGCCAGGCAGGGGTGTAGCCTCAGGTCCCCTGGCCTGGCGCCAGGACGGGGGGCGTGGCTTGAGGTCCCCCAGCCCAGACCAGGGTGGGGAGTGTGCCTTGAGGTCCTCTGTCAAGCCCTGCCAGGTGGGGGACATGGCCTGAGATTCCCTGTCAAGCCCCACTGGGTGGGGGGCATGGCCTGAGGTCCCCCGACCTGGCGCTGGGGTGGGGGGAGCAGCCTGAGGTCCCCTAGCCCAGCACCAGAATGGGAAGTGCACCTTGAGGTCTCCTGTCAAGCCCTGCTGGGTGGGGGGCGCAAGCTGAGGTCCCCTGTCAAGCCCTGCCGGGTGGGAGGCAAAGCCTGAGATCCTCTGTCAAGCCCGGCTGGGTGGGGGACATGGTCTGAGGTCCCCTGTCAAGCCCCATGGGGGCAGGGGAGGGATTAGCCTCAGGTCTCTGCTGATTGCTCGTTAAGACTCCTCATGGGAACTTGGCCTCAGCTGTGGGTGCAGCCAGCTTTGTGATGGAGTGATGGTCAATTAGCATATTCCCTCTTTATTAGATAGGATGATTACAGTTTTCTTTAAAGATTCAAATTAGATATATCTAAAACTCCAAACACATCCCTCCTACCTCAAAATAGAGAAAGTCACCCATGACACAAACTATCATTTGTTTGAATCCAATCCAAGAATTTTAAAATTCATTTGGATTTTAAAATTATAAGACTAATAATAAAAAGAGAAGAAAATAGAGTTCTGGTTTTTTTTTAGTTAACAACTGGTGAAAGTAAAAATCTGTTATTTTCATAAGCCAAGATTTGGAAGCAGTCCAAGTAGAGGGGTGAATAAAAAAGCTGTGGATTACTACTACACAATAGAATACACTATTATACAATAGAATACTACTCTGCCATTAAAAAAAAAGAAATATTACCCTTTGGGACAGCATGGATGGATCTGGAGAGCATTAGGCTAAGTGGAATAAGCCAATCAGAGAAAGACAAGTACCATATGATTTCACTCATATGTGGAATCTAATGAATAAAATGAACTAACAAGCAAGATAGAGACAGACACATAGATATACAGCAGGCTGACAGCTGTTGGGTGGGTCTAGAAAGAGGGGTTGGTGGAGGGACGAAGCAAAAGAGAAAAAAATTATGGACACAGAGAACACAGGTGATGGTCAGGGGAAGGGAGGTGGTGGGAGGTGGAAGAGGATATGGGGGGGATAAATGGTGACGGACAGAGACTTGACTTGGGGTGGTGAACACACAATACAGTGTACCAATGATGTGTTGTAGACTTGTGCACCTGAAACTTGTATAATTTTGTTAAGTAGTATCACCCCAATCAATTCAATAAAAAGGAAAAGGAAGCAAACATCTGCATGGGGATGAGAAGAGTATCTCTCATTGTTCAAATGCATTCTGACACATCCTACTCAAGATCAGGTTCTCATTCTGTCAGAGTAGTTGTTAAATAGCACAGACACTTAATGAAAAATGCCTGCAGGTGAGGGACTAAAGGAGCGAAAACTGGAACACTGCAGTGCTTTAATTAGAAGTCTTCAAGTTGTCAAAGCCTTTGTGTGTAATCATAACTACCAGGAAGAGGGAGAAAGGGAGGAGATCAGAAGCACCAGCCAGGATATATAGCTATATGTTGATATCTGTATATTTACATTATATGTAATGCTAGAGGCCCGGTGCATGAAATTTGTGCACAGTGGAGGGGAGGCCCTCAGTCGGGCCTGCACCCTCTCCAATCCAGGACCCCTCAGGGGATGTCCGACTGCCGGTTTAGGCCCGATCCCACAGTCAGACATCCCTCTCGCAATCCGGGACCACTGGCTCCTAACCTCTTGCCTGCCTGCCTGCCTGCCTGATTGTCCCTAACCACTCTGCCTGCCTACCTGATCACCCCTAACCACCTCTGCCTGCCAGCCTGATGCCCCTAACTGCTCCCCTGCTGGCCTGATCACCCTTAACTGCCTCTGCCTGCCAGCCTGATCGCCCCTAACTGCTCCCCTGCTTGCCTGATCATGCCCCTAACTCAGGGGTGGGCAAACTTTTTGACTCGAGGGCCACAATGGGTTCTTAAACTGGACCGGAGGGCCAGAACAAAAGTATGGATGGAGTGTTTGTGTGAACTAATATAAATTCAAAGTAAAGGAGCGGAGGGGAGAGCAAGAGAACTGGATAGAATAGCCGGATCCGGCCCGCGGGCCGTAGTTTGCCCATGGCTGCCCTAACTGCTTTCTCCCCCACTGGCCTGATCACCGCTAACTGCTTGCTCCCCTGCCAGCATGATAGACCCTAACTGCTCACTCCCCTGCCAGCATGATCACCCCTAACCACCACTACCTTGGCCCCCGCCACTGTGGCTTTGTCCCAAAGGAAGTCGGATGTCCAGAAGACATCCAGTCAATCCGGTCTAATTAGCATATTACCCTTTTATTAGTATAGATATACTGTAATGCATACTTATAATGACCTAGTGTTACATAGTAGTATAATGTTATATATGTGTAATGTTATGAATTAAGCACGTGGAGAAATAAACATATACTAGTATACTAGGGAGGTAAATAAAAGAAACTGCCAACTTCAAAAGATAGAACACAAGGAAAGAAGCAGAGCTCTGAAGGAAATTTTTGAAAAGTAAAACCCATACTCCCCAGCTACTGGCACTAAGGAATGGGCACCAGTTGAAGTAATGGCTCCATATGGGGTTTTATACTACATTTCTATTTCTTTTTGGTGCCCAGGATGCTACAGCACCAGGGACTGGGTACCCATACAATTGTTCCTCGAAGCAGTCTCTCACAATGGTGGAATAGCATCTCTCAATAATTCACACCTTCAGGTGTTTGAGATTCTATTCTGGGACCAGGGAGGATAATATATTCAAGTCTGCTTTTCTTTTCTGGTACAATGCTTTAGAAAAATAGCAGACCATACTCCAACGCCAGACTGGTTTATTTAAGCAAAAAAAAAAAAATGTTGAACAGAGTAAAATTATAAATTAAAAAATTCAAGAGTCTCAAAAAGCAGGAAAGTTTTTCTATATAGACATTTGTATTTTTTAATTTGTTCCTCTTATGATTTGATTCCCTTTGTTATTTTTAAAATTTCCTTTTAAAAATAGGTGTGTGTGTGTGTGCGTATTTTCAGATAATGACAATTACCTGCCATTTTCTCTATTAATTCGTCTGTTTCCCTCCCTTTCTACAGATATATTCCTTCCAGAAAAAAAAAAATGCTACTTAGAAAATTGAATTTGAACAAAATATAAAATATAGCTTAGGCACATTTGTGAATCAGGAACATAGCAGAAGCTTAATTCAAGTTTTTACAATTTGTAGCATCTTATCACTGTTCCTTTCTTTTGATTTCAGGGCATCTGTAACAACCCTATTTGTTCTGCAAGAAATGAGTTATTTTTAAAAACCAAGGATTTAATTTGGTTAAATTTTTAAGTCTCCCAAGACAGGTATTGAAGCAACTTGAGTGATACCAGCACCTGGTTGAAAATCTTTCTGAACCATATTCTGGCTAGAGGCTTGTCATTGCTGTGCCATTTCCTCAGGTATATTCATTTTTACTTTAATAGCAAGCACTAAGAACCATTGTTCCAAGCTAAAAATGGGTTGTATCCCACTGGGTCCCAGAAAGGATAAGTTGTAGAAAAATGTGCCCCCAACCCTCTTCCTCTCCCTCCCTCTGAATCAAAGTCCAATTAAAAAAAAAACAAACAAAAAACAAAACAAAACAAAAAATACCTGCTCACACTCAAATTTATCAGGAAGCTATTAAAACTTTATTCAGATTGAGCTACCCTGACATCAAAGTATTTTCAAAGTTGAACTACAGAAGTACCATTACTACCTTATATTTATTTTTCCAAACTACAATAAGAATAGGACCCCAATTATATATGCACTAGAGGCCTGGTGCACGAATTTATACATGGATGGATGGGGTCCGGCCGGCCTGCCCCCAATCAGGGAGGGGGGACAATTGGGAGTGGGGTCAGCTGCAGGGAGTTATTGGTGTCAAAGATCTTTGCAGGGTGTATACACGTTTCCTGTTGGCTTTTGGATGAGTTAAAGCTTCAAAGGCGCTTTAGTGTCAGGGACACTTACAGCTTCTGTTTCTAAGCCTCTCCCTAGACAGGTAATGCGGTTTAGTTCCCTGCTGACAAACCCTCTAAAGAGAGGCCATATATGGCTTCCCTCTTCAGTAGTAAGCAGTGGAGAGAGAACGCAGGAAGATGGTGGTTGTGCTGGGCACCTCTCCTGGACACCTGACTGATGGTCCAGACTGTGAGCAGTTTTCCTCCTGATCACTCGTCATTCAGGTCTATGAAGGCTGGAGAGCATTTACTTACTTAGAATCACTGAAGGTCACACTTCAGTGATTAGGGTGGGGGAGGCTATCAGGGGAGGGGCTTGCAAGGGGTAGGGGCTATGGGCGGTTGGCTGGCTGGCCCCGCCCCCGATCGGACCGGTTGGCTGCCACAGTGCGCGTTATAGCCACCAGTCGTTCTGGTCATTCTGGTTGTTCTACTGTTCGGTCGCTTGGCTTTTATATATGTAGATTTGCACACCTCCCTTCCCCACCTCACTCTAACCCACAATATAGAATGCCTATAGTCATCTCAACATAAAATCTTGGGAGCTTCCTTTGACTTTCCCTTTTTATTAGGTTCCCTTTCACATTCAATTGACAAGTACTCTTGGCTCCTTCTCTCCAATGTGTCTTCCTTTCTATTCTTACTACATGGGCTCAGTCCAGATCCTCTTATCTTCTCTTCAAACTATTGCCATGGTCTCTTAATTGGGCTCCATTCTGCACATAACGGAGAGCACTGATTTATGATGACATCACTTCACTGTTTAAAAACTGCAGTGCCTCTCTGCCACCTATTGAAAAATTTCCAAATGTCTTAGCTTTATGTTTAAGAACCTACAAATTCAATCCTACTGCAAGTCCCAGACTACCTTCCTAGCTTCATCTCCCTCTATTCTTCTCAGTGTACTTCAACCTACTTGGACTTTTTATTCCTTGAGTACACCATGAACTCTCCCCTGACCACACTCAGGGTTCTCTACTCATGGCCCCTTTAGACTCTTCCTCTGGAATAACCATATGTCTCTGTTTCTATGGAACAGCCAGGGTTTTACAGCTATTGTCCTGATGTAACCACTAACAATGAGCCCTTTGACTTTTAAAAGTACCCCAGTGTGGATCTTTACCCTATCTACTAAAATCCATTCTCCATATGGTAGATTCCCTCAATTTTTAGGATTGATTGATGTTCCATGGTATGTATATGCCTCATTTTTTAACACATTCATTTGTCAATGGACATTTAGACTGTTTCTACATTTTGGCTGCTATGAATAATGCTTCAAGGAAGGTTGGAGTGCAGACATCTGTTTGAGATCTTGATTTCAATTATTTTGCATGTGACCACAAGGTTAAACCTGGAGGACACTGTGATAAGGGAAATAAGCCAATCACAGGAGGACAAATACTGCACGATTCCACTTCAATGAGATATCTAAAATAGTCAAGCTCATAGAAATGGAAAGTGGAATGGGAGAGGAGCAAATGGGAGCTACTATTCAATGTGTATGTTTCAATTATACAAGCCAGACCAGTAAGTTCTAAACATCTGCAATACAACATTGTGTCTATATTTAACAATACTGTATTGAGTGCTTAAAATTTTGTTAAGAGGGTAGGTCTCATGTTAAGTATTTCTTACCACAATAAAAAAATACACACAGCATGTAAAATATAATAATCTGTTCAATGTTATATGTCACAAGAATTTAAAATTTTGCTATGAATAAGCTTAATGTGGATATCAAATAAGTGAATGTAAATGTAAAACAAATTTTAAAATAAAAAATTTATGATTCCATCCTTCAAACTAATTGCAATGACAACTCCCTCATGAAGTTTCCAACTAAAAGAGATCTCTCTCATCTATGCAAACTTACAGAAATTGTATTTGTACATAATTAAGGCAATTATCTTCAATCTATTATAACCTGGACCAGTGGGTGGCACTCTATAGCCCATCTGGCCTGCTGCCTGCTTTTGTACAGCTTGAGAGCTAAAAATGAATTTTACGTTTTAAGAAAACAAAAGAAGGATATTTTTAGAATTATACAAAATTCAAATTTCAGTGTCCATAAATAAGAATTTTTGGAAAATAGCCACACTCATTCATGTATATATTGTGTGTGGCTACTTTTGTGCTACAATAGCTGTTTTGAGAACTTGCAATACAAACCATATGGCCACAAAGCCTAAAATGTTTACTACCTGGGCCTTTATAGAAAAAAGTTTGCTGACCTCTCACCTAGACCACATAGTCCTCTATGGCAGCATTCAGCACAGATCCTTACATGCTGCAGACATAAGCAATCTATGTCCCATGAATGATTAGGAAGACACACCTCCAATTGATAGGCTAATGCATCATAAACAGACTCTGCTAAAATTCAGTGCTGTGTTTCAAATTTCAGATTTTGGGGGGAGAGGGGCCCTAAATGATGAAAGTTTTGTTTAGGAATTCAGTTTTTTGGTGAAGCTTAAGCATGCCATCTGGACATTACTGTCTTGAGTAAAATCACAAAAGAGAAAGAAAGAAAGAAGAAAGAAAGAAAGAAAGAAAGAAAGAAAGAAAGAAAGAAAGAAAGAAGGAAGGAAGGAAGGAAGGAAGGAAGGAAGGAAGGAAGGAAGGAAGGAAGGAAGGAAGGAAGGAAGGAAGGAAGGGGGGAGAGAGGGAGGGAGGGAGGGAGGAGAAAGAAGAAAGAAAAAAAAAAGAAAGAAGAAAGAAAGAAAGAAAGAAAGAAAGAAAGAAAGAAAGAAAGAAAGAAAGAAAGAAAGAAAGAAAGAAAGGAAGGGGGAGGGGGAGGGAGGGAGGGAGGAAGGAAGGAAGGAAGGGAAGAAAGGAGAGAGAGACAGAGAGAGAGAGAGAGAGGGCATTAGACTCCATTCAGAGATAATGAAAGAGTTTTATCTGTGAAGTGCATGTTTCAGTTCCACATTAGTTCTTATTCTCCAATAACTGTACTTCTGTGTCCTTTTCAGGGACACCTTTTTGCCTTCATTCAGAAACTGATCCATTTACTACAAGCTTTCTTTCTTTTTGGCAGATGAAATTCCAATAACATCAACCACCCTGAAAGGTCATTAATATTGAGCATTAGAGCGAGAATTAAAGTCTTTATTCTCTGACAGATCATCTATTCTTGCCAAATAGTCCGATTAGATACTGTCCACTGCTAGTGATTCCAGTCAAATGATGCCCTTTCATTCAAAGGTTCTTGGTGTCACCTGGGTCCACAATACAGCTGCATGTATAATCCACAGTCTAGAAACTTGGCTCCTCTGTGGTTCTGCTGGTACCTGCACAATGCCATTTATTCACCTATTACCTCTCAGATTCTTATGGCAAAAGTCTGTTCCAGCACCCAGGCCGGCATGGCTCAGTGATTAAGCATCAAACTATGAACCAGGAGGTCACAGTTCAATTCCTGGTCAGGGCACATGCCCAGGTTTTGGGCTCAATTCCCAGTGTGGGGTGTGCAGGAGGCAGCCAATCAATGATTCTCTCTCATCATTGATGTTTCTATCTCTCTCTCCCTCTCCCTTCCTCAGGAGGCAGCTAATCAATGATTCTCTATCATCATTGATATTTCTATCTCTCTCTCCCTCACTCTTCCTCTCCAAAATCAATTAAAAAATATTTTTCAAAAACTTTGTTCCAGCAAATAGAATGACTGCTTCACTTCCCAGAGGCTTTCTTAGAGGACAATGCACTATGGGGCCATCTTCCAATCTTCACCAAAACACGCTTGGCAAACTACAGAGTGTGCCTTGAGTTGGATAAATCATCTGAGTTGATGCTAATTAGTCAGCAGACTCCAACCATTTTGGGCTATTTGAGGGTAAATTTCTATATAAGTTAAAAATGCTATAGTACTGTTCCTCCACTCTTCACTGTGAGTGGAGAATCTGGCGATTTTGTGAGAGGAGCATTCTCTAAGAGCTTGCATTAGAAGGGTTAACTGTTTCCTTTGCTGTTGATTCCAGCTTCTCTTCCTCTTTTCAGACATATTGTCTAAAAGTTCTCTATTGTTCTGTTCCCACAGGTTTACATTATGCCATGTACCACTTTTGTGTCTGTGAAGAGCTGAGGTTTTAGAAGTAAGCAAGTTGCACTGGCCATTTCTACAAGTTTAATAGGAGGCTGAAGATTATCTTGAAGAATTTCATTGTAACCAGAATCAGAAATTTAATAGGAAAGAACAAATGAGGGTTTTATTACAGGACCTTATATTTCCCAGTGTTCAATCTTAATCCAAGTTCTTCAAGTCTCTTAAAAAATTTTTAAGGATGACTTCAAGGTTATATCTACCTTAGAAGATAATTCTGGTATCCAATCACTGAGAAAGAAGTTTAGTTTTGTCCAATTATTAATTTATAGCATATTTTAAACTGTTGCTGAAAAATAAAATATACCAAATAATTCCATACCCTAAAAAATTATGGTATATTGATAATGTTATTCAAATTGATTAGATCATGTGCAATGATATTTGAATATTATATCTGATTTATTGTTTCTAAATAATGGGATTTTAAAAGCTTCTCTATCCTGTTTTCATTTGGGTTTCATTGCTGTGAGAATGTAGTGGTTGTGATTTATATTTTGTATTTGTAAAGAGGAAACAAAGCCTTTTTTTGTAAGACAGAGAAGTTTATGTGATGCCCATATAAATGTCTCTTTTGTTTAAAATGGGAACAGGTCAAACAAAACTGGCCTTACTATGTTATTCATCATCTTTGTAAAACTTGCATAATATTCAAGAATCTGTCAGTGGGTGGAAACTACTCTGCATATTGCTAGTGAAGTGAGACCTGAATCATAGTTATTATCCAAATTACATCTGGCATCATGGACCACAGGAGAGGTGCTAGGACAGCCAGTTCAGAACAGCATTGGGACATCAGTCCAAAGTTTTTAACTATATCAACTTAGAATGCTCTGTGACCTTCTTAGAATAAATTAGAATTTCTTCTAAATAAAAACACAGAGTAGAGCCCAACGGGTGAGGCTCAGCAGTTGAGCATACCAGGAGGTCATGGTTCCATTCCTGGTCAGGGCACATGCCTGGATTGTGGGCTCGATTTCTGGTGGAGTGTGCAGGAGGCAGCCAATCAATGATTCTATCTCATCATTGATCTTTCTCTCTCTCTCTCCCTTTCCCTTCCTCTCTGAAATGAACAATATATATATATATATATATATATATATATATATATATATATATATATATTTAAAAAAACACAGTAGGCAACAGTGTGGTGATTGTGGTGGGTGGAAAGGGGTGGTTGGAGGTGGAAAAGAATAGAGGGGGGATAAATGGTGATGGAAAAAATAAAATTCATTCATTCATTCATTCATTATAAAAGGAAAAAATATTTGTTGAAATAATGAAAATTCATGCACTGGAGGGGGGCGTCCCTCACAGTCCAGGAGCCCTCAGGGGTGGGAGGCGACCTGGCAATCAGGGGAAGGTGACACCCCCATCACACCTCTGCTGCTGCCACTGCCAGCAGCGCAAGCCTTGGGCAGCCCTGGTTACCTGAGCCTTAGGCAGCCCTGGGCAGCTAGGCAGCCGCCATCCAAGGCTTGCCTGTGCCTCTGGCCGGCCCTGGGCGGCTGGGGGTCTGAGGGGACTGGTGGACTCCGAAGGCAGGTGTGTGCCTGCCGCCCCAGCAGGGCTTGAGAGGACTGGGTACTGCCATCTTGTGGCTGTGGGTGCCACCATCTTTGAGGGCGTGACAGTCAATTAGCATATTCCCTCCTTATTGGCTGTGGGTGCCACCATCTTTGCGAAGGCGTGAGGCTCAATTAACATATTCCCTCTTTATTAGATAGGATGTTATGCCTGGGATGGCTATTGAGATTTAGCTATTAAAAATACTCATGTCGGGAGAAACCAAGATGGCGGCATAGGTAAGCACCTAAACTGCTGCCTCGCACAACAATTTCAAAACTACAACTAAAAGACAGAACGGACACCATCCAGAACCACAGGAAAGCTGGCTGAGTGAAAATTCTATAACTAGAAGGAAAGAGAAAAGCTCACAGAGAATTGGAGGTACGGCAAAGGGTCTTTGTGCGTGCAGAGAGAAAGGGCGGCTGAGAGCCTGGCTGACTTTCTCTGGCAGAAGGGGGAAGGAAGCCCCCGACCGCACTGAACCCCAGTTCTGACTACACTGAACCCCGGTTCCAGGCGAGCCCCTGGGGACCCATGCCCTTACAGGGGGAATCTGGACTCTCGGGCGGAGACTCGGGAGCCAGGGAAGGCAGAGGTCTGAAGGCGCGCACGTGCCAGTGCGCACAAAGGCTGCGGAGGTTGCCACAGGCTTTCCCTAGTGGAAGGGAGTCAGAGGCTCCTGACTGCACTGAGCCCCAGTTGTGACTGCACTGAACCCCAGTTCCAGGTGAGCCCCTGGGGACCCACGCTCTTGTGGGGGGAATCTGGACTCTCAGGCGGAGACTCGGGAGCCGGGGAAGGCAGAGGTCTGAAGGCGCGCGCATGCGCGCAAGGGCAAGGCTGACGGGAAGCCAAGACTGTCTGCTCTGCCCTGAGACTCCACCCATCCAAGATGAGCACAGAGGCTATTGCAATTTGGCAAGTCTAATCCTATAAGGCTGTCTCCAGCACCGAACTTCTCCCAGCATAGACACAGCTGATCCTTACAGCCAACTGGCCTGGAGGTCAATTCCTCCCAGTGATACCAACAACAATCAAGACTTAATTACAACAAGGCTGTACACACAGTCCACAAAGGGGTGCACCAAGAGTGTCCACCTCAGGTTAACTGGGGAGGCTGACCCACTGGGCCATGTAGGAAACCTAGCACACAAATCTACCCTACCAACTCAGGGAAGCAGTAAAAATGCGGCGTCAAAGAAACAGATCACAAATGAAAAAAATGGAGGAAAACAAACAACTGGATATAGAACTCAAAACCACGGTGATAAGGCTTTTCAAGAATATCCTAGAAAAGGCCGATAAATATAACGAGACCCTCGAAGATATGAAAAGGGACCAACTAGAAATTAAACATACACTGACTGAAATAAAAAATATTATACAGAGACCCAAAAACAGACTAGAGGAACACAAGAATCAAGTCAAAGAACTGAAATACAAAGAAGCAAAAAACACTCAACCAAAAAAGCAAAAAGAAAAAAAAATCCAAAAAGTTGAAGATAGTGTAAGAAGACTCTGTGACAACTTCAAGCGTACCAACATCAGAATTATGGGGTTGCCAGAAGAAGAGAGAGAGCAAGATACTGAGAACCTATTTGAAGAAATAATGACAGAAAACTTCCCCCACCTGGTGAAAGAAATAGACTTACAAGTCCAGAAAGCGCACAGAACCCCAAACAAGGAACCCAAAGAGGACCACACCAAGACACATCATAATTAAAATGCCAAGAGCAAAAGACAAAGAGAGAATATTAAAAGCAGCAAGAGAAAAACAGTTAATTACCTACAAGGGAGCACCCATACGACTGTCAGCTGATTTCTCAACAGAAACTATGAAGGCCAGACGGGAGTGGCAATAAATTTTCAAAGTGATGAATAGCAAGAACCTACAACCAAGATTACTCTACCCAGCAAAGCTATCATTCAGAATTAAAGGGCAGATAAAGAGCTTCACAGATAAGAAAAAGCTAAAGGAGTTCATCACCACCAAACCAGTATTATATGAAATGCTGAAAGGTATTCTTAAAGAAGAGGAAGAAGAAAAAAGTAAAGAGAAAAATTATGAACAACAAATACATATCTATCAGCAAGTGAACCTAAAAAATCAAGTGAATTAAAAACATGAGGAACAGAATAATCTGGTGAATATAATAGAATCAGGGGCATAGAAAGGGAGTGGACTGATAATTCTCAGGGGGAAAAGGGTATGGGGGGTTCAGGAAGAGACTGGACAAAAATCATACACCTATGGATGAGGACAGTGAGGGGGGGGGGAGGTAAGGGCAGAAGGTGGGGTGGGAACCGGGTGGAGGGGAGCTATGGGGGGAAAAAGGAAAAACAATTGTAATAATCTGAATAAAGATTTATTAAAAAAAATAAAAATAAATAAAAATAAAAATACTCATGTCTCCTAATAATCATATAATAAAGAGTTAATGCCTTTAGTAATCAAAGGCATGCATAATAAAATGAGAAAATTACAATTTGTCATCCAAAGTTTTAATAATACAAAACATTGCCTACTTATGATAGGAGACTTAGAAAGCCACATGTCCTGTGATGTAGTAATTTCTTTTCTACTAATTAATACCATGAAAATATATGTAGATGTAGCAAGAATTTATTTATAAGAATTTAAAACATTGTACTGTTTATAATAACAAGAGTTTTAAACAACTTTTATGATAATTATATAAAAACATGTTCATGACATAGTAAGTAAAAATAGGTTATTAAAAATATTGAATATGATCATGTGTTAATATATGTATGTAAATGGTTAACAAGAAAAAATATATATACAAAAATATTACTGGTCATTATTTCTGGGTGGTATGATTTTATATGATTGTTTTCCTTCTTTTGCTTTTTCTGTTTTTTCCAAACTTCCATAATGGTCACAGATTGCATTTATAATAAGAACAAAAATCTAAGATAGACTGCATTTGACAATTACAAATAGATTGCTGAGTTATCTCATTATATTAATTTCTTTCTGATACCTAAAATTATGTTAAAAAGAATTTATATTCAATAAATACTTACAATAGGCAAGACATACTTTAAAACAAAGGCAATAATAAGAAACAAAGAAATACCCAAAATTCACTTCTGGGTATTTATCCTAAGAAACCCAAAACACTAATTTGAAAAAAGACATATATATCCCCATGTTCACTGTAGCATTATTTACGGCAGCCAAGATACAAAAGCAACCGAAGTGTCCATCATAGATGAATAGATAAAGATGTGACATATGATATGGATATGGATTTGGGTATGGATATGGATATGGGTATGAATATGGATATGGATATGGATAGAGATAGAGATATTATTCACCCATAAAAATAATGAAATCTTGCCATCTGCAACAACATGGATGGACCTACAGAGTATTGTACTAAGTGAAATAACTCAAACAGAGAAAGACAAATACCATATGATTTCACTTATATGTGGAATCTAAAATACAAAAAAATGAACAAACAAAACAGAAACAAATACATAGATACAGAGTACCTTTTGGTAGTTGCCAGATGGGAAGTGGTTGAGGGGATTGATGAAAAAAGTGAAAGGAATTAAGATGTGCAAATTACCAGTTATAAAAACAGTCATGGGGATGTAAAGTACAGCAGAGGGAATATAGTCAATGGTCTATATATATAAAAGGCTAATATGCAAAGTGTTCCCTCAGGAGTTCAACTGGGAGACTGAATTTTGATCGCTTGCTATGACATGCACTCACCACCAAGAGGCGGCGTGGAATGAAGGAAGGCCCAGGCCAGCAGCTGGAAGGCCCAATTGGCCCTGATCGTCGGCCAGGTCTAGGGACCCTACCCATGCACGAATTTCGTGCACTGGGCCTCTAGAATTGTAATAAGTATGTATGGTGTCAGATGAGTACTAGACTTATCAAGATGATCACTTTGTAACCTATGTAAATGTCAATCACTATGTTGTACAGCTGAAGCCAATATAATATTGTATGTCAACTGTCATTTAAAAAGAAATTTTAAAAAAGAGTTTATGTTCTGCTTTTTTATTTTTTAAAAATCATTATTGACTAAAATTATAAACATATTTTTTGATAATCTTTAAACAAAAAGTTACTAAAAACATGTAAGGGGGTAAGAGATTGTTTTCTGATTATTCTTTCTTACTGCTCAAACATTCTTTAGTGGAAGTGGGATCAAAAACATTAATAAATGCCATATTAAAACATCTTACAAAGCACATCTTCATCTACCAATAATAAATATAATCTCACCAACTTTGTAAGACAAAGATTCTTAGTTCTTGTTTGAGCATTGCATAAAATGAAAACAGAGATGGCCTTTAAACTTTCATTAATCTAGTCTCTATGATTTGATGTTAGGTCTCTCTCTTTTATTTCCTTTGTGTATATTTATCAAATTTGAATAGTAAAAACACCTGCTATTTTCCTTAAAATAATATTTATTCAGTTTTGATCTTAGAACTTAGTTTTTGCTTAGAATGTGCATTGTCTCCATACTAATATTTAACAGGATGCCCGATAATCATCCTCATGCTTTCAGAAAAATTGTAAAATATGTTTATACTTATAATTATTTAAGTGTCCAATAGATGAAACAGCACATTTAAAATAATTTGGGGTAAGAACTGGGAATAGTAGGAATTGGATATACTAGTTCCCTCAAGAAGGGGAACTGTGTTTGGAGAAGAGATGAGAGAGACCTACTTTTCACTCTATATCCTTTTGTAACTTCTCAATTGTATGTCAAACACATGTATTACCTAGACAACAATAATTAATTTACAGAAATTCATTTGAGTATTGATTTGGCATCTCTTTGAAATAACTTGAGAAATAATGTCAACTATTAACCATTAAAATATATGCAGTAGGGAAAGAAATAAACTTAATTTAATAGAAATTAAACTACAGACTAGATGGATATAAAGTCATTAAGGATATATCCCAAGCAAAATCCCTTATTGAGATTATATATCCAGGTCTAGATTAAAAGATTGAATGCTGTCCATTAATGATTAAAATCACATGTGTAGAAATAAGGTTTTGCCATCACAAACATTTTTCACTTATTTGTTTTGGCAATTATTTCAGTTTTCAGAGGAAAAATAAATGCAACATGATATATTTGGCTTATGCAGTATCAAATCTATTTATATGCTATTGGTAAATCTTTACTATGAAGTGAGAGGTGTTTGTCAACTTTAGAAAGAAAATTAATAAGAATGGTATAGTAAGATGCTGAGTTTTCATGACTTGCCCATAGCAAAGAAGCATAAACATTCAACACATCTATTGAATGAATGAGTGAAAGTGTTACCTAACATTAGACAATAATAAATTGTAGACATTTTCAAAAATGTATGAAAATGCTGTCCCACTGTTCTTAAATTGTTCACTGAAATGGGAAATTACAACCGTTTGTTTAGAGCAGTGGTTCTCAACCTTTTTAATACCGCAACCCTTTAATACAGTTCCTCATGTTGTGGTGACCCCCAACCATAAAATTATTTTCGTTGTTACTTTATAACTGTAATTTTGCTACTGTTATGAATCATAATGTAAATATCTGTGTTTTTCGATGGCCTTAGGCTCTACAGCAGCAGTTACAACATGAGGAACTGTATTAAAGAGTCGCGGCATTAAAAAGGTTGAGAACCACTGGTTTAGAGCCTGATGTATTATATAAATTGCTCATTATTTTCTCTATTTGCCAATACATTTATTCTACAAGCTCTTTACACTATAAGAAAGCATTACTCGTGAGAAGAGGGTCATTGTTATTAATTTTAAAAAGGACTTAAGCTTTTTGGGTTTAGTGTTTTCAATATGTTTATTGACTAGAACTTATTAAATACAGTCTCTGTATAATCCAGTTTAAATTTGAACTTAATTGTATCAGTAAAGAATGTGTTGAGCTTCAAATACCATAAAATTTATACCAGATACAGTGGCTTAAATTTCAAGGAATTTATTTGTTTCATACAACAGGAAGCCTAGCAGTTGGTGGTCCTGAGCTGGTGTGGTGTGTCAGTCAGTGGTGCCTTTAGGGATCCGATTCATTTCATCTTTCTGTCCCCCTCTCTCATCCTTAGCTTGTAGATATTCATCTTCATGCTTGCACCTCATGTCACCAGTTGACTGCTGTAATCAAGTCCTAAATCTCTTTATAAAGCTTTGTCTTTTTATTTAGAAAAGTACTAGGTCCTTCCTGTCTCATGGCCACCCTACCTGGAGGGGATTAGGAAAACTGAGGGTTTGGCTTTTGAGCTTGTACAATAGAGCAGACAAGAGAGAAGATGGCTTGCAATGGATGTTCAGGGAGACAAATTATGGAATACACTGCCACTATTAGTAAGATTTATTTAAACAATCATGAGAAATAATAAGATTTTCCTATTCTAATAATTTCTAGTCAACCCAAATGGATTATGGCAAAGAATAACTGTTTTTTCTACAATTATTATTATTAAATATTAAACATTTTATAAGATTGAAATAGGAAAACAGAATATTGTATCTTCTCAGAGAATTCAAAGTGAACTGAGATTAATTTCCCAGAGAAACATATCCCAGAGCTAATATCAACAACAGTAAAGAAGCAAGTTGTTAGACCTTATAACTGAATAATTTTATATTTCATAGTCAATCAACTAAATAATTCTTGACATTCTTGTTCAGTAAAATGGAGTTTGAAATTTAAATCTAGTCTTTGTAAGTATATACAATTGCAGTTGTCCTAAACTGAATATTGCAATACAAATCTTTCTTAAGTTAATATAAATTTTTTAAAAATCATTAGACATAAACAATATCACAAACTGTGCCAGTAAGTCACTTTCATTTCAACATAAGATACTCAAAATAGCATCTTAACAGTAAGTCTGGGAGTCGTTAGGCAATCTTACACTTAATTTCATCCAAGAATGGCCTCAGTTTTTTATTTTTATAACCAAGCACTACAATGCAATATACATAATGAGTCTCAGTTCCCACCACTATGCCCTTTGCTGCCATTCTGAGATGTAAGTTCATGAAGAATCCATATTTTCCAAGGCTTATCCCAGATATAAGTTTCTCCTCCTAATGATTTCATAAAACCTCTTTAGCAATTTCTGTTGGGAGAAGAAGACATAAAGCAGAAAAAGAATATAATTCTAATCCTCAAATACTCTAATTTTATAATTAAAAAAGAAAAATGCACCTAAAAGGTTAACATTGAAATAATAACAATTTAAAATGTAGAGGTAAAAATAGGTGTTTAGATAGAGTGGAAAAAGCTCAGTGTGAGTTAGAGTAGTGAGACTTTAATTATAAGAGATGGTTAAAGTTTTGAATTATGGGGAAGATTGGCAGAGAAGAGAGTTCCATTCTAAGCAAAAGTAAGTACAAAAGCAAAGGTGAAAAATTAAATATAGTTAATGGGGAAGAGAAGGAGAGAAGTTGGCTAAAATTCTTTACTGGATAAAAATTATAAAGCAGTCAAATTAGCATTGTGAAACCAAAAGAAAACCCAACTAATTTTTTTTTTTTTTTTTAACAGTGTGGTGATTTCCGGGCATGGGGGGCAGACTGGGAGAAGGTAGAGAAGGGTATGGCAGTGGGGAAGGGATAAATAGTGATGGAAGGAGACTTGACTTGGGGTGGTGAACACACACTACAGTATATAGATGACGTGTTGTAGAATTGTGCACCTGAAACATATATAATTTTATTAAGCAGTGTCACCCCAATAAATTCAACAAAAGAGAAAAAATTATTCTTTTATTTACATAACGAGAGGCCCAGCACATGAAATTTGTGCACGGGTATGGTCCCTAGGCCTGGCCTGTGATCAGAGCCATCTTCCCCAGCTGCCGGCAGCCAGCCCCACCCCCTTCCACCACTCACCCTAGTTCCCTGTTCGCCATCAGGGGATCAGAGCCTGCCGGCCAGGGGGAGGGACCAGGAGGTGGTCAGTATGCCTCACAGCAACTGGTCGAGTGGTTGTTCTGTTCATTCCACCATTTGGTCAATTTGCATATTACTCTTTTATAGATATGGATAATTATTTGTACCCATTTTCTGCCTGTGATACATTCTATAAATACAATGGTGAACCACACAGATAATATGCCTACTCTCATGGAGCTTACAATTTAGTGTGGCAAATAGAAAATAAATAAGTAATGATCAACAAATGCAACAATGACAGATTGTGTGGTAAGCTCTAGGAAGAAAACAGATATAATACTATGAAAGAGAATCATAAGGATAGGGTACATAGAGAAGGGATCTCTAAAGAGGTGGAGAATACCCTACTGTTTTGATTTAAATTCATATTATTAAAAATAGAGCTACCATATGACTCAGCAACCCTACTTTTGGTTATATATAGCCAAAGAAAATGAAACAGGATCTAGAAAAAATATCTGCATCCCATGTTCTTTGCAGCATTATTCACAATAGCCAAGATATGAAAACAACCTAAGGATCTGTCAATGAATAAATGGAGAAAGATGGAATATATATGTATATATGTGTATATGTATATATGTGTATATGTATATATATATGTGTATATATGTATATATGTGTATGAATATAATTCAGCCATCAGAAAGAAGGAAATCCTGCCATTTGCAATAACATGATTAGACCTTGAGGACATTATGCTAAGAGAAATAAGTCAGATAGAGAGAGACAAATACTATATGATATCATTTACATGTGGAATCTAAAAAGCCAAATTTGTGGAAATGGAATAGAATGATGGTTTCCCAAGGGCAGGGTGGTGGGGGTAATGGAGAGATATTGGCCAAATAGTACAAATCTTCAGTTAGAACGTGAATAGGTGCTAGAGATCTAATACACAGCATAGTGATTATAGTCAACAATACTGTACTATATATTTCAAAGTTGCTAAGAGACTAGATCTTAAATGTTCCCACCACCAATAAGAAATGGCAGCTATGTGATTAACTAATACTACAGTGGTAAATCATTTCACAATATATATGTATGTATTGAATTAACATGTTCACCTTAAACATCTATAATGTTATATGTCAATTATGTTTTGATAAAGCAGGAGAAAGAAAAAATAGAAGTGGAGAAAGTTCAGTTGCAGGCAAAACAACAACACAAAACCCAACAAATGCAAAGGTTCATGAGTAGACGAGACCAGGATTGACCTGGGAACTGACAGATAGTGTGATCAAAAGACAGAGTGAAAGGGAGACAGCAGTACAAACGGAGCTGGTACAATGGAATGACTGAGCTGCCCTCCATTTGGACTTGCCTATCAGGGCATCCACAGTTACAGGATTTTATACTTTAAGGGCTGGATAGCTTATGACTCACGTTAACATATATCATCATCTTATTTGGATCATTACAACAACTCTGTAAAGTTGATACAAAAGCTATTACCAACACATCATTTTACAAATTAGGTAACTCCTGACTACGATATCAGCTTATTTTCTATGGAAAAGTTCTTGAATAGAGGAGTCATATATCAAAAGCAGCATTTTAGCTAGATTTATTTGGCATAAGGATGGAGAACAAATTAGAATAAAGTGTGTGGTGAGTGCAGAGGGATGAGAATGAGAGAAATGAGGGCTGAACCAGGATGGTGGCAAAACAGAAGAGAATGAAACCAGGGCCAGTTCCGCTCCAGCAGCGTCACCAGCTCCCCCTGCACGGCGTTTCCCTGGATGGCCAGGATATTGGGAAGACAAATGTCACAGCACAGAGAGTGTACAACCTACTAAGATACCTCGTGGGCTGGAATGGATGTGAATGAATTTCTCTTTAATGGTTTTAAAGAGACGGGAAAGGGGACACTCATATCATCTGAGCACCAAATCTTAGATTTCTCTCTCTTACCGTCTTCAAAGCACTCCATTCCACTTTCTTTTTATTACATCAACTTGATAAAAAAATACATTTTCTGGGAGCTTTTGGAGATCAAAGATCTTATTTTCCAGTTTTCTGCTATGCGTGTGGTTAGCTGACATCTGTCTTTTCTGTAATAGACATGAAGGGTTGCTCCACTGTTGTTATTAATCCTCAAGAGGCATATCAAAAGAGAGCTTGCCTTGAATCTTCCCAGATGCAGACTGTTATTAACCATATGTGTGACAAGTTATTGAACTGTGTTGTTTCTAGCTCTTGTCAGCTGCATAAAAGTGGGCAAAGACAGGGTAAAGGACACGGAGGGGAAGAGAAAAGTGAGAAAGGAAGGCAAGCCAAAACTGAGAGAGAAATAAGCTGAGAAGAGATTTAAAGGAGGAAAGCCTGAGAGGGAGAAACAGGGCTCCTGATGAAGATCAGAAGTATTATGGTGAGCTTGAGAAGGAAAACAGCAAAAGAGAAGAAATTGGAGAAACAAGATTTGAGAAAAATCCAGAGAAAGCAACTATTTATGGTTATAAGGAAAGGGAAATAAATAGAGGCCATGTATAAGAATGCTTACTGAAATCAGCTGGGGTTTGAAGAAAATCTAAAAGCAAATACACACACCCAATGATGAAAGTAGTATTTCATAAGTTTGTGAAAGGAGATAATAAGGTGGATAATGGTTATTAAATTAACTTAATTTCTCTACTTCTAGTTTATAGTTTAAGTGATTCTAACAGTCAAATAATAAAGGCTGTACACTAGAGCAAAGTCCAAGGACATCCGATCTTTGTCTTTACCGTTTCCTTCCTTAAAACACTTAATTTCTTTCTAATACAACTTTTATTTGTTAGCTACCAAAAAGCCACTCAACAGACCCATATGTCTCTTTCTCTCTGTCTCTCCCATTAATAATACACTTGAAGAATCTACTTAGACTTCATGTCCATTAGTCTGTTTCCAAAGGGTCACAATTAGGACTACCTTCAGTCTTATGCTAACTAATGCTGGGTAACAGGAAGCATGCCAGTATCATATTTCATACTCTGAAGCAGAAACTGTGTGAGTTCAGTAGCAGTTTATTACTTAAAAGCTGGAAGGTTTGCATACTTTTACCTTTATTTCATCTTTAGTTATTGGGTAAATGTGCCAAAATGTGGGGAGGAGCAGCCTGTCTTTAGATTTACTTGACTCTGGGGTTGTAACAGCAGCATAACGATAGCTGAGATACTGCCTAAAGAGTTAGGAAGGGCCAAAGTGAAATATGTTGGGCCCCAAAGGATTTGAGTTTACTTTAATCTAATTAATGCAAGTATTTGGAAAGGCAACTAGAACTTCTAGGACTCTCTTCCCAACCTTCAAATAACTAAGAAGCATCCCTGACTCTTGATTATCATTTCTGTTAAGCTCAATGGTAGCTTTTCAGAATTTTGATCCTTTAAATTTGATCTTAACTTTAGACATAATATGATTGCTTCATCTCAGTTTGTGTTCACTAAGAGTTTTCCCAGAAGAATAGTTTTAATTTTAAGTAGTTAAATTTCAGCTTTTACTCATTCTTTGCCTCATCATGCTGCAAACAGAAGTGAAGATACTCAAAATATAGTCTCTTCTCAATCTGAGATTTCTCCTTGAGATTAAAGATTGCCTTGAGAATCACAGTCTGGGAATTTAGGTTCTACCCACAGTTAATACCTCATAAGTTTTTTAACACCTCTTCACCTTTAGTTCATAACACAAAGTTATTGTTTCTATCCCAAACTCAGAGTTGAGGGATGCAAGATGAATTAGGCAACATTTGTGAAGCACAGGCAACTCCCATCGTAACGGGTGAGTTGGAAGTATTGTGTCTCTGAATGTGTGTTTAGAAAAGCACAAGGAGAAGCAGAAAACTGGAACTTTGGTATAGCCTGAATTACATATTATGACCACTATTAAATATACTTCCACATACAAAAGCTCAACTAAGAAAGCATTAGGGCTGGAAAGAGTTTGTAGTTTAAAAAATCGTATTTCTAACATCCGAGGTCTGAAACCTCACAGTGATAAATTTAATATCGGTTTTCATTTTACAAGGCAGAACACTCCAAAAAAATATATGATACTTTCAATACACCCCCAAACATGAATTTCCCAGGAAACCATAATTATTGACCACTCCATCCTTGAAATTTTTATTTAGTCTTCCAGAAAAATTCAGTCATATGCCCACTCCTTTCATTTCCTCTGCTCCTTCTCAGTCTTCTTTATGAACTGTTATCTGTCTGCATCTTAATGTTGGCATAACCTCAGGGTTCTCTCCTGACCTACCTTATTTCCAACTCTACCTGCTAATCTAAGGTGATCTCGTCTCTATCATGGTTTTCACAACTGCAGCCATGAACAGCCCTAACATTTCTCCTGAATGCCAGCCCCTTATTTTTATTTTTTATTCATTTTTTAAAATATACTTTTATTGATTTTAGAGATGAAGGGAAAGGGACAGAGAGATAGAAACATCAATGATGAGAGAGAATCATTGATCGGCTGCCTCCTGCACATCCCCCACTAGGGATCGAGCCGGCAACCCAGGCATGTGCCCTTGGCCGGAATCAAACCTGGGACCCTTCAGTCCACAGGCCGACGCTCTATCCACTGAGCAAAACTAGCTAGGGCACCCCTTATTTTTAAATTCAAATGTCCAAAATTGAATTCACTATCTATTGCTCCCAGAAGTCCAAATATTTACCCTCTTTTCCATATATATATATATATGTATATATATATATATACATATATATATATATATATATGTATATATATATATACATATATATATATATATATATATATATATATATGTATATATATCACCCACTCTCTCACCCAGCCTAAAAAATGCTGTCGTTCCTGACTCCTCATTCATCCTTGTGTCCAGCTGATTGACACTCTTAATAATTCTTCATCCTACAATGTTCTCTTCCTTTCTCGCCAACCTCACTGCCATTGACTAGCTTGAAGCCTCATCAATCTCTTATCTGGACTGATATCACGGCCTCCACGCAGCCTCTTGTTCTCTCTGACACATTGTCCACACTTTATAAAATACATAACTTGACATATAAATCTATTGGTTAAAACTCTTACGATTCTCAATTACTTACAAAATAAAACCCAAACCTCTTAGTCTAGCCCTTACTAAGCTGCTCGAAATTACTTTCTATCTTCTATCCACTCTTACAAATAACCTATGCTCTCTCAAATCTTCATGGCTTTGCATTCGGTCGAACCACAAGAAAGTGCTCATATTTAACCTTTTTTTGACATTAAAAAATGGCAATATCATATGGCTCAACTAATAATGCTTTTCTGTCCACCTTGAATGCCTTTTCACCCTTGCTATCAGTCAAAATATCAATACCCAGCTTAAATGTGACCTCCTCCATGAGGCAGGCATTGGCCACACGACTAAAAAACAGGTCCCTTCTCTATACCCCTTACTGCTTTGTCAACCCCTGCCACAGCACTGTGTTTTCATCATTTGTACCTACTTGTCTCTGCCACAGAATATGAGAAACTTGAGGGAAGGACCTGGGACTTAATTATCTTTAAATCTTTACTTCTAGTATGATGTCTACTTAGGAATTAATAAATATTTGTTGAATGAATGAACCAATGAATAAATGAGAGGACTTCCTTCTGAACTTTAAAAACAAAGGAGCTGGTCTTTTTTTTTTTTGGTTAAAAATGGGAGGAGAAATATTCTGATTTAATATATTATAGAATGCCTCTTTCCTCTTTTTATATGAGCTTCCTGTTTCTGCTTCTTACTGGATAATGTATTTGTTCTTACCAGATAGCTTTAATGTGGCTATGAAATAAATGATTATACACTACCAGAATACATCATCACAATGAGCCCTGTTATGTGTCTATAACCCTGTTAGGTATATATAACATTTATCAAAGTAGTTGTATAAGGTTCAACCAGAAAAACTCCAGGAGGCGACAAGCAGACATAGGCAACAGCCATGAGGTAAATCTTAAGATGGTTTCTGCTAACACTAAAACCAAAATTGTTTTCTACCCACCAATAAAACCCCTCCCTAAAAATGCATGGAGGACATTCACAGGCATTGCAGAATGTACAGGAGACAATTTATAGCAGACATTTTTTGCAGAGCTTACTTATGTTGAAAGAAGTGGCACCTCCAGCATTTTACAAAGTTGTAGAATTAGTGACTCAGCAAAGAAAATTGCAAGAGCAATAGGAATAGAAGAGATTAAGTCTGGACTTTACATATGTCTAGAATATTAGATCTCAGAACTTAGAATGTTACATTTCAAAATATGATTTTAGACTGAGAGACTGTGAATGCTCCAATTTTTTAAATTATCTCTGATAAGAAGGAGGCTACTCAGCTGAACCGATGCTGGTGCAGACAGGATGCACAGGACAAAAGCAGATCCATGGCCCACCCAGGAAAGACCAGGACCACAGCAAGATTTAGGCTTAGAAAGGACTTAACCCAGAAGGAGAACTGAGACCCTTCCCCAGCCAGCTTTCCCACATATTAGTGAAAAACAATTGGGAATTAATACCAGAACCTTAGTGCTCTGGTGCCTACATATAATTGGTTGCTGAAATTGATCAGATTAGATGAAAATTTGTACATAGCAAATTCCTTAGTTGGGTTTAGTTGCTTATTCCCAATTAATGTTTCTCTGGTTGTCATAATATCCCTTTCACACACAATTCAAAACAGGTTCTTAAACAAGAGGGATGTACACATCATTGAAAAACACTATTCTGGTGGGTAGAGTGAACTCTCAGGTGTCTTAATTCGGCTGCTACAACAAAATGCCACAGATGGGGTGGCTGACACAATCAATCTTTATTTCTCACGGTTCTGGGGGTTGGGAAGTCTGAGATCCTAGTGCCAGCATTGTCTGGTTCCAGGGAGAGCTCTCTTCTGACAAGCAGATAGCTGCCTTCTTGCTGTATCCAAAATGACAGAGAGGAGAGAGAGCCAGCTCACTGGTCTCTTTTTACAAGGGCACTCATCCCATCGTGAGGACCTTGCCCTCATGACCTCCTCAGAACCTAATTACCTGCAAAGGGCCTGCCTCCAAATACCACTGCGGGGGAGGGGAGGGCTTCAACATACTCATTTTGAGGGACACAAACATTCAGTTCACAACATCAGGTAAATAGCATTTCTCATTAATGTGGTACCAGAATAGAGCCTATTCCAGTTTGGATGTGCTGTCTCTTCTTCATATATTAAAACCTCTTTCTAAAAATACAATTGAATGCGACAGGGGAAGGGGAGGCTGGGGGAAGGTCAATGGGGGAAAAAAAGAGATATATGTACTATTATATGTAATACTTTAAACAATTAAAAAATAAATAAATAAATAAATAAATAAATAAAAGCTAAAAAAAATTAAAAAATAAAAAATAAAAATACAATTGAAAGAGGCCATTTAGATCTGCCATATAGACTACAAGTAAAATACATGTTTAAGCTTTTAATTTTGTGAGTATACATTTCATTGTAAGCAAGATAATCTGGCTGATTTTATCTAAAAGCATAAATAAATATGTCACATTAAAATGGAGTTCTATGACATGCATATATGGGTTTTATATAGTGACATGAGGCTTCATGTCCTTGAATATCAGGATTAATGAAACCCTGGAAGACACAAAACAATGCCAGGTTAACTCACACTGTCCTCTGGCTTTCCCTTGGCTAGGTCTTGAATATTCTGCTCTAAGCTTCATTTTTGGTCCAAAGCCTTTGGACAGCATCAGTTTGTGGCTCCCTTGTTGCATGGTCTCCTTGGTATTCTTGGCAGCTGTCTTATATGGAGAGGCAAGCACTACAATAAAGTGAAGGGCAAAAACCTGCTTTCTATTCTTCAGCGCCAGTATTCAAACTTAATCTAGCATTCTTCATTCCAAATATCCAGTCCAAATCTCACTCCCCGACTCACATCTTCCCATATCATATTTTTAAGGCCTTTCTGGATATGCAAATCTGCAAATCTTTAGAGAGTGTGTGCTTAGTTGACAAAAGCAACACTAAGACTATCGAATAAGAAGGCTGCCATAAAAATCTAGCCAAGCTGACATTTAGGTGCTAGGCTGGTAAACAGTACATTATGTTGATTTTTATTTAGCCCCATTATGATTCTGTAGAGACTTCTGTCTGCCTTGGGATACGTTAATATTTGTACAAAAGAGAAATGTAATCTTTCCTTCCCCTTCCTACCCCCAACCCCTGGGCAAATAGATGCTCTCTGAATATGAATTACACACAGGAAATAGCATTTTTCCTATATGAAGCCATATCAACTCAGATGATAGAAAAATGTATATACATAATCTCAGACTGATAGATTTCAGGAAACTGTTATGAAGCTTTCTCAGTTTGATTTTATTTGTAGTGTGGGCCTCAATAATACTTCTCAATTGACTCCTTCTCAGAGGTAATACGATAATGTGAAGAAAATTCTCAGCTTTATTAAAATATTTTTATTAGAGATGTATTTAAATCATTACCAATTCTTCTAAAACAGTTAAGAAACGGATCTTAGGTCCAAGACCCAGGATCTACACTTCCTTCCCTGAATTTTATTCTGTAGATAAACCTACAAGTGCGTTCCTGCCTCCCTGCTCTCCTCCTTCCGACAAGGAGAGACAAAGGAAGGTGTGTGTGTTTAACTCTAACAATGGGTTCAGTTCAGACTGCCTTGGATTATGCATGTCCTAGCTTTCTCACGTTAGCATGGATTACAGGGAATAGAAGGTAAAATGATTACATATAATAGAAGGCTTCTAAAATATAACAGGTAAAATAATGTATCCTAGAAGAAGAAAAAAATGACTTTTAAAAAAATGAGACAAATGATAAAATTAATTACTCAAATGCAGAAAACACTTTAAAGCTTTCTCATGTCATCTTCCTAGTAAATTTGTTAAAGGTGTGGCTTTTGCATCTGAGTTGGAAAACCTATTATCCTCTGCTTCCCCAAGCCCCTCCTCTGCACCATTTTTCCTGTGATCCTTTTCAAAGGTTTTAGACTCTTCTAGCCTAAAGAAGAGATATTACTTATAAACAGCAAAAGGAAGTTAATTATTTGTCATTCAAATATGCTGGAAACTAAAAAATGTACAGCAGAATAAAGTGTACATAAAAGTTTATACTTACATTCAGTAAAACCTACCTACCACCAGCAGCAAAGAGAAATAGATCTTTAAAAACATAATAGAGAATGCTACCAAGCTATATGTGACAAGGAAAAAAATCCATAAGAGCAATCAAAGGAATTCATAGAAAGAAAAATAACAATAAGAGACAAGGGAATTCTCCATGCAAAACCTAGAAATTATATTTTAAAAGCATGATTTTGTAATTCATTTGCCCTGTAGCAAATATCAATATTATGTGATAAGTCTTTAAAGACAGAATACAACATAACATTAATTTGTATGGAAAGAAATACCTACATTTTGTGCTCCAGAAGACTAAATGGAAGAAAAAAACAAATATATATACACTTTTTTTTTCCTGGTAAGTTGAGGGAGGTCAAATCCATTCTATATGCCTATGGATTTAAGTTTACCTTTAAGCTGTAGACCAAAGGGCTGAATATTAATAGTTGCCACCATTCCCTAATGGGCGCAGTATTTTGAATGAGGCATTGACACTCATCAAATACTATGGATAATTATTTGTGTATCTTCCTCACTGCTTTAATATTAGAGAAGTATATGAACTAATAATGGTTTTGGTTAGGTGACCTTGTGCTTAAGGGTCTCTTTCTGTCCAATTACTAGGCAAGCTTTTCAAAGGCACTCAAAGATTCAATTCCCAAATCCCTTAAGAGCCTGCTGGTATAAGGTTGGGGCAGCACAAATAAGCTAGTGATGAATGAACTCGTTTCAGAAAATCAGGCCGGGATTTGAAGCAGGTATGCTTATTTATCTTTATTCAATTGCTATAGTAAGGAAACATATAGTATATTTATCATAACTATGTAGGATAAAATGCAAATTACAATTTAGTATTACATTATAATAATAAGATGCTTATTTTTACCTTTATGACATCAGAGAAGGCACTTATTTCTCAGAACTCTCTCTATAAAATTACAGGTATCTCAATTTTAATGGAGAAAGATCATTTGCTTTTATTTATTGGCATTTTGTCTCTAGTCAATACATCTCTATTCTTAACAAGCTTACTTTTTCCATTTCATCATTTTGAGAACTAACAAATCCTATCTTCCTACAGATACTAATTTGATAATTGGATTATCTGAAGTGGAAAATGCTATAAACAATACTCTATGCCTAATAGTTCCAAATGTAAAACAATTTTATATCTTCCCAATAAGAAGATTAAAAAAGGGAGATGGGGGTCAATCAAAATATAATAAAGTGGATAAAATAATCAAAGATCCACTTTTACTATTTGACTTACAGGTTTATTTACACATACATTTGTAAAACCATACATTATATACATATAAATGATATATTAACTTGGTATTAATGACATTTTCCTTTTAAATGTTACCAAAAAAGTTTCATCTTTGAACATCCATGTCTTTGTTATCACTGTGATTCTTAGTTACTTAGTCTGGTTGTCTAGACATCACTTTTGCTTCTAAGTTGTCTGAGATACACTTTTTTAGTCCATTGATGATGCTTCCACAGGAAATTTATCCCAGGTTTCCCATTTGTTATCTCCACAGCATAACTACTTGCTGTAATACTTTAAAAAATGAACTTAAAAGTTGTTTATAATAATATCCAATATCTCATACAGCCAAGAGTATTACTTGACCCTTCTCTTGTTTAATCACATTTTATCTAGTCTCTGGAACAATCCTAATTAGCACTGTGATTGTTACTTGCTGGTGAATCTTCCCCAAATAGTATTTAATTTTTCTAAGTAAAGTACTAGTAATTGAGACAGCACTCAGTAACTAGGAGAAATTCATGGTACTCCAGAAGTATTCAGCACCAGGAATAAATAGAAATTGGGGGTATTTTGAGGTAAATATGGTTTTAGAGCCATCTTCTTAGTCTGATTAATTGCTTTAACGAACATAATATGTTGAGGCCATGAGAGTCCCTCTAAAGTGAATTGTAGCTGTGGCTGAGGAAAGATTCCCCCAACTGGATAACGTAGAAACTCTGTTAGATTGAGTTTCAGTTTTTTTCAGTCTTTTGGAAGACCAACAGTATTTTTTAACTCCTAATGAAGTCTTGATCTGCATATCCTGTTTTAATCAGGGCCCTATCTATGTGACTTTGAAGACCAAGGATATTCAGAGGGGCTGTGATTTTGAATCAGAGCCTTGCCACCCTTTCATAATGCCAGCTTTGCCATTAATGAGTGGTGTGACCTTCGATAGTGACTTTCTGTCACCAAGTCTAAGCTCTAAATCTGTAAATGGTAGTTGGAAATAAACACTTCGTAGAGTTCTGAGATTAAACTGTCCTAAGGATCAAGTGTCTGTACATACCCTTTGCAAAGACATAGTCACCTTATATTTGAATCCTAACAGATTTCAACAAACTTAATGTGCCAGACAATGTACTTGGCATTAAAGATACAATGGTGAACAAAACGGACCCATGGCTCACTCTGGTAAAGCTCATAGTATAGAGAGAAGACTTTAGTCAAATCATTACTAATAAAAGGGTAATATGCAAATTGGTCAGGATGCCCTCACAATAATGACCGAACAGCAGGCTGCAGGGGTGAACAGGCCAGCAGGGGGGTTAGTGAGTGACAATCAAATGACTGAACAGCAGGCTGCGTGGGGTGACCAGGCCGGCAGGTGGGGCAGTTGGGGGCAACAAGGCCGGTGGGGGGGACAGTTGGGGGTGACCAGGTGGGCAGGGGGGGCAGTGAGGGGCAACCAGGCCAGCAGGGGGGGTGTTGGAGGCAACCAGGCTGGCGGGGGGTAGGCAGTTTGGGGCAACCAGGCCGGTGGAGGGGGGCAGTTGGGGGTGACCAGGTCGGCGGGGACAGCAGTAAGGGGCAACCAGGCTGGCGGGGGGGGGGGGGCAGTTGGGGGCGACCAGGCTGGCAGGGGGAGCAGTTAGGGGCGATCAGGCAGGCAGGCAGGTGAACAGTTAGGAGCCAGTGGTCCCAGATTGTGAGAGAGATGTCTGACTGCCGGAATTTCGTGCACCGGGCCTCTAGTAATATTATAAATAAATTAGTGGCCTGTTGCACGAAATTCGTGCACAGGGGGGTGGGGGCGGTGTCCTTCAGCCCGGTCTGCACCCTCTCCAATCTGGGACCCCTTGAGGGATGTCTGACTGCTGGTAAAATGAAAGTGGTAAAATGAAAAACACTATTTTTATTCTCCCCCTTCCTTCCTTTACAGCCTTTATTTAAACTTTGAAATTTATAAAATTTCACTCCTATTTTCATTTCTTTACATTCAATATTATTTTGTATTAGTTTCAGGTTTTATATTAGTTACAGAATAGTGGTTAGACAATCATATAGTTTACAAAGTGTTCCCCGATATTTCCAGTACCCACCTGGCATCATACCATCATTACAACACTATTGACTATATTCCCTATTTAAGTGACAATGGGTTTACAGGTTCCTTCCAATCTTTCTTTTGTGTTGTTTGCCCTTCCTTTTCTTTCTCACTTCTTCCCTCATTTTCTTTATATAGTATCTCATTTGGCCCCCAAAGCTCAGTGAAGGCACTGGGACACGTTTAATCCATTTTACAGACCAGGAAACTGAGGCCAATTCCAATTGGGGGCGGAACTTGACTCAGCGTGCAGGGAGCCCTCACAGCCGCGCTCTCCGCCCTTCTTAAGGGGCAGCCGTGGGGCAAACAGAACAAACCTTCCCATCAGGCTTCTGAGCCTCATTCTCAAGCACCTCTTCATTGTGGATGCTCCACATTCTTTCCTCTCCCCCACCCCCACCCCCATTCTTCACTGCCCCCCATTTTCAGAAGCAGGTGGTAGGCTTCGCATGCACTGTGCAGGCGCGCCACCGTGGGGCGGGGTGGCAACTGGGGGTGGGGCAGGCGCGGGCTTGCTTTTGGGCCTAGGCGGGAGCAGGAGTCGCTGCCTCTCAAGTGCACAGGCGCCTGGCAGTTACTGGTCTCACCATGGAGCAGAAAGTGGCCTTCGCCACGAGGGGCAATGGCTGCCAGGGTGAGGCCCGGTTAGCACTGGGAGATTTGCCAAACCTCCGCAGTCAGGCACCCAGCAGTGTGGTGCCCCTCCACTGAGGTGGCGCCGCTCCTCAACCCCCGCCTCAGGGCTGCGGGTCCACACCCCTCCGCCTGGGTGTCCTTCCACTCCGGCAGTCATTGCCCCTTGTTCCCTGCCAGGCCAATCCGCATCTTGGCACCACTACAGAACCTCACTCTCTGTGGGCAAGGTAGATCCCCCCTACCAGCCCCCTGTCCCAGCCTGAGCCCCCTCCAGTGCACCCTGCCTCGGTGCTGCTCTGTGCCCCTTGGGCTGTCCGCCTCCTGACCAGCCACTTCACTGAAGCTGTGGTGCTCGCCCAGGAGCTGCCCCTCAGGCAGAGGCCTCTTCATGCACCTGTGGACCCCCAGCCAGGGCAGCAATGAAGAGAGCTCTCCATGCGCCTGCGTGGAGAGGCCTCTCTGCTGCGGCCCCGCCCCCATCCCTGACACTGCAAGTCCCCACCCACCTGCGCCTGCTGCACACGCAGCCTGCTGATCGGTCATTACTGTGATGGCATCCTGACCAATTTGCATATTACCCTATTAAAGTATAGATATGTGTGACAGTCCTTCAAGTGACAGTCTGGGCTCTTGACCCCATCTACCCAGAGATTATCCTACCATTTTAGTCACATCCATCAAAATGGACCTGAATCAACAATAGTGTTGATGAATAGATGTTTGCGGGGAGGCAGAGAAGTAGATACACACTATACAAGTTATGCAAGAAACACAAGAAGATTTTCCCCAATGAACATTTTGGTTCTTCTCCAAAAGTTCCTCCACATTGCCAGCCAGCCTCAACTCCTTTTCCTCTTCCTCCATCCATTGCTTAGACATGGCTTTCCTCTCACCCTTGGCTTGCTTCCCCACTCACCAAAAAGAAAAACAACCAAAATACTGCTATGAAATTAAAAGTGACAGATTTACTGAAAAATGGTTTCAGAGGAATACAGAAGAAAGAACTCTAGACTCATAACTAGAGACCTGGATTCAAACCCCATCTTTGTCACAAAATTATCAGGTAATCTTGCTGAAGCTGTTCCACCTCTCCAGGCCTCTGTTTCCTGCCCCAAAAGAGAATGCTGAACCAAATAAAGTCTAATGTTCTTTTCAAAGCAAATGGATAATTATTATGATTCTGTTTCAATAAAAGCTCTACATGATACTAGGTATTTTCAATTCTATGGTTAAATTCAAGGGATAATTAGATATATTTAGATAATTCTTCCTACTCCTATTCCTGCTCCCTAAGATTTGGCTCACAGTTTGGTTGCTTTATTTATTTATTTATTTATTTATTTATTTATTTATTTATGTAGGTTAATCCTCACCTGAGGATACTTTTTCCATTGCTTTTTTAGAGAAAGTGGAAAGGAGGGAGAGTCAGAGAGAGAGAGAGAGAGAGAGAGAGAGAGAGAGAGAGAGAGACATCCATATGAGAGAGACACATTGATTGGTTGCCTCCTGCATGCACCCTAACCTGGGGTTGGGGAATACACCTGCAACCCTTGTATGTGCCCTTGACCGGAAATCAAACCCACGACCTTTCAGTACACAGGCCTACACTCTAACCACTTAGCCATTCCAGTCAGGGCTCAGTTGCTTAATATCTTAATAAGATTTAGTCTTTCTACAAAATATGCTAAGCTTACTTTGGGTTAATAAAAAAGGCTATTGAATTCATTCAGCATGCTAATATTTCAAAAGAAATAACAACTGAAAACTGCTATTTCCATTGTCTATTTTTCATGTGAGGCTAAGAAGAGTGAAATTTACTGATGTTTTCCTAAGCCAAGCTTTCTTACTGTGCAAAATAAATAGTGAAGTAGAACATTAGCAGAACATTTTAATTTCTAACTGAAGCAGTGAAGACTTCCCACTACTGTGACACAGAAGGACGCACACTTAAAGACAATACGTTTATTCAGTGGATACGTACATCTTGTGACTAGAAAAATAAATAACAATCTGCAGTACTTTAAATAGCAAACATCTGTTTTCCCTAACATACTTCAAATACTTTGAATTTCCTGATTAGTTGTTATATGAGAACTGTATTTCTGAAAGACATAATGAGGCAGTTTAAAGATGAGTCTTAAATGATCTTCAAAGCAAAGTGAAGAAAAATGCTCATGCTCTGGAAAAGAATGGTTAAAGCATACATGCAAGCTCCATAATATGAACAAATGAAAATAATTCTTTCAACTATTTTCATTTACACTAAAAGTTCTATTAAATATTGCATGCGAAGGAGGATGATATAAAGGAGCAGAACACAGATAAATGAATATATAGCATTGTAGTTTTATAGCATGGTAACAAAATCCATGATGCTATTAAAGCAGGCTTTGCTTGACTAAGACAAATATGAAGATTTTCTAAGTAATGAGATGAAGAATCTTTGTGAGCATTGCACAAATGCAGACATATATCATGGAGTAGATTCAAGAAGTGTACATGCAAATGCATCTCAGGCAATTGTTCCAAGCTGGAGGTACGGATTTATCTCACCATACCAGCCTTTCCTCAGCAATTTGTAACAGAATGGAAAGGATCATTTCTTTTTATCATAAAAGTTTATAAAAATTGCACTGTATAAATATTTCCAGGTGGCTTATTTGTTTTATTTTTCATCCATAATTATTTTCTTCCTGCATGGTTAAAAAAAAAGTTTTCATTGGAAAGAGAAGTATTTCAAGTCAAATATCAAAGAATAACAACAACAAGGAAAAATATGGATTCTATAAACAGTGAAGGTTAAAGAACTAACACTTTTTTTTAAAGCAGGCACATGTGTAATAAGCACCTATTATATACCAAATTCTGTTTTAGGGAATAAGAATCCAGAGAAAGAAAGCTTTAAGGAGCTCACAATCTATTCATGGATGAAAAGAAACAAACAAAAAAAACACACAAACAATCCTCAATATGATAAGGATCATAAATGGGGTATGTATAAGGTAGAAAACACAGACGAGACAGCAATTGATTCTGCCAAAGGGTAGCTAGGGCTAAGAGAAAATGGACATGTTGACTTGACCTTTATATGTGAGTAGAAGACAGAGAAGCGTTCTGAGGACATGATTTCTCCAAATTGTATAAATAATAAAATTATACAAGTCTAAAATAATTTCTTTAAGGCCACTCTTCAAACTCTTATGATTGCTCTCTATAAAATGATGAATTGATTTCCTAGGTACATTGTTAGATTTTTAAAAGTGTAGAATACTATGATTGCATGGTTTTATTTATATAAAGAAATGGTATACAGATATCTCTATATATAAAAGCCCAGCTACCAGAAAGGTGGAATGACCAGAATGACCAGAATGACTGGTGGCTATGACACGCACTGTAGTAGCCAACTAGCGTGATCTGGGCCCTGATCGGCCCCTCTCTCTGGCCAGCCCTGCTCCTGATCGGCCTCCAACACCCTGATCAAGGGCGGGGCCAGCTGGCCAACCGCCCATGGCCTCTCACCCCCACCAGCCCGGCCCAATGGACCCCCATCGGGGCAGGCCAGCTGGACCCCACCAGCCCGGCCCAATGGACCCCCATCGGGGCAGGCCAGCTGGACCCCACTCGTGCACAAATTCATGCACCAGGCCTCTAGTATAAGTATATGAATACATATACAGAAGTATATATACTTTTTTAACTACATAGGTCTCAAGTTTAAAATTCCATAATACAAATATATACTTTTAAGTGCATATATTTACTTAAAAAGATACACAAGGCATTGATAATACGTGCTGTCTCAGAGGCAGGATTCTGTAGTATTAGGGACTCTATGCCTTTTCCATACTGTTTGTACCATTTACCTAATGTATTACTGAATCAAATAAATGAATAGATTCCTTCAAACAAAACCCTTACTATATATGTTCCAACTAGGAAATAACAAAATTTTATTTCTCTCTCAACATTGCCAGGGGTGCAAAAACTATTCAGCATGTGTCATACTGGCTTCTGATTTTCAGGAAAATTAAAATTTAAGTCTCACCATCAGACTGTGGCCAAAGGACTTCTCACAGTTTGACACATCAGGCAACAAAAGTTAATTAGAGATATTGAGAGTAAACACCAGGTTTCTCATTAAGGATGCCAAAACTATTTCTACTCAATAGCAAGGCAGTTATTCAATACTAGAGGCCTGGAGCGCGAAATCGCACAAGACCCAGACCCAACACGCTGCAGGACCCAGTGTCAAGTCCTACTGGTGCCACGGGACCCATCAATGCACCTCCTGGTGACCGGTCTTTGGTCGTTACAGCGTTACAACCACTGGGTTTTTATTATATAGACTAGAGGCCCGGTGCACAAAATTCATGCACAGGTGGTGTCCCTAGGCCTGGCAGGCAATCAGGGCCCATCAGGACCAGGCTGATCAGAGTCCAAAGGCCCCAGTGGGGTTGGGAGAGGAGGTGATGGTGGCCGGGCCAGGTGCAGAAGAAACAGATGCCAGAGGCTGATGCTGCCCTCAGTGCCCCGCCACCCCATGGTTCCCTGCCCCCCCCTCCTTCCCTCAGTGCTGCACTGCCACTGGGGGCCTGCTGGCCAGGGGAGGGATAGAAGGAGGGGCCAGGGAAGGTTTCAATCCCCAGTTTGGAATGTGCAGGAGGCAGCCAATCAATGATTCTTTATCATCATTGATGTTTCTATCTCTATTTCCTTCTCCAAAATCAATCAAATATATATTTTTAAAGTGCAAAGTTTTTAGAGGAAGAAAGGTAGGGCAAGGGAGCTATTGACAGAGGGGCATTTGAGATCTCACATTTCAGATAGGATAACATAAGGTGGTCCTCAGGGGATGACAGGTGAGGAGTGGCAGTGGGTATAGCAGGGTACTGTGGGCTGAGGAATGGGCTGCAATGACTGGGAATATCTGTGACAGTGATACCAAGCGTGTGTTGGGGCCATCGCTGGAATCATTCATCCCCAAGAGATTTTGATTCCAGACAGGAGGAGGTATATGGAGATCAGCAGGCCTTTCTTAGCCTAGAAGGTAAAGCAGGAGGCAGGAACAGGCTGCCCTGCTTCCCTACAAATGTAAACATGCAGTGTAACTGCACATGGATGTCAGTCACACGGCCAAATCAATACCCAGCCAGTGCTGGTGGCTGTGTCCTGCCACTCTCTAGTTGTACTGTGGCGCTATTGGCTGGGGGGTGGGTGGGGAAGGGGGGAGAAGCCACACCCCCCAAGCACACGTAGTATGTGAAAAGGCGGCAGGAAGCCAGAGTCGGAAGCCAGAGGTGACCTGGTACTATTGGCCAAGGAGGCTGAAGCCACGCCCCCAAGCAGTCTAGGAAGGGGCAGGCAGGAAGCCAGTAGTTGGAAGTAACTGCATGTCACCGGTGAGTCCCTGCAAGCCCACGGCGCGTGTCAGCCAGGCCAGGCAGGGCCTGGGGAGGCCTTTCCCTCTTGGAGCCATTCTCCCCAGGGTGGCAGCATTAGACGTTTGTGTTTTTTTTCAATTTATTTATTTTTATTGGAAAGCAAGCTCTGGGCTTGCAGTTCCTAGGGACATAGCATGTGCCTCCAGGCCTCACTGTGCCCTCTTCCCCCTCCTCCTGGGTTGAGCGTCTGGTCATTGCAGTCGTTACGCCCTTAGGGCTTTTATTATATAGGATGATCAATGCAATGAAAGAGCTGGGCCACTTCAAAGGTGGTACAACTCAGTCAAGCAAGTCATTTCATCAATAATTGGGCCCAGCTCCTAACACAAACTTCTCTCTCTCTCTCTCTCTCTCTCTCTCTCTCTCTCTCTCTCTCTCTCTCACACACACACACACACACACACACACACACACACACACTCAGGAAGCCTACTAGAGATGCAGCCCTGTGCTCAGGACTGTATTCCATGTGCCGAAAGGATACTCCTTGCCTTTATTCATAATGCTTTTTAAACTCAGAATACTTGGTCCTTTTCTTACCCCACTTACTCATCTTACCCATCTTTCAGGCTCAGTTCAAAAGCTGTTTCCTACGTTAAATCTGATCTTTAGCACTTAATTCAGCTCCCTCTTCTGTCAATGGAAATCCCATTGCTCTTACAGTCCCCAACATAATTTAGCACATAAGTTTCTAAAATTGATGTATGTTAGTTTAACTCCCCAATTGAATTGTAAATAATACATATGGCCTATCTATAAGTTTAGGGAAGTAGACATGGTCTACTAATCCAAAATAGATCACAGAGTCAAATAAATAGCACACCAACACGATCATAAGCTAGTTTACAGAAACCAAGCACATTGAATAAATTCATAAACCCAACATGAATATTATGCACAAACACCAAAGCCAGGATTTTAGGGAGGAAGGTAATGATAGTGTAATAGGAAAGAAGAGATAAAGTGTCTGTCCTTCTTTTATTGAACAGGAGAAAGTTAAATTATGGATAATGCATAGTATAGAGAAGATGGATTATGTGGTTGTAATTTTGGTTTCCCAAATATGAAGAAACATATCATACTATCAAATGCACAACTGTAAAACAACAAAACTTTCTCCACTTATTGCAGGGGACAGACTTTCCCTTCTATGCAAGGGGGACCTATGAAATATTAACATCCATTACAAAGAAGTGTTTTAAGGAAGGAAATATTAAAAAATAAAGCACTTGGAGACTATCAATTTGGGTGCGAAATTTTTTTTACTTTAAATTTTGAGCAAATATTACTTATTTTCTTTTAATATTCAGTAAGGACTTTAAGCTTTATCTTTTTTTTTATTATGACATAAAATATCTTGTGAAGAGTAGACAACAAATTACCAAAACATAAGATAAGTAATCATTCACAGGGCCCCAGCTTTGCCAGCATGAAGGAACTGTTCTTGGAGGCTTTCTCCAAATAAATAGAAGACTTCCGGTCTGAAATAACTTCATAATAATCTGAATCCACAATTTCAGAGCATGCAAAGTGATGTCCATGCTTATAAATCATGAAACCCAATGGCCTCTCAGATAAATTTTCAACAAGTAACTGAAATCAAAATGACAATATAAATGTTGGAGAGCTTTAGTCTAATTTTATCATGTCCAGACTTTTAAAAGTACAGCTGTAAAGTTTGCTGTCACTTTATCCACTTGGGTTCCTTTTCTCAGAGACACTATGGAATCTGGGCAAGCTCATACCCAGTATGGGGGCCTGAGTGACAGCTTCCCATCAGAATAGAAAGGGACCTCAAGTCATGCTTAAGTAACTGTCGCACACACTTTTTACATAAGAATCCCTTATTGAACTAACCAAGCACTTAAAAAAACAATATACAATGTGGAAAGATTTAAATTAAATACCAATACTCAGATAAAATATATTTCTTCACTAAGTTTTTCTCACAGGTCTAGCTGGAGAATAACCTTGGCATCGAAACCCTGCACAATCATCACATTACATTAGGGGCAGCAATTAAAGTGGCGTGCTGGCGAGTGAAGCCAACAGTTCCAGGCCTTGCCCTCTGCTTCCTGTCACACCCTCTGTATTCTGGAGTCCTCTGCGGTTCTAGCTAGACTTGGTAACCTGGCTCCACATTGCTGGTTTCTGAATGACCTGGAAATCCAAGAACGGGCTGCTGCTGCTGCTAGCACGGCTCCCAGAGTCCTCGTCTCACATTCTACGGCCAGTAACAACCTGAGCACCGCACCCCAGGGCCCAGGCCCTTGGGAGCTGCCTGCGGCTCCCACCCCTGCTAGCCTCCTAGCTGTGCCTGCTCACTGGTCTTCTATTCCATCTGGACACAAACTACTTCTGGGGGAATGGGAAGAGAGAAAAAAATGTCTCTCTTCCCATTCCCCCACCGAAAAAATTCACATTTAAACTATATCTAAGTATTGACTGAGAGCAATTAAAAAACAAATCCTTTAAGTAGCAAAATTGCCAGAGCACAGCAGTATTTGAAGAACATATGGTAATATGTATATTCCTCTGACACAGCTGTCTTTCTGATACAAGCATATGGTAATGAAGATAAAGATTAGCTTCTCCAAAAAGAGAAGATATGGGTCCCTTAGAAACATTGTAGTTGGAATCACAGTAAAGGTGAAGGGTCAGATATCTGTGCTGAATGAACCATCAAGGACACCTTTAGCCAAGAATTAGAGATCCAAACAAAATTGGATACAATGTAATGTATAGTCCAGCTTCTCCCCTCCTCCCACCCCACCATTAGGCAACTGGTACTGCTATGAGGCTCTGTGCCCCAGGTTCACCGCCTGGAGTTCTCTCCTGAAGGCAGAGCAGCAAATGATCATTAGCCTCACTTAATTCCCTTAACAAATCACCACAGGGAAAAAAGAAGTCCCACATGCTTATCATGCCTGTCAAACCAGAATCTCAAATGATCTGTTCAGCTTCACTCCCAAAGGTCTCTTGCTCCAGCCCCTCCGAGGCATGAGGACATGCCATGCACCCATGCTGTGATTCACACAGAGATGCAAATCATGTTCCCCTCTGAGGAAGGACTTCTGCCCACTGTGGAGTGTGATCACAGACAGCCTCCAGCCATGTGCATCTTCAGGACCCACTGCAGGCTCTTCACCCCAGGTCATACCCTCCAGGACCCAGGACCACTGGCAAACCAGGGTCCGGACGGAGCTGGGGCTCTAAAGGTGTGGCCACTGCAGTTACTCCAGACCCCTGGGTGGGGCAGTACACACCCCAGGGCTCCCTGCAGCATGGGCTGAGGCTTTGTGGGGTCTGGTGGCAGACTGACATCTCCCTCTGTGGAATCCCACTTCCTTGCCCTTCTTCTCACAGATGTTGATCCCTCATAAAGAGCTTGCACCCCAAACTCCATCTCAGCCTCTGGAGCACCTGATCTGGAACACATCCCTCAGAGAGTGTGATTCCCTTTCTCTTTCTCTACCAAAATCACTCTCCTCCTCCAAGGTCCAGCTCAGATAACACGTTCGAGAAGTATTTCTTGATCCTTCCAATGAGAAATAATGACTCATTTTACTGTCCTAAATTATGGTTGCAGCTCTATTTAGAAAGTCATTCTTTTTTTTTTAAGTCAAGTCCGTGGTTTAAATTTTAAGTTTATTGAGAGCACAGTCTGTGTCTTACTCATTTCTTATGTTTAAGTCACTAACAGATAAGAGTTATGAATGAAATGAATAAATTAATACATGATATGGAATCTGCCTACTCCTCTACTTTTTTTTCCTTTTCTATTATAACTGAAACAAAATCCTGCCAATATCTCATCTCCAATATTTCATACACATGCCCAGACCCCTCTACTTTCAGATAGATGTTATATCTAACCTCTGCTTTCAAATCTAGTTAAGCAAATTTGCTTTGCTTGGTATATGCTTGTCCTGTCTTTAAGCCATCACATAAAAGATGCCTCCTTTGACAACATGATCCTACTTCTAAAAATTGTTCAAGACACTCCTATTGTGTGAAATACCCGGGGTATTGCCACCCAATTCCAGCTTCCTCAAAATACTCTGGTTCCATTAATTTAGGTATCTAACAGGTGTCTGAAAATCATTATGCTCCATCAGAACAGTGGTCAATTTTTAGGTTTCCTTAAGTCTCTCTAAGACTAGAATAATGTTCTGTATATGGAAAATGCAAAATGTATATATTCTGGATTAATAGTGTATGTATGTTCACAGAGTGATAGAAATTCAAGATGGAAAAGGACTCAGAGGTCATTTAGTCCAACTCCTCTGTAGGAATGCATCTTCTCTACAACATCCCTAATAAATGCCTCTTCACTCTCTCCTTAAACCTCTTCATGGTAGTGAACTTACCACCTCGCCCAAAGCTCCAGGTAAAAATGAATGCATCTTATTACATTTTAGACAGATTTCCCACCTTCTATAATAATAGATATTTTCAGCCTTATGAAACCTACCAATTTGATTAGTATGATCATATGACCTCAATCTATGTTGTATATAAGGAAAGGGGGGAAAGGCAATTATGGAACATGAAAGGCTTTCAGTTCTCTTTACCTATCTACCCACATGCTGCCTCTTTCCAGGAAGGATCTTAAATGAAATGACTTGAAACACCTGGATACAATAGAGTTATTAAAAAAGAAATAGAAATCTAAAATCCTGAGAAGAAATTCTTGACTCAAAGGCGAATGCAGTTGCTGGTATTGAAATTAAATGTATCCATGGGTGTTCTACAAGTCTATATAAATGCAGAAATAAAGGGGATTACAAATTTCTTATCTGACAGAAGAAGGGGATACTAATTCTCCATTAAATGGAATTTTTCTGAGTTTCAAGTAACAACAGGAACTTCTCATGTAGCATCTTATAAAAGCGATTTACTTCTTAATTTCCAGGTGCATTCATTTTGCCCTCTAATGTACTGCCAAGAATACTGGTCTTACTGCTGAATACTCCCTTAAACAATCACAAACCTCACTACCTCAATCCAACATCAACCAACCTGTTGAGAATAGAAGACAAAGCATGGGCTCTGGATAACGGCTTTCCAAAAGGGGCAGGGAAAACACTGTAAACTATCAAAATCACTTTTTTGGGTCAACATTATGGGGCAATAGCTTCCATATTCTCAATTTTTAGTATATAAGGAAAAATGAGAAACTGGGTTCATCTCTCTGGTGGCACAACCATCATTCCTTCACCTCTTTGGAAACAACTGCAGATGGGTGATCACAACGCACAAAGCAATGTCCTTGTGAACTGAGAGAGGCATGCAGAACATGGTGGATGGCAGGCAGGGAGCACTGTCAGGGTCTGCCAGAATATCTGATAAGACTTAGAAGGAAAGTGACATTATGTAAGCAGAAGGTGTTATTAAAGCTGGCCTTGCTGCTATGAAGAAACTGTAGTTTCTCATTTGCTTCTTAAACACCCCCAATTATTTTCCCAGAAAGGGCACTATAGAACCCTGCAGCCTCAAAGGTCACGGTGACTTCCTGTAGTTAAGCAACACTTTCCTGTTCTTGGATTGAAAAGTAGGGGAGGTATAGCCACATGCTGACCATTTCACCTAGCAGCCCTAAAAGCCGTAGGTAAAAATAAATTACTTTCCTCACAGTGATTATCACAGTTGTTTTGACTTTGCCTGGACTACCTGGTCCCTCATTAAATTCTAAATAACGAAATACAGAGAGCTCTCACCTCCTTGCCCACACATGAAGCCAGCCAGGCTTAGCTCTGCTTCCTTCTCTATAGCTCGAAAAGGCACCTGTAATCTGTATGCCATCTGCCCAAATGTGGCAGCTCATTTCTTCTCCTTCTCTCTCCTCATCCTCCTATTATTATTATTGTTGTCATTATTACTGTTGAAGAATCTGGATTATCCCTGAAAGCCCCTTGAGACCAATACACTAGATACAATTCTCACTAATCAGTTATTGTAAAATGAATGCAAGTACCGTAAGAGTAACTTCCTTAGTGAATGAGACTATTTGTACACCAGACAACAAAATGTACTCATGGTGTTACCATGATGAGAATGTGAGAGGCAATGTGAACATATTTATTCTAAAGAAGGCAGAGGAGCACCTTTAAATGAATGACCCAAAACAAATGAGCTGGGTTTTTAGAGCATTAGAATACATTGAGTAACCATTTGTTTAAAGCTGGGATAGTACAGTGACATAACAGTAAATGCTATGTACATGGTGATGGTTGGAAAGTGCAAATAAGCAGCTGATCATTATTCCTCATCACGGTTTATTATGGCATACAACTGCCAGAAATCAATGTCAAAGCCAAGCACAAACCAGCTACCAACAGCATAATTTTCTCTTCATTTTTAGCTATTCTACCCTGCAAATCCCTATTTGATTAGCAAGAAGCCTGGGAATAGAGGATAACAAATAAAAATAAGAGGCCTGTGAGTTATTAGATAATTTTTAAATGCCACGCAACCTTGGGGGAGAATCACCAGTTGAGACAAGTATATATTTCCCCAGAGGATTTTAAAATATCCTAAAGCGTGCAGTGCATGCTGCATTGGTGAATGGTTGTCTCTAAGAAAGCTCCCTGCCTTTGGAAACTGAGAAGCACACATACCGGCGTGCAAGAAGTTGGCATAGCAACTCTGCACTGCAGTTGTGAATCACAGAGTAAACAGGTGCATAAAACAACTACCCAAGTGTGTCTGCTTCTCCACAAAGTGGTTAAGTCTTGTAAAGCATTTTTTTACTTCTCTTTTTGAGAATTACAAACTCTTCACTCTAATAACTTAAAGCAGCTCATCTGCCAAACAGGAGAGGATATTCATGACTCATGGAAAGATTTATCCGGGATAAATAAGATGACCTGTAGCCTAAAATTTTCCCCTTACAGTAGACATAATTCTCCACTGACTGAAAAATAGCACTATAAAACAAGCTTTTCTGTGTTTGTTAAAAAAATAGTACTTCTAGGAAAAGAATTTCTTACCTCTTGGCAATAGGTCCCTTGAAATCTGGATCAAATGCTCTTGAATCACCTGCATTTAAAACAAATACCTTTTTAAGCATGTAAGCCAATGAAATGGAAAATAAATAGATATAAAATATGATTTAGAAATCTATATCTTGGCTAGTCTACTGCTCAGTGCAGTATTGAATTCATTTTTCTGTCCAATGAGACTTCAGTTATGCCTTGGTTACAACTGTCAATCTTTTTCCCTCTTCCCAGCTAGGAGCAAGACTAAAAATGATTTGCTAAGGACTATATTCTGTACACACACCCTCTCACTTTTCTGAGTAGCAACATTATAGAGTGCATTCCAAGTAGTTCTGAAGCCCTTCCAGCCTGCAGAACTGTCTTATCACCTGTCATGGCCAAGTATTGCTGAGTACTTGTGAGGTGCACAGTACAATAGAGATGTCTGCCTATCCCAGTCCTTTCGGTAGATTAGGCTTTGCTTCAAGAAACTGGAATATTAGTCACTGTTGTTCCTGCCATGTTGGCTGTATAGCAAATACAAATCATTATTATAATACATAAATAGCCATTTTTATTGATTTTTTTATATCTGCTACTAGATTTCATGCCATCTGGGACTATGCCCTAGTCATTCATTGTTGCCTCATAATTTAATCATCCTTAAACACTACAAGGAACACAGGGAACAGCTTTTTTTTCTCTCCACATGGACTGTATGGGCAGACCCAGTAATAACTTCTATAATTTTTGGACAAAGGTGCACATTTTGCAACCCATAACCCAACCTAAACACTACTCCCTCCTCTAGGACTTTGTCCCTGTGTGAAGGCCTGGTACTGAATTAAGGATAGAATTTCAAAATGGGACTGAAGAAAGACCTCCTCAACCCCCCACCCTAACTTTGCCTATACTCTATGGGGAAATTAGGCTGAGGACTCAGAGGCCTCTTCAATGTAATCACAGGCTGATGGCTAAACAACAGGAGGGAAAGGACAGACTTGCAAGAGAAATCCAATCCAACTGCAGTCAGCAAATATTCATAAAGCACCTAGTGTACTCTGAGAGCTCTGAGGCATGGCCCCTGTCTTGAAGACCTCACAACTGGTGGGGCAAGATTCACATATTGATTCAGTCAACAAATATTTTTTGAGAACCTTTATATACCAGGCCCTATGTTATATAATACATGAACATGACTATACCATATAAAATAACTAATAAAGTACTAAATTATGTGGTATTGGCCTTAAGTGTTACAAGAATTCTAAGAAAGTAAGTTTCAGCAAGGACTTCAGGAGTCAAGAGGGTTTCATTCCTGAAATGAGTGTGTGTGTGTGTGTGTGTGTGTGTGTGTGTGTGTGTAACTGGAATGAAACAAAAGGGAAAGGAGAAACATTCTGGGAGGGTGAAACCAGACCTCTGTTAAATTCAGTAACTATTTATTGATCACCTGTTATGTGCTCTGCAATAAAGGAGGCACTGCAGGAGATACAAGGTTTAGTGAAACATAGTTTCTGCAAGCTAACAAACTGGTGAGCAGAGATAGAAGTAAGAAAAGTCCACAAATCACTATAATACAAGGAAGATATGATAAGAGGGGTACATAAAATGTGTTAAGAGAGTTCTATGGAAGGAAGGTCACATTCAGTTGGGATTAGTCAGGAAGGATTGCTAGAGCCACAATATTTTGAGACAGGTAAAGGTTAGCCCTGGAGAGATGAAGGAAGTCACAGAGTTAGGAATGAATATCACATTCGTGGGGATGATGAAATGATCAGCCTGAATGGAGTACTGAATAATGGGATTGGGCGGGGGCGAGGCGGGGGGAGGTAATGCTGAATAGATAGTGTGGGATCAGACAGAAAGCCTAAAATCAGGAATGGAAGTTGCTTTATACATCTTAGGCGAGAGGGAGCCATAGGAGGATTTGAACAGAGGGATGACATGGTAGAAGCAGTGCTTAAGGAAGAGCAATCAAGCAACAAGTTGTATTACAAAGTGCAAAGTCAAGGAAACCAACAAGGAGTCTACTGCAATAACAGAGGTCAAGTAAGGTGAGCCACTGCCCACTGGTGGTGGAAGTAATAGAATGAGAGATTCAAGGTTCATCATAGAGTGGTCAGGTGGCTTAGGGATCAGGAGTAGTGGCGCAGGAGTCAGACTGTTCTCTGTCACTTACTATCAGAGTGACCCCAGGCAGGTCATTACACTTCTCTGAGTCTCAGTTTCCATATTTGTAAATAGGGTTTACAATAGTACCTATGTCATAAAGTTGTTAGGAGGATTATATAAATTAATAGCTGCAAAAGTGCTTAAAACAATGACTGTGCTTAAGCCCCCAATGTTCATTATTAGTCATATAATTACACGAAAAGATAAACAGAACATGATGAATGTTAAGATGTGAGGTTTAAACCACACCTGAAACCTACATGACCATCTTAATCAGTGTCACCCCAATTTAACTTAGTAAAATAAAAGAGTCAAAGATGGCTCCAAATGAAGGGACTAAAGACCTAGAAATTTGTGATTCTCAACCACTTCTGGTCTATTTCCTTGGTTTAAGGAAAGGTTGATGCTATTGAAACAGTTGGGAATAATAATGGGTGGAAGAAATTTATAAAGTTGTTATAAGAAAAAGAGCATATCTTGATTTTTCTCTTTTTAAATTTTTAATTTATTTTTCTCATTGAAAGTATTATAGATGTTCCCCCTTTATTCCCCATTGACCACCCCCCCACTGCCCACCAGGCCTCCACCATTCTAGTGTCTGTGTCCATGGGTTATGCATATATGCATATAAGTTCTTCAGTTAATATCTTCCCAGCCCCTACCCACACCTCACCTCCCCTCCCCTCCCGCCGTCTTCCCTCTGAGATTTGTCAATCTGTTCCATGCTTCTATGTCTCTGGATCTGTTTTGTTCATTTGATTCCACATAGGAGTGCAATCATGTGATGTTTCTCTTTCTCTGACTGACTTGCTTCACTTAGTATGATACTCTCCAGGTCCCTCATGCTGTCTCAAAGGGATTCTTCTTTTTCTACAGCTGCATAGTATTCCATGATATAAAGGTACCACAGCTTTTTTTTTTATCCACTCATCTACTGATGGATACTTGAGCTATTTCCAGATCTTAGCTGTTGTAAATAGTGCTGCTATGAACATATGGGTACATATATTCTTTCTGATTGGTGTTTCCAGATTCTTAGAAGTAGGAACAAGATTTTTCTCTTTTTAAGTTTGAAATGACATCCAATTGAAAAGTCCAGCATTCAACTACAGTTAAGAAACTGAACCCTTGGGTCAAGTCTTGAGGTAAATATTTGAAAGTCAATGAGTTTTTATCATGAAAAAGTGATGAGCTCCATAAAGAAGATCAAGTGTGTAGAGTAATGTTATAATAACAATAACGTTTAACATGTTTTTAGCATTAACTGCTAAGCATTGTACTAAATGCTTTTATGCATTATTTTGTTCACTTGACACAATAATCTTCTTGGATAGGTAGATCGGAAACTATTAGCCTCATGTTGCATATGTAAAAACAAGGCATGCAGAGGCTAAGGAACATGCCCACAGCCACAGAGTTGAGAAATGACCCACCTGGGACCCACACCAGCCAGTCTCACTACAACACAACAGGTCCTGTTGTCGCACCCTATGAAGCCAACATTGGTTCCTACTCCAGGGGGAAGTGTGTCAAATGTTTCCTGTTTGAGACAGTCCATATATACTTCAGTGTTAAGTACTCTGACACATTTTCAGCTTCTTTTTTTTCTGACTGCTTGCCGGACTCTGCCTCCAAGCAACAAATACGTTTCAGGGTGTCTAATCCCCCTTTCTCTGGGAACTGACCTCCTCTCTAAACACAGGACTGAGTCGCCAGCAGCCAAGTTTCTCCCATGTGCCTGTGCCCTGGCAATCTGTGACTGGGTCTGGTTTGGACAGGAGACTCAAGCTGGGCCATGCATTCCTGGCCACTCTATCCCTTTATCCCAGGAATTTAGAATTAGAATGAGCTTTGAGTTAGTCGGCGGGAGATTGGAACTGCAAAATATAAAGCTTGAAGGTCAGAAAAGCATAGAAAGCTGGCTTTCAGAAATCACTGAAGCAAACAGATGCAGAGATGGAAGTCCTGGTGGACCTTAGCTTCCTGTTGCAGTGCCTACCTGAGGCCCAGGCTTCAGTTTCATGAGACACCTATATCCTTCCACTGAAGTCCTATTTATTTATTTATTTGTTTACTTATTTTGCTAGTTCACATTGGTTACAGGCAGCTGAAGAGTCCTACAAATATACTCACCCTATATAGCTCAACTTAGGTTTCAACAATGCATTTTAACAACATTTATTATATTCTTGCAAATCAATGGTAGTTATATTGTCATTTTCTTTGAGAAACAGATTGCTTTCAAAGAAGAGTCTTTCAGGCTTGACTGGCTGCTTTATCTTGACATTTGCATTAGCAAATGGTGGGGATTCAAGGAGAATTCTTGAGCCTAAGTCTGCTTTCACAAAGCTCATAATTGAATAACAAATATATACACAAGACTATAATTTCAGCACTATGTGGCTGCCATGATAGAGACAGGCAGAGCATGCCATGGGGCACAGAGGGGCTCATAAATGGATAGGTGTTGTGTCTCAGATCCTGGCTGACACTGAGCTTGGGCTTCACTTTCTGCCAATCTTCTGGCCGGGTGCTCTTCACTCTGATGTGGAACATAGTACGGGTATTCTTGCTGGTCCACGTTTCAGTTCCACAAACTAGCTGAACACTAAAATATCTCAGAACTTTTTTTTTTTTAAATATATTTCTTTATTGATTTCAGAGAGGAAGGGAGAAGGAGAGAGAGATAGAAACATCAATGATGAGAGAGAATCATTGATCGGCTGCCTCCTGCACGCCCCCCACTGGGGATCAAGCCCGCAACCCAGGCATGTGCCCTTGACCGGAATCGAACCTGGGACCCCTCAGTCCGCAGGCTGACGCTCTATCCACTGAGCCAAGCCGGCCAGGGCACTCAGAACTTTTTTGAGGGAGTGGGGAATGCAAGTTTCCACCACCTCCACACCAAATACTACATTTCCGTATGTCTGAGGTGCATCTGGAAATGTGTATCTTTTAAAAGTCCCATCAGATAATTCTGATGCACAATCAGACTACTTGATTTATTCTTAATTTCATTTTTAACCTCTATCTTAGTTCATACATAGTCCTTAATTCTAGCTGTACATAACAGAGCAAACCTGATGGAATGAGAGGAAAGCAGGTTTTCATGATGTGTATGAGCTTTGGGAAACACCACAATTAAGGGCAAGAGGTAAAATGAAACAGTTATAGAAAGAGAAAGAGAAAAGTGACATCAAAAAAGCCAAAAAAATTTCAAGAAATAAGGAAGATTAAACGTTCCCCCCCCCCCAAAAAAAAATGATTATTAAGTGAATGCGTTCTTGTAGCAGGGACTGTAGTAAGTGCTTTCTACACAGATATGCCCTTTTGTACAATTACACATGGAAAAAGGTGAATTTTACCTCCCTTGGACTGTGCAAACAATAGCAGTGATATGTACTAGTATATTATGGCATGTAATGCTCCCAATAATTCTGTGATGTGTATCATTATTATCATTCCAGTTTACAGATGAGGAAGTTGAGGCACAGAAGGGTCAGCAAATTTGCCCTAGCCCACGCAGTTAACGAGAGGTAGACATAGAATTGGAAGGCAGGCGATCTCACCCCAAAGCCTTTGTTGAGCCACTGGGCGGTAAATTCCTCTTTACTAGTAGTGATCTTAGAGAAATTCCACAGATGAGTGGGGAGAGGAGTTAGGTTGAAAGGGATCAGAAACTTTTACTGGTCCTGTAATTATTCGCTTTTCACATTAAAGATATACTAAACTTGGTTTAAAAGTATCTGGGGTGGCTTTCAATTTTGGTGTGATTTGCAGCTCACCAAGTGAAAAAGCAGATTGCATTGTAAGTGAAGCGCTATTGTCAAATCTGTCTGAAAGCTGACACCTTCTGACTGTAAATCCCTGCTGCCTTATAGTTCAGTTGAAAATACACTAAAATCACAGTGCAGTGGTAAGATCCAGCTGATTCCATATAGTAATGACAGCTGGGAAGTGATGACTTCAGCCTGCCCCATGTGCTAGCAGAACTTGTATTGTTATGCAAATTTTTATTTCCTGAAATCAATACAGGGCATCGCTTTTTCAGAGGCCCTCATGGGCTCTAATTGCTTCTCTAGAATAAATAGACTGAGGGGCCAGCTAAATGAAAAAGCCACAATGCTTCACTGTTATATAGCACAGCTAGCTGAATATAATTCATATTTCTTATTTAAAGAAAAAGAAAGATAATTAAAATTAGGTAATCATAGTAAAAGCTTCTTAAGTTCACGTGACTGTTGTTGTTTTTTCTCTTCTTAGCTCCATTTTTCTTATACTTTAAAAAAAATCTTTATTGTTGAAAGTATTATATATGCCCCCCTTCCTCCCCCATTGACCCCTTCTAACCACCCTCGCCCCCCACCCCAGGCCTTCACCAACTTATTGTCTGTGTCTATGGATTATGCATAAATGCTTATAAGTTCTTTGGTTGATCTCTTCCCACCCACCCCACCACCTATCCCCCTTCTCTCTTAGATCACATGACTCTTGATCACCAAAATTATGACAATATAATCACTAAAATCATTCATGATAGACAGTTTCACATTTGTTATTGTAAGTGACATTTTGTATTGAACTCATACAATGTAATTATTCTTACTAGAAATAATTTATAAAGGCTAAGGAAAATAGTCCAGGTAATTAATTCAATTCATGGGTACAGATTTCACATGATTGCTGAATGCAAATGTCAAGATAAAGCAGCCAGTCGAGCCTGGAAGACTCATTTCTTTGAAAGCAATCTGTTTCTCAAAGAAAATGACAATATAACTACCATTGATTTTTTATCATAAAAAGCAGAAATCTGAAACATTTCATTTTATTCTTTTAATATATTCTCCTTCAGAGAATCTAATGTGACTTGGAGAGCAAAAGGAGAATTAAGGTGGGGCAGACAAGTATTTTAGGAGTTAGAGCTAGCAAGTCAGATAACTTTCCAACAAGCATGGAAATTTGGTGAGACATAAAATTAAGCCTTGCGTTAATGTTCAACAACAGCCAGTGGAGAATTGTGAATAATTAAATACATGTTTTACTTCATTTTTCAAATGTGTTTATGATTTTATGTCTAGAAATGAGGACCTGCCACTTCATCCAAGGAAAAGGTTTAAGTGACTGCTTACTTGTAGCAGGGACTGTGGCCTCAACAAAGGATAAGAAGCCATGCTCTCTGCCATTTCTTACAGGGTAATGTTTTTTCTTCTCAACCCAGCACCCATGGCCTTTCATGCTATGTCACCAGCCTCATCTCCTGCCATCCCTCACTTCAAACCTGATCTTCTAACAGTTCTGTACTGCGATGTTTTCCCTCCAAAATCAGGTGTTTTTCATAGTGTCCTTTGAATAATATAATTTTCCCTTCCTTTGGCAATGGCTAAAGGAAGCCTACAATTCTTACAAATTCCTCACCCATCCTTGAGGAAGGAATAAGGACCAAGACATTCTACTGGCCACTGTGCCAGCAGATGGAGCCCACTTGACTAGAGACCAATGTTGAGAACTTTCATGTAATCCATCCCAAAGTAGCTAATTCCATTGATCTCAGAGACATACATACTTCTATTATTGCCCTGTTGCACTTAGAACACTGCACTGCATGCTGTGGTAGGAAGATATCCACATGCTAATTCCCCAAACTTGAGAACAGTTTTCTTTACATTGCAAAAGAGACTTTGCAGATGTAGTTAAATTGAGAGCCATGAGATGGGGAGATTACCCTGGATTATCTGGATGAGCCCAATGTAATCACAAGAGTCCTTAAATGGAGAAGAGGAAGACAGAATAGTCAAAGAAGAAGCTGTGACCATGGAAACAAAGTTAGATAACACAATGTGAGAAAAACTCAACTGGCCAATGCTGGCTTTGAAGATGGAAGGGGGTCATGAGCCAAGAAGTGTGGCTCCCCCTAAAGGCTGGAAAAGTAAGAAAATGAATTCTCCTCCCCTAGAGCTTCATTCAACAAGGGAATGCAGCACCACCGATTCTGGATTTTAGCCCATTGAGACATATTTTGAACTTCTGACCTCCAGAATCATAAGATAATAAATGTGTGTGATTTTTCAGTCACTGTATTTGTGGTAATTCATTATAGCAGTAAGAGGAAGCTAATACACATGACTATTTCTTCTACTGAATTAATAGCTCCTTAAGGGCAGAAACTAGATCTTGGTTATTCTATTTGTCATTACCTACTTTGGTGCCTGTTATATACATAACAGGTACTCAATAAATGTTTATAGAGTAAATTTAAAAAGAATGTCAATATAATTTTGAACTCCTGTTTCTTTAATTTAGGCTATAAAAATACAAATAAAAGATCTATTTGACAATTAGCAGTTAATAATTTTAGATAAATTTCAACTTGGGTTCAAGGCAAATTAATAGACTACTAGAATTGCAATGATGTTAAAAATTACTCTTCCTACCACCAACATTCAACATCTATTTGTAGTGTCCAGATCAGTAAGAGTGAACAAAAAAAGTAAGGGAGACAGAAACCCATACTGGTAAATTAAAATTGGGTATTAAATTACCCTGTAGCAAATGTCATCCCTGCCACCTACAAGCTCTAAGTCTATGATCTAGGGGGAATTACTTTTTATCTCTCTGAAATTCGATTTTATCACCTACAAAATGATAGATACTAGTGTAGGGATTCAGAATAAGTCACCCCAAAATATGTGTGGATTATTTTGAGCTCAAGCCAACAGAGACCCTTTGGGCTCAAGAGAAACATCTGCCCAGCCCTCCCCAAATACCTAGAAGAATCTAAATCAGAGGCCTTGCCCATAATAGATTACCAGACAAAACCTTTTTGAGCTATCTATGTGGCAGGGCAAACTACTAATTACTGAAAATCTGCTCTTCTTATTGTTCTCCAAAGATTTTCCTCCCCTCTGAAGCCCTAAGATGCCTTACCTCCTCTTTAGCTCAGAATGCCATATATACCTCATTTTAACTTTCTGCCCCTAAACTTCTCATATATGTGAGGTCTTGGTCTCTCTCCTACATGTATATGTAAATATGTAATTAATTTTTTTTTCCTGTTAATCTGTCTCATGTAGATTTAATTATTGGGCCAGCTAAAATAACTTGAAGGGTAGAGGAACATTTCTTCCTCCCCGACAGTAGCAAAAAATAAAAATGAAAAAAGGAAGAACTTAATTTCTGCCTTTAGAATGACCATGGGAAATAACAAAGTATATGTAAATTATGCTCATAAATAAAGTAGATCAGTGTAGAATCATTGCAACCCAACTTTAGTTGAAATACCACATAGGTTATAAGTGACAGCAATAATTCTAGAAGGTTTCAATGACTAAGCTGGGGTGACATTTATGGAATAACTTTTGAAGGAGAGGAATTTTGAAGATGCTTAAAGGAAAGAATGTGTCACATAGGAAGCTGGACACAAGCACATGCTCAACCACAGCAAAGGCTAAGCTGGGGGAGGACACACGAGAACAGTTAGGGGAATGAGGACATCACTGGGAGGGAGAAGAGGATTCACAAAGCCCCTCAAGTCTTCCTGTTACTGGAAAGGGGACCTGGCCCCCAGCGGGTCTGCCTAGGGCCGGCTGGTAGCGTGTAGGTTCTTGACTTTGTGCAGGAAAGATTTCACAACACAAGTCCAGGTGATTTTTAGAGGATGTTTATTAAAGCTGGGGACAATGAAACAAGGAAGGGCCTAGGATAGAAAAAGAAATAGGAGAGGCACCAGGTGGGGAAATGAGCCGAGGCTGGGCTGCTTTGGCTCACTAAAAAATAAGAGAAAAGGGGGCTTTTACAGGTCTAAGGGGTTAGCCCAGAACAAGCAGCTGCTGCCTATTTCTGCCTGGTTGCAAGTCTCATGTGGTCCCTCAGAGTTTAGGAGATGCCTGTGGGGAAAGCAGGGGGAAGGGAAAGGTGCAGGTGCGCTCCCTGGAGGGAGAACTGGCCCTGAGAACTTCCTTTAGAGGGGTTTTAAAGGCTGGGAGTTTAGGGGAGGTCTTAGGGGAGAATCTCAATAAAATATTCATCAGCTTTATGCTGATGTGCCAAAATAAGATTTATTCCCTTAACTTCATCTGTTGTTGGGTGTAGTTGGCAAATGGCATTAATTGGATTTCTGCTATCTGTCTCTGAGTAAGGTGATTTAAGCTATTCATCCTCTGGTTGAGGAGAAGTGTAAACCATTTATTATTAAGCCTCCCAGGTTACAGATGATAGGATTTTTCGATTTACTAGATGGCTATAAACTGCTTGACTATTTAACTATCTGTCTCAGTTTCCCTATTCTGCTCGTCCTGGCTTAGTAGCTTCTCAATGTGAGGCAGTGCCACAATTGTCATGAATGTGTTTCTGCTGATGCAGAGGAAATAGAAGAGTTAAAGTCAAGGAACCAACAAGAAAATTGCTGTCTTATTTCAGACATAGATGGTAGGAGCCTGGCTGAGGCTGTAGAGAGGATGAGGCAATTCCAGAAGCATTGCAGAGGAATCCATTCTGTGGGGGTGAAGGAAAGGGCATGGACCCAGCTTCATCACTAATGACAGCAATCCCTCATGCAGAAAATGATGTGCATTCCAGAAAGTCATCTTCGGCAGAAACATGACCCCACATTGGACATGACAAGATTAATGAAAATGCAAATGAGACTCCTTCAGCACTGATTCAACCAAACAATACAGGCACATCATGACCTTATGATGGTTGTTTTTCTCCCAGTTTCAGCAACTTCTTAATCGTATGGGACGATAAATCACTCTGTGCTACATCAAGAATGTCAAATCTCCTGCTTTAAGAATGATTTTTCTAATCACAGGGTTGGTTTCTAAATAGTTCACATCATTATTTGAAACGATTCACCCTATATGAACACAAATCATTAACATTTAGTTAGAATGTCAACCTTAGAAGTAATAACCCAGAAGAAGCAACTTTCACTTCCACTGAGCAGGCAAAAGAAAACATACATAAAGCACTCAGGGTGCTTCTTAATAGACTGATTTTATAGGCAGTGTTGAAAGATGCACGTTTAGGGGGCATTGGAAATGCACTTCTTAAAAAATGATTTTTCTTGACAACTGCGACAAAGCAGTGAATTTGTGCTATAGAACAGCCATGAATTATTAGATAATCACACATCTACTCAGAATAAATAAAATTCTGAATCAATATTGGTTTAAAAAGCGAGTCTAGAAGCAAACAAGAACACAAATTGCGTTTGAAGGTTATCAATGTGGGTTTTCTAATACTTCTTTCTAAAGACCCATGACATATTCTAATTACATTGAAGAGACTCCTTATTTTCTTCCAGTCTCATAGGTTGTGCATTTCATTATCATGCCAGCCCCTATTCCCTCACCTCCTAAAAAATGTAAGTACAATTTCACAGCCAGAGATAGGAAATGAAGAGCATTTCACTCCCCCTAGATATAAAAATAAGTGACTTCATCTTGCTTTTCCATCTGCAGATTTCAGGCAATAGTACAATAAATGAATAAAGGTTGGGGGGGAATAGATTAGAAAGTTATCATTATATAAATACAAAAATTAACTTTTGTAAATAAGGAGCAAATTATCTTTAAAGTTATAGATGAATAAAAGGCTTTCCATTGAACTTAAGAAAAATAGCAAGAATTTGTCAATTTATCACAAGTCCATAAAGCAGTTTGGTAGCTAGTGATAATATATCTGCTAACTTCCTAGTATTGCCCTCAGGTTATTGATGAGAAAAAATTAAACTGCTTATCAACTCTGACTTTTGCCACAACACAAGAAGATGAACGATAATAATCACAGGAATAAAATCCCTATTCCTGGGTCTGAAGGGTAAAAAAGAAAACATATTTTAGTGCATAATTTCTATCAAGGCATCATGATCCAACAAATAAAAACTACAAGAGGAGTACACTATTAGAATCTGTATTACATGTAGTGCCTTTCACCAACGGTTCAGACTCGCCGCTTAAAATGAGAAATGGGAATAACAGACAGCAGTAATGCACACAACCTACACCACCTGTGATCTCAATTCACAGAGAGAGAAAACAAGAGAGAAATTGAGTCTTTCTTCTTTCTTAGGGGCGGGGGTGGGAGGTGGAGAATGAGTGGGCTCTTGTTATAGAACAAGATAATCACTTGGAAAGGATGCCTGGAGTCTTATCTCGGTCCCTCGGAGAGTCCTGTCTCCTTGGATCAAGTCAAGGACAAAATAGCTTGTAAATTTTATGAAGCTAGCATATGTGAGAGAGAAATGCTCATAAAATTTTTCTTCTCTCAAAATGGATCTTTCACAAAGAGACTGAACATATTGTAAGTTCATTGTCAAAAGGAAACTTTGGACTTACATTCTGCATAGGTATAAAGGAGTGAATGAAAGACTAGGGAAGGGAAATCTAGCACTCAAGTAAAGGATTTGACTCATAATCTCCCATAATGGTAATAATATAAAATTGTGAAGATAAATCTGTAAGTAAAAGTCTACTGGTTAGCTCCAATTCTAAAAGTATGAGAAATTCATCTCTCTCTCTCTCTCTCTCTCTCTCTCTCTCTCTCTCTCTCTCTCTCTCTCTCCTCTCCCTCCCCCTCTCCCTCTCCAAAAAACAACTAAAAATTCTGAATACAAAGCTTAAAGAACATCTTCCTAAAAGCACTGAAAATCTTACAAACTGGTGAAGAAATATCAGATCAAAATCTAAATGAAAGCAAGAACCCAGAGAGGAGGATACTATTAAAATCACTATAGACTGAAATTTACCAACTTAGCATATTTATATATACTTAAGACTCAGTTTAAATATTATATGAAAAGCCAAGTTTTGGCATTGCATTTCTACATCATGTTTCCTATGCTTAAGGAATACATTGGTTTGTATTTTTGCAAGAGAGCATTTAGCTAGGTTTATAAAAGTTTAACAAATAACTAACAATTTGGGGGGTCAATATTTACTGAGGCTGGTATCACATCTCTAAGGCAGGCATTGGAGTAAAATGTCAATATTATAAAAAAATTTTCCTTCGACCAGAATTATTTGACAGAGTAATCAATCAAGAAACAAATAACACCTGTTAAGTACCACAGTTAATAAGACTACCTGACCAATTAGGACAAGGTCCTTTCATAATCGCTGACTTGGGTAATTATTTGTTCTATAGATACTAATGGGTTCTGACGTAGGTGGGCATCAACTCAGGTTTTCTGGAAGACGTGTTTGTAAAGAGTACTTTAAGTGGGTACCTTGATATCATAACAATAAAATCGATTTTGGTTCTCCCTCTGCACATGCACGTGCATACACACACACACACACACAGAACCACAAATTCAGAACAAATTGATATTTTGAATGCTTAAAATAAAACACTGGTTTCCTAAAAATGTATTCAACGAGTGTCTCTTATTGTCAAAGGAAATTCTGCTTCCTGAGACATATGCAACTATGAGAATATTCTGCATGTTCACACACTCTGCCACAACCTCCTCTAAAACATAGGAAACATAAACACACTAACCAGTTAAATACACATTAAAATTTATCAATAATATTAAACTACAGTCCAATAAAAATTTTCCTTGCAGGCATATCTCTCTTAATCTTTTGTTTTTATGGAAGATACCCAAAGAAAGCAAAAATGATTCACTCTTTCCTTCTGATTACTTTGATATAAAACAAATAATCTGCTAAGTATTATATAAGAAATATTTTAAAAGAATATTTGTATTTTTGGTTTTAAGGACAATTACAACTTTTAGGAGTTCCCAAGATAGAAGAAAAAAATGAATGTGGAGTAGTTCTTTTGAATACAGTGGTTAAAACTGTGATGACTGGGGGCGGCCAGGGAGAGGTCAATGGGGGAAAAAGGAGACTTATGTAATACTTTAAACAATAAAGAATTTAAATTAAAAAAAACAACTGTGATGATCACAGTGATTCATAGAAAGAATCTTCCATAACAGAACTTTCCATTCTGAAGTATATTATCTCATTGTTGAAAACAATTTAAATCAGTCTCAGAGTTTTATTTTTAAATTCATGCTAATAATTTTGTCACATAATTAAATTAGTATTTAAAATAAAAAATCAGAATTTATTCATTATTTTTTCACGTTTGCAGTTAAATGTAGTTCTGTTGTTTTATCAATATAAAAACAAATAGCTTTCCTTTTTGATAACTGAAGACTTAGCTCAGTTTGTTAAAAAAAAGTAAAGTAAAACTTCACCAGGAGAATAAATAATAAAGGTGAACCAGGTTAACTAATTACCAGGTTTTTTGTTGAAGTTTTCCTATTGCTTGGCCATGTTACTGCTTCCAGCTCATATTTTCAAGCTCCAATCACTATCCCATGTAAACAGTCCACTATCCTCAGTGCCTCTGAGCTGCTAAGATACTATTTATCTATGTTTAAAAATAAAATTGAATAGTTTAGCTTTTTTCTACTAAGGGTGGTTCTGACTACATGAAGAGTTTTCTTCAAAGAATAGAAAAATTATATCTCTCAATGATCTATACTCTGGCTTAAAGCCAGGCCTGGTAACCTAGCAAAGAATTCAAACTCCAAAAATTAACATTATAGGCTTTCCTTTAGTTCTAGGAGGAAAGAAAGAATTTCTGGACTCTTTGTATTCATAGGCCAAAACATAACATATCCACATCTGAAATAACTATTTATAAAAAAGAATATCACTTTAAAGATTCGTTTATTGGAATTTGTTACACTTAAAACAATTTCACTCATTTCTAACTCATTTTATCTCTCCTGCTACTGGAACTGACTCAGGCCCAGGTAGCATATTGATCAGAATATTCCTAAGCATGGTTTCCTAATGTGAAGATGGCCAAGTGTGTGTGTGAATATATGCCTACAGATGACCTCTTTCATGCAATTTATATAGACTAAGTGTTCCTGCTCCCACTTAACCTATCAGGCAAACCAAACTGAGATAAAATGTAAATATGTAGCCACAGAAGTAGAAACAAGTGAATGGGGACTGGTTAACATGCAAACATGTACCATGAGTCTCTGATTGGAAACATACTAGTAAGGTAGGGAACTGGGTCCATTTTGCACAAGGCATCCTTATTCTCTGGTTACAAAAGCTAGGGGTTAACATTTGAAAGCTCTTAAGGGAAATTTAAGAATATTATGAATGTCTAGGTACAACCAAAAGCCTTATATTAAAAGTGCAAAAAAGCATGATGTCAGTGGAACACAGATTCTAAGATCTAGGTCTAATCCTGGCCTAGCACTAACAGAGTGATGCGGGAAAATCCTTTAACCCTTTGGAGCTTAAAGTATAAAATGAAGTGATTAAAGACAACTCCCATGGTTCCTTCAGGCTCTAAACAGCTAGCATATGATAGGTCCTGCATAAACACTTGTTGAATAAAAATACCTATAACTGCCAAAGATTGAGGAACAGAGACTACAGGATGCAGCCTACCCACACGGCTCTGATCCAAAGTGGAGAGAGTGGAGAACCACCAGGGAACTTCAGAGTAGGTCTCATATAGACATGGGATGGAAGTAACGATATCTGAAGCAGAAACAGAGCAACACTAGCAAGATTATTATATACAGGTTGTACTCAGAACATTCAAGCAAAATTCAAAGGTGTCTCTGGGTTTCCTGCAGTGATTAAACAGGAAGCTGAGTACCACCCAAGAGAGAAGCTTGGATGTGGGATCAGAGTGGGAATGAAGTAGGCCCACAGCGAGAGGAACCAGTGCATCAGAGACAGAGAAAAGTGAGAATGGGAGAGAAAATTTAATTTTCCTATTTAAGTAATAGAAAACCTAGCATTTAATAACTCTCAACTGAATGCAAGTTGTCCCAACAAACAATAATATGACCAGTTTTGTTGGTTATATGAAGGAGCTTGCATGTGGCAAAGGGAAGACCTAAAATAAGAAGCCTATTAGGAAAGAGAAGTGAGTAGGACTGGGGGTGTGGTCTCACTCTGATATGGAAAAATCACTTTAGTTTTCTTGTTGGATTTGGTAGCCACCAAGCAAGTAGAGGGTCTGAACCCAGTTTTATCAAATAATTCAAACTTCATTCTCTATCAATGGGTAGCAAAGCTATGTAATGAGAAATTATAGGTTCACCCCATTTCCTAAGGCGGGGAATCAAACATTTGCTTTCAATTAAAAACAAAATATAAAGTCTTTTTAAAAATAGAAAACATACCCTAGTCAGTGTGGCTCAGTAGATAAGAGCATCGGCCTGCGGACTGAAGGGTGCCAGGTTTGAGTCCAGTCAAGGGCACATACCTGGGTTGCAGGCTTGATCCCCAGTAAGGGACATGCAGGAGGCAGCTGATCAATGATTCTCTCTCCTCATTGATGTCTCTCTCTCTCTCTTTTTCTCTCTCTCTCTATCTATCTCTCATCCTCTCTGAAATCAATAAAAATATATGTAAAAAAAGGAAACATTATGCAATTTGTGTCAGATCTTTACTATACTTGTGCAAATTAGTTAACTACTTTATGCCTCAGTTTTCTCATTTATAACATGGGAAAACAGAACAGACTTCAAAGAGTTGTTGGGTAGATTAAGTGAATTAGCATATATAAAGCAATAGGCAACACATAGTAAGTGTTATATAAATAACTATTTTGTTATTGTTGTTGTAGTTGTCACAGCAACACATCTAAAGACCTAGGTACCTTTTTATAGTACATAACATTTAGCCTTATTGTTTCTCAAAAATAAAAATAAATAAAATTAAATGGGAAATAAAATGAACTCCATTTCAGAAGAGCCAACTTTACCTCTTTTTGAATAATTTTAAAAAGTAGGCAGACAAAGTCCAAACCACTTTAAGAATCAATACTGAAAGATATACTCATTTTGGTCACTTAAACCAAGCTATCAAAAACCAAAATGAAGGGTGTCCTAGTTAACACTGTGGAATAGCTGATTGTAGTCAATGCTTGAAAGAGAGAGGAAGCCAACTTGGATTGCCAGGGAAGTAAAAGCTCCAAGGTAAAGGAAGAGGTCTTTCCTAGGGAATCAGAACTCAACTTTATATAACACTAGAGGCCTGGTGCACAAAATTCATGCACTTGGGGTGTGTCCCTCAGCCCTGCATGTGCCCTCTTGCAGTCCGGGAGCCCTCAGGGGATGTCCAACTGACAGCTTAGGCCCACTCCCAGCAGCTGGACATCCTTAGCGCTACCACAGAGGTGGGAGAGGCTGCCGCCACTGCTGCTGCATTCACCAGCCATGAGCCCGGCTCAGGGCTTCTGGCTTAGCAGTGCTTCCCCTGTGGAAGAGCACTGACCACCAGGGGGTGGCTCCTGCACTGAGCGTCTGCCCCCTGGTGGTCAGTGTGCATCACAGCGACGGTCGTTCTGCTGTTTGGTCGATTTGCATATTAGCCTTTTATTATATAGGATGTTTTGCCTGAAGAAGAAAAAATTGCTTTTTCCCCTTTAAATTTACATTTTCTGCCTAAAGATGTTTCTAGAGTTTCAGGAATTTCTGTTTGGAGTCAAACTTGTTTTAGCAATAAATTTCCACTGTTACAGCTCTAGCTAACAATGACATCATGGCAAAGAGAAAATAAAAGAAGCAATTAAAATTAGAGCAGGATATTTTAACTCTGGCAGTTTGACACTGAGGACATTTCTAATTTTATTTTGGAACAAAATACAACTTGACCCAAAGTAAAATTATATTGGATAGAAATTATTATGACAAAATAAAACTAACAATGATAAAAATATATATGAAGTGTTTTGTTTTGTTTTTCAATAAAAAAAAAAACAGGCTGAAGAATCACATATTGTTATTAACCCTGAAAACTGCAAAAATTAACCTTGGAAGAAATTAAGCTTTTAGAGAAATCATTAACAGAAACCAGAATCAACACTAGCTAAAAATTCTCATGGTAAAAATTTATTGACCAAAACTTGATAAAAGAATTACACTGTCTAGCAAAAATTGATATGGAAACACTGAGATGGATAGAAATAATGACCACAAAAATATTCAATGAAGTTGATGACCCTTGTTGTAGACAAAACATAATCAATGAATCAAACCTTTATTTTAAAATTGACACAGGAAATGTTGTAGTCTGAGTAAAATAAGTTTAATAGAATAAAAAAGATAAAACTATAAATAGTTTAACAATGCTATACAAAAATTAAAGAATCAAGTTAATAGAATTTACTATCCTCCCCCAAAAAAGAACACTATACTGACTCAAAAATATTGATGTTGGTATAAATCCGATTTAAATATTGGTATTTAGAAACTATCATAATATCCTCAGGCTTAAACTGGGTCAAAGTGAAAGAATCAAAATGTATAGGTCAAAAGAGTAAGGTCAACATAGTCAACATCCAAAAATAACACTCTGGCCATTAGGCTAATATAATATTTGCTTTGTGATGGGTCGAACATTTATGTACTAAATTAACTAAACCTGATTAAATTAGTACATTAAATAAAGTGTGATTATAGAAAAAACATACTATTAAATTGTATTTGTGCTTTGAACATTTAAATAGCAGTTTGTTTTTTGCTCACTTCACTACTTGATTTTGGGATAGAAATTGTTATAAACAGACTCTTCTGTAGAGAATGGACTTACATTAAAGAAAGCTTATAGTGTTTAGGGCAATAGCTAAAGCATAAAAGCCAATGAGGTGGCTACTGTAGGGTATCTAAATGAGAAAGAACAGTGGCTTGAATAGTGATGAACTAGAGATGGTGAGACTAGAGCCTTTATTAGAAATGAGAAGGATGATAGGGAGACAAGAGCAGATTTGGTGGGAAGTGAATTAAATAAAGAAGTCTGAAGCAAGATAGAGCAATCAGGGCCAGAGATATAAACTTAGTAGTTAACAGCATGTTTATGGTGTTTAATACTATGGAACCAGATGAAATTACCTAGAAAAGTACAGAAAGAGAAAATACATCCTGGGGGCAGTCCAACTTTCAGAATTAAACTGTTGAAGATGGTGCAGAAGAGGAGGAGACATGTGTCAAGGTCACAAGCTGAGAGGGAAGGATGGGAAGAAAACAAGATGTTTGGGGTGAACTGGGGTAATAAGGCATCAGTAGCTATGTGCTATTTCTCCTAGAGGACTCTTAAGAGAGGGAAAAATAAGCCACTTGAAAGCAGGTGGAAAATTTCAGACACTTAAAAGAAGGACCCAAAAAGTCTTCAAGAGCAATTAGTCTTTACTAACCAAATATTGAGGTGTTCCTAGAATTTTTAAATTTAATTTATTGACATTGGTTAATAAAATTATATAGGTTTCAGGTGTGCAATTCTATAATACATCATCTGTATATTGTGTTATCATGTAATTTTAATAGACTGTCATGAAGTTTCTTAGACTAGGTTATAGCACTTAACACTCAGACTATGACTTACCAAATTTCTTGTTCGTTAAGTAAGAGTCTGATGGTTCTTCTAGAAAAAAGCACAAAGCAAATATCTTTATTTGCAGGAGTTGGTGACTCTCCCTATCCTAGAAATCCTAGTCCTTAGACTTTACTACAGAACAACATAAGGTCTGTTGGACTGGCTGAACTGATTCTTAACACCCAAAGTCACTAATACTGAGCATTTACTTTAAAGAAATTAAAAGAACTGCATGAAGGTGCTGGAATAAGAGGTTTGGGTATGGGGGAATAAAGCTGTGTACAACACAGACAATATACAAAGTCATGAAATGTTCAGCAACAAGAAATGAAGCACTTTGCTTACTTTCAGTTTATGTTACTTTACAAACTTCATAAGGCACATTAGTCATCAAAAACTTTATATGCATTAAATACCTTTAATTACATGTAGAATAGCAAGTGTGGAGTAGAAAAAAGAGATATAATTCGAATTCAGCAGCCACACTTTAACCACATTACATGTGGCCTTCTGCTTGAACAGAAGCCCCCACAAGATAGTTACCAAAATAGCCTATTAAGTTTGAAAGATATTATTTTTATGGTTATTTGGGGGGAAAGGACAGCAAGATCCATAATGCTAGCACCCTAAGGATTTAAGGTTCAAATAACCCCATATATATGTGAAACAAAGATATTAATACTTTCTATGAGCATGCTTTATCAGACTTGTCCACCTGTTAATAAAAGCTGTTAAAAATAAAAAATCCAACTATCAACCTGATGGGCAGAAATTAAAACACTGGTATCAGCATCAATGCTTTTCATCCATCCAACAATAGTAGATCATTAAGTCAGAGTTAGGATAGAGATTCTAGGGAAAGTGAACATTCGTAAACTGTTCACTTGGGAAAATAATAATCATCATTAAAATAGCAAATAATTTTTGAATACTTATTATGTACTAAGTGCCATGCTTTAATTATATTAACTCATTTAATATGCACAACAGCCTTTGCCATAGTCACAATAATCAATTCTCTTAAAAATTTTTTATTGGTTGCAGAGAGGAAGGGAGAAGGAGAGATAGAAACATCAATGATGAGAGAGAATCATCAATTATCCATCAGCTGCCTCTTGCACACCCCTAATGAGGATCGAGCCCGCAACCCACGGGCATTTGCACCAACCAGGAATTGAACCATGACCTCCTGGTTCATGGGTCGACGCTCAACCACTGAACCACACTGGCCAGGCTCAGCTCTCTTCTAAAAATGAAAAGCTGAGGTTTCCAGAGGCAATGTGAACCTTAGATCTAATTTCTGCTTACAGCCACCTTGCTAGTAAGTGGGGGATCTAGATTCACACTGAGGTCTGTGTGGCTTCAGAGTCCACTCTGAACCAGTAACTAGCCTCTAGTACTATCAAATTTATGGTAAAAATAAAGATTATGCATAACATTTTCAGACCATCCCCTGAAAATGCTGGATCCCATTCATTAGGAGGCTAAGCACCATCTGACTTCCCAGGTTTTTTATTGGGGACATACAGGTTTCAGACTTACCATTTGGTAAGCCCACTACAGCCCTCAAAATGTCATAAGATTGATGATCTCTCACTGGTTTTTATTACACTACTGGCATGTATGTGCAAGGCTTAGTGTCTGAAAGATAGAATAAAATGTCAAGATCCAATGCTAACTGCTTCATTCCTGTTCCTGGGCCTAAGTGACCAGCCTTGGCGTTAATATCCCCAATACACTAAAACACAACAAAATTTGGGGTTTGTGGTCATATTAAAAAATCACATGTCATAGTGGTTTTTATAAAAGGCTCATCAGTGTGCCACTCTAATCAAATGCTAGCTCATACAATAAGAGTGGGTCAGTCCATCTAGAGCCCCCTAGTCTGAACTTCCCCAGTCCCCTCCTCCCCCAGTTATATATAGTAATAAACTCCACCTATAAGCCCAAGCCCCTCAGACACAATAGGATGCAGATCAGTGATCCTAGCCCTAGTAAATGAGGGAGGAGAGAACTGGGTACTCATTGTAATACAGTTGCTTCACAGACATAGTTCAATCCTCACAACTGCTACACACCGAAAGTGTCACTATTCCCATTTTACAGATGGGAATATGGAAACCCAGTGTGGTGAAAGTATTTCACCAAGATTGCATGGTTTTATTGTTTAACAAAACAAAGCAAAGAAATAAAGCAGGCCCTAGCCAGTTTCACTCAGTGGATAGAGCAGGGGTGGGCAAACTTTTTGACTCGAGGGCCACAATGGGTTCTTAAACTGGACTGGAGGGCCGGAACAAAAGCATGGATGGAGTGTTTGTGTGAACTAATATAAATTCAAAGTAAAGGAGCAGAGGGGAGAGCAAGAGAACCCTCCGCTCTTTCGGTTCCGCGGGCCAGATAGAACAGCCGAACGGGCCGGATCCGGCCCGCGGGCCATAGTTTGCCCACGGCTGGGATAGAGTGTCGGCCTGTGGACTGGAGGGTCCCAGGTTCGATTCCAGTCAAGGGCATGTACCTTGGTTGCAGGCACATACCCAGTGGGGAGTGTGCAGGAAGCAGCTAATCAATGTTTATCTCTCATCGATGTTTCTAACTCTCTATCCCTCTCCCTTCCTCTCTGTAAAAAATCAATAAAATATATTAAAAAAAAAAGAAATAAAGCAGGATCTAGGTACTAGTCTTCTATTTCCCAGACTAAATATTATCTATGCTAATAATAGAGGAATATGCAAATTGGCCGGGTCACCATCACGTAACAACCAACCAAGATGGGGGACAGGGCCGTGGCGGAGAGCTCTCAGCACATCTGCGCTGGTGGTCTGAAGGGCATGGAGAGGAAGGGAGAGCAGATAGGCAGTTAGGGGAATCAGGCCAGGAGGGAAGAGCAAATAGGCAGTTAGGGCAATCAGGCAAGGAGGGGAGGGCAATTAGGGGGATCAGGCCAGCAGCGGGGAGCAGTTAGGCAGTTAGGGTGATCAGGCAAGGAGGGGATAGCAGTTAAGGGGATCAGGCTGGCAAGGGAGATCAGTTAGGGCCATCAGGCTGGCAGGGGAGCAGTTAGGGGCATCAGGCAGGTGAGCAGTTAGGAGCCAGTGGTTCTGGATTGCGAGAGGGATCCTGGATTGGAGAGGGTGCAGGCCGGACTGAGGGCCCCCCACCCCATGCATGACTTTCGTGCACTGGGCCTCTAATTACATATATAAAAGCCCAGTGACCAGAACAACCAGAACAACTGGTGGCTATGACACACACTGCAGCAGCCAACCAGCCTGATCTGGGCCCCAGTTGGCCCCCCAAGGCTGGCCCAGCCCCTGTTCAGCCCCCAACACCCCAATTGGGGGTAGGGCTGGCTGGCCAACTGCCCACAGCCCCTCCTCTCCAGCTGGCTACACCCCTGCCCCTGATCGGCCCCCAACACCCTGATCGGGGGCAGAGCTGGCCAGCTGGCCAACCACCCACAGCCCTTCCCTCCCCCCTGCTGACCCCAGCCCGATGGGTCCCCATCAGAGCAGGCTGGCCAGACCCCACCTGTGCACGAATTTGTGCACTGGGCCTCTAGTACAATATAATTTTGACTCTGTTGTCCTAGATTTTGCACAGTGAATGAAAAAAAAAATCCAGGTTCTTTTATTGATGTGATCAATTTACAAAATGGTTAAGCCAGCTTTCTGTGTAAGCTTGTGTCTTTTTTGAAAGCTGCTGTGAGAATATTCACATCTTATACAGACTGCCTTGTGGTGTGTACAGACACCAAAGCCAAGTTATTCTGACCCTGGCAACAGCTGGGAAGACTAGAATCTAAAGTGAGATAAGCTTGTCGATATGCATCCCGCTTACTTATATCTAGTTAGTAGAAACAGTGTGTAGTAAAAGATGGGAGCAATAGGCTCCCCTTCTGAGTCTGAATACTGTGCCTTTTTACTACCTTTATTTACTGTTTCTTTCATACTTAAAAGGTGCTTAAGGGGATGAGGATTGGTTGAAGATGGGGTGGAGGTGGGAGTGGGGGAGCAGCAAATGCATGCACTTGACTGCCATATAAAATGCTCCGATTGTTCCCCACCTAGATGCCCTTGTAGCTATACATTCTCAAGCACCTGAGGTCTGAGATGGACCTGTAAACTTTTATGATCTCCAAAAAAAAAAATTGCTGCTGAGTCCAACAGTATCCTAGGCATCATCGTCAGGTACTGGAAAAAAACAAAAATCATTATCCCGTGCATCAGTAATCTCTCTCTCTCCCTCTCTCTCTCTCTCTCTCTCTCTCTCTCTCTCTCTCTCTCAGCAGTTCTAGAAGATACAATTTTAAGAAAAAGCATATAGTAGAATTAGAGAAGGCCCAGAGAAAGTCAAGAGAGAAAGGGCCAGAAAATGTGGTCCACGCCTAAAGTGCTTCACTCAGAGAAAAAAGACGATGGTAAAGATGACCCAAGTCTATGAAATCAAAAGCTACAAAATAGATACAAGGAAGAGAAAGTGGAACACTACATTTTAGTAATTAGAAATGGTTCTATTTTTAGTAAATATAGGTTTACATACTCATAGTCTGAAAAAAAATACATTTCAGACAGATGAAATAAAATTCTGCTTCCTATACAGCCATGATGGAGTCAGAGAGACATGGCCAGGCACTGCCCCTCCTCCCTCTGTGACCCGGGCAAGTACAGTGTGTCTGTTTCATCATCTGTAAAGTGGGAGGGAGCTCTGTCACAGGCTGCTGTACAGAGTAAACCAAAGGTACTGGAATGCTCACCACAGCCTCTGTCATATGACAGATACTCAATGAATGCTAATGCCCTTCCTTAGAGAACACAGGAGCTCCAAAAGATACTGCCACATGAAAATAAAACAGGTGGATGAAAATAAGAAGTGATTGATAAAGAAGAGATTGTTTTTTAAATCATTGATATTGACATTTCATGAAATAGCCTTAATTATAAAGAAATGTGTACACCTCAAAATATACTCAATGGTATCCTTCCAAAACCACAATAGATTTTCATTGATATTTATGTATAGCAGGAGTCTCCCAACACTCCTTTAAGCAGCTTTGGCTCAAGGATAATTCAATGTTTACCCAGTTGGTTGCCAAAATGCTTTTGCCACTATGATGAACATCCTCCTCCACATAAATATATGCATACATATATGTTATATAGTTTTTCTATAATTCTTTTTTAAATTTTTAATATATTTATTTTATTACATTTATTGGGGTGACATTGGCTAATAATATTATATAGCTTTCAGGTGTACGAGTCTATAATACATCATCTGTATATTATACTGTGTGTTCACCAACCCAAGTCAAGTCTTCTTCTATCACCATTTATACCCCCTGTATCCTCTTCTAACCCAGAATTCTTGAACTCCCTGTTTTTTACCTGTTTCTCCCTTTCTGTGCTTTCCTTAATCAGCTCATCTTTATTCCATATATTCAGACAGATACAATGTGTCCCACTTTAAATCCTCTCTTAACAGATGTCTTTAAAGCTGTAGTGTGAATTACTATAATATGCCATACATTTTAGAATGAAATTGGATAATTTATCCATATTTGTATTAACTACATTTTAAAAGATGTCTCAAAGGAGAGAAATATAAAGCACAAATTCTTTGCATTAATTGTGGTATCCAGGTGATGGATGGTAGACAAGAGGAGATAAAGCAAAGGATAGGTTGGGCAGTAAAATTGTGCCATTTCTTAATTCTTCATGGAATTAATTACCTGCTACACTTATTCATGTGTCAAGTCACATTTCCCAACATATAATATTGTCTCCATCTGTGGTTTAAAAAAAAAGCCAATCTCTCTATGCCCTTCCCAAAAGATCAAGGGTTCATTAAATGAAGAAGATTCAAGTGATATTATCTCAAGCAATGTCATCCTACATAAGTCCATGCCCCTAGGATTCATCTCCTTTGTCCAGATCAGCACAATCCTTTGAATGAGGGAAGGTGCAGTTCTTTCCAGATTAGCCTTTATAATATGTCATAATGATGAGTGGTGGGGCAGGTGAGAGAAGAAAACGTGAAAATCAAGTAGAAGACAGAATCTAACAGCTGCATATAGAATCACAGACTTGAAAAGGATCCTCAACAGTTTGTGGAAAACTGACACCATTGATTTTGCAAATTCCTGCATGGTGTTCTAGAGAAGAGAGATTGCAGAAATGGTGCCTGTTACATTTATGTACTACTTAAAATTAAAATTGATTTGTATTGTTTTTATTTATTCAACAAAAATTTCTTGAGCACTTGCTCTTGCTAATAGTGTAGCACTAGAGCCACAGTGAAATAGCAAGACCCTGTTCTGTCCTTGAATAGTTTGCAGTCCAGTAAGAATAAGAATTTTACCATATCTTTTCAGGCAATAGCAGTATATAGGGCTGCCACCATTATAAGACATCAGTAAGTGAGATGTTTGAAATACAGAGTATGGAAGTTAGCAACTCGGGGGATTCAAATTGATTCAAATTGAAGCATTGGCATAATGATGTAGCCCATTTTTTAATGTCAGAAACATAGTCAATGTCAGAGTTTTACCCAAGTCCATGAGACTAGAGAATTGGTTCATTAAAGAAATAGTACTCAGCATTCCAAACTCATTCCATTTCATTACCTTAAGCATCTTTAGAAAGCTGAACAGGAAGAAGGTCCTAAGTGCAATGAAGCTAAATAGGGGCCATGAAGTAGTTTAGGCAAAATTTGTCTGGTGTTTAGATACTAGTCAATTTCCCAATCTTCAAGAGACATGTTAAGTGATCATTAGTTTAATGATCACTTCACATAGATTCATTTGTCTTTGTAGAATGTCCAGTGATGTTTGTCAGAAGCAACACAATAGCCATATTTTAGTCCAGATAGTGGATAAAGTGAAGAAAAAGAGTGCAAAGCTAAATGAGCATGAGCTACCAAGTATGTGATATCCTGAAAATAAGAAAAGGATTAAACGGTCACAAAAGGGGAGAGTGAGGGCTTCTCATTTTCACAGTCATTGACCTAACAGAATCATCACCACATACAAAGAGAACAGAGTGATGAACCTCAATAAAAAATAAGAAAACTGTGGTTTGACCTGGGGGTTTGGGGGCAGCAATGACAAGGAGGGGGAGGAGAGGAAATAGGAAAATAAAGACAAAGCAGTAGAGAGGTGTCATCCTAATACATAAAAACCCTGGGTCGCAATGACCACTAACGAACAAGGCTCGACCAACCAGAAGTCAGCGCTGACTGCTGACTGCTTTTGCTGCAAGCCCAGTGCCCCAGCACGGACTGCTGAGAGGGCTGCGAATCAGGGCCAGAGAGAGGCCTGAAGAGAGAAGCAGGGACTGATCTGTTGCCTCTGTGGCAGCTTTTGATCAGCACTTGCTTCTCTCTTTCTCTCCAAGTCTGGCCAACAGCCCACCTCCATTTCTCTCCTGGCCTCCACCAGGGCTGCTGATCAGCCCCGCCTTTCTGATCAGGCCCCTTTGATAGGCCCAGAGACACTGACTGGCATAGGAACTTACCAATCAGAACCAAATGTGGGTGCTGTGAAAAACCAATGGCTGCCTAGAAGACAGAGCTTCTGATGTTGACTAGCATAGACACTGACCAATCAGAACCAAATGTGGGTGCTGTGAAAAACCAATGGCTGCCTAAAGACAGAGCTTCTGACGCTGACTGGCATAGACACTGACCAATCAGAACCAAATGTGGGTGCTGTGGGGAGCCAATGGCTGCCTAGGAGGCAGAGATTCTGATGCTGACTGGCATAGAAACTGACCAATCAGAACCAAACCTGGGTGCTTTGGGGAGCCAATGGCTGCCTAGGAGGTGGAGCTTTTGACGCTGACTGGCATAGAAACTGACCAATCAGAACCAAATTGGCCAGCAGAGGAGGGCAGTTGGGGCTGATCAGGCCTGTAGGGGAGGGCAGTTGGAGGCGAGATCAGGCCAGCAGGGGAGAGCAGTTGGGGGCAACCAGGCCAGGAGGAGAGAGCAGTTGGGGGCGAGATCAGGCTGGCAGGGGAGGGTAGTTAGGGGTGATCAGGCATGCAGGCAGAGGCAGTTAGGGGCAACCAGGCCAGCAGGAGAGGGCAGTTAGGGGTGATCAGGCAGGCAGGCAGGCAGGTGAGCAGTTAGGAGCCAGCGATCCCTGTGGGATTGGGCCTAAACTGGCAGTTGGACATCCCCCAAGGGGTCCCCAATTGGAAAGGGTGCAGGCTGGGCTGAGGGAACCACCCCCCTTCCCGTGCATGAATTTCATGCACCGGGCCTCTAGTTATATATATATAATGTACAGATACACTCTAAATAGAACATTTTTTTTCTGGAATGTTTTCTACTTTATTCTGAGCAGCTGCCACACCACAATGACATATTTTATAGTTGCTGTTGCTGCTATGGGGGTTTAGAAATATGCCAAAATATAATTGTTAGTTCAGTGTAGCCCATATTCTTAGATGAATATAATCTCTATTGGATGACAGTTCACTATAATATGTGAATTTTGCAAGATTTTTCATATCGGAATCCAAATGAGTGAAGGATAACATTTTTTAGTCAATTCTCAATATTAATTAAGTTGAGCATACTTTATTCAGTAGGATTGTATGAATAAAAAATAAAAATAAAAGGTAACATTTCAAAATACTATTGAAACATACAGACATGGCATTTTTTAAATGCAATTACATTGTAATTTTGTTTTACTTGACTGTAAGTTCTTTAAGTACAAGGTTTATAGCCTTTTATCTTTGTATCTCTGGTACATAGCACAGTACCAGGCACATCTAAGCAGTCAATAATTATTTGTTGAATAAAAAAATAAAATAATCCATTTCAATTAGTTGGGAGCAGGGAAGTAAGTTCTGTTACCAATCTACGACATGAGAGCTTGCATAACTAACTACATCCTGGGCCCACGTCAAATATTTCTATAACAATACTCTACACCTTAAGCCTAGACACAGCCCCAGAATGCTTTTCAGCAGAGAACTCCAAGCAGCTACACTCTATTAAATCAAAGTTAGCAATTAAAGTGAAATCTATTCCTATCCCTGCAATAGAGGTCTCCATCAGGCAAGCCATAAGTGGGAAAGGTTATTCCAAAATGTCTCCTCTGGTACCAACATACATATTAACAAGGCCAATAATCATTATGTCCATGAGCATGTGTATTTTAGAGTCTGTTACTCTCTTCTTTCTCTCTTACAAGTTATTATGTGTATCCATAAATCTTGAGCAGACCACAGACCCTGCACAAGACAGCCTTTGTTGACATCCTTTTCATAAGTAAAATTAATTTGTGCACTTAGATTACTGATATTTATAAAATTTGACATTTTTTGTTATCTGAGATGTTATATATTTATTTAATGTCTTGATCACTATAGAATCACAAATGAGGTGCTCAAAAAGTATTTATTTATCAACTGGATCATAAGACTTTCAGATCCTACAACTTTCTTTATCTCTACTATAGACCCTTACCCTGCTAAGCCTGAGTATTTGGGACAGTTTCTGCCTGTACTGACCGCTGCAGAATAGCCCACAATAAAATCTGCTACTCGCAGAGTACAAATTTCACTCTAGGCAGGTCTCTGGGTTAAGGTGACCTAAGTCCAGTGGTACCATTTTTAGAAATCCCATTTCTACTAGCAAGGAAGCATGTTGATTTTGAGAATACTCTGTTGCCTCGTGCCAAAAAGCCATATATCTAGGGAAAAACAGAGTCCCAGGCACCCTACATGAACTGAAAACTATACTCCCTATAGCTTTCTACCATGTGTGGCCAGTCTTACTCTTCTTCCCCTATCTGTTATCTTAGCCTCTCTTTTGTGTCAAGATCGAGCTACCCATTTTGAGTATGGATAGTGGAGCCCAGCAATCAGAAGGAAACCCTGATTCTATCAGCTTCTTTTCTTACATGGCTATATCTTGACTCATTACTCCCTCAACCTCCTGGCTTTTAACCAAAACTTATAGAGTTGCCAAAAACATCCTGTGCTCAAAATGTCAAACTTCACCTAACTGCCCTTGATCCCCACTATTCTCATTTCTAAATCAGACTCTCACTTACCACTGCCTTGGTCAAGATCCGGTTTGAATTTAGTTATACCAACTTCCATGTTTTGTTTTGTATTGCCTATTCCTCTCTGTAAAAGCAAGACTACACCAGTAATCCTTTCAAAAATGTTTCATTCCAAAAACATTTACTAAGTACCCACTTTATTCAGAATACTGTGCTAGCACCAGCACTAACAAGGAGTAAGATAGACACAGCCTTGCTCTCACAGAACCTACATTCTAGTAAGAGAACGAGATGACCAACTAATTTACAATTAATTATTGAGTTACAATTGTGTTGTGGTGCCATAAAGAAGAGGTATAAGGAGCTATAAAAACATAAAACAAGAAAATCTGACTCTCTTCAAGAGTCAAGGAAGGCATGTGTTAAGTCTTGAAAGACAGGCAGGAATTAAATAGGTTAAAGTGGAGGAGGATGAGTATTCAAATCAAAGGGAACACTCATATGAAGCCTACCAGGAAGAAGAGAGAATGTACATTTGCAGACCTGGAAAAAGTCTAGCATAATTGGAAAGAAGAAAAGGAGCAAAAGAAAAACTGGTAGGAGAGAAGGCAGAAATAATAGGTAGAAGGCTTTTGTGGGGCCTTGTAAGTTAGGACTTTATCTACTGTAACATCAGTGGGGAGGCATTGAAGAGTTCCAGGCAGGAGAAAAATGTGTGTTCTTCAAAGAGGAATCTGGTTGCAGTGTGGAGAATACAGGGAGGAAAAGGTCCTAATCATGCAGGACCTCTGAGCCAGGGAAAGGATTCAGGATTTCATCCTAAATGCAAAAATTTGTTGATGAGATTCATATATTCTAATTTATATTTCATAAAGATCAGTTATTTAAAAGAATTTTATGAATTAAAACTCTGGATGTAGAATTTATTTTAATAGTACTTTTAAAATTAAAAATAAAGTGGGGGGAGGGGTACTTCTGCTTCAGCCCATGAAGGATTAACTGCTATGGAAACTTATTTCCTATCATAGCTAACAAATATATAACAGTTTTCAGAGCATAAGACTGTGATCTTTGTAGAAAGGGAGACAAACAAGGTGAGCCCTCCAATTGCCCCCAATGACCATATGAAAGTATTATCCAGGCCACAGCTCAGAGAAGGAAACCTAAACAGAGTCCACTGGGTATAAGAAATAAGAGAACAGAGTTTGAAAGAGCAGAGATACCTAAATTTTATGGACAGTCTACCAAAGGATATCATAACATCAAGTGGTCTGTAGAATTCCAGAAAGGGGAGAAGGATTTGAAAAACACTTGAAATAATGGGTGAAATTTCCCCATATTTAATGAAAACTATAAACCCACAGAGCCAAGATTATCAACAAACCATGAGTGAAATAAACATTTTTTAAAAATCATACCAGAGATCATCATAATGAAATATGTGAAAAATAGCAAAATATAAAATAATACCTTAAAAGCAGCCAGAGAAAGACAATATATGTACAAAGGAAGAAAGATAAGAATGAATGACAGTAGACTTTTTATCAGAGATCTGACAATGAATGACAGCTTTAAAGTGCTGAAGTAAAAAGAAAGTACTGTTAGAATAAATTCTATATCCAGAAAAAAAAAATCTTTCAAAAGTGAAAATACTTTTTTTTTTTTTCAGATCAGCAAAAGGTAAGAGAATTCATTACAAAAGATTTGTATGTTACGTTAAAGGAAGGTCTTTAGACACAAGGAAAATGATACAAGATAAAATGTTGAATATGCACAAAGCAATGAAGACCAATAGAATTATCCAAGTACAGGTCTTTTACATCCTTGGTTAAATTTATTCCTAGGTATTTTATTTTTTGATGCAATCCTATCTGATAAAAGAGTAATACGCAAATTGATTGTCACTCCAAGACACAAGATGGCCACACCCATGTGGTCAAAGATGGCTGCTCCCATGTGGACACAAGATGGCCACCACAAGATGGCCTGCAGGGGAGGGCAGTTGTGGGCAGTTAGGGGTGACCAGGCCAGCAGAGGAGGGCAGTTGGGGGTGACCAAGCCAGCAAGGGAGGGCAGTTAGGGGGGACCCAGGTCTGCAGGGGAGGGCAGTTGTGGGCGATCAGGCAAGTAGGGAGGGCAGTTAGAAGTGACCAGGCCAGCAGAGGAGGGCAGTTGGGGGAGACCAGGTCAGCAGGGGAGGGCAGTTGGGTGGGGTCCAGGCCTGCAGGGGAGAGCAGTTGGGGGGACCAGGCCTGCAGGGGACGGCAGTGGGGGGGGAACCAGGCCTGCAGTGGGGGGGCAGTTGGAGGGGAACCAGGCCTGCAGGGGAGGGCAGTTGTGGGTGACCGGGCCAGCAGGGAGGGCAGTTAGGGGCAATCGGGTTGGCAGTGGAGCAGTTAGGCGTCGATCAGGCTGGCAGGGGAGTGGTTAGGGGGTGATCAGGCTGGCAGGCAGAAGCGGTTAGGTGCAATCAGGCAGAGGCAGGCGAGTGGTTGGGAGCCAGCAGTCCTGGATTGTGAGAGGGATGTCCAACTGCCCATTTAGGCCCTCTATTCCCACTTTGCTGAGAGCTTTTATTTTATCAAATGCTTTTCTGGATCTATAAGATTTTATGAGTTATAGACAAAATTTACATAACAAAAGCTTTTTTTCCACCTACATTTCCCTTTCTCTAATTATGTTTTGATCCCCCTTTGCAATGCAATAATGAGCTGATGACATATACAAAATGAATAACCATTAATTGGCCCTTCAAGAGCTATGTGCAAACCAGTGATCTTAACAAAAGAAGAAGAAAGCCTTAGTAAATATCTCAGACCACGAGGGCACCATTGAGTACCGTTCTGAAACCCTGTCTTCATGCAGTCAGCAAAATGAACCACAGCACGCTACAGTGCGGGCGTCCTTGGCAATCCCTTCCTGATGAAAGAAAAATTAAAATAAGAAGACCAACTAGTCTGTCATCCATTCCTTGTTTGCACCTATAGCTAATGGCCTACATTGACATCTCTGACCAGTCTGTATCCTTCTCTATATAGTAAAAGAAGCAGCCTCTTTACTTCCTCCTCAAGTTTGTAGTCCTTTGGCCAAATAGGGTGTCTTAAAGATGATAGTGGCTGCTTTAAGTACTGGAAGGGTCACTATTCTTATCACATTTTGGCTATGCTAATTTAAATGACAGAAAATGATTTTATAATATATAGGTATATTTTTATACTAACAGCATATGGTTCCCATTTTTATGTGATTTCATGGTAAATAATTGTTGTGTTTTGAAAGAGCAAAATTTGAAGTGAAACCTACTATATTTGAATATAGTCCTATGAGTAAAATAATAATACAATTCTCCCTCTGAAATGGAAAAACTATATTAAATTCTAACAAGACCATTTCTTAGATGATAATATGTTTGCTATTTTCACTTTTGTGAAATGCATAAATTTATTCTATAGTGCTTATCAACTATGGTTCATTACAGGCAAGAGTCAAATTCTAAGGCCTTCTATTTTTGGAGTAATTCACCCACTGGCTACAAAATCTTCCACTTGATAGAGAGTGATAGCTGAAAGCAAAGCATGAGAATAGAAAGTTAGCCTTGGGTATGCTTATATTTTGTAAATTCCTTCATAAACTAGTCTAAACAATTATCAGGGTATAACTGTTGAGAAAAAAATGTTTGCTGTATAAATAAAGAAGTATTTCCTTTGATTAAGTGAGGAGAATTGTATTCACCACAATAAACTGAAAACCTACTGACTCCACTCAAAGCCTAAGAATTTCAGGAACCTATGTTGAAAAATTAGTCAAACCCATGATTTGTGTATCTATGAGTAGCAGAAAAAGCTCTTTCGTGAGCCACCAGCAGTATGGAGGATATATCAAGCATTGTCATAAAACTGCTACCCATGTGATAAGGAGAGGAATTTGAAGAGAAAACTATGATTGTACAATGTGGTCATACTCTGTGACCCCCTTCAGCATTCAACAAAATTACTAAAATCAAGAAATATTTGGTGAAAGAGAATTTGGTGTGTGTGTGTGTGTGTGTGTGTGTGTGTGTGTGTGTGTGTGTGTGTTTTAAGAAAGAGCCAGGGCCTGGTTGATATGGCTCAGGGGTTGAGCAACAACCTATGGAACCAGGAGGTTGAGGTTCCATTCCAGTCAGGGCACATGCCCAGGTTACCGGCTCCATTCCTGGTGGCGTGCGTGAGGCACCCGATCAATGATTCTCTCTTATCATTGATGGTTCTATCTCTCTCTCCCTCTCCCTTCCTCCCTGAAATTACATATATATTTTTTCTTTCTTTCTTTCTTTCTTTCTTTCTTTCTTTCTTTCTTTCTTTCTTTCTTTCTTTCTTTTCTTTCTTTCTTTCTTTCTCTCTCTCTCTTTCCTTCCTTCCTTCCTTCCTTCCTTCCTTCCTTCCTTCCTTCCTTCCTTCCTTCCTTCCTTCCTTCTTTCTTTCTTTCTTTCTTTCTTTCTTTCTTTCTTTCTTTCTTTCTTTCTTTCTTCTTTCTAAAAAAAAAGGGGCCAGGGTTTTTCCCCAAAGTGATGTGATGTGAAACTTGGATAGCATGTGTGGAAAGGTGAATGACCTTTCTGGAGAGAAACTGCTCTGAGTTGATGCTTCCAAGTTTGGGTGTTCCTCTGAGAACTATTTTGCATATCAGGGTTAGTTATGGTGCATCTGAACCCTTCGCTAGGCTCAGCTCCCTGAGGACCAGAGAGTCCCCTCCATGTGCTCCGCCAGCTGTGCACAGCGCAGAGTAGGCCTTTAGGAAATAGCTGTGCAACAAAAAAAAATGAGGCCACTTAGTTTCACCTCAAAAATATTTGTGTAGATAAAAACTTATAAATTCTAATTTATTTAGTTTAGGCAAATCATGAGCATACCAAAGCAATGGATACCACACACAACAGAAATGTGGACGTCACAGAAATAGGAAAGTTGAAAATAGAGCTATCGAGTGTGGAACAAGTTTTATATGCTAAGAAGCTATTAGAATACTTGGCAGTTGTATAACATCTTGCACAGATAAGGGAAGACTTACTTGATCCATTTGCTGGCAAATGTTATTTGACTCTCTTCACAAAGCTCAATGATTAATGGACAAACTCGATCTTGGTCCTACATTTTGACTCTGGGTCTAGTGCTCTTACCATTACCCTCAGCTGCTTTCTGCTATAAACTGGAACTTAAAAGAAACTGGCCCTCTTACATTTCTGCTGCCTTATGGACTAATTTTTTTAAAAAATAAAACTTCCATTCCATTTTCTCTATCTGAAAATTCTCAAGGTTCCAGCTACTTGTATTCATTGACAGTGAAACCTGATTCTTTCCCCAAATGCATCTTTTGGAAAGGGTTGGAAAAAAAGCATTCTCTGGGGTGGGCTATATTATTCTAGTGGCCTAAAAGAAAGCAGAAAGCTACAGTACTCTCTGTGAAATGAATATACCTACAGCAGTTTCTCATGCACACAGCAATTTCATGTTAACAATTTCATATATACAATGCTTAGTAAACTGCTTAGTCAGGTCACACTCTTTCAGCAAGCAATGAAATGCAAGCATCTCCTACTGCAGTTTCCTATGGCTTATAGAATTAACTTAGGTGGTTGTCTGCTTGTTATATGAATCTTCGACCAACTCAGCTGTTGCCAACAGAAATACTGATCTAACGGAGACCAAGGAAGTTAATATATATTTTTTTCTTTTTGTTAATCTTCACCCAAGGACATTTTTTTTCCTTTGATTTTTTTTTTTTTTTTTTTTTTTGAGAGAGAGTGGAAGGTAGGGGGAGAGATACAGAGAGAGAAACATCGATATGAGAGAGACACATCATCTGGTTGCCTCCCACACACAACCCAACCGGGGTCAGGAATCTAGCCTGCAATGAAGGTATATGCCCTTGACATAGAATCCAACCCGGGACTCTTCAATCCATGGGCTGACTCTCTGTCCACTGAGCCAAACAGACTAAGGCAGGAAGCTAATATCTTTAAACTTTTGCTTAGCCCTTTGTCATTTCCCTTAAAATGTGTATTTTTAATAACTTCTTTCTAATCCTAACTAGAGTCTTATAAGTTAACAATTTAAGAAATGACACATTTGCATCATGTTTTGTTATTTTGCTAACATTCCCTTAAAGAATGGAGAAGCAGGCATGTTCAATGTTTGCTGTGTTAATATGTGCCTGGCTCTATTTGCCCTGCCAATTTTGGAAACTGCTACTGGCTTGGCTCCCCACTCCCTGCTCCCAGGACACACTTATCTGTTTACAAGCTGTCAAAGTAAATTTATAGTACTGAGTGACACCATTAGAAAGCTGGGGAGAGGGCTTGCTGAGCACACCCAGATACACTTGCATGCATGTTAAGTTGAACTTTTGCCAAGATCCCATTAACCAATCCTAATGAACTTCTGTTTTCCATTTAAAACACCATTAGTTTCCTAGGGTTTGTTTCTCATGGTATAAGCAGCAAATACACAATCAAATGGTGAGAAAAGGTGTTGTTTTGTGGGACGCCCATTCGTCCTTAGAGAATTTGGAACTTGCCTTTGGTATGAGCCACTTTCTCCCTATTTCTGGAAGTAATTAGGCATTCCAAATATCTAGGACCACCTCTCAGAATACAGACGGATTTTTTAACACATCTCATTGCTTAAAGTTCTGGGTAATTTAGTTTGCTGCCTATTTTGCTGTGCAGAGGCTTGTTTTGCTTCTAACCATTTTATCTGATAAAAGAGTAATATGCAAATTGACCATCACTCCAACACACAAGATGGCTGCCCCCATGTGGTCAAAGATCCTGCCCCCATGTGGACTCAAGATGGCTGCCACAAGATGGCCAGCAAGGGAGGGCAGTTGGGAGGGACCAGGCCTGCAAGGAAGGGCAGTTGGGGGCGATCAAGCCTGCAGGGAAGGGCTGTTGAGTGGCGGGGGCGGGGATCAGGCCTACAGAGGAGGGAAGTTGGGAGTGACCAGGCCTGCAGGGAAGGGCAGTTGGGGGGGACCTAGGCCTGCAGGGGAGAGCAGTTGGGGGGGGACCAGGCCTGCAGGGGAGGGCAGTTGGGGGGGACCAGGCCTACAGGGGAGGGCTGTTAGAGGTGACCAGGCCTGCAGGGGAGGGCAGTTAGGGGTGACCAGGCCTGCAGGGGAGGGCAGTTAGGGGCAATCAGGCTGGCAGGAGAGCAGTTAGGCATTAATCAGGCTGGCAGGGGAGTGGTTAGGGGGTGATCAGGCTGGCAGGCAGAAGCAGTTAGGGGCAATCAGGAAGGCAGGCAGGCGAGCAGTTGGGAGCTAGCAGTCCTGGATTGTGAGTGAGAGGGATGTCCGACTGCCCGTTTAGGCCTGATCCTATTGGGATCGGGTCTAAACGGGCAGTCGGACATCCCTCGAGGGGTCCCATGTTGGAGAGGGTGCAGGCTGGGCTGAGGGACACACCCCCCCATGCACGAATTTCATGCATCGGGCCTCTAGTTATTATATAACACTGACTGTAGAGCACTGACAACTCTCTATCTACAGCTCTACATGGATAGATTAACAGAGTCCCTCCTCTGTGTTTTTAAAGTTTTCCACTAATGTGGTTTTAAATATTTGATGCATTATCATACTCTTTAATAGCAAAGTCCTTTGCAATAATAAGAACTGGAGTTCTATTGATAGTGAAAATGGCAAGTCAGTAGAAAAAAGGTTTCTGGTTTTGTGGAGTTTGCTTTGGGTTTGTACACCTAAGATGAAGGGAGAAATATTAAGAAGCCAAGAAAATTGATTTTTGTTTCATTTCATTCTCCGTATCAAATTGTAGGGAATGTGATTTTTAAGTTATAGTATCTCAATATAGTTTCTTTCTTGGAAAAGAGATGCAAAGTGAATAATTTAGGAAGCCAACTGTATCCCTCAACTCAGAAGACAACAAAAACACACAATGAAACACAAATGATTCATTTTATAATATAAGCAACCCCAAAATACTAAGTACAATTCTCAACAATAGGAAATGTTGGGCGGTAGAAAGCATTACAAATACTAACGCTGGTCATTAAGTGTTGTTTTTTTCAGCTTCCTTCCCAGGTAAAAACTTTTGTCTTTATTACATTGTAGCTCTTTAAGCACAATTTGTCCAAAAGGTCAGACAAGAATAGTAAACCTAAATGTACTAACCAGAAGGTCAGACAAGAATAGTAAACCTAAATGTACTAACCAGATAGGAGGTAAGAGGAAAGCTACTGCAAAAAAAAAAAAAAAAAAAAAAAAAAAGGAATACAAAATAGTCCTGGAGATATACAGTAGAGCATAGGAAATCTAGTCAGTAATCTATATATATAAAAGGCTAAGCAACCAGCTGACTGGCCGACCAGCCGGTAGTTATGATGTACACTGACCACCAGGGGGCAGATGTTCAATGCAGGAGCTGCCGAGCGACAGCAACTTTGCAGAGTGCCCTCTCGCACTCCAGGACCCCTTGGGGAATGTCAAACTGCCAGTTTTGGCCCGATCCCTGCAGGCCAGGCCAAGGGACCCCACCGGTGCATGAATCTGTGCACCAGGCCTCTAGTATTGTAATAACTACATATGAGGCAAGGTGGGTACTGGAAATATCATAGGGATCACTTTGTAAATTATATAAATGCCTAACCCCAATGCTATACACCTGAAATGATACCAAGTAATACTGGATATAAGCTGTAATTGAAAAATAGAATTTAGTATGGTGGAGGGGAAGAAGCTGCTGTGCTCTGTGCAGTTTCCCTGCAGGTGCCCAGCACTGTGCTAGGCACCCTGTGAAGAGCATTGTTAAGCATTTGGTGGTTGGTTGATTGAATAAATAAAAGACATACATAGTCAAGAACTTTGTAAACTAGAACAATTAAAATCAGAAAGAAAGGGCACAACTAATTGTGTGAAAGTGGCAGATGGCATAAAGCGGTGGAGACCTGAAGTCTGTGAGCTTGCAGAAGCATCACATTTTCAAGGAACACCGTCAGCAATCAAGGGGCTGAGGCCTAGGGGAGAGACAGGCTGCACAGATGATTACCTTCTCGGGAACCCAAAGGCTGTCCACCAGACAGGCCAACTTAATGAAAAATCTCAGAGGGAAGGCAGGGGTGGGCAGATGGGTGGGAAGAGATCAACCAAAGAACTTGTATGCATATATGTTCTTTGGGCACAGACAACAGGGTGGTGAAGACCTGGAGTGGGAGGGGGGCAGGCTAGAAGGGGTCAATGGGGGAGGAAGGGGGACATATGTAATACTTTCAACAATAAAGATTTAATTTTAAAAAAATAAACTTGTTTTATTTATTTTTATGTTATTTTTTTTTTCCTCTTTATTGATTAAGGTATTACATAAGTGTGTCCTAACCATTCTCCTGGAGAGGAAAGACCATGGATTCCACCTGCAATAACAGCGCTGTATTCTGAATGATCTGAACAGTCCCTGCTACTGGCCCTTCTCAGTCTCAGACCTCAATTCTTTATTGTTCTACAACATGGAGGAACATCAGCAGCTGCTTGAATAAAACTAGCAGAGCAAGGCACTCTGGACAGGGCTCAGGGCCAGGACTCTCAGACCAGCAAGCCTTCCCTCACAGTGTTTTTCTGTTTCCCTGAGGTGAGTTTTATTAGTCTCTAAGAAATGGCCTGTGACCATTATCAGGCAGGGAAGGTGTCTGAGAGGTTTTACTGGTTTTATTGGCCAGGGATACATTTAACTTCCTACTGACACACCTCAGCAGAAAGGATAAATGCTCAGGGATAGAACAATAAAGAACTGAGAGGTTCAGGTGGCATAGACACACTTACATTGAGGAGTTGAGGAACAAGGTGGGTTCTTTCTGATAAACTTTAGGATGCAAGCTAACTATAGCAGGATTTAGTTAATTTAGGTGACTATGAAAGTCGCCCATGTGTGGATTAACTTTGCTTTCATTTCTCTTATATTTTTACCGTATGATTTTCTCATATATTTACTTAATTTTTTATTTTACTTATTTTTTGTTGATCTTGTAAAGCAGCTTAAAGAACAGGGGAAATATCATTGGCTACTGGAGAAAAGATGAGTTTGAATGTTAGTTCTGCCTACTATTTCTCTAATCCCCAGGTTCTTCATACTTAAAGTAATATCAATCCTTGCCTGTCAAGTTTGTGGTGAAAATTGGAAATAGACATAAAAAATGTTTGGTACGTGATAGGCATTCAAATATGGTAGCATTTGTTACTATCTGTTTTGAAGGGGGGAAAAAACCCAAATTTACTTCTGAAGAACTAATGATAAAGGTCATTGCAAGGTCATCTGGACCAGGATAGCAAGGCCCAGAAAGGTGGTAAGAATGTCCTAAAGTGGTATTCAGAAAAGGGCCGGTCCAGCTTGCTAGGCTCTCTCAAGACCTAGCTATATTTGGCTCTTATTAGGAAACTCTCTCATTTTGGTGATCACACACACAAAAATCACTTCCTTAAATACAACAGATGTAATATTTCTCATACCCATTGTTTTTTTCTATTCTCAGTGTTACTAATTTCTTTTAGGGCCTTACTATCTTTGTCCTGTGCCGGAAGCCAATTCCAGCATGTCAGCAGGGCTGAATCATCTGGAGATGGCTGAAGGCATTTCCCCAAACCTGAAAAGGATGCATTAAATGATTGCTTGCTGCCAGACAGCTAAGGGCATCTTAATCTACATGTTATTGCCTCCTACTGGCCAAACACCTGAACAGCTGAAGGCAATTCTTCCAATCTGACAAGGGATTGTGACAAACCCTACCCTTTCATGTGTATATCTCCACCTTGCCTTAGGACAAATTGTGTTAATAAAAAGCAAGGGGTCCTGAGATAAGGAGAACTTAGTTCCTTTAGCTAAGTTTTCTCTGACTCCCCATGATGCCTTTCAAAGTTATGTTTTGTCTCTGGACTCTTATTTAATTTATGCACAGCACCTTCTCCAGATTTCTGAACCCTTCTAGATGCTGGATCAAGACCACTGGCAGTCCTGGATTATATGATTTCTCAAATACTTTATCTGATTCTGGTTTCCTTTTGTATCTATCCATTTTATGTATTACTAGAGGCCCAGTGCATGAAAATTCATGCACTGGAGGGGGGGTCCCTCAGCCCGGCCTGCCCCCTCTCACAGTCCAGGAGCCCTCAAGGGTGGGAGGCGACCCAGAGATCAGGGGAAGGCGATGCCCCCACCACACCTCTGCTGCTGCCACTGCCGGCAGCACAAGCCTCGGGCTGGCCCTGGTTACCTGAGCCTTGGGTGGCCCTGGGCGACTGGGCAGCTGCCATCCAAGGCTTGCCTGAAGCTTGGGCCGGCCCTGGGCAGCTAGGCAGCTGACATATGAGGCTTGCCTATGCCTCAAGCGGGCCCTTGGTGGATGGGAAGCTGCCATCTGAAGCTTGCCTGTGCCTCAGGCCAGCCCTAGGCGGCTAGGCAGCTGACATACAAAGCTTGCCTGTGCCTCGGGCTGGCCCTGGGCGGATGGGCAGCTGACATCCAAGGCTTGCCTGTACCTCAGGCCGGCCCTGGGTGGCTGGGGAGCCGACACCCGAGGCTTGCCTGTGCCTCAGGCTGGCTCTGGGTGGCTGGGAAGCCACCATCTGAAGCTTGCCTGTGCCTTGGGCCAGCCCTGGGCGGCTAGGGGGCTGAGGGGACTGGAAGACTCCAGTGGCAGGTGCACAGAGTGGCCGGACCTGTGGGCCTGCCGCCCCAGCAGGGCTGAGGGGACTGGGCACCACCATCTTATGGCTGTGGGTGCCGCCATCTTTGAGAGTGTGGCAGTCAATTAGCATAGTCCCTCCTTATTGGCTGTGGGTGCCGCCATCTTTGTGAGGGCATGGTGGTCAATTTGCATATTCCCTCTTTATTAGATAGGATTACTAAATTGACTTTTCTAAGTTTCAGTTGAATTTTTGTCACTCGCTCTGCTCAAAAACCCTCTATAGCTCCCTAGTACCTATAAACTAAAACTCAAACTTCAGTCAATAATTTAAAGGCATCCATGATCTAGGCCTGATTTATCATCCTTGTATTATCTCTATGGCCATCAATCAAACAATTTGTTCCCTATACACAATCACACTCTCTCTTTTCTTGTCTTCCCCCTCCCCATATGAAATTTCTGTCCACCTCTGCATGTCTAATTTTCAGCTCACATGCCCTTTTCTTTTGCAGCCTTTCTTCCTCAGCCAAGAACTCTCTCCATCCTTACTCTGCATACCACTTCCTTTCCCCTCCCCAATTCAGCCTGAGCAATAGTGAGGCAAGGTCTCGGTCTGTGTTTTCATAACTCAGTGCCTAGAAAAGGCTTCACATGTTACAAGAAATCAGTAATTGTTTTTTAACTAAATGAATAAATAAACAACTTAAAAGTCTTTTAGATGCAAATCTCTATGAAAGAAAACATAATGGACAAGGGAACAAAGATAAATTTTCCTGATTAATCATATAAAAAGTTACTGCAAAAAGTCAAACCCATTGGATAATATATTTTCAAGGCCTTTTTCCTTAATTTTTGTTAACAATTTAAAAATATGTATGGCATGGCAACTACTTAAAGGGAAGATCGGGTTCCTTTCCCCCTCTACATGTATGAGACTGTGATACTTCAGGCACTGAAGCCAGCTTGTTTTTCTTTCCTCGTTCCATGTTGGCCTGTTTTAACAGAATGGGGTTATCTTTGTTGTAAGATACGTGTAGCCTAATGTTTGTTAGCTTTGAGGTCTGAAGTGTTTATCTCTCAAGCAGATTCCTAAGTAAACCAAATCTTTGTTGCTAACGTGTTCTGAGATGCATGGTTAAAACAACCTTCATCCCCTAAGATCTACTTTTTAAGCCTAACAACCCCTGTAGTTATCAAATGCATGCATGGCCTCTAGAAGTTAGTATGCTAAGCTGACCAACACGATGGTAGTAACTGTCCATAGGGTTTGTCTCCAAAAAAAAGATTGTGTAGCATAGCAGAAACATAAGCTACCTAGGCATGTTGTAAAGTTGTTGGAAAGTAACTCAGAGCAAGTTTTGTGAATAGAAGTGCAGTGCTCTCATCACATTTTGCTTTAAAAGGTTATGGCAAATACAAATTAAAAAGAAAAAAAGTCAAACCCAACCGGTTATAGTGGACATTTGTTTTGATTTTTTCCTTTTTTTTTTCCAACTGGCTACCCAGCATCTGAGCTCCCTTTCTATGTTTGGAGAATGCCCCAGTTTTGAAGAAGGAAGAGGACCACCCACTACACAACTTCAAAGCAAACTCTGGCAACTAGAGCAAAGCACCTGGCCTAGGCCTGGCCAAACAGCTGACACCACTTGGGACTTGGAATGTGGAGCTGTTGGCACAAAGCAGCAGGGATGGAGGAGAACCCATTATGGTGGCTCTGATGAGAGTGGCGATGCAGTTTCCAGGTAGAGCAGGGGCACCTATCTGGCAGGACAAGATGCAGCCCTCAGCCTCGGCACTGTGGCAGCACTGCCCTCACAGGACTGGGCTGTGATACTGGCTGTGTTTCCAGGAGCCCAGCTCCACTTCATTCTGCCTCTTTCCCGAGGCTGGTTCTCCAGCATCCCCAGCTGCTCTGCCAGCTACGCCGATTCCATTTAATAAATCCATTTCCTGCTTAAGTCAACCAGGGCCAGGTCCTGAGGCTTATCACCCCTCAGGCTTGACAGACGCACCAGGCTTGCGAGGTTGTTGGTGGGCCCTTCTGCACCACAGCACGATTCTCTCAGCTATGCATCATTATTCTCGTCATTAAAAGCTAATGGCCCTACATGTTACCTTCATTAATTTTTAGGCAAATGTGTTTTCAAGTCAGATTGCATGTTGATCTCTATAAATAAGCTATCATTTGCTTCTCCTAAACAAATCTGTCTAAACGAGAGCTTGCCGTCAGGATACCAGTCACACACTGAAATTCTAAAGCATACCAAATATGTCTCCTATAATAAATGTTCTCAGAACTGCAATGTAGACTTAACAAAATACCAGTAAGTTAGATTTTACACCTCCGATATGCCTTTAAGCTCAGAATTTCTCTAGCAAATGTGTCATTAATTAACCATATCTCAAGGAAACCACATTATTTATAAATAATCCAGATATAGGACATGGTTTTATGGTCAAGAGCATGAACTCTGCTGCCTGAGGTCAAATCCTATGCTGCAGTGGGATCTTGGACACATTACGCTCAAGTTCCTTATGCCTCAGTTTTCTCATCCTCCAAATAGGAATAACAAAAGGGTTGTTGTGAGGATTAACTGAGATGCACATAAAATGATTAAAATGGTACCTGACTCTTAGTAAATATCATTGAAATGTCTGCTTTTTATTATATTCTGGAATTCTGCCTATACAGGAAAGCTGTTAGAATGCAGAATAGTCATTTGTATATTAATCAAACAAAATTTTTACCCTGCCCATGTGGTTCAGTTGTTTGAACATCATCCCTTGCACCATAAGGTCACCGGTTTGATTCCTGGTCAGGGCACATGCTCAGGTTGCAGGTTGGGCCCCCAGTTGGAGTGCATATGGAAGGCAACCTCTCTCTCCCTCTCTCTCTCTCTCTCTTTCTCTCTCTCTCTCTCCCTCCCTCCCTCCCTCCCTCCCTCCCCCCTCATCCTTTCTCTAAAAAAAAATCAATAAAAACACATTTTTTAAAAGTATTTTTTAAAAATCCTCATTCCTTCTAGCTTATGGCATTTATTCCCTCTATCCTGTGTGGTTGGATGGGACCATGTTGGCCACTTATCGAATTGAATGAATTAGAGACTGTGAATGGCAGTATGAGATTCTCCAGAGTATGGCAAGTAGGAATGCTGGATGTGGTGGAGCCTGGAGGACTAGAGTAATAAGAGTGAGCAGAGCCTCTCTGCTGCTAAGATGAATATGTTAAATGGGCAAAAGATAAGCCTTTGTTGTTTCAAGCCACTCAGATTTTGGGGTGTGATTGTTATACAGCATAACCTTGACTATCCTGAGTAATGCAGGAAGCCAGGCAATTATCTGGATATTTCAAATAAATACAGTCTTGTCTATTCAAGTGAAAGACATCCTCAGGATGACCTAGAGTGGGATAATTCCAGTAAAGAATACTGCCTAGGTCAATAATGTCCTCAAATATCTGCCTTGTCTCAATCTTTCCTTCGGGGTCTGAAATTTCATCCTGAAGATATTTGGGGAATAACTCTCAAGTTGTCTCTTTAGATAAGGCAAAAAAAACCTGAGATAAGCAATGCATAAATCATCAAATCTTTACACATTCAGGTGAATGTATTTATTCAATCCATTTCCAGGAAGAATCAGGGCAGCATAGATTGGTTGGAAGATAAACTTGGAAGGTCGTCCTGACATGTAATTTAGAAAATAACTGTATGTGTGGGAGGAAATAATGAATGCTGTTTAATTATGGAAGCAATTATCTGAGATTCATGCTTGCTTTACATTAAGACAGACACAGTCAACTACAGGAACTACTTACTGTGAAGCACAGACTTAGTGACCTGTTCAAGGCCATTTGCTAAGTTATTGCAAAGGTCATGTCTGACTCCCATTCAGGAGTTTAACCACTACCCTGCTGTTATGCTGTTGGTTCTAAGGCAAGGGCCCAAGAATAGTTGAAGAACAGAAGTGAACAAAGCAGACACACAGAAAGAAGAAATAAGGACCAGAGAGGGGGACAGTGAATCCCTTCCAGAAGTTCAATCTCATTCTTCTCAATGGATTACATCAGAGAGCCCTGTATCCTTTCTTTTGTTTAAGCAAGCTTAGGTTTATAAGAGGGTCCTATCTTATATGCTTGATTCCTAGACTCACCACTTACTAGCTATTTGAAATTGGGCAATTTACTTTACATCTTTGTGCCTTGGGTTTCTTCTCTGTCAAATTATAATAGGGATTACTGTTACAATTAAATAAGACAATGAATGCCAAGTGCTTAGCTCAGTGTCTCGCATACAGCATGCACACGACAAATGTTAGCTGCTATTATTATTTGTGTCATCTCATTTGCATCTCAAATTCTGTCTTTTTTGCCATGGCACCCACCCCAAAAGCACTGGTTGCATTGTGTCTGAAAGTGTGTAAAAATTAGCCATGAAAGATTTTCCAAGTTAAGGAGAGCAAGTCTCCATGCTTCCTATAATTCTGTTGGAATGCCAAGGTGTTCAGATCAGTTGCTCACCTAAGCAGTGGCTAGATTTTTAAATCTCCCAACTAGTTAAGCTCATACTCTTCTCTGAAATTTGAAGATTGGACTTGAGCTGGACCCAGTGCAGAGGAGTATCTTAGCATGTTTTCAGTGAGTCTAGAAAACCTGGATTATTTTCCTTCCTGCATAAACCATGTCAATGCATAATTAGAAAGCTATTACTTCCAATCTTGTGTCCTGCACACTGACGCAGATGTCCTACATCCCTGTGACTTCCAACTGCAGGATGCAATGAAATAAATGTTTTACCAAACCTTTCTTTTCTTTTTTTTATTCTAAAATTCACTTTTAGTCACAGCCATTTTCTCAATGTCTAATCTTCGTTGAAAAACAAACTGACCTGTGTAGTCTCTATCCTTCAGATTCTTAGGCCTGAATTACGATAAGATCTGTCTAAAGCTGGAGGAAAGACCTGGAAATGTAGTGACCTCTAGTAAAAATAAGAAAATTAAAGTTATCAGTTTCCCATTATTGGCAATCACCTTGTTTATATCCTCCCTATTTCTGCATTATCTTTGTTAGCAACTCAAGGACAGAAACTATATCGCATTAATCTCTATATCTCAGACTTTAGCACAGTGCATGATATACTAGTTGGAACTCAGGAAATGTTTGCTAACCCAAATTAAGCTTTAGAGCGTAAAATGTGCCCTGGTCAGATGTTCTCTTTGTGGAAGTTGCTAATCCATGTGACTTTGGAAGCTAAATTAGCTTATCCAAGAAGGTACTATTTAGCATAAACTAAACCTGACAGGCGTTCCCAGCGCAAGCATCAATTTAGAATGATTTATTTAGGAAAAAATAAATGACAGCTGCCACGAGATCCATAGGCAACTCTGCCATTCCAGTGTCTAATTTCACTTTGGCTTACAATAATAAGAGTATGCAAGTTGTCAAGAATCTGAGAGGTTATCTATCCAACACCTCACTTTAAAGATAACAAAATTAAGGTCCAGGAGTAATAAATAATTGGCCTTGGGCACAAATTTTGTTAGTACCAGAGGTAAGACTTAGTTTTCCTGGTCTCCCCACAATACCAAATAGTTTACAGAACACATACTTAATAGATGGTCACTAAAGACATTATTTTACATGCAGAATAAGTAGTAGTCCAACCCTGGTTACATAATCATTTCCATCGCTTTGGAAGAAGTCTCCATCTGGGCCCCATCCTTAGAGATTCTGATAGTAAACCTGGGCTTTGAGGACTGTTATATTCACTGCCAATTTCAGCAATAACCATATATATATATATATATATATATATATATATATATATATATATATATATTAGAGGCCCCGTGCACAAATTTTGTGCACGGGGTGGGGGGGGGGCCTCAGCCCAGTCTGCACCCTCTCCAATCTGGGACCCCTCGGGGATCAGGCCTAAAATGGCAGTCGGACATCCCTCTCATAGTCCGGGTCTGCTGGCTCCTAACTTCTCACATGCATGCCTGCCTGATCGCCCCTAAAGGCCTCTGCCTGCCTTCCTGATTGCCCCTCACTGCCCCCCTCTGCCGGCCTGATTGCCCCCAACTGCACCCCCGCCCCCCGCCAGCCTGGTTGCCCCACACAGCCTGCTGTTTGGTTGTTGCATGAGGGCATCCCGACCAATTTGCACATTCCTCTATTATTATTAGAGAAGAATGGTGAGGGAGAGAGAAACGGAAACATCAATGATGAGAGAGAATCATCGATTTGCCATCTCCCACATGCCCTCCACTGGGGTCGAGCCTGGAACCCGTGCATGTGCCCCCACCGGGAATCGAACTGCAACCTTCTGGTTCATAGGTCAATGCTCAACCACTGAGACACACTGGCCAGGCAATAACCATTTCTAATATTTCAAAAATAATCGCTTCTAAAAAAAATCGAGAATTTTTTGTTTTATTTTAGGACATGGTTCTTATTAGAGGATGCTGACTGTCATGAGCTAACTTCACGTTAAAACTATGTCCAAAAGAAACAGCAGAATATGATTACATCTTTCTTAGGCAAAGGAGGACTATGATGTATAAGCATTCTAAGTATTTACTGGGCACCTCCTGTGCTAATCACTAAGGATACAAGTGTGAAAATACACAATGGAGCTTACTGTTTTTACAGAACTCCCTAATATAAGGAATCTATAAAAACTTTCAGATGAGCAATTCTGGGCAAAGTCACATACAAAGATAGAGGATCCTGAAATAGCGTGATGTGGAGAGAAACGCATGCATTTCCCTACTGTTAACTGCTAGTGCCTGAGAATGGCAAGAGATGAGAGACAGCACTTTAGGGAAGGTTATCTTTGCTGTGTGTGCCAAGAAACTTAAACTTCATCTCATTGGTCAGGTTCCCAGATTTTTAAGTATCAAGTCCTAATCTTGTTAAAAATGCAAATTTGCAGACACCATCCCTAGAGAATTTGATTCAGTAGGTTGGAAAGGAGCCCTTGGATCTGCTTTTTTAATATGCACACTAGGAAATCTCCAAAAGGTGGTGATGAAGCAAGATGGTCTCAAGGGCAGCTACACATTTTAGGAAGTTCCCTGGTCTTGACTTCAGTCCTCCAGGCTCCAGCCAGATTTAGCTCCCTTTCTACTATTCCCCACTACTTCTCTTGTAACTCTTGTTCAAGCCCAGAACTCCATTCAAACACCTAGAACTCATGCCAACAGCAGCAGCAGCAACACAAAATTAAAAGAATCCTTACCCATAATTAAGAAGTGGTTAGGTCTACACTATACAGTCAAGTCAGGGGAGGATTGGGGCATAATTGAAGAATTCCATGGGGAAAATTCAAACCTATTTTATTGAATTGGAAAATCTCTCCAGTGAAAAGAGTCAATCCAACAACCTTAGGCAAACATTGACTTAAATAAATAATATTGTAATTGAATACATAGATTCCTGTGCCTTAACATACTACCAAGGAAGAAACAAAGCAAACACTTGGAGAGTCAATAAAGCTATTAAAAATTCTGACCACTTCTATAAAACCTCAATGGTTTGCTATTTTTTTCTTTTTTTGACCCCAAGCTATGGTGATTACTATCCAGATCAATGAACTGTGTTTCTAACCATCAGAAAAGCAGCCAGCCTACTGTGGCATACTGTATTGTGGAATTGATTGGGTTACAATATTTTAAAAGAATATGAGGTACCAAGTCATTATTTCAATAGTGTTTAAAAATTAATTAGAACTTTTCAGAATTGCTTTAGAATGTCAAGTTTTAATTAACTTATTTAATAGATCCTCTTTGCAGAAAGGGTGTGGATTTTTCAGCATTTAATAGTCTAGTGGGGAGGTGTAAGAGTGGATTTTTGTTTTTATTGGAGAATTGAAATACACTCATTATCTTTTTATCACTGTAACAGTTTTTTGTGTTGCAGGTAAAGCATTATTAATTCATAGCCAATGATAAGTACATAAAATTTTTGATGGATGTAGCAAGAATGGCCATATGAAGGGCAGGAGATGAATGGGTCAGCACTTTAGATGAAAACCTATATTTCAAGTAAATGCTCAAAAGTCTAGCTTGTTTATTTCTTAATAGTAAAAAAGGAATGTCCCTTTCAAATTCCATTCCTTTTTGGAGAAAATTATTTTACAACGTAGAATTTCTAGAGCATGTCTGCCTTTATCTGATCCTTGCCTATGTATAGAGAGTTGTCATTTAGGATATTTGAATGTTAAGCCCCTTCTTGTCAATAATGAAAGCAGAATTCCTTGACCATTCATTTTAGTGAGCAATTTTTGTAATACATTAAGTAAAGGTTAAGTTTTCTTATCAGTTCTGCTCTCTCTTCAATTGCTCTAAACTCGCTCAGGAGCCCATTTCTCATGCTGCTTGGCAACACTCCCTAAAATGATTATTTATTAAACAACACCTTAGCAGCAAAAGCAGTTTCAAGGCAAACAGAATCCAATATACTTTACAATAAACCCAGCTTCTTTTATCCCGCTCTCAGAAAATCCCCTGCCAACTTGTCTATAGCCACACAGGGAGAAATAGTCTCCCTTGCCTCCAAGTGTGAGCAACGGGAAGCTCCTCCTCTGCAAGACCATTTTATGCTCCAAACATCTCACTTGTCCTATCTAATAAAAGAGTAGTATGCAAATTACCCATCACTCTGCTACACCCTCAAGCCACACCCACCAGCCAATCAGGAGCAAGTATGCAAATTAACTCAACCAAGATGGCTGCGGCCATGGAGCGAGCCAGAGGCTTGGGTTTCCCCGGCAATGGAGGAAGCCAAGCTTTCTGCACACCCTGGCGGGCCCAGGCCTCCACTCAAGGCTACAAAGTTTCAATTATAGAAGATAAATAAATCCCAGACACCAGGGCCTCTGCTTGGGTTGCTGGGGGGCGTGACCAGCCTGCAAACCACCACAGGCCCCTCGCCCAGGCCACCCCATGCCCCAAGGGAACCCCCACCCTGATCTGAGACACCATTCAGGGCAAACCAGCTGACCCCCACCCATGCACCAGGCCTCTATCCTATCTAATAAAAGAGTAATATGCAGATTGACCATCACTTCAACACACAAGATGGCTGCCCCCATATGGTCAAAGATGGCTGCCCCCATGTGGACACAAGATGGCCACCACAAGATGGCCAGCAGGGGAGGGCAGTTGGGAGGGACCAGGCCTGCAAGGGAGGGCAGTTGTGGGCGATCAGGCCAGCAGGGGAGGGCAGTTGGGCGGGACCAGGCCTGCAAGGGAGGGCAGTTGGGGGTGATCAAGCCTGCAGGGGAGGGCAGTTGGGGGGGACCAGGCCAGCAGAGGAGGGAAGTTAGGGGTGACCGGGCCTGCAGGGAAGGGCAGTTGGGGGAGACCCAGGCCTGCAGGGGAGAGCAGTTGGGGGAGACCAGGCCTGCAGAGTAGGGCAGTTAGGGGTGACCATGCCAGCAGGTGAGGGTAGTTAGGGGTGACCAGGCCTGCAGGGGAGGGCAGTTAGGGGAAAACAGGCTGGCAGGGGAGCAGTTAGGCATCAATCAGGCTGGCAGGGGAGTGGTTAGGGGGTGATCAGGCTGACAGGCAGAAGTGGTTAGGGGCAATCAGGAAGGCAGGCAGGCAAGCAGTTGGGAGCCAGCAGTCCTGGATTGTGAGAGGGATGTCCAACTGCCCATTTAGGCCCGATCCTACTGGGATCGGGCCTAAACGGGCAGTCAGGCATCCCTTGAGTGGTCCCAGATTGGAGAGCATGCAGGCTGGGCTGAGAGACACCCCTCCAACCCCCCGTGCATGAATTTCATGCTCTGGGCCTCTAGCATATGAATAAAAACAGAGATCATTCCTTATGCTCTCAAAGATGTTGATATGTTATTTATATCATTACAGGTTCAGAAGCTCACACTGCTGTTATTTCACCTGATCAGCAATGGGCTCCAACAGGAGTCATTTCCAGAGAACAGCCATTATTATCTACACAGCCAGTAAATGATTGCTTGGGAGACACGGTTGCTGTGTGACTACACAGCTGGAAATTATACCCAGCTCCAGTTTGTGGGACAGTTAAATGACGAGGTGGAGTCCTAACAACACTGCACCCCCAGTAATATTTCAACTTGTGTCTGGAAAGCTCCATTCACCTGAAAAACGTGCTGATCCACCCCAAAGAATAATACTATTATTATGCCATTTCACAAACATTATTGCAAACAATAACAAGCCACAAAGAAAGCAATTGTTACTATGGATTGAAATCGAGAGCTCTGAACTTGGAGCTTCTGCTCAACCTCATCCTTTTCCCCACCCACCTGAACACCCCAATCTAGGCCAAAATAAATCTCTCCACCTGTGCTTATGAGCTCATCTCATCTCCACCTACCTGTTGGTATCTTGGCTTTATTATTTCTTCCTCATCCTTTAGCCTTGGTTTCTCCCACTGCACTGCCTCTTTTCCCTTAGCTAGAGGCCTTCCCATTAAAAACCTGATTTCCCTTTAAATAACTATCCCATCTCTCACCTTGCCCTCACTTCACAAATGAGAGGCAAATGCTCAATAAATATTTATGGATTAAATGGGTGAAAAGAAATCTATTTTCCTGTTGCTTCATCTCACAGTTAACTCCTCATTCCACTTTAATCTAATGAAACTATTGAGCCCACTCCTCTACTAAAACTGGTCTCCAGAGTTGGCTGATAACTTTCTAATTTAAAAAAATCTGAGTTTTCCTTAACCTTAATTCTACCTGACCTCTACAAGAGCATTCAACATTGGTAACCAACCCTCATTATTAACACTCTCTCAAATTTTCTTTCAATATCCTAAGACTCCTCTTACATCACCATCCTCCCAAAACTCATTGATGACACATGTTTTTCTAACTCTCTTTTCTTTTAACTCTATACTCTTCTGTAGTTTTCCAACAAGATATCTCAACCACTGACAGTTTCAGCTACCTTCCCTGTCAACATCTTTCAAACTATAATTCTAGTTCTAATTTTTTCTACCTCTCAGACTTGCCTTTCTAAATTCCTTTTGTATCTCTCTTCAGAGATATCACACTGGTTCTTCAAACTGAGTAGATCCAAACAATAACTCAGTCTGCCCTCCCTCCCATCCCTAAGCCTGCCTTTCCTCCTGGTAACATAGAAACTTTAGAGTTTTTTGAGACATCTAACTTACCTGCAACTTCTACTCAACTTCATGTTCTGTTGATACTTCTCTGAAATTTCTCTTGATTCTGCCCCATATTTTCCATTACCCTTGCTACTGCCCTATTGTAAATTTTTATAATCTCTCAATGAGACCATTACAGAAGCCTATTAATTGGCCTCTCTGCAGCCAATCCTATCCTTCTGCAATCCATTTTTTCATTACACTAGATCAAGCTCTCTAAGAGTAAGATGTCTTTGTCATCTTAATATCCCCCTGCCCAAGCACTTCATACATATTTGTGGAACTGAGCTCTTACTGCCAACAGTTATCTTCCTGAAACACAAATCGGGATCGTATAAACTCACTGCCTCAAAATCTTCAATGACTGTCCCTAAGAATAGAAGGAAAAACTCCTTAACATGACATTCAGAGACCTCTGTGGCCTGCTCTGAATTTACTGCTTTTTGATATTCCACCATATGGCTCCCATATACTTGCCACTCTAGCCACACATACTATTTATTATTTCTATTTCTTTCTAGAATCCATTCTTTATTACCTGCATCTATGGTTTGGGACAGTGGTCGGCAAACTCATTAGTCAACAGAGCCAAATATCAACAGTACAACAATTGAAATTTCTTTTGAGAGCCAAATTTTTTAAACTTAAACTTGTTCTAACGCCACTTCTTCAAAATAGACTCGCCCAGGCCGTGGTATTTTGTGGAAGAGCCACACTCAAGGGGCCAAAGAGCCGCATGTGGCTCGCAAGCTGCAGTTTGCCAACCACTGGTTTGGGATATCTGTTTTCTATGTCTGCCTATTGAAATCCTACTTAACTTTTAAGGTCAAACTAAAATTCTACCTCTTCGATAAAGGTTTCTCCAATTCTTCCCAGAGGAATAATCGCTTCCTCCTCTGTGTACCCTAGCACATTGCACTTCCTTATGACACACAGTGCACTGCTCCCTGCATTGTAGATATGGACACAGAGTTCCCTCAACTAGAGTGAAGCAAGCTCCTCAAGGAGATCATGAATCCCCTGCAATAGAAAGCAGTCAACATAAGAATTACTGAAATGGGGGACTCTTCCCCCTCCCTACGTGGGAGTCTGTACTTGTTCTTCAATAAATTTCCACCTTTGCTATAAAAAAAAATTACTGAAATGAACTCAGTAACTCTTCTGTCACTTCATTTTATGGGAGCCCAGTTGAATAATTTTAGTCCTATCCTGTTACCGGCACATTTGATCCAAAATACTTAAATGTATTCTGTCCACGCATGCTGCCTCCATCCCCAAAGAGCACTGCTATTACAAGGTACTAGAATTTTTAATTAACTGAAATACATATGTCAGTTTACTGAAATAGTTTAATATATTAACTGAAATATCTATGTAAAACAAATATATGTGGTCCTAACATGGAAATTAAGAATTGTGTCAAGAATCTGTTTTTGAAGCATTGGTCTTTTACATTAGTATCACTCTTGGCGCTGGAAGGAAAAGATGCCTCCTTTTCTAAGGTTTCCATTCCAAGGCACCTACCATGATCCTTAATTCCAGTGTCAAATACATCAAAGGATAGCACAATGGTGCTGTTCACACTTCATGCAATGATCTTCTTTCTACACGACAAAGAATGTTTACTAACCAAGAAAACTAGAAAATAAATAAGTTCTCAAAATTCTTCTCCTTAATCTCTGCATGTCTTTATATTGACATCTCACTACAACACCTATATTCTCACCTCAAAGGGGCCTGTGGGTAAGTGAGATAGGCAACAGCTAGTGGTGACTCATCAGCACTTTATCTATCTATCTATCTATCTATCTATCTATCTATCTATCTATCTATTTTTAATCCTCACCAAAGGATATTTTTTTCATTGATTTTTAGAAAGAGTGGAAGAAAGGAAGGGAGGGAGAGAAAGAGAAACATGGATGTGAGAGAGACACATTGGTTGCCTCCGCACAGCGCCTGGACCAGGGCTGGGGATCAAGCCTGCAACAGCAGTAAGTGCCCTTGACTGGAATCGAACCCAGGACCCGTTAGTCCACAGGCCACATGCTTTATTCACTGAGCCATACCAGCTAGGGTACTCATCTGCATTTCAGACATGGCCTACAAACCAATCATGGTGGCCTTCACACTCCCCATGTGTAACAATAGAAAAAGAGACCTACTTCATTCCTCTGCAAGTTTCTTTCTTTCAAGAACTTAAGTCTCAAACCCAACATTAGAATAACTAGATTCTTTACTTAATAAAATATAATAAAATAACTGGCAATATTACTCAGCATTCTTCCAAAAGACATGTCTTTGTATTTTATCTTCCCTTCCCTCCAACTCACCACCACCACCACCACCGTTACCACCACCAATACATACACACACACATACACACACACACGTGAGCGTGCATGCACACATGCACACATGTTCACAAAAATACCACAATCTGATTTGGTCTTAACCTCAAAGATTTACACCTTTTAAAGGCAAGAAGATAAAATGCTAAAGTTATAACAACAGATAAGAGTTGCCTTCTAAAATTAAATGTATTATAACATGTTTTAGGTTACCTATTATTTGTTGTCTACAAAAAGGGAAAAGTAGATTTCTTAGATAGGTTTTCATTCTGTCTCTCAATCTTAAAGAAATTCAAAAACATAAATGGAGATACACTATAGTTTGCAAAATTGTATTTGAACATGACACTGATTTTTAATAAATTTATTTTTTCTGGCTGTGAAATATCTATCATGATAAAAATAGTAAATTGTTTTTTAAAATGTAAACTTATCCATCTCTGCCATAAAAAAATCAACTAATTATCTATGCAAAAGCCTCTCAGTTTGGTTAATTCAAAAGCAGTGACAGCTAATATTAAAAATTAGCATAATGACTGTAAGTGACAGAGCAAATGTGGCTGCCTTCTCTATATTACACATGGGCTATTTTAGGCTTCATGAATTCTATACATATCAAATTACACTATTCTTTTTCTATCACTGATTACTTAAAGTTATATTCTTCCCTAAAGAACCTTAATTATCTATGCTACCAATTTTTACCCAACTGTTAACAAAAGAAACAGCAGGCCTGAGGGGGAGTCACTTATCTTCAATACAGCAAACCAAGACTTACCAGCAATTCCAGTCCCTCCTAGAAACGTGATCTTAAACCAACCAGTCTGGAATTTTCCGATTTATACTAGTGATGCTGTCTGCCTGATAAGACCCCTGCCACCCTTCCCCCAAAGACAGGTGCCAAAGCCTGAAACTATCCTTTCCTTCCTTTTACTAACTTTCTTGTCCAATCCATTTTTGTGTATAAAAATCTTGCATTTTGTACAACTTGTTGGAGTTCACTTCTATTTACTAGATGTGATGCTGCCAGATTCATGAATCATTTAATAAAGCCAATTAGATCTCCAAATTTACTCAGTTGAATTTTGTTTTTCAACACAATCCAAATCAAATAATTGACAGAGATACATGCAAGATCCAAGAGCTTATTTATTTTAGTGGATATGTGAATTTGAGATTGGTTCATAAAAAATTGGATATTTGTTACTTTTAAATTTGTATAAAGAAATAAAGTAGAAAACAAGAGAGACTGAGTTATCTAGATACTTGTACTCACATTTGTATCTTCTGACCCTAGCAAGTTCCAAACATATAGTAGGTACAAGGTCATATATATAAATCAGTTACATTTGGGGTTTGATACTACCTCAAATTTAATTTATGAGTTATAAAAGCAATATAGCTACTTTATACAAAGTTAATAGTACCAGAAATTAATAGATATAAAAACAGATGCAGAGAAACCAAGATGGCGGCATAGGTAAACACCTGAAATTGCTGCCTTGCACAATCAATTCAAAACTACAACTAAAAGACAAAATGGACATCATCCAGAACCACAGGAAGGCCGGCTGAGTGGAAATTCTACAACTAGAAGGAAAGAGAGAAGCACAATGAGACTCAGTGGAGGAAGGGAAGTAAAGTGCAGAGATATGGGGGCGCGCACATGAAAAGGGCTAGCAGCTGAGTAGGCGGCTGTCTTTTTCAATCTGGAGGGAAACACAAGCTCCCAACTCTAAACTCCAGTTCTGGGTGAGACTCTGGGGACCCAGACTCATACGGGAGAAACTGGACTGTCTGGCATCGGGCAGAACTCGAGGGCGGCTTTCACTCAGAGGTGCTTGCAGCAATTACCAAGGGACACTGAGACCCGGGGGCCTCTTAAAACAGGGCTGATGGTCAGCCATTGCTGTTTGCTCTGCCCTGTTAATTTCCTGAGACCCCGCCCCACCCAAGCTGTGCGCAGAGGCTTTTGCATATAAATAGCCTGTACCTTTGCAATCCAAAATTACCTATCAAACTGCAGCTGGGTCAGAAAGACACAGAACTTCCAAAAGAACGGCCAAGGTCCCACAGCAGCTTGCATTGCTTCACAGCTGGGCCTCATCTGGGCACCTCCAAACACCAAACAAAGAAGAAGAATCTGCAGATCTCTCCATAGCTCCTTCTGGGTGGCCTCAAGCAGAGGCTAAATTAGCACCTCCTTAGAGATCCAAGAGCCAGTGTACCCAGTGGTCAGAGTGAGACCATCCAGATTATAACTCCTCAGATCCATAAGGGACACACTCAGGGGGCAGACTTAGTGAGCACCAAAGCCCCACTGAAGCAAGTTTTTCCCCATAAGGGTGTCTCCAGCACAGAAGTTCTCCCATCGTAGACACAGCTGATCCTCATAGCCAATTGGCCTGGAGGTCAATTCCTCCCAGTGATACCAACAACAATCAAGGCTTAACTACAACAAGACTGTGCACACAGCCCACAAAGAGGTGCACCAAGAGTGTCCACCTCAGGTAACTGGGGAGGCTGAGCCACTGGGCCCTATAGGACACCAAGCACACAAAGCCACTCTATCAACACAGGCAAGCAGCCAAAATGTGGAGACAAAGAAACAAGTCACAAATGACAGAAATGGAGGAAAGCAAATGACTGGATATAGAGTTCAAAACCACGGTTATACAGTTTTTCAAGAATTTTCTAGAAACCACTGATAAATTTAGTGAGACCCTTGAGGATATGAAAAAGGGCCAACTAGAAATTAAGCAAACACTGACTGAAATAAAGAATAATATTCAGAGATCCAACAGCAGACTAGAGGATCACAAGAATTAAGTGAAAGATTTGAAATATGACGAAGCAAAAAACACCCAACCGGAAAAGCAAAAAGAAAAAATAATCCAAAAATATGAAGATAGTGTAAGGAGCCTCTGGGACAACTTCAAGTGTACCAACATCCGAATTATTGGGGTGCCAGAAGAAGAGAGAGAGCAAGATATTAAAAACCTATTTGAAGAAATAATGACAAAAAACTTCCCCCACTTCGTGTGAAAGAAATCAACTTACAAGTCCAGGAAGTGCAGAGAACCCTAAACAAAAGGAATCCAAAGAGGACCACACCAAGACACATCATAATTAAAATGGCAAGAGCAAAAGACAAGAGAGAATATTAAAAGCAGCAAGAGAAAAACAGTTAATTACCTACAAGGGAGTACCCATATGATTTTCAGCTGATTTCTCAACAGAAACCATGCAGGCGAGACGGGAGTGGCAAGAACTATTCAAAGTGAAGGGGGAAGAAAATGGCGGCGGAATAGACAGACGTGTTCCGAGCCTTGTCCCGGAGCAGAAAGAAAGAACAGCTGAGGTTCGCATGAGGAGTGTTTGTTGGCAAGTTAAGGGACAGCTAAACTCCAGGAGAAGGTGGGGGACTGCTAATCGGGGTTCCCCTGACCGGGCAGCCCCCACTGCAGCTGGGTCTCCTCCCAGAGCTACGGGTTCAGACGCGGAGTCTGCGCCATCTTGAAAGGGAAAGTGGAGCTTATTGGAAGCCTGAAAATCCACAGCTCCAAAGGGAAAGTGGAGCTTATTGGAAGCCTGGCGGCACCCACAGAATAGCTGCAAACCCCAGAACACCTGTCCCCAATTGGTGCAAACACATGGATTTAGAGGAGCTCTACACTCCACCATGGAAAGGAGAGAGAGAACTACATAACCAGACATCTGGAGAAGACAGACCATGGGGAGACAAAGAAACAGCCCGCATATGAAAGAAAAGCATCACCAGAAAAGGAAGTAAACTAAATGGAGGCAAGTAACCTTCCAGAGAAAGAACTCAGAGAAATGGTCATAAGGTGGCTGAAAAGAATGGAAGACAAATTCGACAATATGAGTAAGAACCAAGAGGAAATGAAGAACCAAGAAGAAATGAAAAATGACATCGCTGCTGTAAAGAACTCAATAGAAAGCATCAAGAGTAGACTAGAAGAAGCAGAGGACCGCATCAGTGAGCTAGAAGACAAGATGGGAAAAAATACCCCAGTAGAGCAGCTTCTGGAAAAAAAAATTAAAAAGCAGGAGGAGAGCCTAAGGGAACTTTGGGACAACATGAAAAAAAACAACATCTGCATAATAGGGGTGCCAGAAGGAAAGAAAACTGAGCAAGGAATAGAAAACCTGTTTGAAGAAATAATGACAGAAAACTTCCCTGATATAGGGAAGAAAAAACCCACACAAATCCAAGAAGCTCACAGAGTCCCAAGCAAAATGAACCCCAAAAGACCGACGCCAAGGCACATTATAATTAAATTGGCAAACACCAATGACAAAATACGAATCTTAAGAGCGGCAAGAGAGAGACAGAAAGTTACATACAAAGGAACTCCCATCAGACTAGCAACTGATTTCTCAACAGAAACTCATCAGGCCAGAAGGGAATGGAATGAAATATACAAAGTCATGCAAAGGAAGGGTCTGAATCCAAGAATACTGTACCCAGCAAGGCTATCAATCAAAATTGAAGGTGAAATCAGGAGCTTCACAGACAAAAAAGGACTATGGGAATTTATTACCACCAAACCAGCAATGCAAGAAATGCTAAAGGGTCTGCTGTAAAAAAAAGAAATAGGAAGCGAAGACGGAACACAGGGGTAAAGAATAAAAATGGCGACAAATAAGTACCTATCAATAATAACTTTAAATGAAAACGGATTAAATGCCCCAATCAAAAGACATAGGGTAACGGATTAGATAAGAAAACAAGACCCATATATCTGCTGTCTACAAGAAACCCACCTCAGAAAAAAAAAGACGCACACAGACTGAGGGTGAAGGAATGGAAAAAGGTCTTCCAGGCAAATTGTAATGAAAAAAAAGCTAGGGTAGCAATACTTATATCTGACAAATTAGATCTCAAAGTGAAGGACATAACAAGAGATAAGGAAGGCCACTTCATAATACTAAAGGGAGCAATCCAACAAGAAGAAATAACTCTGGTAAACATATACGCACCCAATACAGGAGCACCCAAATACATAAAAAAACTGCTGGAGGATATCAAAGGAGAGATTGACAGCAATACAATCATAGTAGGAGACTTTAATACCCCACTATCACCATTGGACAAATCCTCTAAACAAAAAATCAGCAAAGAAACATCAATCCTAAATGACTCACTAGACTAGATGGAATTAATTGACATCTTCAGAACATTTCACCCCAAAGCCACAGAATATACATTCTTCTCAAGTGCACATGGGTCATTTTCAAAGACAGACCATATGTTGGGACATAGGCAAAGTCTCTTCAAATTCAAGAAGATAGAAATCATATCAAGCATCTTCTCAGACCACAGTGGCATAAAGCTGGAAATCAACTACACTAAAAACAATCCAAAAAAATCAAACACATGGAGACTAAACAGCATGCTATTAAACAATGACTGGGTTACCAGAGAGATCAAGGGAGAAATAAAAAACATCATGGCAACAAATGACAATGAAAACACAACAATCCAAAATCTATGGGACACAGCGAAAGCAGTCTTAAGAGGGAAGTTCATAGCTCTACAAGCACACTGCAAAAAACAAGAAACAATGGTAATAAATTACCTAAACCTACAACTCAAAGAGTTAGAAAAAGAGCAACAAGAAAATCCCAGTGTAAGCCGAAGGAAGGAAATAATAAAGATCAGAGCGGAGATAAACGACATTGAGACCAAAGAAACAATACAAAAGATCAACAAAACCAAGAGCTGGTTCTTTGAAAGGATAAACAAGATTGATGAACCTCTAGCCAGGCTCACCAAGAAGCAAAGAGGACCCAAATAAACAAAATCAGAAATGAAAGAGGTGAAATAACAACAGACCCCACCGAAATACAAAGGATTGTTAAAAAATACTTAGAACAACTCTATTCCAACAAACTGGACAACCTGGAGGAAATGGACATATTCCTAGAAAAATATAACCTTCCAAAACTCAATCAGGATGAATCTAAACAGCTCAATATGCCAGTAACTATGGAAGAAATTGAAGCAGTAATCAAAAAGCTTCCAGCCAACAAAAGCCCAGGGCCAGACGGCTTCACAGGAGAGTTTTACCAAACATTCAAGGAAGAACTAAAACCTATCCTCCTAAGACTATTCCAAAAAATTCAAGAGGAAGGAACACTTCCAAGCTCATTCTATGAAGCTAGCATCACCCTAATACCAAAACCAGATAAAGACAACACAATAAAAGAGAATTACAGGCCAATATCCCTCATGAACATAGATGCCAAAATCCTCAACAAAATTCTAGCAAATTGGATACAGCAGTACATCAGAAAGATCATACACCATGACCAAGTAGGATTTATCCCAGGGATGCAATAATGGTACAATATCCGCAAATCAATAAACGTGATACATCCATAAACAAATTGAGAGATAAAAATCACAGTCATATCAATTGATGCAGAAAAAGTATTTGACAAAATCCAACACCCTTTCTTGATAAAACCTCTCAGCAAGGTGGGAATAGAAGGATCTTACCTCAATATAATAAAAGCCATATATGATAAACCCACAGCCAACATCATACTCAATGGGCAAAAACTAAAACCATTTCCCCTAAGAACAGGAACAAGACAGGGATGCCCACTCTCATCACTCCTGTTTGACATAGTACTGGAAGCATTAGCCATTGCAATTAGACAAGAAGAAGAAATAAAAGACATCCAAATTGGAAAAGAAGAAGTAAAGCTGTCCTTATTTGCAGATGACATGATATTGTACATAAAAACCTGAAAGACTCCATCAAAAAACTATTAGACTTAATAAATGATTTCGGCAATGTAACAGGATACAAAATTAACGCCAAGAAATCTATGGCATTTCTATACACCAATAGTGAACTTACAAAAAGAGAGACTAAAAAAGCAATCCCATTTACCATCGGACCAAAAAAATTAAGATACCTAGGAATAAACTTAACCAAGGACGTAAAAGACCTATACACGGAAAACTACAAGACACTGAAAAAAGAGATAGAGGAAGATGTAAACAGATGGAAGAACATACCATGTTCATGGATTGGTGGAATCAACATCATTAAAATATCCATACTACCCAAAGCAATCTATAGATTCAATGCACTCCGCATTAAAATACCAATGGCATATTTCACAGACCTAGAAAGAACTCTCCAAAAATTAATCTGGAATAAAAAAAAAAAAAACCCGAATAGCCACAGCAATCCTGAGAAAGAAGAATAAAGTAGGAGGGATCTCAATACCAGATTTCTAGCTGTATTACAAAGCCACTGTTCTCAAAACAGCCTGGTACTGGCACAAGAACAGACATATAGACCAATGGAATAGAATAGAGAATCCAGATATCGACCCAAACCACTATACGCAATTAATATTTGACAAAGGAGGCATGAACATACAATGAAGTCAAGACAGTCTCTTCAATAAATGGTGTTGGGAAAATTGGACAGATACATGCAAAAAAATGAAACTAGATCACCAACTTACACCATACACAAAAATAAACTCAAAATGGATACAGGACTTAAACATAAGACGGCAAACCATAAAAATACTAGAGGAATCCATAGGCAGCAAAATCTCAGATATATGCCGAAAGAACTTCTTCACTGATACTGCACCTAGGGCAATGGAAGCCAAAGAGAAAATAAACAAATGGGACTACATCAAAATAAAAAGCTTTTGCATAGCAAAAGAAACCATCAACAAAACAACAAGAAACCCCACTGTAGGGGAGAACATATTTGCAAATGTTATCATTGATAAAGGTTTAATCTCCAACATCTACAGGCAGCTTATACAACTTAATAAATGGAAGATAAATGATCCAATAAAAAAATGGGCAACAGACCTAAATAGAATCTTTTCAAAAGAAGACAGAAGGAAGGCCAAGAGACATATGAAAACATGCTCAAAGTCACTAATTATCCGAGAGATGCAAATCAAAACGACAATGCGATACTATCTCACACCTGTCAGAATGGCTATCATCAACAAATCAACAAATGACAAGTGTTGGCGAGGATGCAGAGAAAATGAACCCTTGTGCACTGCTTGTGGGAATGCAGACTGGTGCAGCCACTGTGGGGAACAGTATGGAGTTTCCTCAAAAAACTGAAAATGGAACTCCCATTTGACCCAGTAATCCCACTCCTAGGAATATATCCTAAGAAACTAGAAACACCAATCAGAAAGGATATATGCACCCCTATGTTCATAGCAGCACAATTCACCATAGCTAAGATTTGGAAACAGCCTAGGTGCCCGTCAGCAGATGACTGGATCAGAAAACTCTGGTACATCTACACAATGGAATACTATGCTGCCATAAAAAAGAAGGAATTACTACCATTTGTAGGCACCTGGATGGAATTAGAGAACATTATGCTAAGTGAAATAAGCCAGTCAATGAAAGAAAAATACCACATGATCTCACTCATTTGTGGATAATAAAAAACATTATAAACTAATGAACAAAAAGATAGATACAGAGGCAGTAAAGTATCAAACAGACTGTACAATTACAGCGGTAAGGTTAGGGAGAGGTGGGGGAAATAAGAGATCAACCGAAGGACTTATATGCATGCATATAAGAATAACCAATGGATGCAAAACATTGGGGGGTGATGGCATGTATGGGAGTGGGGGGGGGGGCAATGGTAAGATATGTACACATATAATACCTTAATAAAAATATATATTTAAAAAAAAAGAAATATTCAAAGTGATGAACAGCAAGAACCTACATCCAAGATTACTCTACCCAGCAAAGCTATCATTCAGAATGGAAGGTCAGATAAAGAGCTTCACAGATAAGAAAAAGCTAAAGGAGTTCATCACCACCAAACTAGTATTATATGAAATGCTGAAAGCTATTCTTTAAGAAGAGGAAGAAGAAAAAGGTAAAGATAAAAATTATGAACAACAAATACATATCTATCAACAAGTGAATCTAAAAATCAAGTGAATAAAAAATCTGATGAACAGAATAAACTGGTGAATATAATAGAAGCAGGGGCATAGAACGGGAGTGGACTGACAATTCTTGGGGGGAAAGGGGTGTAGGGGGTGCGGGAAGAGACTGGACAAAAATCGTACAGCTGTGGATGAGGACAGTGGGTGTGGGGGTAAGGGCAAAGGGTGGGGTGGGAACTGGGTGGAGGGGAGCTATGGGAGGAAAAAAGAGGAACAACTGTAATGATCTGAACAATAAAGATTTATTTAAAAAAATAACTTGTGCTCTGCAAAAAAATAATAATAATAAAGTTAGCTATATCAAAAACAGATGCAATCCCCCATCTTTCATATAAACCACAAACCAAGGACATAATCGAATCTCAAAATTTGCCTCTATCCTGACTTACAGGATTTATAGGACAAACAAAATGTTATCCTGAATCCTGATATCTGCATCAGTCTTGGATAATATTTATTGAAAGAGCTTGTCTTGGCTGGTAATTGTAAAATTCCATCAAGGGTGGCTTTAGTCATTATCAATGACCTAATAAAGTACAGAGGGCCTCTGGGCTATCATGGCAATGACAAAGTAGAGTGAGGGTGGCACAAAATCACCAGAATGATTAGTATTATCTCTGACACCAGCTGGTATTGATAGGTGTGCAATACTTTTTTAAGTTTCTGACATTTTACCAGAACCGTTACAAAGAAATTGTAATTTTATTTTTCTCTGACTTCTCTACTTCTGAGGGAAGATTGACAAAGGAGTTGAATCCTCCTTGTTACAAAATGTGTTACCTAAGGGGAAAGGTAAATTCTACACTGAGTGGCCAGATTATTATGATCTCTGAATGCATAATAATCTGGCCACTCAGTGTATATATAAATATATATATTAGAGGCCCGGTGCATGAATTCATGCATGGGTGGGGTCCGGCCAGCCTGGCCAGGGTGAGGGGACATGGGCAGTTGGCTGGCCTACCTGTGGTCGAATTCCTGTTCAAGGGGACAATTTGCATATTAGCCTTTTATTATATAGGATATACACTGAGTGGCCAGATTATTATGCGTTCAGAGATCATAATAATCTGGCCACTCAGTGTATATGCATGTTGTGGCTTTTTAATGTACATTTCTTTTTACTCTTTATTAGTAGTATATTTGTTCTTTTGAATTCCTGATCCCTGTGCTACAGTGATCCTGAGTAGGATTAGCCCCCAGAATGGGCCACTGTTGAAGATCTACTTAGCCATCTTCTTACAAAAGATGCATCTCAGAAAATCAAGCAATTCAACAGGTTACGGTAAGGGATGTTAAAGTTGTCACTCAAGTGCTGCTAAGAGATGGAGAGAAATGAGGACTAATCATTAAATTCAGCAATCCAGAAGTCACTGATGAACTTGACAAGTAAGTTTTACTAAAATGGTGAAGGAAGCCTGGTTGGAATGGCTTTAAGACAGAATGATGGCTTCCACAGAATGGAAAACCAGATTTCCTAAGAAGCTGCTTTGCTACAAAACAAGTAGATCATGAATAATACATAATATTTAAAGAACTGCTGGGTTTGCAGGAACTAAAAAAACACCCAAGCATCTGTACCACCGCCACCAAAACACAAAACAAAACAAAAAAGCCCAAGAGCTAAAATCTAAGTAGGTAGCACTGTGAATATACCAAATAAGAAAAGGAAATGGGGTACACTGAAGGCAAACAAATGCTGAAATCATTACCACTATCTAAGACTAAGCTTTGGGCTGGCTTCAATCATATCTTGAGACCTAACCTCAGCCCCTTACATCAATGCCTCAAAGGGATTTAAGTGGTCCCAGGTTGAGAATGCCCTAGGCTTTGAGCAGAAGCAAATGCCAATCCTTACTGAAGGAAAGCATCTCCAATTTAGACCCACAGTATTCCCACAAATTAAGATCAAACAAATATGAGCTTACATTAAATTAAATTAAACTGAAAATCACCATGAGCAAGAAACAACCAAAACAATAAACAATAGTTTTAGACTCTTTAATGTATTGAAATTAACAATTAAAAGCGTAGAGGGGGAACTATATATATATATATATATATATATATATATATATATATATATATGAAATAGTTGAAAGCATAAACTACACAGGTGGTAATTGGACATAAGAATGACCAAATAGTTGGAAAAATAACTAATAAAACTTTCAGAAATTAAAAACATAATTGTTGATATTGAAAACTCAATGACTAAGATAACATTTTAGCAAAGCTGAAAAGAGAATCAGTTACTAAAAGAGAGATATGAATAGATTATTCAGAATGTACATAAAAAGATTGTGGACAAAAAAGAAGTTCTATGGAAAGTAAGTAACCTCACAGAGTGATCTGATCATAAATTCCTAACTGGGCAGGTCATGGTGGGAAGTCAGGCTCCAGGTTTATAACTTCTTTAGTGAAAGATTTTTAAGAGCCTTGTCCATTGTTCTCTCATGCATCTAGGTTAACACATCTTTGAAATGCCAGAAGTAAAACCCTTAAGGCATAAACACCCTTAAAGCACATAATCTAGTAAACTACCATGTAATCCAATTCCAGTCTTGCTCTCTCCCACCTCCATGTAAACTTCCTTAAAATTCCCTCCTTAATTCCAAATGCCCAAAAGAAACTGTAGCCCTAACCATTTTGGCTCAGTGGATAGAGCGTCAGCCTTCGGATTCAAGGGTCCCAGGTTTGATTCTGGTCAAAGGCATGTACCTTGCTTGCGGGCACATCCCCTGGGCGGGGGCGGGGCGGGGGGGGGGCGGCGCGGGGTGCAGGAGGCACCTGATTGATGTTTCTCTCTATCCCTCTCCCTTCCTCTCTGTAAAAAAAATCAATAAAATATATTTTTTAAAAAAAGAAACTGCAAATTGTCACTCTAGAATGTTTTTTTTATTTTATTTTTATTGACTTAGAGAGAGAGAGAAAGAGAACTATCGATCTGTTGTTCCACATATTTAAGCATTCATTGGTTGATTCTTGTATGTGCCCTGACCTGGCATCCACCCCACAACCTGTCACTCTAAAGCATTTTAGATCTTGCTTCCTGGCAGTTGTCATCAGTGTTGGCTCAAATAAACTGTTATAAAAATCCTTTACAGGTTTGGATGTTCTGACATCAACAGGACATGTAATAACTAAAGAGACATATGAGAAAAATAAAAGATAGGATGAAAAGATCTAACAATCCTCTCTTCAAAATCCAGAGGTATGAGAGAATGGGGGAGAGTCAAAAGAATGAGAGAATGGGAAATCCTCCTTCTTGATTGATGCACATTCTCTTTATTTCCCCCTACCTCACTGACCAATCTTTATTTTCCTCTTTGGCTAGATTTTTCTCCTCTTCCTGACCTCTGAATAGTGGAGTGCCTGAGCTGAGTCCTCAGATATATTCTGGTCATTATGTTTCTATGTGAGCTCATCTACTGATTCACAAGCTGATATCTGAAGCTTCTACCTCTGCCAGGAGTCCCAGACTTGTATATCCAATTGCCCATGTGATGCCTACACTTGGATGTCTAAAACAAATTTATTTTTCTGCTCATTCCTCTTTCCATCCAGTCTTCTACAGCTCAGTGGATGGCATCACCATTCATCCAGTTGCCCAGAGCAGAAACTTAGTTTTTTCCCTGATTTATTTTGTTCTTACACTTCGCTTCCTATTCATGAGCAACTTATATGGCTCTACCTTCAAAATAAACCCCAACTCAAATCCTTCTCACAATTCCCACCACTACTACTCTGCTCTAAGTTACCATCATCTCTTTTCTACATCATGGCAACAGCTTCCTTGCCTCCATACAACTCCACTCCCACCCCTAGTCCATTCTCCACATGGGCCAGAATGATCTTTCAGATCAAGTCACAATACTCTCATGCTGAAATCTTTCCATTGCATTTAGTGCAAAATCCAGGGTGCCCACTCAGGTCTACCTGGTCCTACATGATCTGGCCTTGATTAGTTCCTTTAACATCATCTACCCCTCACTCCCTACCCACTCACTGCTTTAGCCACATCAGCTTTCTTACTGCTTCTAGCAAATGTCAAACTCATCTCTACCTTTGCATCAGCTTTCCATGATGGCCCAGAAATTTTTAGGTTATTAACTTCTTTCATTAACATCTCAGTTAAATATTACCTCTCAAAAGTTGATATTTTTATCCAAAGAGCCTTGTCTTCTTCATCTCTTTATTTGATTTGATTTTTTCTTGTTTGCATGATGGCATTCTGTTTTGTATACTTTTTGTGTATCTCTCCATATAAATATTTCTCTCTTTTCCGCGACCAGCACAGCTAGCAAGCGGACAAGAGTCCTGAGTAGGGGTGATGGGGGATTGAGAAAATGAAAGAGACAGACACAAAGACAGTAGATAAAGCTGGGACCAGGTGGGACAGCTGTCCTCTGATGGAGAGACAGGGACCCAGAGCCGATACAGCACATTTATTTTATACAGTAAGATACCAGGAAGTTTTAGTAAAATTTAAGATAAAGAAAATATGTGCATTCTTGTGGCTTCTTTGTAATGGTCACTTCTGGGTGGGCCCAGATAATTGTGTTTGTTCCTGGTCCCTGGCTAGATTTAGATAATGAAATCCACCCCCTGGCACCTGAGTTAAAGGTCAGACTGACAATACACCTGCCTCTGGCACAGTATGTTTCCAGGGCATGGCTCTGCCAGGCGCCACTGGATTCAGATGACAATCAGCTCAGGGGCCTTTCCCAGGCAATCTCTACATCTCCCACTAGAAGGAAAGTTGTACAAAGGCAGAGACTTGGTCTTATTCACTGTTGTGAATTGTGAATAGTGGCTGGCAAAATAATTTGTTGGTTGAATGAGTCCAAGCCCATTTTAAATAGCTTTGGAAATAACAACTAAATTCTCTCTTTCTAATTGCCAAATCTATCTTCTAACTAATTTTGTTTTCATCAAGTTTATAGATTTATGGATCACTGTACACTCTAAAGCCAGCTTGCTTTCTAGTAGAAAAATAACCATTTCTTAAATTGATTTTCCAATGTTTAAAATAACACTGAAAGATTTTAAAGTGCCTACAAGAAACCACTATTTAGATGTAATTAGCTCATTCACCAGCATCATTTCAAATAGATGATAGCATCACCTAATTTGATATTGAACTTCCAGAATTTATCATAAGAAAGCATAATCCTGTGGAAGGTATCCTTGACTGAACATTACAACATTTAGAGTAAATTCTTTATTTAATGTCTTACTAATACATAAACCTACAAAAGCTTTGGTACTTAATAATTCCACCATTTCATCTGTTAAATAGAAATAGCTGCTCTAATATAGTACTTCCAATGAATTCTCTATGGATAAGAATAAAGGAGTAGAATTTTTTAAATAGGAGCTATAAAATATTCTATTAAGTTAAGATTACTGCAAGAATTATTGAGATCATTCAATGATTACTGTTTGAACTTATGGGAAAAGTTCATAAAATTCCAAGTGAGATTAATGTAATTTTGTAAGGTCGTGATAATTCTCATAGTAACATATCACTTATTTTACCTAGTTCTAGCTTCTAATAATTATGCCTCTGGATTAATAATATAGGGAGTGGTTTTTTGTTTGTTTTTTTTTAATTAATTAATTTATTTAAAAAAATATTTTTATTGATTTCAGAGAGGAAGGGAAAGTGAGAGAGAGAGAAACATCAATGATGAGAGAGATTCATTGATTGGCTGCCTCCTGCATGCCCCATACTGGGCATGGAGCCTGCCCTGATGGGGAATCAAAGGTGACCTCTTGGTTCAGAGGCTCAACCACTGAGCCACAACAACTGGGCTAATTTATTTTTTATTGTTGACATTATTACAGATGTCCCCTATTTTCCTCCCAGTTGGCCCCTCCACCCAGGCCCTGCTTCACCCCAGGCCCTCACCACACTTTGGTCTGTGTCCATGGGCTCTGCATATATGCAGATAAATTCTTTGATTAATCTATTCCCTTAGGAAGTGTTTTGATACAATATGTTTTAGTCATCTTTGAGACACCACAGAAAACAAAAGATGTTAAAAATATGTATGTGTATGTCTTGATTTTCAAGAGGAAAAAGGATGGATTCTAAATATTGAGTGTGGCTTATATTCCATATGAAATTATTAAATGGATTATTAAGTATAAAGCATATAAACCTTTCTTTAAAATCCAAGTGATATCAAAAGACCCTCATAGGTGAACTAGAAAATAAATTCAAGCTAAATTAACCTCACATTTATCTTCACCTTTTTTACTGAGATTTTCTTGTCTTGTTTGTTTTTTGTTGCTTGTTTGATGGGTCAGCTTAAGGATATGGAAATAAATATACCTAGGTTCAGCTAGTTAGATTTGCTGTTCATCATGTCTTAATAGTTTGAGAAATATGAGCTGAGTGATAGCACAATAAAATAAAATTATAATTGGCAAAGCTTAATCTTATAAAAATAATGAATCTGTGATAACCCAGGGAGTGGTATCTAGTTTTGAAACATTTTTATCAATTATTCAAATTAACATATAAAAATAATATTTAACCTAATATGTAAATGACTCAAAGCTGAAAGATATAATAAATGTTTCTTATCTCGGTCAATGACATCACCATTCATCCAGTTCAGTCTCCTCTCACCACCTGGAATAATTAGGCTAAATTGCTGAAACAAAGAAATCCAAAAATTCAATGGCTCAACCAAAATAGAAAATGATTTCTACCATGCATACAAATGCAAAAGTGAGTAGAATCGAGCCAATAGGGAGGCTATGCCCCAGAAGATCATTCAAGAATCTAGGTTTCTTCTGTTTTCTTATTTTGCCAGCCCTTAAAATGATATTCAAGTCTGCATGGATGGAAACTGGATTATAAGTACCTTGTCCATGTTCCAGCCCATGGAAGGGTCATAGAGTCCAGGGCAAGCAGACTTGTCTTTTAGGAGAAGACTGAATATTGGCTCAAGTTGAGTTTATGGTCACATCCAACTGAAAGAGAGCCTGACAAATGTAGACTCTAGCTAGGTGGTTGTGTGTATGTCTCAAACCCCTGTGGGATAGGTGGTATTATCCCTAGAAGGAAGAAAGAAGAAATGGATCCTAGGAACAATTACTGGTTTCTGCCATACACATCCCAAAACTCAATCCATCACCAAGTTAGATCTATATGCCTCCTATATATTTCACAAAACTTTCCATTTATCCATTAACCTCCGTCTTCACCATCACATTCCTTGTCTGAGGTATCATCATCTCTCACCTGTTTCACCACAATAGTTTCTTACATTCACACTATCCTTTGCTTCCAAATCAACTGTCTTCATTATAGCCAAAGGGACCATTTTAAAATGTAAATCTAAACATGTCACAACTCTGATTAAATTTTTCAATTGCTTCCCATTTCTCCTAGGAATGATTAACAAGAATGCTGAAGTCCTACATATTTGAACCTCCTTTCCTCTAGTTTTACCTCTCATTATTCTCTTCTCTCCATTCCTCTCCCATTCTCTGTACTCCAGTAACATTCACCTTCTCTGTTTCTCAACAACCACAAAGATTTTGCTCTCACCTACCACAAAGATTTTGAACATGCTGTCCCTCTGACAAGAATGTCTCCTTCATTTGCCTCACTGACTCAGATGTCAGTTCTCTACTCAAACTGCTTTCTCAAGAAAAGTTTTCCAGAGCCACATACAATGTCGTGTCCTTTATTATACACTGTGATAGCACCCTGTAATTATGTCACCATTTATAATTATACATTTATTTTTGTGATTATCTGAGCTGGGGAAGTCTGCAGCTTCTGTGGCTTATTGCTTCCACTGGTGTCTTCCCATACTTGTTGTGTCTCTTCGCTGGGTGCATAGCATCTCCTCTCTGCTTTAGACATTGACAAGGCTGGTCTGGCTTACTGTGAGGGACCTTAAATTACAGACTCTGATAACATTAGCTTCCTTTTTTTTTCATTCCTTTACCCAAACTCACATCTAGCTATCTTTCTCAGCTAAGATTCTAGGTCAGAGCTAATCAGCAGAGCTAGCTTATATGGCTCTCCTTTTGAACCATTCCCTTGGGGTCCTGAATGTGAAACTAGAACTAGAACTGAGCTTGGGTATGGAACTTGGACTCCACAGAAATATAACCTCTTCTATAGCCCTCCCATGCCCATATGTATATTCACTTTAATTGAAAGATCACCAAATGGGCTTTTCTTGTCTGTGATATTTATGTTTATAGGAATCTATTTCACCCGTGGTCTGAGAAAGTTTATTTTAGCTCTCAGTGGTCTCGAGTATTTGATTCAAATTTTACTATAGTTGGCTGATATTCTTCATAATTGTTTGTCCAACTATTAATTATTCATTGTTATTCTTAAATATAGAGTTTTTTCCCTGATTTTTATTCTTTGGGGGACTTTGAAGAGACTAAGTTTGGGAGGAGTTGTTTGTTTTTATTCATTTCACGGAGGAAAATAGCATTAAAATGACTGTCCTCTACCATCTTTAATTAGAATTACCTATAGCTATGGATAAATGTTGACATGCCAGGAAGATGTGTCTGTTTATTCTGTGGTTTCACATTCCCAAGAGAATGCTTGCCCCAGTTTAAGAAGCACCTTGTGGTCTTTTTAATAGAATCTCTCCCCAAAGCAGAGAACATTACAAAATAAGCTAATTAACTGTGGACTTCCCCCATAGGTCCACACATTTTCTAATGAGAGTAACTGCCTTTTACAACACACATGGGGAATACAATGTAAATCCTCAAGCCTATGAGAAAGCATGGTTCTCACACTACGGAACTTCAAATGCTTTCTGTTTGCTAGGCTCCTTGCCTTCAATTGCTATTTTTCAAATGCTATATAAACACCTGGCATAGGGACAGGTACCTATTAGGTCCTAAAATGTTAATTCTCTCTTCTTCCTTTTAATGCAAGAAGGAAAAATACTTGTATTTTTTAAAGAATGCTTTATTATTAACTGCCTACTATATGCTAGGCACAGCAAAAGACACCAGAGTTCCCAATCTAGTAGGGGAGAAAGACAAGTAAACAGTACAAACAGTGCTGTGGTAGCAGATGATGCTTTAAGAACACAAAGTCATCTTATAAAATGGGAATGCTGGGGAAGATAAATGGGAGTTTCCTAGAGAAGGAGATGTTTGACTTAAAAGCAAATAGTAACAACAAAGAAAAGCAAGAGGAAGAGCATTCCAGGCTATGGAAGGGCATCATCCTATAAACAGCCTAGAACATAGAAAAGAACTATACATTCAGAGAGGTGGAACAAGAGTGGAAAGCAAATGGCAGGAAATAAAGCTGGAGAAGAGTCAGGGGCCACATTTTTTAGTCAATTAACAAACAGCTATCATGAGCACTGCTATGTATCAGACAGTGAGAATACAAGGACTAAGATGCAATCCCCACTCTCAGTAAATAAAGGGAATAAATGGTGATGAAAAAATGAAATAAATGTTTAAAAAAACTGTAATCTCATGAGTGAACCTACCACATAAATGGAGAATTTCAACATTATGCAATAAGTGAAATAATAGAGAAAGGCACTTAACTTACCCTGGCAGAGATCAGGGAAGATTCATATTATCTGGGTCTTCCAAAATGAGAAGAGCTAACCAAAGGTTGGTGCCAGAGGAATTAGAAAAGGTATTTATGGCAGAAGAAGAAAAAAAAATAAGTGCAGCTTGGTTGTGACAAATGGCACATTGTATAGAATATTAACTAAACATAAGAAGTCCATAGCCTCTGGTTAACAAATATGAAACAAATATTTGGCCATAAGAAGAAAAATTAATGTCCTGCTAAGAAATTTAAGCTGAACCTATAGGTGATGCAGAACTACTGAAGAGTTTTGATCTGGGAGAAGCATACAATATAGGCTGATCACTCTCATAATAGTATTGATAATGGATCTGAGGGAGACAGAATGGGAAGTTTGGAGGACAATTAGAAGGCTATTGCAATAGTCCAATAAAGAGATTCTGAGGGCTTGAACCTAGGTAGTTATATTAGAAATGGAGATAAGCTTGAGAGATGGTTAGGAAGGCAAAATAAGAAGAGGTTATTGTCTGGGAAGGTGCAAAAATGAGAGAAGAATCAAGGAGGATAGCTAATTTTCCAAAAATTAAGAAAGAAAATACCCATTACATGTTGTTGAGCTTATTTGTTTAAATTATATTCACTTCTATTATTCTGTGATCTTAGCGAAGGAAGAGACTATGTTATTTACTTTGCATTTCCAGGGGCTAGTCCAATGCCTTCATAAAGTGTGCACTCAATGACTATATGAGGAATTAATAAGAAAAAGCAAGGACTGGTGGAAATGATGAGTTTGGTATTAAACTGAATGAGTCTAAGGATACCTGAGAAATTTCCAAACAGAAATTTTCAGTTGAAAATAATATAGGTTTAGAGCTCAGGAAAGAGGTCCAGGTGAAAGAGAATTAGACACCATCAGAATAGTTGAAGTTATGAGAATGGATAAGCTCAGACAGTGAAATATTTTAACTAAGGAGAGTGTCTTGGGGATGTCACTCAAAAGTTTCACTTCATTTGACCCAAGGATTAAGAAAGATGAACAAACTGTGCAGATCAAGGACATCCATTCTTGCACACACTTTCTTAAAGAAGAAACTTAGTCGTTTTCAGAAGTTATGTGACTTAACAGAGTAACATAGCCAGCACTCAAGCCCAGGTGCTTGATTTTAAATATAATTTTATTGATTTCAGAGAGGAAGGGAGAGGGAGAGAGAGATAGAAATATCAATAATGAAAGAGAATCATTGATTGGTTGCCTCCTGCACACCCCACACTGGGGATCAAGCTCGCAATCTGGACATGTGCCCTGACCAGGAATCGAACTGTGACCTCCTGGTTCCTAGGTCAATGCTCAACCCCTGAGCCATGCTGGCTGGGCTAGGTTTTTTATTCTAAATGTGCTTCTACGTCACATTATCACACACCATCATTAGAACATACAATGCATGTTGCAGGGGCAACAGTCATGGTCTGTGAGGTGCCTAGGACCTTTTCAATGTTCAACCAATGTCACAGTAATTGTAACTTAAAAGCATTCTTATATACAATCAGAGCCAAGAATTGTGCTTAAAATCAATAAGTATAAATAGAAAATAATTCTTGGGAGAGTTGATTTTATAACTGGATTGTTCAGATAACAGGTGTTCTTGAGAAGAAGAGCAATTACATTAAAATTAACAGCTCCATATGCATAGAACAAACTACACTGATGGGTCTCACTGAATATACATTCACTGTGCTGTTCTCTCCATATGAATGAGCCCTGCTGCAGCAGCTCTGAGCGTTTGCTCTTGAACTCTGGGACTATGGTCACAAATGGAGTTTGTAACGTTATGATAATAAGAAGCCATATTTTAAAAGAGATCATTATTAAGTTGCTCTGCCTTAATGTGGGGTTGCCTTCCTATTTCCGCCCAACTTTATTTGGAATGAGCTGCAGTTTCTAACCTATTACCAGGAACAGAAGCTCTGTGTGATTAAGACAATAAATATATTCACAAAACGTAAATGCAGCTTTTGGGAATTTAAACATCTGCTCTGAAAATAAAACTTTTACAAACACAGAGCCATGGGCAAAATAAAACCTTTCTTCCAAGACTTTTTCTTTATGGAACTGAAAGATCTGAAAGACAAATAATGGTCTTTTTCCAAATCCACTGTGCAGATTGAAACTAATTCACGTGTGATGTTGGTCAACTGTATGAACCTTTTTACAGCTGCAGGGTGCGTGCATGGTCCTTTGCACTGCTTTAGATAAAATTGCTAAATTGGGGCTAAATCCCAGATTACAGTTATAATAAGATCTAGAAATTAAATACCCAAAATTTCTATTGGTTTTATTATTTTTATTGCCAATATTCTCACAATAGGAACAACCTCATGTCAATATTTAGTAAATCTTTGTCTAATTTATCTTTTCTACCCTAGAAATGCAAGACAGAAGAGAAAACCACTTATATTCATCTGCCTCCTATTTTAGTAATTCTTCAGTTTCAGCCAAGAATTTGCATGGTGTTTTCATTCCTAGAGAAATTCACTATCTCCTTTTTTTTATATAAATGCTTTTATTTTTTTTATTGAATTTATTGCGGTGACATTGGTTTAACAAAATCATATAGGTTTCAGGTGTACAATTCTATGACACATCATCTGTATATTGTATTATGTGTTCACCATCCAGTCTTCTTCCATCACCATTTCTCACCCCTTTACCCTCTTCTACCTCCTTCCCACTATCCTTTAAAATCAGTCTGACATCCTTGGAAATTACCTGAAACATAGGAAGAATTTTGCAGATATTTATCACCACAACATTTAAAAAAGCAAACTGTCCAAGAATAAAAGAATGATTACATAAAGGCTGATAAATCAATTAAATAAAATATCATGCACCTTTTAGTAGGATGGTTACATAGATTATAGAGCTGAATGAAAACTGTTGCTATCATAACAAGTCTTCGCATAAATCAAAAGAAGTCCATTTTGTGATGCTTGAATTGAATCCACAGATAATTGAGCTGCATACTATTATAAATCATGTTTGAAAATAGATTCAAAATTGTTCCCTGAGAGTTTTAATTTCTGACAGTTTTTACCTGCACTCTTCTCTCCAAAAGACAATATTATTGAAGTTACCTCCTTCATACATATTATTTTATTTTGAATCCTCATAAAATCCAAAGAGGTAAATCTTATTATTAGTTCATTAGAGTAGTTATTCTTATGAGTCAGTTAACCCCAAGATATTAGGTGTATTTAATTGCCTTTGGGGATCCCATTTCTACAAGTCAGCCAGTGACCAAGTTTTACTTGCTATAGTGACTAAATGCCTCCTTTTCTAGCAAGAGAAAACAAAAGTCCTCAATACTTAGACCAGTCCAGACCAGTTTGTTCAAAAGAAATAAAATGCAAGCCATCTGTGATTTTAAGATTTCTAGTAACTGCACTAAAATTTTTAAAGATAAAATTACAAAAACAATTTTTGCTAAGTCTTTGAAGTGTAGCCTGTGTTTTATATTTACAGTTCATTTGATTCAGATTAACTACATTTTAGGTGCTCAAAACCCACATAAAGCCCGGGGCTACTGTCCTGAACAGCACATTTGAAGACAGTGATTGTGAGACAATGTTGAAAATACTATGTAAGGTAAGTTATGACATAATAAGCATTGTTCTGTAACACCATGTGCCACTTAGAACTATAATACCATCTATATAATTCAGAACAGATTTTATTCTAGAAAGATAAGAGCCTTTGATAACAACCAAGCTTTCAAATCAATCCTCAGAATAGACTTTTTAAAAAATTGAATGAGGTCCACAAGTGAAACTAAAAGTTTCATTTAAAAAACAAAAACCTAGGGTTGTACTTTATAACAGTTTTAAAAAAATACCCAAAGATAGAAGAGAATGGGCAAAACAAGTGAATGTACAGTTGTGCCCCTATGAATGTTCCTTGCCTACTGCCACAGCTAAAATTAGACATCCAGGTTTAAAATAATCTTCCCGTAAAAGCTAGTTTATGTTATAAGAACTCTTCTGGAACATAATGAGAGAATTTATAGTCTAATGAGGGCAACTACAGAAAAGTAAACAGGCATCAAAATTATTATATAGTGTGATGACTGCCAAAGTATAGATGGTGTGGTGGAAGTTCAGAGAAGGGGCTGAAAGCCAGATAGGAGGGTTGTGTGGTGGGGTCAGCTCCCTGGAGAAAGAGAAGCTTAAACTAAACCAATACCTGGATCAGTGTTAGCCTGGTGAAAGGAGTTTAAAGCAGAGGAAACAGGATACTGCAAGGCCAGTGGTGAGAGAAGCATGGCAAGTCAAAGAACTGAGAAAATTAAGAGTGGGGGTGGAGGTGGTGGCAGGTGGAGAAATGAGGGTGGAGAGTAAAGTAAAGGGCAGGTTCCTGAGGCTTCTTATAAACTAAGGACTTAATCTTGAGAACAATGTAGACCTATTAAAGGCTTTGAGTGACTGCTTCTGCCTCTTACCGGTTTGGAGTTTCTGGTTCCCTAATTCCTTGAAAACTTTAGGACAAAAGCATTTTAGAATGGCTTCAGGGGAAAAGACAAAAATACAACCAAGAGGGAAAGGGGGGGTGGGGAAGGTTCAGTCAAATTCATTCACTGAACTTAGAAAGTGTTTTCTTGGTGATTCCTAGAAGATCCCTTTTCCCCCTTTGTATGGCCTGGCTGTGGTTTCTTTAGAGTTTCATAAAATTAATGGCTTGTAACATCTCATTACAGGGCAAGTCTAAGGGCACCTTTCTCATCATTGCCTGAATCTCTGTTTTCAAGGGGATCCCCAGGATGAAAAATGTTTCGGAGAGATGGACTGTTGTTCTATTTGAGGACTTCCTTTCAGCAAGGGAAAATTGTTTCAGATCCCTCCCTCTAACACACACACACACACACACACACACACACACACACACACACCATGAACTAAAGCAGAACAAGGGCAAAAGTAAGGGAGGGAGGGAAATGGCATCAGCAGCTTTCAGAATCACTGCCTGTGCAAGACCATATGCTTTGTCTCCCAGTGATGGACAGGAGAACAAAATCCCCAGTCCAGCCATCCTCCTCTTGAGAATTTGCAAACATAGCTAATGCCTCTCTTTCAGAGATTTTTGGTTTTCCTTTTCTAATTTGTTCAAGGTATTTCTCCAACCTGTCATTCCACTAACCTCTATTATTAATTTTCTTCTTTTGACAGTCAAACCCTTCAAGTCATTGCTTAAGGCCATTTACTCTTATTCTATCCTCAGGGAAGATCAAACAAAAGCTAGTTAGCAGCTGATGTCTAAAAATTCTGCACATTCTGTTTTTTTTAAATGTTTTATTTATTGATTTTTAGACAGAGATAAGAAAGGAGAAAGAGAGAGAAAAACATCTATTTGTGTTCCACTTATTTATGCGTTCATTGGTTGATTTTTGTATGTACCCTGACCAGAAATCGAACCCACAACCTTGATGTTGTTGGGGCGATCTGATCCTCTAACCAACTGAGCTACCTGGCCAGGGTCAAAAATTCTGCACATTCTTAAGAACCATAACCATAAGCCACTGAGCCCTTTCTCTCTCTCTCTCTCTCTCTCTCTCTCTCTCTCTCTCTCTCTCTCTCTCTCTCTCTCTTTCCCTCCTATTTATAATACCACTTCCTAAACATTTTTATTTTCCAGCTCTCAATCTTTTTTGTGGCATGCCCTGGAAAGTCCTCTCAGGTTCTTTACACCACTCCCACTGAGCGGGGTTTTTAAAGATGAAACACCACATTCTAGTAGGGCTCTGGCTATTTAGGACGATAGGCAGAACACATATCCCTGGGTTTAAAAAAATAGTGAAACCCAACATGATGCCAAGGGGCTGAATAATGAGCCTTACTGGGCGTTTATTCTTCCTATAGCCATGCCACTCAAACAAGAACAAGGAACAAACTTAGAATAAAAGGGCTTCGTAGCAAAATTAAGGTACCTCCGGGGTAAGCCATGCAGGAGGAAGTTTGCCAACACCTGTCTGTAGTTCATTTCTGACTCAGTCATGAGTACCAACTTAATTCATTCTTCTGAGAAGAAAGTCAAGGTATTTTAAATGCAGAGCTGTTTAGACTTGCTACTCATTCTGCAAAGTTAATAACATTTTTGAGGGTTCATTAATCTTAACAAGCCTAGAAAAAAAACACATTTTCATGTTCTTGCTCTCCAACTATCATCTTTACAGTATATTTTTACATAAATAATTGGTTATGGCTCAAAATAAAAAAGCTTTGATAATTATCAAGCAGGCTAAGGATTTTTTAGCTTGTTCTGGAATGTGAGATATCAGCACCCTGAATGCCTGAAGACCATGTGTTATCTTATGATAACATTCAACTCACTTCTTTCTAGGCTCATAAAATACAAGTTTTTCATCTAACAGCTGAAATGACTGTGTTCTGTTCAGATAATATTCCCTTGCTGAAAGGTTAGTCTCAATGGAATTTTTCTGATTCAAGTATAAATGCAGACTAGGACTAGTGTCTCTAGCAACCTGGGTGTCCTCAAAAGCATTGCATCCCTGTCCTCTTTTTGACAAGTCCTGTAATGCTTTGCAGATCACTGTGTCCTCTATATTAAAATCTTTCCCTTCACAAGCTAACAAGTGGCAAGCCTTCATTCCTACGCACATTATATTATTTTTGTGTGTGTGGCATGCACTAAAGACCTCTGACTGGCTATAAAATTATTTTATGTTCCTAGTATTCCTAGTCCTCAAGTAAAAACACTAGCTATAATCCAGTGATGACAATGTGGTATTATTTATAAAGCATTCCAACTGTACTTTCCAGTTTTAGAATGCCATTAGAACTTCCTGATTGAATTATAGTCAACCACTCAGCTGGTATCCTTTTCTCTGCATGAAAATTATTCAACTCGCCCTAGGCAGTGTGGCTCAGTTGGCTGAGTGTCATCCCATGCACTGCAAGGTTTCCAATTGGATTTCCGGTCAGGGCACATGCCCAGGTTGCGGGTTCAGTCCCTAGTTGGGGTGCATATGGGAGGCAACAGATCAATGTTTCTCTCTCTCTCTCCCTCTCTCTTCCTCTCTCTAAAATCAATACGAACATATTTTTCTAAAGATTACTCACAAGCATTTTTCCCAACATCTCCAGGGGTTACATGGAAGTTCCAAAGGGAGTGACATTTTGCATAATCTTTCAAAAACTTCTTCAGGGACATTCAAGAGCCAAGAATTAGATAAAACTATTAAAATAAATGCTGGTTAAAAAATTAAAAACAAACAGCAAATGTAATGAAAATGTATTGGTAGTTTTCCAAAGAGAAAAGGTGATGTCTGAAAATATAATTCACTTTCACTATCTGGTTTCCAAACCAAATTCCTAAACTGATGACATGGATTTAGATTAATAGTGTCAAACATTTGTTGGTGAGGCAGAAGGGGGAGTGGGATTTTTGCTTATTTCTTTATTGGGGAGGGTGTCTTGTTTTGTGCTGTTGCTTAAAACATTTATCTATATGCCCCAAGAAAAATCCATTTATTCATAGATGTTTTATTATCCTCATTCATGGCTTGAAAACATCTCAGTGTTTACATTCAAGAGACAATAATTTTACAGATGACTTTCTTCACTGTATTCAGCATCTCTGATTCTAGCACATAATCAAACATCTTACTTTACAAGTTCTTTCCTTGGTTCTTGCCTTATTTATTTCACATGCATTTCCCATAATTTTATAAATTACTTTTTTTAAAATAATAAGTTAATATTTTTCTGTACAGTAGCTTTTTCAGACTGTGTCCAGTGGCAATAGGTCCAGCCCACTGGCAGTGAAATATTTAATACTAAATAATGTAACCAGACTTCTAAGCACCCTCTGGCTCTGCACTGTAACTGTGTCATACGGAGAGTCCAGATATTTTAATCCTGATTCAGTATGTACATGACATGTAGACATGAACTTGTTACTTATATGCCTGTAACTCGGACTCTGTCTTTCTGTAGACTTGTTTTGTTTCTTCAAAACTATGCTAATAAATTGTGAGCAGAGTTGCTGCTTCGTTGAATATTTAACATTCCTTCATTAAATCTGTTTACTGTCAATAGATTTTGCTAGCTAGAAAAGGCAACCTCTAACAATATATATTTTTATTTCATTATCATACATTCTGCACCTTCTACCATTTCCTAGGCACTTATTGTTAATAGTAAATTTGTGCAATCTAGACCTACTAGATGCATTTTGCATTTCATTATTAAAGAAACTCATTTAACAGTGAGTGCATAATAAAGCTAAATTAACATGCCCCAGGATAATTATCTTAGTACATACATCCATCTATTAGAACACATTATTTCTAATCTTATAATGCTAATCCTTTCAAATAGACAGCGAAATGCTAATATTCTCCTCTGACTTTAACAAAGTCAATCAGCAAACTGGGGTTATTGTCATTCATAAAATTAGGTCATATAGGTCAGTGGCTAATTTTGATGGTAAGACACTTATGTGTAACTTCTGACTAGAATGATTTGTTTTGTTATTGCCAATTAGTAGGCCAACTCAGTCATAAATTTGTTTTCTGGGCCTAGGATTATGTGGCTTAAGCAGGTTTTCAAAATGGCAATACAAGAGAGAAGCATTATCAATATAATTTTATACCTGTATTTCTCTTATTTAAATACACATTTAATCCATGATTTTAGTGAGTTGCCTTAAAAAAAATCCAGAAACTTGGCTTTACACTAACCTTGTGGCAAACAATTTAACTCTTTCTTTCATATAATTTGGTTTATAAGGCATCCCTTAGTAAGTGGAGTTTTCAAATAATTCTGAATTCTTCAAAAGTGCCACTTTACTAAGACGGTTCTACTAAGACCTCTCCTAAGAGATTTCCAGCAATTCAACTGCCTGCATAAAATACTCAATAGCATTAAATAAAGATGTAGTGCATCACCCTGAATTATGCAGAAAGCTACATAAAGAGACTGAATTGTGTGTCCTTTCCTACTTGCCCTTCATGTCATCTATGAAAGAACCCCTCATAAGGCAAAATAACACTAAGAGTAATTATTTTATGCCTCATCTCTTAAATATTCACAGCTCAGCAAGAAGGCAAATGAAGAGTGGCTTTTATGTCCTCTGTCTAGGTGTCCTTCAGTATCACTTGCGAGGACCTTTCAAAAGACAAATAACATCCACAATAGCAGATTTATTTCAGAAGAGGGGAAGACACCCAATGAGGAAGGTATCAAATAGAGATTTCCACGGATGACATTTGAAATGATCTTATGCTTTGCCACTCATCTTGCAAAGGACCACCTCTCCAACACCAAGGACATTAGCTTAAACTCTTCTGAAAAAAATATCATCTCATTGACTACTCAGAAAGATCTATTTTCTTTCAATAATTTCAATTTTATGTTTGCTTATTCTTCTAGAATTCCACTTTACCAATCCTTCTCCTAAAATGTCACTTATATCCTATTCTCCTTTCAGCAGCTTTGCCAGCTCCCTTTCATTACTGTCACCCACTATTTTCACTGCCATTCTATTATCTAGTTCTCACTTGGAACACTCAGCCAGCCATCCCCAAACTTTTCAGAGACTATGAAGATGGAAACAGAGGATTAGAAATTAGGGCTCAAAAGCTCTGGGGTCTGGGCTCTAATCTGAGAGTCAATATCACATATGAATGAAGAGAGCTGAGAGAGGTTAAATATCTTGAGCCAAATTCCAACCTCATCACTTACTAGCTGTGTGAGGGTAAGGAGCTTATTTAACCCCTTTGGGCTTTCACCAATAAAATGGGGATAAAAACTATACATACCTCAATGGGTAGCTATCAGGGTTACTGAGGCAATACATGGAAAGCATTTAGACTCCAGGCAGCAGCAGCTTTCTACCAGAAAGCGTTTCGCTGAAGTAGGGGAGGAGCCTAAAGGGGACTGTGGGAGAAAGGCTCTTTCTTTCCATCTGGCCGCAGCCATCAGTAAACCAAGAAGGGCACTTATAAGTACATCCAGGAGCTATGGAAGAAGAAGCAGTCAGATGTAATGCGCTTCCTTCGCCGGGTGCGCTGCTGACAGTACCATCAGCTCTCTGTGCTCCACAGGGCCCACCCCCAGCCCCACCCGCAAACAAAGTGCACAGGCTGGGATACAAGGTTATGTCATACTAGAGGCCTGGTGCATGAATTTATGCATGGGTGGGGTCTGGCCAGCAGGGGGGAGGGGCCACAGGTGATTGGCAGGCTGGACCTGCCCTCAATCAGGGATGGACCAGTGTGGGGGGTGGCCCCACACCCTGGTCAAACTCCCGGTCGAACTCCTGGTGGAGGGGACAGTTTGCAAATTAGCCTTTTATTATATAGGATATCGGATTCATGTGAGCCTGGGTGGTTGCAAATGCCCTGTTCCTAAGGGTGCGATGGCAAGCCTGTCCATCATGGTGTTAACCACTAGAGTTTGGAGCTAGCAGGATGCCACTGTAGGGCTCTGAGAGTCCTAAATTCTTATTGAGTTGGTGAAGATTCTATGTAAAAATTCTTCGAGGTTATCCACATTGATCTATTCCATAAGGCTATCAGAAGAAATCCTGACATCCAGTGGATCACCAAACCAGTCCACAAGCACAGGGAGATGGAGGGCTGACATCTGCGGCCACAAGAGCTGTGGCCTTTGGAAGGGCCACAAGTCCCGCAACGCTATTGGTGGTTCTCACCTTGCACCTTGGAGGAGGCGCAATACTCTCCAGCTCCACTGTTACCACTAATATAAGTAAGGTTTGTAAAATTCTTTTCTAATAAACAACTTAGGACAGTCACAAAAGAAAGCATTTAGATGCACATTCAATATCCAATGCATTGAATACATGCTGGATTGTGAGTATGAGAAACATAGAGTTAATTTTGTATTATTATTTATTAACTAGAGGCCCGGTGCATGAAAATTCATACACTGGAGGGGGTTCCCTCAGCCTGGCCTGCCCCCTCTCACAGTCCAGGAGCCCTCAGGGGCAGGAGGCGACCTGGCAATCAGGGGAAGGTGATGCCCCATCACACCTCTGCTGCTGCCACTACCGGCAGTACAAGCCTCGGCTGGCCCTGGTTATCTGAGCCTCAGGCCAGCCCTGGGCAGCTGGGCAGCCAACATCCAAGGCTTGCCTGTGCCTTGGGCCAGCCCTGGGCGGCTGGAGGGCTGAGGGGACTGCCATCTTTGAGGGCATGGCAGCCAATTAGCATATTCCCTCCTTATTGGCTGTGGGTACCGCCACCATCTTTGCAACAGTGTGAGGGTCAATTAGCATATTCCCTCTTTATTAGATAGGATTATTGTATTATTTTCCACATGAGCAACTGTAAACCTACTTTTGCCCCATCCTGTACACACACACACACACACACACACACACACACACACACACAATGCTAATGGCAACAATGTCTCATGTTTCCCTCTACTAGTCTGAAAATATTAAATTGGATCTCTCTAAAATTTCTTCTGGTCCAAAAATATCAAGAGTTTGAGTGTAATACAAATCCTTTTTCTTTAACTCTAAGACTCATAGCAATCTACTCTTCAATTTGCATTGAGGATGAAAATGTAAGATCATAAGAGAAACATATGGCCTTAAGAATCTTAAAACCTTTTGTTTCAAACAGTAAAAATAAAAGTTTAAGTTTCATTTCCTTCTCCTCAGATATATATTCTTTTCCTCCAATTACTTGATTTGATTTCAGGAAAATCTGAAACAATCAAAAAATTCATTTATGGAACAAATGGTATAATATACTAAGAAATAGTATAGAGTCATGTGAATGTAAGTTTACTAGCTAGATAATTTGACAATTGAAAAATAACATTTATGGTGAAAATATAATAAATTATTTGTATTCACATTCAGTTAATATTTACTGAGCATCTTCTCTTTGCTGGGCATAAAAATAAGTTAGAGAACCCTGGCTGGTGTGGCTCAGTTGGTTGGACTTCATCCCAAACATGGAAAGGTAGTGGGTTTGATTTCCAGTCAGGCAGCCAGTCCATGTTTCTCTCTCACATCCATGTTTCTCTCGCTCTTATGCTCTCTCTTTCCGTTCCTCTCTCTAAAATGAATAAAAAGCATATCCTCAGGTGAGGATAAATAAATAAATAAGAGAAACCTTTAATATAAACATTTAGAAGAGGGGAAAGGAGAGATGAAATAAATGGCTTCTACCTCAGGAGAGAGGGAAATCTGCGCTGGCCAGCCAGCCCTCAGGAATAGTGGTGCTACCTCCGAGGGAGGTTAATTAGCCTGAATTTATGAGATAAAGAGGCTCCCTAGGTGTGATTTAAAAAGGGTCAAGATTTGGACCTAAAATTAGTACATAATTTAAAATTAAAACGATTGTTGTTATTATCAACATCCTAAACTTCAAAAAAAGCTTAAAGACATCTTGTTCCTTTAACTCACAAATTATCTAACAGCACTTAGGATAACTTAGTAAAAATCTTCATAAAGTGAAACAAGATGAAGCAGATATACTCCAACCAAGATTCAGAAACTATGATAAGAAAGACCTGAATGGGGACATATATAAGATGCTGGGACCAAAAGTTGCTAAATGTTGAGGATTAAACTCTTGTCTTTTCTAAGAGAAAAAAAAATTAATATATTATTTAAATAGTCTTATTTATATTTTTTCTTTCAAAAAAGGATATGTAAATACAAGTTAATTTTGTTATAAAAATAAGAAATAAGGATATTGAGCTAGATTGCCTCTAAAGAATCTTCTAATTCTAAAATTATATAAATTGCTTTGTCTAATAATAAAATAGTAATATGAAAATGCTGAAACATTTTCAAATATGGCATTACCTCCACAAAAGAAACCTTAAAAGGTTCTACTCAAGACAGCAAAATACCTGCTGCTAAGAGAATAAAAAAAAATTGACATATCTCTCTGATAGACAAGAAAATGATTTCACATTTAAGTTTAAGTCTTCAAGATAATTTGTGCTTGGAAAAAAAATGCAGGATGGGTGTGTGTGTGTGTAGAAAGTATGATGCTAGATAACCAATTTTTATTTTTATCTTTTTAATAAAAATAAGCAAAGCTTAATAAGGCTGAATTCAATAGAAATAAAGCTTATTTTTACACCTTCCCTATTAATTTGCCAAAACATGGAGGGGGGAATCACAAATAAATGAGTTATCTTGGAAAAAGGTAGCTTTTGACTTTAGAGTCAATTAGTCTTTTTGAACAGCAGAAGCTCTTGAACTGTCAAATGAAACTGTCATTTTCTGTTCAGAATCCTACTGCTCTTGAGGTTTCATTGCATATTAACAATATACCCAGGGAGGCCTTAATTACTTGATTCTTTATGCTTCCCAAATATAACATAGAAATGAGACATTGGTGGATTTAGGCTATGTGGAGGCTTATTTTCTATATGGACAGAGTCAGTATATTATGTGGGAAAAGTACTACAACAGTAGGATCCCGGAGATCTAGGGTTCTATTCCAGCCCTGATTCCAGGATCATTCATTCTGTCATCAAATATTTATTAAACACCAACTATGTGCCCCTGTTCCTATGGAGTCTTCAGTCCCCAAGAGGTGGGGATAGGGAAAAGATAGAGACTAAATAAATCCACAATTATAAATTGTGACACTAAAGGAAGAGACAATGTATAACGAGAAGGAATAACCGGAAGAAGGACTTCGGTGGAGTAGTCAAATGATGGCCTTTCAGAAGTGATGATACATGGCTGAAACTTGAAGTATGAGGATGAAACCAGCTATGCAAATAGGGCAAGAAAAATAATTCTAGGCAGAAGAAACCACATGTGCATTTGCCCTGAAGCAAGATGGAGTTTGGCACTTTCAAAGAATTTGAAAAAGAAAAGTAGGACTCACACATACTGCATTGAAAAGGATGTCTAAGACTAATTAATTACCTAGGGCCTCAAGATACAATCCACATGAGCTATCTACAGAATTGATTCTGATATCAATGGATTATAAACACTTCTATGAGGTTTTGGGGGACAAAGTACTCTATTGATTTTTGGCTAAGTCTAAATAAAAGGAACAAAGTACTGAGCAATTGCTCTATGAATTTAGAAAGGACTATTCAAATTATCTGGATTTTTTAAAAGTCACTCTCATCTCTCATATTTAATCCTCAAAAGATTCATACTTATTCAATTATGCACTGAGATGCTGGCAGTACCCAGAAATACATGAACTTTTACCCTTTTCTTTAGAATGAAATTATTTATTTCTCTAAGACAAATTCTTCCATGTGGTAATGAGATGCATTTGACACTTTCTGGTAATTATAGCACTAATTTATATGTTCTGTGATGAAATGATCTGATGACATACATACAACTTGCTAGAAAATGTATGTAATTAAATCTGATATCTAGGATAGCTGACTGAGACCAATTCTAAAGCTATGAGAGCTGTTCTCCAGTCCAAAATTAAAATAGCCTTCATTAGTGAAAATAAACCCAGGATTTATTCTATGAAATTCGAGAGTAGAATAACAATCAATAAAAATTCATGTGTGTGAGGAAGAGATGGGTCAGGGAGATTTAGTGGCCTGAAAATAAAGATTCTCAAAATTCCTGTTCCATAACTCTTGCCTTACTGACTAAAGTGTGTTTCCATCAGAACAGTTGGATGGAAAAAGAGAAACATCCAGCTCCCAGATGCTCTGTCATTATTTGTGCTCACACCATGACTATGGGCTATAGAATGCTAGGGCTACAGCTAGTTTGTAGTTTGTTCATTTGTCTGTTTTTAAGACAGGGGTTTTGTTGTTGCTTTTGGTGTGTGTGTGTGTGTGTGTGTGTGTGTGTGTGTGTGTGTGTGTGTGTGTTTTAAGGCTTAAGCCCTTGAAAAAACAGAAGCAGCATTAAAAAGGGTAATCTTTGTTTTGGCAGGTAGAAACTTCAAACAGAATGGCCTGTGTCAACAGTCTTGATCACATCTCCTTTGTGAAGGAGCCAATAAATGATGGACGAATGGAGTACATTGGCAAGTCAAGAAAACAAAAGATAATGGAAAAAAATTGTCAAAGAAGCTGACATAAAATACGTAGATTTTTATATTCAAGGAAGAATGTTTAAGAACCAATAACTTAAGTCCCCAACTTTTTAAACAGTAGATTTACTCATTCTTAATAAGCAAGACAAATCATCTGTAACTAGTAAAGAAGGAATATGAATTATTTACTTGGCTCCTTGTGCACCAATACAGATGAAAAATTAAGGAAAGAATAAGAGGCCACACATGTTAGAACAAACCTTCCTCCCTCTCAGTTTCCATTTTTTTCTCTCTGCCCTTCAACACTCCTGACCTGTCCATCCCATCATTCCAGTATATGTTCCCAATAGGCCGAAGGCAGATGACAGAAAGACAGGATGAAACAGTGACAAATACTAAGATCTGACATGTATATTTTCAAAAACATTTGAGAAAGTATTGTTATTGACACAGGAGTGTATTTATAAGGACTAACTAATGTGATAGTTTTAAACACAGCAGCCTATTTTGGTGAGACTGTACATGCAATTTGATCAACAATAATTGTCCTTCACAATTACTTGAACTAATAAAGTCCTTTTCTTTTGTTTGTTTAAGCTGCATTGCATTAAATTTCTGATTTTTTAAATGAAAATAATCTATAATAATAAAAGCATAATATGCAAATCGACCAAACGGCCGAACAGCAGAATGACTGTCTGGACGACCACACTATGACATGCACGGATGCCAGGCCAGCCAGGGCAGGTGCAATGCGATTGGCCTGGGGAGGGGGCGCCATCACCCCACGATCGGATCTTCAGAGGAAAGCCCAGGCCACTGGCCAGCAGGGTGATCAATCAAGGGAGAAGGAGGGGTGGCAACAGATGCAGGCAGCGCCAGGCCAAGGTGAGGGCGGTGAAGGTGGGGGGGGGGGTGACTGCCGGCAGCCGGAGAGAAGCCGGTGCCAGCACCTGGGGGAAGGCAGGCCTACCCTTGCATGAATTTCATGCATCAGGCCTCCAGTAATACATAGAATACCAGAGGATCTTAAGCCTTTGTCTGTGTCTGGACAAATTTCCTCCCATAATTAACCCTGAATGGCATTTATTTTATTTCTTTTTAAATTTAATAAATCTTTATTGTTCAGATTATTACAATTGTTCCTCTTTTTTCCTCCCCATAGCTCCCCTCCACACAGTTCCCACCCCACCTTCTGCCCTTACCTCCCTGCTACTGTCCTCATCCATAGGTGTACGACCTTTGTCCAGTCTCTTCCCACACCCCCCATATCTCTTTCCCCCTGAGAATTGTCAGTCCACTCCCTTTCTATGCCCCTGATTCTATTATATTCACCAGTTTATTCTGTTCATCAGATTTTTTATTCACCTGATTTTTAGATTCACTTGTTGATAGATATGTATTTGTTGTTCATAATTTTTATCTTTACCTTTTTCTTCTTTCTCTTCTTAAAGAGTACCTTTCAGCATTTCATATAATACTGGCTTGGTGTTGATGAACTCCTTTACCTTTTTCTTATCTTTGAAGCTCTTTATCTGACCTTCAATTCTGAATGATAGCTTTGCTGGGTAGAGGAATCTTGGTTGTAGATTCTTGCTATTCATCACTTTGAATATTTCTTGACACTCCTGTCTGGCCTGCATAGTTTCTGTTGAGAAATCCGCTGACAATCATATGGGTGCTCCCTTGTAGGTAATTAACTGTTTTTGTCTTGCTGCTTTTAATATTCTCTTTGTCTTTTGCTCTTGGCATTTTAATTATAATGTGGTCTTGGTGTGGTCCTCTTTGGATTCCTTTTGTTTGGGGTTCTGTGCACTTCCTGGACTTGTAAGTCTATTTCTTTCACCAGGTGGGGGAAGTTTTTTGTCATTATTTCTTCAAATAGGTTTTCAGTATCGTGTTCTCTCTCTTCTTCTGGCACCCCCATAATTCTGATGTTGGTACGCTTGAGGTTGTCCCAGAGGCTTCTTACACTATCTTCATATTTTTGGATTCTTTTTTCTTTTTGCTTTTCCAGTTGAGTGTTTTTTTGCTTTTTTGTATTTCAAATCTTTGACTTGATTCTTGCGTTCCTCTAGTCTGCTGTTAGGTCTCTGTATATTTTTTATTTTAGTCATGTATGTTTAATTTCTATTTGGTCCTTTTTCATATTCTCAAGGTCTCACTAAATTTATCGGCCTTTTCTAGGATATTCTTGAAAAACCTTATAACTGTGGTTTTGAACTCTAAATAGTCGTTTGTTTTCCTCCATTTCTTTCGTTTGTGATCTGTTTCTTTGACGCCGCATTTTCACTGCTTCCCTGAGTTGGTAGGGTAGATTTGTGTGCTAGGTGTCCTATGTGGCCCAGTGGCTCAGCCTCCCCAGTTACCTGAGGTGAACACTCTTGGTGCACCCCTTTGTGGACTGTGTGTACAGCCTTGTTGTAGTTAAGTCTTGATTGTTGTTGGTATCACTGGGAGGAATTGACCTCCAGGCCAATTGGCTGTGAGGATCAGCTGTGTCTACGCCGGGAGAACTTCTGTGCTGGAGACAACCTTATGAGATAAGACTTGCAAAATTGCAAAAGCCTCTGTGCTCAGCTTGGATGTGGAGGAGTCTCAGGGCTGAGCAGACAGCCTTGGCTTCCTGTCAGCCCTGCCCTATGAGGCCCCTGGGTCTCAGTGTCCCTCGGTAATTGCTGCAAGCACCTCTGAGAGAAAGCCGCCCTCGAGTTTCGCCCGCTGCCAGACAGTCCAGTTTCTCCCCCAATGAATCTGGATTCCCAGATTCTCACCCAGAACTGGAGTTCAACACTGTCGGGAGCTTCCGCCTTCCTCCCACTAGAGAAAGCCAGTGGCACACTCAGCAGTCAGTCCTCTCTGCACGCACTTGTGTGTGCGCCTCCAGACCTCTGCCTTTCACGGCTCCCCTGAGTTTCCGTGCGCTCCTCTCTTTTCCCGACAGTCCAGACTCCCCCCGTATGAGTCTGGGACCCCAGGGTCTCACCCGGAACTGGGGTTCAGTGCAGTTGGAATTGGGGTTCAGTGCAGTCAGGAGCTTCCATCTCTCTCCCGCTAAAGCTAGCCAGGCACTCAGCCGCCCGTCCTCTCCGCGCACGTGTCTCCATACCTCAGCCTTTTGCAGCTCCTCTGAGTCTCTGTGTGCCCCTCTCTTCCCTTCTAGTTGTAGAATTTCCACTCAGCCAGCTTTCCTGTGATTCTGGATGATGTCCGTTCTGTCTTTTAGCTGTAATTTTGAAATTGTTCTGCGAGGCAGCAGTTTAGGTGTTCACATATGCCGCCATCTTGGTTTCTCCTTCTTATTTTATTTTTATTGATTTTTTACAGAGAGGAAGGGAGAGAGATAGTTAGAAACATCGATGAGAGAGAAACATCTATCAGCTGCCTCCTGCACACCCCCTACTGGGGATGTGCCCGCAACCAAGGTACATGCCCTTGACCAGAATCGAACCTGGGACCCTTCAGTCTGCAGGCGGACACTCTATCCACTGAGCCAAACCGGCTATGGCCTGAATGGCATTTAAACTTTACTTGTCCAATCCAACTGTCAAAAAGGACAAAGGTATAATGATATACCAGTTAGTATATAGGCACTATCAACATATATGTACCTAGCAATAGGTAGAATGGAGTGTGTAAAAACATTATGCATGAACTGCAAATAAAACATTAACAGTAATTTCTTTTAAGTTCAAGTAACATAAACAAAATGCTCATTCAAATTTGTGCTGGGAGCATAGAAAAGAAAATCAATTCTACGTGGGGTGGTCAGGGAGAAACATTCTTTTTTATAAAAAAAATGTTTTTATTGATTTCAGAGATGAAAGGAGAGATAAAAACATCATAGATGAGAGAATCATTAATCTTAATCAGCTGCCTTTTGCACGCCCCCACTGGGGATAGAGCCCACAACCCGGGAATGTGCCCTGACTGGGAATCAAACTGTGACCTCCTGGTTCATAGGTTGATGCTCAACCACTGAGCCACACCAGCTGGGCAGGATGAGCCCTACCCTTTCCTCTTATTCTTTAATAGTAAATCCTTTTATTTGAAGCAATCATAGCAATCCCATTCCCCTTTCCAGGGGGTGGTTTAATTAGGGCACCAGAGCCTAATCCTGGTAAATGAGCTGTGAGAGGAAGTCTGCTAGGGCCTATGGGGAAGATTTCCCCACTGTGAAACACAGACACATGGGAAAAGATGTATCTTTTTCAGCAGGACATTGTTATAACTGGTTGTGATGCTATTTTGCAATCACAAAATAAATTAGGTTGAGGTCAAAACTGATAAACTGAGGATCAGAGTTTTCAAATGGCAAGAACCTAGGTTCTCAATGGCGTCAATGATGTCAACAACCAACCCTGGAAACTCTAGGTTCCATGGTACATTTCCTTATTAAGTCATGTGAGTTGGGGATTTCCTGTTACTTGAAGATAAAAATGAGTATGAATTTGATATGCAGAAGCGGAGGAGCAAAACAGGTATAAGAAAGAAGATGTATAAAGTAAAAAAAAGTGAAAAAGAACAACTCAATTGGATAAAAGTGAGTAAGTACATTATTTTTTTGTATATTTGTTATTGTCAATAGTATTACAGATGTCTCCCATTAACCACCCACCCTTTACTCCCTCCACCCAGCCCTTTAATGCTAAGTTTTCCTCAAAAGCATACACAGCTCTCCTTAGAAAATGTGTAGTTTAGGGTGTTACAGAATTTAACAAACTTATGCACATGTGCATGCATATACACATGCACACATACACAGTGTTAGTTAGGTTTTCAGTAATACCACAGGGTCTGAAGGAAAATATCAGGTTGTATGGGAATAAATGTTGCTTATTTCTAAAGACAAGTGATTTTGTCTTAAAAAGATAAATAGTTCCAATACATTTTTGTGATTATGACATGTGATAGTCAGAAGGTAGAATATGGGATTTTCACTTCTTCCATTTTTTACTCTGCCCTTTGTTTTATTTGTTGGTACCCTGAGAAACACTGGATTTTATTTTAGTGACTTCACAGTGTTCAAAACTTTAAAGATCCTGTAGCTGACTGGACACAATGGACATGCTACCTGCTTTCATGAAAACAGGATGTACCAGGCTCTAAGGTTCATCTCTCCATGGACGAGATTTTTGGCCTGCTTTGCTCTTTGCCTCATCCCTCAAGTATCACATGTCAAAACACCACAGTAAGGAGGTTGGCCTGCACAGTCAAGTTTTTTCCCTTGAAATGCATATCATGTGTAACATTTCAAAGGTTATTCTCTAGACTATGTGATTTTAAATTATAACAACTGAAAAATGAAATGAAAGCAGCCTGTCAAAACCTTAGTAACCTAACAAAAACATTTCCCGAAAATATACAGGAAGCTTTGTTCAAGGCATTTATTGAGGTCCACTATTTGCCAAGTGGCTGCCACAGTATGTGGCACAAAGAAGGCACTCAATAAAAATTAGTTCAATAAACAAAGGTTATAAAAATGAAAAGGAAACAGTTCCTTACTACAAAGAGATTACAATCTAACAAGGGAGTCATACCTAGATATAACTATCAGACAAGGTGATGAATTCTGTAAAGAAAATACGAAGTGCTAAGAAATAAGTTATTAAGTGCACATAGCTGACTAATGAAGGCATAAAGGCTATAATAGAGATATATTGTAGGAACAGGATTAGAATTAGGGAATAGCAGTGTTCCCAATCTGGGAAAGTATTAAAAACGGTGTAATTAACTATTATTTTTATCTATCAGCACCTTTTCCTCCTTCTTTTGGTAACAAATCCCACCTCCACCCTGCCTGACCAGAGTGTCAATATATCAAAAAGACTGGGTCAAATGGATGGGTAATGCTACCCATCCATTTGGGCACAGTGGATTGGATGACGGATGGGCCAATGTCCAAAGTTGGAATGATCAAAACCCTTCCCTAGGACTTTTCTACTTGTAACTGACAAAGTAGTACCCTTTACTATGTGGCTACAAATATCTTCATATATAAGCCCTGAAATGACAAAGACTATGGCCCTATCAGATGAAGAGGCCTGTGTGCTGTAGAAGAAAATAAAGACAAAATGCAAAGAAATGGAAGAAGTATTATCAAAAAATATGTACCTAGCAATATAGCCTCAAAACACATTACACAACAACTGACAGAATTGTAAGAATACATGATAAATCAGCAAACAAATAAACCTATTAGAGGAGAAACACATATTAAGCACAAGAGTACAGTAATTAGATTTACAACACAGTGATCAGCCACAAGAGACACCAAAAAACAATGCAATAGTTCTTCAAAATCCTGAGGCAAAAAAACAAAACAAAAGAAAACACTTTTTAAAATAATTTTTAAATACATTTTTATTGATTTCAGAGAGAGGAAGGGAGAGGGAAAGAAATATCAATGATGAGAAAGAATCACTGATCAGCTGCCTCATGCATGCCCTTAACTGGGGATCGAGCCCACAACCTGAGCATGTAAGGGCGTCGAACCATGACCTCCTGGTTCATAGGTCAATGTTCAACCACTGAGCCATGCTGGCCAGGTTAACTTTTAATGCAAAAATTTATACCAAGCTAAACTGCCATCCTGACATTTTTAGATATATAATGACAAACAATATAAAGTAAGCCATCCACAGGTAAAATAATTACCTGAGAATATACTTTATGTAATTATATACAGTACATGAAACTTTATATACATGAGTCTTATGCTATATTTTTAAGATCTGCATAGAAAAATAGAGATTTATTCTACTGTATTAAATCTCTATTTCTTTAAAATAATAGCAATTTTCAGATTTGATGCTAACATTTGCACGTTAGTACAGTTATTTTTTCCTTCAGTCTTCAAAAATATTTTCTACTTTAATAATACAATCAATCTATGCTTTTCCACGCAAAGGAATTAAAGTCAGACATGCTCAGTGGGAGAAAGTACATATTATTACCAAAATCATATTCTTTAAATCAGCAGGCATGTAAATTTCCCATAAAATGAATTTAATCTAGTTACAAATATGGACTGTTTTCAAGATGAGAGAACATTCATAGTTCTTCAAATACACTTCCTCTCTCAAATGACAAAATTATATGCAGTGCAGTGGAAGTCAGTTTTTTACAATCAGCAAATATAATCAAATAGATTTGCCTAGTGTTTTGAATGTTTGTCAGTATATTTTATATACTCAAAACACAGGAGCTTTTAGCTGCAGCTAGGTAGCTTTTTACTATTGTACCCCTCTTTCTGCTTAAATAATGGCAGGAATGTTCTTAAATGCTTTTTCAGTTCAAGTAAACATACTCAATCCTTTGTCAAATGTATGGATTTGGTCAATGTAAATGTGCTTTAAAAATCATCCAGTTGGTAGAGAATATCTAGCTATTCATCAAACCATTGCCCCTTCTTCCTGGGCACACAGGTAGTTAAGGTTAAAGGGGGCCAAATATACGGTGAAGGAAGATGAGTTGACTTTGGGTGGTGGACACACAATGCAACATACAGATCATATGTGATAGAAATGTACATTTGAAACATATAAAAAAGACCCTATTAACCAATGTCACCCCAATAAATTTAATTAAAAAAATAAAAATAAAGATGCCAAACCAATGGATGTCAAGATAATCAAATGATAGTGTAGAACACAGTCCCTCTAGCCCTAAGTTCCCCCAATACCAACATACAAATATAATACACCATTGGGAGCCCACATTGCTATTATGTGAGCAAGAAATATACTTCTACTATGTTAAACCATGACAATTCTGCTGGGAAAAAAAACAACACTAATATATGTCATTGGCTTTGTAGCTAGGCAGTGGATAATAGAGAATTAATGTCAGAGCCTATGGAGGCTCTTGGTAATAGTGGTAAAAAGTATTGCCTGCAAAAATCTGCAAGTTAAATCAGGTGCCCACTGAACATGCAGCCCTGCCCAGCCAGAGATTATACTTTCAAGTCCCCCTTGCAACTACCGTAAGTCGTGTGGCTAACTCGCCAGAACAGGAGCAAAAGTGATCTCTGCCATCACTCACTCCCTCTTCACATCCTTTCTGCACTTGTTATATGCCACATATAGTCATGGTAGCTATATGTTTAAGATGGAGGACCCACCAAAGGGAAGGCACCTAGGTGCCCTGGTTACTGCTTGGAGGACAGTCAACTCTATCAGTTATAAATATCAGGGTTTTTTTACTTTGTATGAAAAAGAAGCATTACACATTTTTAGACTTTTTGTTACAGCAGATACCTTAAATGATAAAACACTCTGAGGCATTTGTAAAAATGAAGAGAATCATTTCTGCTCATTAACACAATTATAGGTAAAACTAAAAAAAAAATACTGGTGAAGAACCTTGAAAACATCAAATTAGTAAACATTTCATTTCAAAGTCAGTATGGTGCATACAAGGTTAAAAGCTCTACTTTTTACGAGTTGTAGTATTGCCTTCAACAAAAATATATCATCTTAGAGCCTCTTTGTTCTCTTATATAAAGTGGGGAGAACATACCCTACTTTGTAGGATTGTTATGACAATATTATAACATATACAACATGCTTAGGGCAACATTGAGCATTAAGTAAATTGCCCAGTTGATTCGCTTTCCCATCCTATATTAATTTCAAGGTATTAAATGAACCCTAGTTTGTATTAGTGTATAAGGTAACTCTTGAGAAAAGTTACTTTGGTAAAAGACTCCAATCACTGACCGCAATGAACATCAATAACACTATACAAATACTACAGAGATTCATAGAATGGCGGAGGGACAAAAAGCCACTTTTCCCACCAGATCTCAGTGAAGTCTCCGGGCCATTATTTACCTCTTATCTCTCCATTCCTCTGCCCTCCTCAATCTCATTTTATCCTCCCTTGCCAAGCATTGAAAGCCTATAGGCAGTAACAAACAGATGGATCAGATATTTCTTTGTCGGCTGAGACTGTTACTAGGTTCCCCAACTTGCACAAAACTAAAGATACCAAATCTTGCTCTCTTTTCGAATTAATCTCACACTATTAGAGTGAGCTTTTTGTCAGGCCTAACTGATAATAATAGCAATACTATCATGTTTGCTAAGCATTCTATAAAGTTCAAAGCACTTTCAAAACCATTTTCTGATTATAATGAAGGGAACACGATCAAGGAATACCCCCTAGAAGTAAAACCTTGCAGTCATGAATCTCACGAGCCAAGGAGAGATGATGGTGGTTTTACTAGTCATCAGTAAGCTGCCACATCACCCCAAAGACGGCAGAAATAGAAGCAGTTTACAGTCCAGGTTCTTACACAGAGAGTACTTGCTGAAAAACTGTTCTTCTGATGAATTATGTGAATCAAAAGCCTCAGGCACAGAGAAATGACAGATGCCAATGAATAATGCCAAAGCCAAATGCTTAATAAAACAGCATTAGAGAGCAAAATAATTAGCTTCCATTGTTCTTTTCAAAGGCCTGCTTTCTCCCTTGCACACAAGTGTTGAAAAGGCATATAACAAGCCCAAGTTGCACACACAAAGTTGATCATTTAGATACAATGAGAATAAAATTACTAAAGTCCTTTGTGATGAAACAATGTGTAAGATAGATTCAAGTCTTAAAAGCAAGTGTGAAAATCGGCACATGGTATCCAGTGAAATACCAACAATACTTTTTATTAGCAACTGAGGAAAGGCAGCAATTTTTTTTAAAATATATTTTATTGATATTTTACAGAGAGGAAGGAAGAGGGATAGAGAGCTAGAAACAATGATGAGAGAGAAACATTGATCAGCTGCCTCCTGCACACCTCCCGCTGGGGATGTACCTGCAACCAATGTACATGCCCTTGACCGGAATCGAACCCGGGACCCTTCAGTCCGCAGGCCGACGCTCTATCCACTGAGCCAAACGGGTTTTGGCAAGGCAGCAATTTTGATACACCAAACAAATGGCCAAATTGTGTACTACCCCTCCCCCAACCCACACCCATGGAGTTTCTCTGGGTACACAGCTTCTCTCAATGTCAGTGGCAGCTCTGCACCGCTAAGTTTTGCTTTCATGCAGAGGGGGGCAAAGTTGCCTGAATACGATTAAACAACACTGATCAAAGGAAGAAAAATATCTTTGCCTGTATATCTGACAGCATGCTTTTAACCAGCAGAATTTTACTTTATCATTGCCTCGTGGGAAGTCTGAACTCACGTGAAATTAGTCCATTACAGTGCCAACCACCCTGTGGACCCTCAGTTAATATTCATGCATGAAGAAAAAGATACATTTCAAGATCCCTACTTTTAAAATAGAAATTAATTTTGGGGGCCTGCAAACTGACTTAGAAAGAATTGCTGTTTCAAACGTGGCTCAAAGGGGGCTTTCATATGTTTTAAAACAAGTCCAAGGACTAAAATGGAACGAGCCTGGCACTGGGAGGTCAGGAGTGGCACCCTAGTTTTGGCATGGCCAATGGCATGCTCTGCTGGTCCTCAAACCCCTCATCCGCTCCTGAGCCCCAATTTCTGTTTCTGGTTCATACTGTTCCTGCCTATCTCATAGGATTGTTTTGAGAATTAAATGAGATAAAAGTGCTATGTTGAAGTTAGAAGTATTATGTATCACACCATTATGTTTTATTCAAAGCAACACTCTCAGCCACAGGAATAGTTGCAAAAAAACATGTGAGCTTCCCTGAATCATTTCACAATATCTCAACTCTTAACATCTCCTCTCAAGTGATGTCAATTAATTATTCTCCTTAATAATGTTAGTACATGTTAATAATTTGTATTTGTGGACTCAAAATCTCAACATTTAAATCATATTCTCTTCAAAAATGTGTTCATTCTTATAAATCCCTTAAGTAATATACATTCTGTTCAAATTGCCCATTTGTAAAAGCAAGTTCTTACATGGTGACAAAATTGTTAACCTGCCCTAGTATTTCGGTTACAATGAAAGAGAGTATGTCTACATGAATGGCCATTGAACCTACTCCAACATTCAGCCTGGGCAATTCTCCATGGTCTGTGGCACAGCAATACTCTGAGCCACCAAAGTACAGCTAGACAAGGTGTCTGGTGTGTCTATGGGGGTACACTGGAGAAGCAGAGATCTGAAAGATTATACAATATTTTAAATGCAGAGAAAAAACTTTCTTTAAATATTACATTTTGTTTCTCGGAATGTCTTATATTATTTTCCTAAACACTAAGAGGGAAATATTTGCTCCAATCCTTTTCATTTACTACCTCTTAATGATTCATTTTGAATATTTTTATGAGCCAATTATTACAGAATATTTTTCAGACCCAAAATTGGCAAAGTGAGAGAAACCGAGATGGCGGCATAGGTAAGCACCTAAACTGCTGCCTCACACAACAATTTCAAAGCTACAACTAAAAGACAGAACGGACACCATCCAGAACCACAGGAAAGCTGGCTGAGTGAAAATTCTACAACTAGAAGGAAAGAGAAAAGCTCACAGAGAATTGGAGGTACGGCAAAGGGTCTTTGTGCGTGCAGAGAGGAAGGGCGGCTGAGAGCCTGGCTGACTTTCTCTGGCGGAAGGGGGAAGGAAGCCCCTGACCGCACTAAACCCCAGTTCTGACTGCACTGAACCCCAGTCCCGGGCGAAACCCCATGGACTCAGGCTCATACAGGGGAAGTCTGGACTGTCAGGTAGAGAGAAAGGCACCCGGAGACTCGGAGACCCAGGGGAGACCCGGGGGAGCCCCAGCGGGCAGGGGTCTGGAGGCGCGCGCTCCACTGTGCACAAAGGCTGCGGAGGTTGCCACAGGCTTTCCCTAGCAGAAGGGAGTCAGAAGCACCTGACTGCACTGAACCCCAGTTCTGACTGCACTGAACCCCAGTTCCAGGCGAGCCCCTGGGGACCCACGCTCTTACGGGAGGGAATCTGGACTCTCGAGTGGAGACTCTGGAGCCGGGGAAGGCAGAGGTCTGGAAGCGTGTGCGCGCAAGGGCAAGGCTGACTGGAAGCCAAGACTGTCTGCTCCGCCCTGAAACTCCACCCCATCCAAGCTGAGCACAGAGGCTTTTGCAATTTGGCAAGTCTAATCCTATAAGGCTGTCTCCAGCACCGAACTTCTCCCAGCATAGACACAGCTGATCCTTACAGCCAACTGGCCTGGAGGTCAATTCTTCCCAGTGATACCAACAACAATCAAGACTTAACTACAACAAGGCTGTACACACAGTCCACAAAGGGGTGCACCAAGAGTGTCCACCTCAGGTTAACTGAGGAGGCCGACCCACTGGGCCATATAGGAAACCTAGCACACAAATCTACCCTACCAACTCAGGGAAGCAGTGAAAATGCGGCGTCAAAGAAACAGATCACAAACAAAAGAAATGGAGGAAAACAAACGACTGGATATAGAATTCAAAACCACAGTTATAAGGCTTTTCAAGAATATCCTAGAAAAGGCCGATAAATATAACGAGACCCTCGAAGATATGAAAAAGGACCAACTAGAAATTAAACATACACTGACTGAAATAAAGAATATTATACAGAGACCCAACAACAGACTAGAGGAACACAAGAATCAAGTCAAAGAATTGAAATACAAAGAAGCAAAAAACACTCAACTGAAAAAGCAAAAAGAAAAAAAAAAATCCAAAAAGTTGAAGATAGTGTAAGAAGCCTCTGGGACAACTTCAAGCGTACCAACATCAGAATTATGGGGGTGCCAGAAGAAGAGAGAGAACACGATACTGAAAACCTATTTGAAGAAATAATGACCGAAAACTTCCCCCACCTGGTGAAAGAAATAGACTTACAAGTCCAGGAAGCGCACAGAACCCCAAACAAAAGTAATCCAAAGAGGACCACACCAAGACACATCATAATTAAAATGCCAAGAGCAAAAGACAAAGAGAGAATCTTAAAAGCAGCAAGAGAAAAACAGTTAATTACCTACAAGGGAGCACCCATACGACTGTCAGCTGATTTTTCAACAGAAACTATGCAGGCCAGTTGGGAGTGACAAGAAATTTTCAAAGTGATGAATAGCAAGAACCTACAACCAAGATTACTCTACCCAGCAAAGCTATCATTCAAATTGAAGGGCAGATAAAGAGCTTCACAGATAAGAAAAAGCTGAAGGAGTTCATCACCACCAAACCAGTATTAAATGAAATGCTGAAAGGTATTCTTTAAGAAGAGGAAGAAGAAAAAGTAAAGATAAAAATTATGAACAACAAATACATATCTATCAACAAGGGAACCTAAAAATCAAGTGAATTAAAAACCTGAGGAACAGAATAATCTGGTGAATATAATAGAATCAGGGGCATAGAAAGGGAGTGGACTGATAATTCTCAGGGGGAAAGGGGTATGGGAGGGTTCAGGAAGAGACTGGACAAAAATCATACACCTATGGATGAGGACAGTTGAGGGGAGGTAAGGGCAGAAGGTGGGGTGGGAACTGGGTGGAGGGGAGCTATGGGGGGAAAAAGGAGAAACAATTGTAATAATCTGAATAAAGATTTATTTAAAAAAATTTGGCAAAGTGACTTGATATATATGTTTGTGTGTATAATAAAGTTCTCAAGATAAATATAATCCTATATAATAAAAGGGTATTATGCAAATTGACCGAATGGCAGAATGACCGGTCACTATGATGTGCTCTGACCACCAGGGGGCAGACGCTCAACACAGGAGCTGCCCCCTGGTGGTCAGTGTGCTCCCACAGGGGAGCTCTGCTCAGCCACAAGCCAGGCTGAGGGTTGCAAGCACAGTGGCAGTGGCCAGAACCTCTTCCACCTCCTTGGCAGCGCTAAGGATGTCTGACTGCTGGCTTAGGCCCACAGGGAGTGGGCCTAAGCTGTCAGTTAAACATCCCCCGAGGACTCCCAAACTGCTAAAGGGCACAGGCCAGGTCGAGAGACCCCCCCAACCCCCGTCGAGTGCACGAATGTCATGTACCAGGCCTCTAGTTAATATAAATTTCCATTTCCCCCAAGGTTTCTGCTATTCTACATGTGGGTAATTCCCACTTTCATAACTTTAATTTTGGGTTATCTATAATAATAAAAGCATAATATGCTAATTAGACTGGACGTCCTTCTGGACGACCTTCTGGACAAAGCCAGGGCTGCAAGGGAAGCCCTACTCTTGCACAAATTAATACCTACATTTTGGGAAAGAGGTAATAATTGGGAGGGGGCATTAGAGGAATTCTGGAGGGGCTGAAAGCATATTTCTTGATGTTTGTGGTGATTACATGAATGTGTTCATTTTTTGATAATTTATCAATCTGAATTCTTGTAACGTGTACTTTTCTATTTGCTATTCTATTCTTGATAGAATATGTCAATAAAATGTTATTAAAATAATAGTTCTGAACATAGGAGTACTGAAAATTGGTTTTGCAATCACAAACTTGACACCATATCTATAATTTTTCCAAAGTTTTACAGGTAAAATGTAGAAACCATAAAAATACATGCTTTCTTTTTCCTTTTTTTCAACTAAAAAAATCTAAAATGTCTATATGAAGCACAAGTAAAGTATCGGAAATCTTATTTAAACCAGTACAGGTAGAAATCAATGTGGAAACTTTTCATAAAAGTTCAAAATTAGTGCCAAAGCATTATCTTCCTTGCTGGTACAGTAAAGCAAAGTTTTTCTATAACTAGAGATCTACCTCTATAGGCTCCCAGTGTGTCAGAGAGAATGCTTACTTCCTTCTTCAGATAAAGACTATAAATAGGAAGGAAATTAATCATTGTTAAGAGAGGAGTTAATAAGTTTTAAAAAATATAAAGTACATATTTGAACTATGCCACTTCTTTCAGATTCTGACCCTCCACTTTTCTGGACCCTCTTAAGAAACCTAACTCATCCTTGAAGAGTTAGAAGGAAACATATGCCGTAATGGCAATGACAAAGCTAGGGGCTGAGGGAGTGGTGGGATACTATTTGGTATGGGATATGGAAATAGCTGAACAGATTGCCACAGACTTACAGAGGCTGTTAATCTTTCTGGGACATACTAACAAACTGTGCTTGATTCTTGATGTTTCACAGTGAGATGATCAATATCATTAATCATCAGAGAAAGGCAAATAAAAAACCACAAGATATCACCTCATGTCAGAATGGCCATCATCAATACTAATAAATCAACAAACAAGTGCTGGCAAGGATATGGTCAAAAGAGAACCCTCTTGCACTGTTGGTGGGATTGCAGATTAGTGCAACCACTATGGAAAACAGTGTGGGGGGTCCTTAAAAAATTAAAAATAGAACTGCCTTATCACCCAGCAATTCCCCTTCTGGGAATATTTCTGAAGAAACTTGAAACACTAATTAATTTGAAAGAATATATGAACCCCTATGTTCACTGCAGCATTATTTACAATAGCCAAGATATGGAACTAACTCAGGTGCCCATCAGTAGTTGAGTGGATAAAAAAGTGTGGTACATTTATACAATGGAATGCTACTTGGCCATAAAAAAAAAAAAAAAGGAAATGTTACCTTTTGTGACAGCATGAATGGAGCTAGAGGGTTTTATGCTAAGTGAAATAAGTCAGACAGAGAAAGACAAATACCATATGATTTCACTTATATGTGTAATCTAAAGAACAAAATAAACAAACAAACAAAATAAGAACAGATTCATAGATACAGAAAACAGTCTGATGGTTGCCACAGAAGAAAGGGATTGGGGGGCTGGGGGAAAAGTGAAAGCATCAAGCAGTACCAATTGGTAGTTACAGAACAGTCACAGAGATATAGATTACAGTCAGGGAACATAGTTAATAATAACTATGTACGGGGCTGTGTGGGTACTTGAAGCAGCAGGAGGACTACTCTGTAAAATACATGCTTTTCTAACCATTTTGCTATATATCTGAAATGAATACAGAATAATGAATGTAAACTGTAACTGAAAAATTAAAAAATAAATCAAGGGCAGTCTACAAAGTATCTATGCAGACAGAAAATTAGAAACTTTGGATCCCAGGTTGTATTTTTAATTCAAATTCAATATTTGAGAATGGGAAAAGCAAAAAGTAAGAGAAATGAATGGGTGCAAGATTACAGTAGGTAATCTGGATTTTTGAGATTGTTTCAGATATCAACAAAATCTTGAGTTGGGACAAAAAAACACTTATCTCATAAGAACTGGAAGAATCAACATGTTTGTGCAGAAATTTACAGCTGTGATCAGGAAGGCTTTAAGTGGAAAATCAAAGTGGTGAGGTAGAAATGCTCAGTAAAACTATAAAAATAGAATGGCTCCTTTGGAGAACATGAGTGATCCTGGAAGAAGATTTGCAATGGAGTTGCTGCTCAATAATTTACACAGAAGCCCATTTGTAAAGGAGAGGCAGGAATAAGAGTTATGATCTAAGATGTCTATACTCCAAAGCACAGTGGGTAATACATTTGAGATACTAACACAAGGAAATAAATACAATTTTATTTATTGAATCAGTAATTATTTATTGAATGCTGACTACACACTAAGTCCAGAGTTACAGAGATTTAAAAAAAAAAACACAACAGTCCCTGAGAACTCCAGTGGCTGAGACCTACAGTTAGTTGATGAGCAAGGTAGGGAACTAACACTTATAGTATTTTAAATACTGCTCAAGATTCATATGGATTTATATGAAATAAGGGATGAGAGACAACTCAAATCTAGAGTTAGGGAAAGCTTACTAGAGTAGGTGTTCCTTGAATAGAGTACAAAAGAGCAGAAAGGGCAAGGGTATTTTAGGCACAGGAAACAATGTATTTCCAAAACTTAGTAGGGTAATTTGCAATTAGATTTCGGAGATGAAAATGTATATCTTTCAGACTGATAGTTGTCAGAGAGGAGGTGTGTTGGGAGACTGAGTGAAAAAGGTGCAGGGATTGAGAAGTACAGATTGGTAGTTACAAAATAGTCATAAGGATGTAAAATACAGCATAGAAAATTTAGTCAATAATCCTATATAATAAGAGAGTAATATGCAAATTAGGCCAGGACATCACGACCAGCTCAGAGCATGCCCCCAGCCCCAGCGGACACACACCACACACCAGGGCTGGGGGCGGGATCCGAGCAGCCCCACGCCCAGCCCTGGCACCACCCAGCTCTGAGGCCACTCCCGCCAGGGGTTCATGGGAAGGCACACCACGCAGCCTGCCCTGGGAGCCTTCCTGCCCTGGGAGCCTTCCTGCCCTGGGAGCAAGGCCCCGGGCGTGAGTGCGGCACTGCCCAGCTCCCAGGCCACTCCCCCAGGGGTTCACAGGCAAGCACCCCACACCACCTACCCTGGGAGCAAGACCCCCAGCAGACCCACGGACCAGCCTATGGGGGCATGCTCTGAGCTGCACCATGGCGCAGCTGGGACCAAGGCCCCCAGGGGACCCACAGACCCACTCAGGGGGGTGTGCTCCAAGCCACTTAGGCCTAAGCCGTCAGTAGGACATCTTTTGAGGGCTCCCAGACTGTGAGAGGGGGCAGGCTGGGCTGAGGGACACCCACCCAGTGCATGAATTTCATGCACCGGGCCTCTCGTATTGTAATAACTATATATGGTGCCAGATAGGTACTGGAAATATCAGGAGGAAAACTTTTAAAGTACATGATTGTCTAACCACTATGCTATACACCTGAAACTAATACAAAATAATACAAAATGTAAACTTTAATTGAAAAAAAATAAAGAACCCTGGCCAGGTAGGTCAGTTGGTTAGAGCATGGTCCTGATACGCCAAGGTTGCAGGTTCAATCCCTGGTCAGGGCACATAGAAGAATCAACCAGTGAATGCATAAATAAGTGGAACAACAAACTGATGTTTCTCTCTCTCTCTTTCTCTCAATACCAATAAATTAAAATAAAATGAAATATATAACTCAGTAAAAAGAAACCTGGATTAGAAAAAGAGCAGTGCTATGGATGGAAACTTGAAAGAGCATAAAAGGAGAAAGGAAGAGAACTGAAACTATTCAGGGCATTTGCCAAAGGCCAGTGGCCATTTGGAGAATGTGAATGTCACATACCTGATACAGACATTTTAAGGGAAAAAAGGGAATGACAATTTAGATTTACATCTACTAGGTAGCCACTAGACATTGTGCTAAACATATACTGTCTTGAGATATAATAATAATGGGGACTTCAGATATCTAGGCATCTCAAAGACATCTGTTTGCTTAAATCAGTACATCTGGTAAATTCTTCATGTGTCTTGACAAAAGTCCCTGTTTGAGAAGTTAGAAGAATACCTGCTTTCTAAACTCAGTTCTGATCAACAAAGATGATAAAATTAGTTAATAAAACAGAAGTGATAGAAAGATTGGGGAAAATCCAGAATGTTATCTTAGATCTTGTTATAGATAGGGAGAACAATGCTCAATGTAGCCAGACTTGTATTCCAAATATAGTCAAATTTTTATAATTGGACAGTACTTTGTAAACTTTTCAAGTATGGGGACTTCTTTTTTAACATAAACATGTTTTAAAGACCTTTACATGGTAGTTATGTCAGTTAATTTAAAAATTATATTGCCCAGCCCGGTGTGGCTCAGCAGTTGAGCTTCAACTCAGGAACCAAGAGGTCACTGGTTCGATTCCCAGTCGGGGCACATGCCAGGGTTGCAGGCTCGATCCCCAGTGTGGGGTGTGCAGAAGGCAGCCTATCGATGATTCTCTCTCATCATTGATGTCTCTGTCTCTCTCTCTTTCTTCCTTCCTCTCTGAAATCAATAAAAAAATATTTTTTAAAAAATAAAAATATATAAAGACTCTGTGTGTATGTGTGTGGGAGAAGGGGGAGGTGTGATTAAACAAATATTGCTATGATGAAAACAAATGTGATTTTCAGAACTTGCTTTAATATCACCCCCCCCAAAAAAAAGTAATTAGGAATAAAAAATAACCTAAACATCAACCATTATTTTTATAAGGTATTAACAAAGTAATGTAACTATTGTGCATGTTTATGAACTCTACCCCTGTACAGTGTTATATAAGGTTGGGTTCCTGCTCTTGCCAGCACAAAGTGAACAACTGATCACTTTTGAGGAGTGCATTACTTCTTTGAGGCTAACCTGGGGTCATTTAGTAAATAATCTTTTCCAAGCACTAAATAGCTACTAGCTTCCAAGAGTTAATGAACCCCTTAAAAAAGCAAGTGATTTAGTTCTTTCTCACCAGTAAGATCAAGCCAGTCTAATAATTAATCCTCTCACCATTCAAGTGAGGCAGGGGAGAGACACGTATTATAATCCCAATTACATGACTGGGACATTAAAGTTCTTAAGTGCATAATGACTGGCACAAGGCCACAGAGAAGTTATGTGCTATGTGAGGAGCTGTGACAGGAACTCATAAGCCTCTGGGTCCTGTGCTAAGTCCCACAAGCAATCCTGTTGATGCACTGTGGCATGGCCTCAATAAATCTGAAAATGTGCCCTGACTGTTTTGGCTCAGAGCATCAGCCTGATGACTGAAGGGTCCCAGGTTCAATTCTGGTCAAGGGCATTTACCTTGGTTGTGGGCACATCCCCAGTAGGGGGTGTGCAGGAGGCAGCTGATTGATGTTTCTCTCTCATCAGTGTTTCTAACTCTCTATCCCTCTCCCTTCCTCTCTGAAAAAATCAATAAAATATATTTACATAAATAAATAAATCTGAAAATGTGCTCATGTAAATAAGCACAGCTCAAGTGAAAAACTAAAAGCTTTAAGATATGGCTTTCTCTCTGAAAATGTAATTCTACTTCAAGGGATTGCTTTATCCTATCTAATAAAAGAGTAATATGCAAATTAACCATCACTCCGCTACACCCACAAGCCACGCCCACAAGCCAATCAGGAGCAAATATGCAAATAAACCCAACCAAGATGGCTACGGCCACAGAGAGCAGGAAGGAGGCTTGGGTTTCCCCGGCAATGGAGGAAGCCAAGCTTTCTGCCTGCCCTTGCCGGCCTTGGCCTCCACTCAATGCTACAAAGTTTCAATGATAGAAGATACATAAACCCAAACAGAAATGGCGGCAGCCACAGAGCTGGAAAGAGCAGGAGGCTAGGGTTGCCCCCGGTGACGAAGGAAGCCAAGCTTTCCACACACCCTGGCCGGCCCAGGCCTCTGCTTAAGGATACAAAGTTTCAATTATAGAAGATACATAAATCCAAAAAATAATGGCTGCCGCCACAGAGCAAGCAGAAGGCTTGGCTCCGCTCCAGGCTACAAAGTTTCAATTGTAGAAGATAAATAAACCCCAGATCCCAGGGCCTCCGCTTGGTTCACCAGCAGGCCGTGGCCAGCCTACAAACCACCACAGGGCCCCTCGCCCAGGCCACCCCATGCCCCAAGGGAACCCCCACCCTGATCCGGGACACCCTTCAGGGCAAACCAGCTGGCCCCCACCCGTGCACCAGGCCTCTATCCTATCTAATAAAAGAGTAATATACAGATTGACCATCACTCCAACACACAAGATGGCTGCCCCAATGTGGTCAAAGATCCTGCCTCCATGTGGACACAAGATGGCCACCACAAGATGGCCAGCAAGGGAGGGCAGTTGGGAGGGAACAGGCCTGCAAGGGAGGGCAGTTGTGGGCGATCAGGCCAGCAGGGGAGGGCAGTTGGGGGTGATCAAGCCTGCAGTGGAGGGCAGTTAGGGGTGACCAAGACGGCAGAGGAGGCAAGTTGGGCGCCACCAGGCCTGCAGGGAAAGGCAGTTGGGAGGGACCCAGGCCTGCAGGGGAAAGCAGTAGGGGTGACCAGGCCTGCAGGGGAGGGCAGTTGGGGGGGACCCAGGCCTGCAAAGGAGGGCAGTTGGCAGGGACCAGGCCTGCAGGGGAGGGCAGTTAGGGGTGACCAGGCCAGCAGGGGAGGGCAGTTAGGGGTGACCAGGCCTGCAGGGGAGGGCAGTTAGGGGAAAACAGGCTGGCAGGGGAGCAGTTAGACATCAATCAGGCTGGCAGGGGAGTGGTTAGGGGGTGATCAGGCTGGCAGGTAGAAGCAGTTAGGGGCAATCAGGAAGGCAGGCAGGCAAGCAGTTGGGAGCCAGCAGTCCTGGATTGTGAGAGGCAAGCAGTTGGGAGCCAGCAGTGCCTCTCACATTCCAGGACTGCTGGCTCCCAACTGTTTAGGCCCACCGGGATTGGGCCTAAACAGGCAGTGGGACATCCCTCAAGGGGTCCCAGATTGGAGAGGGTGCAGGCTGGGCTGAGGGACACCCCCCTCCCCTATGCATGAATTTCATGCACCGGGCCTCTAGTAAATAAATAAAACAAAATTGACTCAAAATTTATTTACAACCAGAAGATTTTCAACATCTTAGATGACTGGTTGTAGTTCAATAAATAACAATAAAACCAGAAATCCTCTTCATGTAATATTAAGAGAATCAAATTTACTTTGAATCTAGGACCTCAAAGATGACAATCTGCATAGGGGTTTAGAACAAACACAGTTAATTCAAGTTCAAGTAGAATGACTGACTATACTTTTATCTCTGCTGACCCCCCTTGCTAAGTTTTTGAACAGTCCTGAACCTGATTTTTTATTAGTGATTCAAGTTGATTCATAGAAATAGATTAACAGGGGAAACTTATCCAGTAATCATTCCATGGTGTTTTGGTGCCACATACTGTGTTGGTGTTCAGGTATATGAACAAAAGAAGTACCTACCCTCATGAAGCTTATGATTTGCTTGGATAGATGATCAAATACATGACATGTAGATATTACAAAGGATGAGCCCTGGCCGGGTAGCTCGGTTGGTTAGAGCATGGTCCTGGTACACCAAGGTTGCAGGTTCAAAAACCAATCAAAGAATGCATAAATAAGTGGAACAACAAATCAATGTTTCTCCCTTTCTCTCTCTCTAAAAATATTATTCAATAAAAAATACACACACACACACACAAAGGATGATATGTGCTTTGTGGAAGAATTCTAATGAGCATTAGGACTGCATAATGGAGATGCAAATCAGGTACCACCTCACACTTGTCAGAATGGCTGTCATCAACAAATCAACAAATGACAAATGTTGGCGAGAATGTGGAGAAAAGAGAACCCTAGTACACTGCTGGTGGGAATGCAAACTGGTGCAGCCACTGTGGAAAACAGTATAGAGTTTCCTCAAAAAATAAAAAATGGAACTCCCATTTGACCCAGTGTTCCCAATACTAGGAATATATCCTAAGAAACCTGAAACACCAATCAGAAAAAATATATGCACCCTTATGTTCATAGCAGCACAATTTACAATAGCTAAGATCTGGAAACAACCCAAGTGCCCATCAGCAGATGACTGGATAAAAAAGCTGTGGTACATTTGGACAATGGAATATTACTTGGCTGTAAAAATGAAGGAACTCTTACCATTTGCAACAGCATGGATGAACCTGCAAAGTATTATGCTAAGCGAAATAAGCCAGTCAGAGAAAGATGACTATCACATGATCTCACTTATACATGGACTCTAATGAACAAAATAAACTGATGAATAGAGCTAGAGACATAGAAGCATGGAACAGACTGATGAATCTCAGAGGGAAGGCAGAGTGGGAGGGGTTGGGGGAGAGATTAACCAGGGAACTTATATGCATACTAGTGGCCCGGTGCACAAAATTTGTGCACTGGAGTGGGGTGTCCCTCAGCCTGGCCTGCACCCTCTCCAATCTGGGACCCCTCAAAGGGATGTCCGACTGCCGGTTTAGGCCCGATCCGATCGGGCCTAAACTGGCAGTCGGACATCCCCCTCACAATCTGGGACTGCTGGCTCCTAACACTTGCCTGCCTGCTTGCCTGATTGCTCCTAACTGCTTCTGCCTACCAGCCTGATCGCCCACAACTGCCCTCCCCGGCCGACCTGATCACCCACAACTGCCCTCCCCTGCTGCAACCCACCTCCTCTGCCAGGCCCCACCTCTGCTGTGCGCATCTTGTAACGGCCATCTTGTGATGGCCATCTTGTCACGATGTTAGGGCATGATGCATGAGGGCATGATGACCACCTAGGCTATTATTAGTATAGATATACATAACCTATGGGCACAGACAATAGTATGGTGAAGGCCTGAGAGGGACTGGTGTGAGGTGATGGGGGTCAGTGGGGGAAACAAACCAAAACAAAGGGGATATCTGTAATACTATCAACAATAAGGATAAATTTAAAAAATAAAGACTGTATAATGGGAGTAGAGCATGATTAACCACTATAATGGGGTACATGTGGAAGAGAAAGCAGTTCAGATTCAGAAAAAGACTGAGTTAACTAGGCAGAGGGGTGAGGAAGGGAATGAACATCTATAGAATCATATTCCATATTTATGTTTCCCACACATATTTTATGTCAGTAATTTCACTTTGTATTAATTTAAAAAATAAGAAAATGTTCTATTAAAAAGTATTTGGTTACTTTTTCTACCTTATTTTTATTATTAACTTACTTGGGGTGTTTACAGTATCCAGAATTCTTTTATCCATTCTCTTTATTAATTCTATTTGATTCTCACAACTCTATCAGTTAGGTAGAATGATACTGTAAGTCTCATTTCACATATGAGAATCTTGAGCCTAAGATGAATGGACTTTCTCAGTGTCACATGGTGAGTAAACAGGGAAGCCAAAATTGAAACCTATATCTTCTGGTTCTAAGCTAAGCACTATTAGAGAGAGACTTGGATCTGAACTACACAGATAATAATAAACGGAAGGGAGAAGTTCCATAGTGACTTGTGTAGGTAGACAACACTTATAATTTTGATGCAAAATTCATCTTGGAGCCTGAATTACATAACTGGCATAAAACACTTCCCAATGTACTTGACAATATATACTATTTTAATGAAGGAACCATGTTTATCAGAACCCAATCATTTGGCTTCTCAAATTCAGATTATTGTTAGATATTTTATTCATAGAGTTCATAGTCTAAGGATGCTGTAAAGTGCATCTTTGTCTATGACCCTATCCATTTTTATTAGATAACTAGAGGCCTGGTGCACAAAATTTGTGCATGGATGGGGTCCCTAGGCCTGGCCAGTGATCAGGGCCAGTCAGGTTCCCCGCCTCCCTACCTCCCCACCTCCCCCCTTTCTCCTTCCCTCGCTGCCTGTGTCCACTGCCACCCACCCCTGGTTCCCCATCCCAGCCCAGGGCCCAGCCCCAATCAGGTGATTGGGGCCTGCTGGCCAGGGGGAGGAGCCAACCACCACCAAGGTGGGCGGGCAGTGGGCCAATCGGGGCCTGCCAGCCCTGGGGAGAGACAGGGGCGAGGGACCCAGGGGGTTGGCCATCAGCCCCAAGTAGGGAGCTGGCCCTCACCCCACCCCCAGGAAAGGGGCCGCATCCACCGCCACCCAACCCTGGTTTCCCGTCCCAGACTGGGGGCCTGGCCCTGATCAGGCAATCAGGGCCTGCTGGCTGGGTGGAAGGACCAGGAGGTTGGCCAGCAGGCCCCATTGGCAATTGGGGCCTGTGGGCTGAGGGAAGCTCCTGTGTTGAGCATCTGTCCCCTGGTGGTCATTACGCATCATAATGACTGGTTGTTCAGGTTGTTCTGTTGTAATGGTCACTTAGGCTTTTATATATATAGATGGGTGATATAAACCATTCTGTAACATAAAAGCTTAAAATAAAATATGCTGAGTTTATGGAAGAAATACAACAGAGTGCTAATAGTAAATTTAAAGCATCTCTTAAATGGAAAATATATACAAGCAAAAACATGTGTTTTTATGTATGTCTAAAACAATTTTAGTTAGCCTGGCTGGCATGGCTCAGTGGTTGAGCATTGACCTATGAACCAGGAGGGTATGGTTCAATTCCTGGTCAGAGCACATTCCTACGTTGCAGGCTCAATCCCCAGTGCGGGACCTGCAGGAGGCAGGCGATCAATGATTCTCTGTAATCATTGATGCTTCTATCTCTCTCTCCCTCTCCCTTCTCTGAAATCAATAAAATATATTTTTTAAAAAAATAAAACAATTCTAGTTAGATTTCAATTCCTATATAAATTTCTTTGCCAACCATTCCCTTGAGAAATACTGATCAGTACATCATTAGAGGTACAGGAGGTATTCCAATCCAACATACAAAAGGGAGCCTTTGAAGGGAAAAATCATACTTTCCTGTTGCCTCTTCACTTCATTGCATGTTAAGTATATTGAATCTTACTCTAATTTTCAAATCATCACTACATAAAGGACCACTAAATTATCATTTTCGATTCAAGTATATCTTGTCACTATTAATATGAAAAAAATCTATTTATCCTTCTTTACTGTCCCTTCTGTTATATTTACTGGAACCAAACATCACTAGCTAAGATTTGATAGCTCTATACTGTAAGCCTAACTTCTGAGCCATTCAGAGCTGATCCACATTCTTCTATACCTTCTTTCAGCCAACATTTATTTATCACAACAAGATTCTGAGGTGACAACAGTTGTTAAAAATATGAAGTACTCAGATACTCTGCAGATGCGAAAGGAAATTCCAGTGTGGTATCCAAGCAAAAAGACAAGATATAAGAAAATGTATGAGCTTCTTTTCTTTTGCATCACTTCTAACCTGAATAATATAATATAATATAATATAATATAATATAATATAATATAATATAATATTTTAATCTCTCTACCAACATGAATTTTATTCGAAATATAATTATTTTTGGTACTTAATTAATTAGTATTTTCAACACATAGAATGTGAAAACATACTGATCATATCAACGAAGTAGTTTATTTCAGACTGTGCAAAGGTAATGACAGACTTTTGATTTAAATATCCAATTATTTTTCTCCGCATCCTCGCCAACACTTGTCGTTTGTTGATTTGTTGATGATAGCCATTCTAACAGGTGTGAGATGGTATCGCATTGTCGTTTTGATTTGCATCTCTAGGATAATAAGTGACTTTGAGCATGTTTTCATGTGTCTCTTGGCCTTCCTTCTGTTTTCTTTTGAAAAGATTCTATTTAGGTCCGTTGCCCATTTTTTTATTGGATCTTCCTTTTATTAAGTTGTATAAGCTGCCTGTAGATGTTGGAGATTAAACCTTTATCAGTGATAACATTTGCAAATATGTTCTCCCATACAGTGGGGTTTCTTATTGTTTTGTTGATGGTTTCTTTTGCTGTGCAAAAGCTTTTTATTTTGATGTAGTCCCATTTGTTTATTTTCTCTTTGGCTTCCATTGCCCTAGGGGCAGTATCAGTGAAAAAGTTCTTTTGGCATATGTCTGAGATTTTGCTGCCTATGGATTCCTCTAGTATTTTTATGGTTTCCCGTCTTATATTTAAGTCCTGTATCCATTTTGAGTTTATTTTTGTGTATGGTGTAAGTTGGTGATCTAGTTTCATTTTTTTGCATGTATCTGTCCAATTTTCCCAACACCATTTATTGAAGAGACTGTCTTGACTCCATTGTATGCTCATGCCTCCTTTGTCAAATATTAATTGCGCATATTGGTTTGGGTCGATATCTGGATTCTCTATTCGATTCCATTGATCTATATGTCTGTTCTTGTGCCAGTACCAGGCTGTTTTGAGGACAGTGGCTTTGTAATACAGCTTGAAATCTGGTATTGAGATCCCTCCTACTTTCTTCTTCTTTCTCAGGATTGCTGTGGCTATACGGGGTCTTTTTTTATGCAGACTGGTGCAGCCATTGTGGAGAACAGTATGGAGTTTCCTCAAAAAACTGAAAATGAAACTCCCATTTGACGCAGTAATCCCACTCCTAGGAATATATCCTAAGAAACTAGAAACACCAATCAGAAAGGATATATGCACCCCTATGTTCATAGCAGCACAATTTACAATAGCTAAGATTTGGAAACAACCTAGGTGCCCGTCAGCAGATGACTGGATCAGAAAACTATGGTACATCTACACAATGGAATACTATGCTGCCATAAAAAAGAAGGAATTACTACCATTTGTAGGCACCTGGATGGAATTAGAGAACATTATGCTAAGTGAAATAAGCCAGTCAATGAAAGAAAAATACCACATGATCTCACTCATTTGGGGATAATGAAAAACATTATAAACTGATGAACAAAAAGATAGATACAGAGGCAGTAAATCATCAAACAGACTGTCAAATTACAGCGGTAAGGTTAGGGAGAGGTGGGGGAAATAAGAGATCAACTGAAGGACTTATAATCATGCATATAAGAGTAAGCAACGGATGCAAAACATTGGGGGGTGATGGCATGTATGGGAGTGGGTGGGGGGGCAATGGTAAGATATGTACACATATAATACCTTAATAAAAAAAAAGTAATAAAAAAATAAAAATAAATAAATATCCAATTATTAAGAAATGTGAATTATTTAGATACTAGAGGCCTGGTGCATGAAATTCATGCATGGGTAGGGTCTGTAGGCCTGGCTGGTGATCAGGGCTGATCAGGTTCCCCCGCCTCCCCACCTCCTTTTTCCCTCACCCCCTCAGTACCCCGTCACCGCCGCTGGTCGCTCACCATGTTCCGTGCCGCCCCCTGGTGGTCAGTGCACGTCATAGCAAGCAATCGAACTCCCGTTCTCCCTATGGAACTCCCGAGGGGACACTTTGCATATTAGCCTTTTATATATGTATATAGATAATTAATCAAAGTCCCCCCAAAATTACATTAATCTATAAGGACAAACCCAGGTCATATATCCACTACCATTTGTTATAACTAAAAAGAAAATGTGGCCAAAAACCGGTTTGGCTCAGTGGATAGAGCGTTGGCCTGTGGACTGAAGGGTCCCAGGTTTGATTCCGGTCAAGGGCACGTACCTTGGTTGCGGGCACATCCCCAGTAGGAGGTGTGCAGGAGGCAGCTGATCGATGTTTCTCTCTCATTGATGTTTCTAACTCTCTATCCCTCTCTTTTCCTCTCTGTAAAAAATCAATAAAATATAATTTAAAAAAAAAAGAAAATGTGATGTTTTGGTATAGAAATTATAATTTTATCTTGTCTGAGTTATGTAAATGCCTTTCAGGTTTATGACTCATTGATGGAGAGCAACTGATAAATGAGACATAAATAAAATCAGAAAACAATCTTTTTAATAATTGAAAGGGGCTTTAGAAATCATCCAATCCAATATTCCAATTATAGTAGGTAGGACCACTGTTGAAAGCCCTTGGTTATTTCAAACATTTTGAATCAATCTGGAATCTTACATACCATGATATGTAATGGTTTTTACATGCCATTTTTTCTATATGTAAAATGGGAGTTTGCAAACCCCTTATTTAAAGCAACAGTTAGGCAATAAACTACTTGAGATCAAGGACTAAGACTTTGTTCATTCACGTTACATAAACAAGTGAATGAACTGATAAAAGAATACAAGTTCTGTGTTAGGCTATGACCAGACAGTTACTCTAAGTTCCACTCACCTATAAGTTCCCACATTTGACCAAGTATATGGCTTGTAGTAGCCCCACAAGGTTTTGTCATATTGATTCTCTGACCCTCTCTTCCTGAAAGCTTGGGTAAGAGAGCTTGAATAACCATTTTGTCATATGGAGTATCAAGGAAAATCATGTGTATGAAAATTTTAAAACCATTTCGAAGTGGCTTTAAGCTGCCTTCTAGAATTAATGCCCGCCCCACCCCCATTACAAGTAGCTAAAATAGTCAATTCCATTTATGGGAAAAATTGGGTGTGGCCCCATTAATAATAATACTTGGAGGATCAGCCTATATGTAGAGGTCTTCTTTGAAAATGCTGAAGTCAGGGAACTTCTTTTTTTTTTTTTTAAATAAATCTTTATTCAGATTATTACAATTATTTCTCCTTTTTCCCCCCATAGCTCCCCTCCACCCAGTTCCCACCCCACCTTCTCCCCTTACCTCCCCGCCACTGTCCTTATCCATAGGTGTATGATTTTTGTCCAGTCTCTTCATGAACCCCCCATTCCCCTTTCCCCCTGAGAATTATCAGTCCACTCCCTTTCTATGCCCCTGATTCTATTATATTCACCAGATTATTCTGTTCCTCAGGTTTTTAATTCACTTGATTTTTAGGTTCCCTTGTTGATAGATATGTATTTGTTGTTCATAATTTTTCTCTTTACTTTTTTCTTCTTCCTCTTCTTTAAGAATACCTTTCAGCATTTCATATAATACTGGTTTGGTGGTGATGAACTCCTTCAGCTTTTTCTTATCTATGAAGCTCTTTATCTGCCCTTCAATTCTGAATGATAGCTTTGCTGGGTAGAGTAATCTTGGTTGTAGGTTCTTGCTATTCATCACTTTGAAAATTTCTTGCCACTCCCGTCTGGCCTGCATAGTTTCTGTTGAGAAATCAGCTGACAGTCGTATGGGTGCTCCCTTGTAGGTAATTAACTGTTTTTCTCTTGCTGCTTTTAATATTCTCTCTTTGTCTTTTGCTCTTGGCATTTTAATTATGATGTGTCTTGGTGTGGTCCTCTTTGGATTCCTTTTGTTTGGGGTTCTGTGCACTTCCTGGACTTGTAAGTCTATTTCTTTCACCAGGTGGGGGAAGTTTTCGGTCATTATTTCTTCAAATAGGTTTTCAGTATCTTTCTCTCTCTCTTCTTCTGGCACCCCCATAATTCTGATGTTGGTACGCTTGAAGTTGTCCCAGAGTCTTCTTACATTATCTTCAACTTTTTGGATTTTTTTTTTTTTTTTGCTTTTTGCTTTTTCGGTTGAGTGTTTTTTGCTTCTTTGTATTTCAATTCTTTGACTTGATTCTTGTGTTCCTCTATTCTGTTTCTGGGTCTCTGTATAATATTTTTTATTTCAGTCAGTGAAATAATTTCTAGTTGGTCCTTTCTCATATCTTCGAGTGTCTCGTTATATTTATCGGCCTTTTCTAGGATATTCTTAAAAAGCCTTATAACCGTGGTTTTGAATTCTATATCCAGTCATTTGTTTTCCTCCATTTCTTTCGTTTGTGATCTGATTCTTTGACGCCGCATTTTCACTGCTTCCCTGAGTTGGTAAGGTAGATTTGTGTGGTAGGTTTCCAATATGGCCCAGTGGGTCTGCCTCCCCAGTTAACCTGAGGTGGACACTCTTGGTGCACCCCTTTGTGGACTGTGTGTACAGCCTTGTTGTAATTAAGTCTTTATTGTTGTTGGTATCACTGGGAAGAATTGACCTCCAGGCCAGTTGGCTGTAAGGATCAGCTGTGTCTATGCTGGGAGAAGTTCGGTGCTGGAGACAGCCTTATAGGATTAGACTTGCCAAATTGCAATAGCCTCTGTGCTCAGCTTGGATGGGGTGGAGTCTCAGTCTTGGCTTCCCGTCAGCCTTGCCCTTGCGTGTACGTGCGCACCTTCAGACCTCTGCCTTCCCTGGCTCCTGAGTCTCCACTTGAGAGTCCAGACTCCCCCCACAAGAGCGTGGGTCCCCAGGGGCTCGCCTGGAACCGGGGTTCAGTGCAGTCAGAACTGGGGCCCAGTGCAGTCAGGAGCCTCCAACTCCCTTCTGCTAGGGAAAGCCTGTGGCAACCTCCGCAGCCTTTGTGTGCACTGGCACGCGCGCACCTTCAGACTTCTGCCTTTCCCAGCTCGAGTCTCCGCCCGAGAGTCCAGACTCCCCCCGTAAGAGCATGGGTCCCCAGGGGCTCACCAGGAACTGGGGTTCAGTGCAGTCAGAACTGGGGTTCAGTGCGGTCGGGGGCTTCCTTCCCCCTTCCGCCAGAGAAAGTCAGCCAGGCTCTCAGCCACCCTTCCTTTCTGCGCTCACAAAGACCCTTTGCTGTACCTCCAATTCTCTGTGAGCTTTTCTCTTTCCTTCTAGTTGTAGAATTTTCACTCAGCCAGCTTTCCTGTGGTTCTGGATGGTGTCCGTTCTGTCTTTTAGTTGTAGTTTTGAAATTGTTGTCCGAGGCAGCAGTTTAGGTGTTTACCTATGCCGCCATCTTGGTTTCTCCCCAGGGAACTTCTTAATGGGAGGACCACGTTAGGGAAATTTCCTTCTTCAGTTAGTCCCTTTTCTAAGTGAATCTACATTTGAAGCTGCTGCTCCATCAGTGACTACAACAGCTGTTCTTCCCTTCCCTTTAAATTTCTCTGCACTCCTGGAAGTCTACAGAGAATGCGTGAGAAGCTTCTGCAGAATTTCAGGAGCATGAATGAGCAGAGCCAAGGTGAACACATTAAATACACAACAAGAAAGAGAGGGGGTGGGGGTGGGGAAGTAGTACAGAACACCAAAGCACAATAGCATGAAAAGGAACAGCTGTAGCACTGAATAAAAAAGAAACGCTATGACCAAGAAAGTCAAGGAAGAGGGCAGATGGAACAAACAGCCCCAAAAATCAAAGGAGGGGACACACAACGGGTAGGAGAAAAGCAAGAAACCAAGTGTATTTATGTTTGGATGACTTTGACCCCAGTAAGACAGCTGACAATAGATCTGACCTGCAAATCTGCACATGAAAAAATGATCTCAGATAAATAGAGGGCATGTCCTAGAAAACAAGATGGGAACATACAAAAATAAACTAAAAAAGGAGAAAGAAAAAAATTGGAAAAGGAAAAATAAAGGGCAAATAAACTCATAAATAAAAATCAAAGAGAATACTTCCCAAACAACACCATTTCTTTAAAAAGTTGGTTTTCAACAATTTCTTTTCCTAACTTCCCCTAGTCACCCAAATACCTATAAGCCCAGAAAGAGCTCTCAATTTGGAGTCAGCAGTCATTTTTGCCATCTCTTCTATTGGATTTCTCTGAAATTTTTCACATATCTTAACGTGGGAGTGATGATTAAATCAAGGGATACTATCATCACCATTTTATCTCCAGGAGCCATAAATCCTAAGTTCTGATTCTAGATCTTAGAAACAAAGGTACAGGGCAGACACATATTAAGAGAAATTAATTGGCAGGTCTTGGTTATAAATTCATATGCTTTCACACATAAGCTTTTGTCACTTTAAGTCTCAGGATGAAAGCCACTTATGAGCAATTTAAATTCCAGGAACTGTTCAAATTTCTAACACATTTGGTATTTCCATCCAGGAGAAAATTATGGAGACATTAAAAATAGTATTTTCAAAGAATATTTAAATAAATGGTAAAGTATTCATGATGCAGGTTTTTCTAAAAATGCTACTCAACTTTGTGTGCCACAGCATCCCAATTATTTAAAATACATAGGCATAAATAGCTTCTTTAAAAAAATTAAATTAGGTCGATGTTGCATAATACAAGCAGTCTGTACTTCTCACTTGTAGTACTCACTGCAATGGTTATTAGTTATTCCATCAACAACACTAAATTGCTCATCTTCTGTACCTCGGTATGTCCAGTGCCCAGCCCCGTGACTGACCCATACCACATACTCAATAAATGTTTGCTAAACAAATTAATGAAATAACAAATGAATAAAAAAAGACTGCAAAGAAACAGAAAAATGATTTAAAGTTGTTCTCTTAGTAGTGATTTGATAGGATTTTAATTTTCTTTTAAAAAATCTGTTAAAAAATTCTGAAATGATTTCCTTGTATAATTATAAAAAGTTAAAGTAAAAAACAAAAGTTATAGTAAATGAAGTCAATCTCCAAAATGCACCTATCATATAAGATGCCTACAATAGGCAAATTAATAGAAAAGACAGATTAGTGGTTGGCTAGGGCCGGGGAATGGGAAGTGAATGCTAATGGCATTTCTTATCATGTTGAAATGTTCTAAAATTAAATTATAGTGATGGTTATACAATGCTATAAATATGCTAAAAACTATTGAACAGTACATTTTAATTTTTTTTGTTTGTTTTTGTTAATCCTTACCTGAGGATATATTTCCATTGATTTTAGAGATAGTGTAAGGGAGGAAAAGAGAGAAACTTCAATGTGAGAGACACATCGATTGGTTGCCTCCCTCATGTGCCCCAATTGGGCCAGGGATTGGACCTGCAACCCAGGTATGTGCCCTTGACTGGGAATTGAAACCAAGACCCTTCAGTTAAGGACAATTCTCTAGCCACTGAGAACACCAGCCAAAGCTGAACTATACATTTTAAACAGAGTTATATTAAATGTAAAGTATGTCTCTATAATGCTGTCTAAGTTATTTTATGTATTTTCAATATTAGTAAAATTTATTTTATTATGAGCTTTTAAAAATTTTCAGATGTCAGGCTCTGGGTCTGGCAGCCATGCAGCCCCACCACCACCCAGGCAGGGGTGCAGAAAGGTGCCTAGCAAACCTTATGTAGTCCGTGATGCTCAGGTGCTTCATGGAGTAAGCTTACATCTCCTGTGGGCCTCATACTGGGAAGCTGGTCACGAGTAGATGTTCCCAATCAAAACAGGACTTTGGTTGCCTGGCCAGTGTGGCTCAGTGGTTGAGTATCAACCTATGAACCAGGAGCTCATAGTTTGATTCCCAGTCAGGGCACATGCCTGGGTTTCAGGCTCAATCCCCAGTAGGGGGAGTAAAGGAGGCAGCCTATTAATGATTATCTCTCATCATTGATGTTTCTATCTCTCTCTCGCTCTCCCTTCCTTTCTGAAATCAATAAAAATGTATTTTTAAAAGAGAAAAAGACTTTTAAAAAATCAAATGTTTGTAAAAACAAACAAACAGGGCTTTGGCTGATGGACCTTGCACTCCAGTAAAGAGACAGATTATACCTGTCAAATGCATGCAGCTCACTGACTTTATCCTCAAGTGCTACACAATGTCCACTAGAGGTATGTTCGATAAGCCTGGCAGAAAGCAGATATCAATACAAAACAGGCAACCACAAAATAGGCCAAGAAGATTCAAGCCAGAGAAAAGAAAGCCAAAATGCAGATTTCAATCTTTTTAAAACCATGAAGGCAAAGAAACTGAAGAACCCAATAATCAAGTTTGAAGTTAGGAAGCTTCAAAAGGCAGCTCTCCTGAAAGCTTTTCCTAAAAAAAGCACCTGCCACTAAAGGCACATCTGCAGCAGCTGTTGCAAAGGTTCCAGCAAAAAAGGTGACTGTGCAGACAAGAAGGTTCCCACTCAGAAAGCTGCAGACCAGAAGGCAGCACCTCCAAAAGCTCAGAAGGGTCTGAAAACTCCAGCCCAGAAAGCACCTGCTCCAAAGGCATCTGGCAAGAAAGCATCCTATATAATAAAGAGCTAATATGCAAATGGTCATCACGCCCTCATGCCATCACAATCCATCACCAGGAGGCTGTGTGCGCAGTGGGCACACGAGGGTGGGCGGGGCTGCATGCATGGCGAGGCGCGCATGGGTGGGTGGGGACTTGATGCTGCGTGTGCGGCGTGGAGGCAGGTCTCAACGGCTCCACACAGTGCGGAGGTGGGACCCCCAGCTCCGGCTTACCTCTTTGGGGCAATTGGTCGTGGGGCTCCCACACTGTGAGAGGGCACAGGCCCGGCTAGGAGACCCCCCACCCCCAAGTGCATGAATTTCATGCACCGGGCCTCTAGTAAGAACATAAGAGGCTATTATAAAAGAATCAGTGACCTTTGAGGGATCAATGGGCCATTCTGGACTCTGTGCAGAGGGCCATGTAAGGGAGGTGATGCTGGAGAATTATGCAAACATAACTTCCTTGACGGCATTTCCATTTCCAAAACCAGATCTGATATTCCAGCTGGAGCAAGGGGAAGTACCATGGGGCCTAGACAGTCAGGTGGGGAGAGGCCCCAGGAGGTATCAGCACAGATGGTAAAACTAACACTGAGAATGAGGAGCAAACTCCAAAGCTGAACATTCCTAAAGAACCAGAGTCCTCCAGGCTCATAGCAGAAATGCAGCTGGGGGATGCCTCCCAGCACCATCACTTTAAAAATAGCTTAGAGAAGCCACTGCTGTATGACATGACAAAGAAAAAAGATTTCACAGACTTCACAGTCCAGGATCACAAATTCTCCACCATCGAAAGAGAAGGGATAGCCAGAAAATTGGAAGGAAGCAGTGGTGTCATCACACATCTCACCACCCAGCCAGGCCCCCTATAAAATAGGTGTGTTTTAAATGTGGTGAATGTGGCAGATATTTCAATCAGCCTTCATACCTTCACCTGCATCAGGGAATTCACAATGAGAAGCCCAACAAATGCAAAGCCTATGGGAAAGCCTTCAGATATGACTCAAAACTGTCACAGCACCAGAAAATCCACAGTGGAGAAAAACCACACTCATGTCAGGAATGTGGACAAGCCTTCAGTCAGAATCCCCACCTCCTTTAGCATCAGAAACTCCATGATGGACAGAAGCTCTATGAATGTAAGGACTGTGGGAATATCTTCAGCTACAACTCAAAAGCAGTGAAGTCACTCCGGGGAGAAACCCTCTAAATGTAAATACTGTGGGAAGGCATTCAGGTATAGCTATGAGTGCATCATCCATGAGTGAGTTCACACTAGAAAGAAACCCTATGACTATAAGGAGTACAGCAAGGCTTTCTGCTGGAGTTCAGTGTTTCTCCAGCACCAGAGGTTCCACCATGGGGAAGAATTCTATAAATGCAGTGAATGTTGAAAAACTTTCAGTTGTAGCTCCCATTTTATTATACATCTGAGAATCCACACTGGGGAGAAATCTTAGGAATACGAGGAGTATGAGAAATCTTAGGAATACGAGGAGTACGTTCAATCAGAAAATAATCTTGGCTCAGCATCAGCGAGTTCACACTGGGGGAAAAACCTTGTGTAAGGTACATGGGAAAACCTTCAAATTGAGCACAAGTTTCATTCAGCATCAGAAGTTGCACACTGAGAAGAAACCCTCCCAGGTCCAGTCCTCTCCCCTCTGCCTTCCCCACCTGAGAGCTCTGACCAATCTCCATTTGCAGAGCTATTTCCTTCATCTGTGCTGCTCTCCGCGCTGCCCCCTCATCTGAGATGTCCAGTTCACCTGTCCAAATAGTGCATTTCTTTCAGGATCTTGCTTCTAGGAAGGCATCAGCTCATAGCCTGAACCCTTTGTCTCACTCGCTGTGAGCTCCCTCGTGTTCTCAACTCTCATGGTGCCAGAGTTGTCAGAGTTTCCATGGCTCCAGATCATGACTTTAGTGATACTCTCCTGGTCTTGTGTAAGTCATTATGGTTTTCCTAACTCCATCTCAAGTTCTCACATTTAAGGGCCATGTTTGATTACTCTCTTCCTCCCCTGGTAGGAAATGGTAGTATTTGTCCTTTACAGTGTCCAGTATTGACCTATACCATCAGTCTGTGCCTGCCTTCTGGGGCTGCCAGAGTTTCGTGTTTGCAGAACCTTCTGGGTTTTAGGAGTGTGGCATTACAATGAGATGGGCCATCATAATTTAAGAAATGGGAGGGAAGTAATCAGAAAGTATCCAATGATTGCTTTCAGGAGGGCCATTTGGTGGGCCAGCAGTGAGGCTCACTGTGAAGAATTTGAGCCTTGGTGAACTTGGTATGGGTGAACTTGGCCTTTCACACTGATGCGCCCACAGGGAGAAAGAAGAGAAACCTGACAGTGACTTGTTGTAGGTCCTGCCTCAGGAGAGTCAGCTCCTGATCAGTTACCATATGTGCACTTGGACACATTCTCATAACTACTCCACATCCCCTATGATTAAATCTGAATTTGTGAGTGGTGGTACTTTTACATTAATTTTATAATGAACTACTTTGGCAACACCAAGAAGAGTTTAAAGAACACTATTTTTACCAGATGTTATAATCTCACTGGTTTGGCCATACTTTCTGTATAGTGGTTACAGAGCCTAACCTTTCTCAGAATCACTGCTTCAGGACAGTAACAACATGGAAAAGTATTTAAAGAATTATGTGGCAATACAGTACTAAAAAGTATATGTACACTGTTTATCTATACTAATAAAAGGGTAATATGCTAATTAGACCAGGAGACCGGACATCTTCCTACTGTCCAACTTCCTTCCAGACAAAGCTACAGTGGTGGGGACCAAGACAGAGGTGGTTAGGGGCCATCAGGCCAGCAGGGAAGGGCAGTTGGGGGCCATGAGGCTGGCAAGGGAGGGCAGTTGGGGACCATCAGGCTGGCAGGGGAGTGGTTAGGCGGCGATCAAGCCAGTAGGCAGGCAAGTGGTTAGGAGCCAGCGGTCCCGGACAACCGGCAGTCAGACATCCCCCGAGGGGTTCTGGATTGAAGAGGGTGCAGGTCAGGCTGAGGGACTCCTCCCCCCCATGCATGAATTTCATGCACCGAGCCTCTAGTAACACCATAAAATTATGTCTGCAAGGGAGGGCATAGAAAGGCATTTTGGTTTTGATCAGGTTTATTGAAATATACTTTATAGAAAGTAAAATTCACTCTGTTAAAGAATACAGTTTGGGTGAGTTTTGACAAATGAATATAGTTATGTAAACAAGATATAAAATATTTCACTATCCCCCAAGTTCCCTTGACACAGGAGAAATTTAAATCATGGGTGGAATGTTTGGGATTTTTCTTTATTTTCATTCATTGATAAGGTTTTTGCAACACACAAAATTTAGGAGAATAAAAGGCAAAAAAAACAACAACACAACAACAACTAATTTACCTAGCTGTAGTCAGAGCTTCCAAAACATACAAAGATCCTTGATCTAGAATCATGCTAAGAAAAGCAGTCAATATGTGGAAAGGGACAATGACTGTGGTTTCTTTGTCATATTTATGACACACATACATACATGGCTGACCATCTTCATTACTTGAGGGTCTGCTCCAGCGAAAGAAGAATGAGAAAGACATTGTGCCCAGAAAAACAGGGGTCCATTGTGGGAAAACAGTGAAGAGTCAAGATGATAGTTGTGTAACAAGCCTGGAATCTTGTGTCCTTACACCAAGGGGAGTTTGTGAAAAATAAGGGGATCATAAAGTCAAGGAGTGGAAAAGAGAAAAGCAAGTAGGAATTTTTTAAAAGTTGCACAACAAAGGAGATATAATCTTAGGTATAGCGTTTGGCTCTGCACTGCACAATGGTTATGCCATAGAGGGAAAAGGTCATTCTGGAGTGTTGGAAAAACTGATGGTAGAGAGATACTGTTGAGAAACATCTGGCCACTGACTCCCCTTGCCCTGTGCTCACCTGATTCTGGGTTTACTTCAGGGTCAAAAAGGGCCCAGAATTTATGAACATTCCTTTACACAGAAGTGCATGCGCGCACGCGCACGTGTGTGTGTGTGTGTGTGTGTGTGTGTGTGTGTGTGTGTGTGGGTGTGTGTGTGTAAATTCTTATTAGCTTCCTTCAGTAAAAAGGTACGGCTCACAAAAGATGAGTTTCTCGATACAGAGGCCACTCTAGTATCCTCTGTGGGCAACACGAGCAGCAGCTGCCAGGGGTACACTGGCACCAAGTAAAGCCCTGCTGGAACCTGCTGCATCTGTTCCTGCTCTCTGTAATTGCCAATAAATTTTGTAAAATTTCACTACTTAAATCTTACATAAGCATATGTAAGTGTTGCATTGAGTTTTCTCAGGGCATTTGTCATTTATAGCAGTGATAATTTTGCATTGTTTGCATTTGTTTCAGATTTCTCTTGTTCTTACTCTTTTTTGCATAAAGGTTCAGATAAATGGACATTAAATATATGTATGTTTGTAGGGTCTTAAGTGTATAGTATGTAACATATTCCTAAGAAAACAATGAATGAAGATTACTCAGGCACACTGTAATGAATGAAATGGCCTTGTTGTTTTACAATTATTGTCAAATGTGAAAATAACTGTGTTTATCTCAATGAAAAAAATTTCTATCTTTATAGTTGAAAGTATTACATATGTCGCCCCCGCCCCCCATGACCTCTTCTAGCCCACCTCTGGGCCCCACCCCAGGCCTTTGCCACCCTATTATCTGTGTCCCTGGTTATGCATATATGCATACAAGTTCTTTGGTTGATCTCGAAAAATTCTGAACCCACAAACAGGCCTCCAGGGTTGTAGCTCTGGATATATCCCTATATTTTTTTTCCTTTTCTCATAACATTTTGACAAAAGGCAATAGAGACAATTTTAGCACAAAGTGTGAGACAACCCACATAAGATATATTTCTTGGCACATAAGTTAAGTCACCTTAAGTAGAAATCCTTCTGGATTTCCTACATTATTATTTGTACCCTTCCCCCAACACACACACATATACACTCAACTCTTAACACTAAAACATAGGAAAAACTATTACATATTGGAATATATGCAGTATATTCCACAAACAAACTCATGTAATTGAAAGCTATTACTTCTTTTTTCCTTTAGTTTACATGTTTCTGACCATCATCTCCTAAATTATATATTTGTATCATGTAATAACTCTCCATTCACTCAGCTCTGAGTTATCTAAATATCTCACAATGCCGCTCATAAAACAAAATGGGTAGATAGATAGAGTTTTCTCTTAGGGTGTGAGACATCTCTTTGGATTGCTGAAAGAAAACTCCCTGGCTACCTGCCATTTTCCTTCAAAGACTAGATAATCTCAAGGCAGTTAGTAAGAATGCCAACAATTGAAGGTCACCATGCTAGCGGGACTGGCTCCATCTGGGGGAAAAGACACTGACAAGGCACAGCCACTAAAATCATAAAGATCCATTATTAAAGCATACCGGGTTAGACACAGAAAGCCATTTTTATCTATATTCTGAAACCAACTTTGAATTTCAATCTGACTTTTAGTTTTTAACACCACATAAATTCTAATAAATTATGAGCACTTGGGTATATGATTATACTTAAAAGATAATAAAGTGATGAAATCCTCAAAATTGGAGTGAGTAGATCAATTCCAAACTCATAAACTTGCTCAATTTAAGAATACTTTTAAACTTCAAATCTTGAAATTGTGGGGTTTGAGTTACCACACATACTAAATATGAGCCTTTCTATTACTAAAAGACTGAGAGGAGATGGATGGATGGATGAAAATAGAAAGAAGAGGTGAGAAAAAGGAAGGAAGGAGGCATGGAGGGAGAGAGAAAATACTGAGCATTTCAACTTGTATTGATAAGCCACATACAAGAAGGCTGCTTATGACAGAAGATAATTTGGTTCTAAAAAACGAATAAAATAAAGTAGTTAAGACATAAATTAAAATAGCACCATGATAAAGTAGGGAAGATTGTTTATTGTTTATTTTGTATTAAGCTTTAACACATTGTGAGCAATTTAAAAACAATAGGCAGGGAGGGGGCAAATTTTAAGCTTACATTCTTTTTCAAATATGCATAATTTACTGAAAAGAAATCCTAACTACTATCCTATTTAAGACAACACCGTTACATGTTCAAGTTCACTTGACAGGGAGAAGGGCCAGGGCTTTTAATATTACGACTCAGCAATATATTCTCAAGCTGAGTTTTCCTGACACATGGTCACAGGGGCTGAAACACAATAATATACAACCCATTAACAGAAAAGCCATTATAAACTCAAAATGTGATATATGCACAGCAACAACTCCGCTTACCCTTACATAAGGACATAAAAGATAAACACATAAAAGTAGAGAGTAAGGGTAGCACCCAAATTCCAGACAACATGATAGGTACACTGAAATGTTGCCTTGAATGTGTAGGAAAAGCAACCACATAATCATTCTTTTAAATACTATTCACAGATAACCTAGTTTAAAATGCCAGCAAAACAAGAAAAAGTCTAAGAGCAGAGAAAGAGTGTGACTTCTGGAACTACATAAGCATTGGGGTGATGTGGAGACAGAGCTGATGTAGGTATCAAGGGTCCCCGTCATTCTTCATTCTACGAAGCTGGAGAAAATCACAACTCCAAGTTTCATTTCCTCTTCTGAAACATGGATGTCTGCCTGACTAGCCTCTTGTGGTGGTCAAAGAGCTAATACTTGTGAAAATGATTTAAAAGCCATAGAGTACTACAAAACATCAAGTACCATACTCAGAACTTAAGAATAGGTTAAGAGCAGGTGAGAACTTCCTGTATTTTAGATCAGATGTCTTTTTTTCTTTGCTGGTCTAGTATCTTTTGGGGGGAAAGTGATTCTGACATAGTTCCTTCTGCTTTTCCTTTCAAGAGTCTCCACAATCAGCAACGTCCACCATTTAGAATGAGAAATGAGAAAAACCTAGATAAAACTAGTTGTAATCCAACCATGCTTCCCAAGATCACCATGTTTAAGGTTCTAAGGTGAGCTTAGCTGCAGAACTTGAGCCACACCTCCTCCTCCAGTGTGAAAATAGCTCACCACATTCCTCCTCCCACACCATCATCACTCAGGCATTAACTGGCAATAGTGGTGGGCTGACTCTAGCACAAGAATGTGTGGGGGATTCTCTCTCCAGTCTGGTCCTCTCTCTACTTACTAGTCTTATGTTCATATATCAGAACCTGTCCCCAAACAACCTGAAACTAAATATTCTACCTCCAGAGCTTACAAATAATTTTCTTATTCTGAACAAATAGTTTTTGAGACAGAAGATAAAAAGAGGGAACAGCATTTATTTCAGTGATTTAAATTGCACTTCCTTCACTTGTGGATGCCCTGGAGTCTGTTCATTTCCTACTCTGTTCTTCAAAGTGTGAGTCATCAACATTGAGGGAAAACAGGGAGAGCTTCTTTTGAAAGCAGAAAGTGGGAAAGGTAATCAGTCCCTCTTCGTTTGGTTCATCTTTAAGCCCTACAGACTCGTTAGCAGATTGTTATGATAACCCAATGCAAATATAAGTGCAAACTAGCACATATTGAGCACCTACTATGTGCCAAGACTTAAACTACATGTTTCTGTATAATGATATCACACAGCCAACCCCATTTACAGATGGTGAAAATACGTAAGGACTATCTTGGTAACAATAAAAAAGATCCTAAATGATTGCCATAAACTCACTGGAGAGAAAATACTTCTTTTCCCATTGTTTTCTGTCTAGCAATGGCGAGTGCATAACAGTAGTACTAGCATGTGCCCTTTGGATAGCAGGACACATGGATAAGACTCTGAAGACAGATAGACCCAAGTTCAAATTCCTGCTCAGTTTCTTGGTCATGTAATCTTGAACAAGCAACTTTTACCATTTTCAGTATGCTAAATAAGCAATTATTTTATTTTAAAAAAAAACCCACAGCTTAAGACAAATAAGGTAGAAGAGGAAGATGTTGCTCTTATTATTCCCTATACATTTTTCTAAGCCAGCGGTTCTCAAGTGAGGGCTATTTTGTGCTCCTCCCCCCCCCCCCCACCAAGGGACATGTGGCAATATCTGGAGACATTGTTAATTGTCATGACTGGGGTGGGGAGTGCTATGGCATCTGGAAGTAAAGGCCAGGGGCTGCTAAATAATACTACAATGCACAGATAGCTCTCTATAAGAAGGATTATTTGAGCCAAAATGCTCATAGTGCCAGTGTTGAGAAACCCTTCTCAAAGGGAATAAAATATTCAAAGTTGAAAGCAGATAAAGTTGTTGAATCCAATTTAACAGAACCGTATTTTACTTATTTAACAGAAATATAAGCAGGATAGTATATAGACAGAACCAAATGGTCATACACTTTGATCCAGTTACTTCACTTTTAGGAATTTACCCTTGTGAAATCATAAGAAATGCATTAATCTATAGTGCATTTATAATCGAAATTTTAAAATAGCAAATAGTCAATTGTAGGTAGGGTGATTATAGGAAAGGTGACTACAAATTTGTGTTCCAAATGGGATAACTCTGGGGTGCTTTAATAATTTTTCCAGGATAATAGTCATAAATAAGGACTTCCCTGAACAAACCAGAATATATGGTCCCCAGGTAGTGAGGGAATAGGGAAATAAAGTACGCTACAAACTCATTATGAAATGATATGCAGCCAGCAAAAATATTTTAAAGCATATTTAACTGCATGGTTAATCAATTATATAATACTAGAGGCGCAGTGCACGAAATTCATGCACTGGTAGGGTCCCTAGTGTCTGCTGGATGGCGACCAGGGCCTCCCTCCTTTTCTCCCAGCTGGCCCGCCCCCTGGTCGAACTCACAGAAGTCTGGTTGAGGGGACAATTTGCATACTATGCTTTTATTATATAGGATTAGCTGTAAAATGCTGAATATAAAATTTATAATATATATCAAATTTTATAATATATATCCTTATAAGCTTTGAAAAAAAGAATGGGAAGAAGTACATCAAAGTATTAATTTTTAATCGCAATGGAGAAACAAACCTGGGGAAACAGGACAACGGAACAAATACAGAAAAATTATACTAATCTCTCACTATTAGGCTAAACTATATGAAATTGCCATGATTCAATTTTATGCTACAAAAATACTTTCATATGAAATTGTTCCTGAATCCTTTTTGAGACAATAACTTAAAACCTCTCTGTTTTTGCATCAAGTATACCCGTTCTTGAAATCCTGCCTTTAACATGCAAGTAAGAAAGAATAATTGCTGCCTCTTTGGAAAATGTGTATCACTAAGGGTGCTGTGGGACTGTATGCTTGTGTCCCTGAAATTCACATGTTGAAACTCTAATCCCCAATATGCTGATAGTTAGAGATGGAGCCTTTAAGAGGTAATTGGGTCATAAGAGTGGAGCCCTCATGATGAGATTAGTCTGTCAGTCAGTCTGTATCATGTGAGGATATAGCTAGAAGGCAGCTATCTACAAGAAGCCAGTAAAGAAGCTGCTGACAAATTCTGAACTTCCCAATCTCCAGAAATGTAAGAAATACATGTTTGTCCTTTAAGCTATCCAGTTTATAGTATTCTTGTTATAGAAGCCCTAACGGATTAAGACGAGGGATTTCCAAAGCCAGGAACAGCCATTCCTCCAAGCTCCACTTCACATAAGTACACTCCCTCAAAAATAAAAAATAAAAGTTTACTAGGTTGGGAAGTTCTTTTGCTAGGACTTCTACGCAACTTCTTGATGTTGTCCTTTTACCTAGTAAGAGCCAGATGTAACATACTTTCACACATAGATAGAAAGCCAAAAAAGTCATTAAAAATGACCTACATTGGGAGATTTGGGAACAAAATACCAAAAGAAAAACAACTTAATCCTTTTTAGAAAGAGTTTCTAAACCTAAGAATGAATTATTGGCTTTGGACAGCACTAATCCTAGAAGAAAGAATATCTGCTTCTACATGAGAATTTAGATTTCTCCATTTCTTTAGCACCTATTGATTGGCAACATGTCCAAGAACAATTTTACTTCTCTCGTTTTAAATTGATTTATCTTTTCAGCCAGACTGTGCCTTCTGAGAGCACTGAGGCAAAGAATTCATTTAATTTTATTTTTTTAATGAATGTTTACAAGAAAGTCTCAGTCAATGGAGTACCCTTGCTATCCATTAGACATCATTCCGGGCTGTTCACTGACCTTTTGTGTCCCATGTAATATTGCAGCACTTTTAGTCTTACATGAAATGTTTTTGTCATTTTCCACCTTTGCTCTTTCTGCATTTTTAAATGCCAAACGTCACTCTGTAATTTCTCAGCATCTCTTTTGAACTTGACATGCATTGTGTGCCTTCGGTGCCCTTAATTACTTTTTGCACTTTGGGTTGATCCATGATGGTCTTTTCTAATCCTGCCATATTGATTGCTGTACAGCAAGCCTCCTCCCCTCTAAAAACTGTCTTTAAATTATTTTCTTTCTTTCCAATGCTGAGAGCCATTAAATTATTTTTTTCTACCAGTCCTTTCCAGGAAATCTCAGGCTACCCATAGTTGTGCAACTAAGACCTATAGAATAATAATTACTTCTCTCTCAACATTAACTCTGTACTCAAGTCTGATAAAGAAACCACAAACATATGTGTAAACAGCAGAAAATACATTTTCAGGAGAATATTTAGGAAGCAACAAAAACATAATAGTTTACATAGATACCAGAAAGATGAAATAAAGGTTTCTTGAAGAATTATAAAATGGAAAATACTAAAGTAAAGAACCATATAAACAATCTTATAAAAGGTAGAGTAAAAAACTTTAGTGTCTAAAAGCACAAGCTATTGAGAATGCCATCACTTGTCAGATACAGGCCATCATCTCGTCTTATGGAAACTTTTGCAAGAGTTTCCCCATTGGTCTCATTCTCTCCAGTATTATCTCCCTCCAACCCATTCTCCATAATGTTGCCAGAGTCATTAACCGAAAATGCATAGCTAATCATTTCTTGAATAAAGAGACTTTCTATGGCTTTCCATTCCATCTAAAATAAAACCCAAATGCTTATAAAAGCCTACATGTCTAGCCTCTGCTTACTTTGTTAGCCTCATTTCCAGCCACTTTTCCTGCTTCCCAAATCTGTATGCTCCAAGCAAAACATTCTTTATGATCTTTCTCAGGACTTTTGTATATGCTTTTCTCCTTGTGCAGAATGCACTTTCCTGCCCCATCTCTTCTTAGTCTACCCAAAGCCTACACATCCTTCATGTTGATGCCTCTTGTTATACCTGACTCCTTAACTAAAAGTTAAGTACCCCTTCTGTATACTACCATGCTTCGCTGTATTTCTCCTGTCATAGTACACACTATACTATGTTACATTATCTTGTTTACATATTTGCATCCCACTATAGTCAGCAAGCAGTATGATGGCAATGACAATGTTTATCTTTTCTTGCCCTGGTATTCTAGCACCCGGCACAGATCCAGCACCTGATGATGTTAGATATATAATTTATTAGATGGATGTTATACAATTATTTTTGGGATCGGATTGTCTAGTAACCCAAGGCTTAATTTGAACCTCTAGATCCAATCCTTACTGAAAATCTTTCTAGAATAAATATTGGCAACCCTTAGCATGTATGTTAAATAAAGCTCATTAGCAAGTTACTTTTGGCATGTGGGACAATTGCTGCCTCTTTTTTCTCTTCCCTACAACTGTAAGGGTTTGTAGTTGATACAAGCTACCTATACTGTCCAAAATTCAGCAGCTGCTGTTCCCATAGCACCCGTCTACTTCCCTTTGCCTGTTCAGAGGTAGTCTTTCAGCTACTACAATCTCCATGTCAGGGTTTCCTTGTAAACTATATCTCCCACCACTGTTAGCCTGACAGGGGCAGATCAAGCATCTTAACACTACTTCTAAAGACAGCCAACCTCTATATAGTCTAAGATGAATCAATCTTAGTAAAATTTAAAAAATTGAATTTATTTTAGATGACTTAACACCTCATAAGATCTTAAGATCATTATTTTAGACACTAGAGGCCCGGTGCACATGGGGTCCCTGGGCCTGGCCTGCACCCTCTCGCAATCTGGGACCCTTTGGGGGATGTCGGAGACCCAGTTCCAGCCCAATTCCCACAGGCCAGGCCGAGAAACCCCACCGGTGCACCATTAGGGCCGGGGAGGGACCACGGGAGGGCTTCAGGGCATGTGTGGCCTGTCTCACCCAGTCCCTATTGGCTGGACCCCAGTAGCAAGCTAACCTACTGGTCAGAGCATCTGCCCTCTGGTGGTCAGTGTGCATCATAGTGACCAGTAAAACAGTCAGAGGGACACTTAGCATATTAGGCTTTTATATATATATAGATAGTATCTGGGAACTGTAGATTTCAGAGTTCAAGAAAAGTCTGTTGAAACTATACTAATCCCCTCTAGAAGTTTCTGAAATCAAAGACTACTTTGTTCAATATATTCTGCTTGATTGAAAGGGTGTTTTCCCCCTTCTCATCAAAATTTCTCCTGAAAGTAGAGGAAATGTTGTCAACTAAGGGTACAATAAAGAGAAACTGAATTAAATCATATTTGAAAGATTTACATATCTAAGTTTACCCATTAAAGTAATATTTTCAAGACAAAAATTCCTAAGAAAAATTATACTGATGCCATAAGTTGATCTAAGAGTACTTTCATGATTTTGCAAGAATGAAAATTTTTAAATATCAAGAAAAGGGAGTAAAAAATAAAGCCTTTGAGCATTTGAAAGGACAGATCTAAATCAAAAATACTTTCCATGGGTTTATTAACAAAAATTAAGAGTAATGTGGCTTACTGCCCAAAGTAAGGGTATCATGAAGAAAGTATTTTCATTCCTTTTACTACTAAGAATAGTAATTATACTGCTATCCCACCCCCCAAAAAAGTGAAATTTAATGTCAAGGATACAAGAGAAAAACTGTATAGTGAATATAAAAAATGCTATCCAAAATACTATTGGTAATTTATTGGTGAGTATCATTTAAGATCAAATGCTTTCTGAGTTATAGAATGTGGAATAATCAACTTGTCAGCATTACAATAGGCCATGAATTTTTTAAAAGGGGCATTGATAGAAATAAACTATAGAAAAGCCATTTGAACTGTCTTAAATCTAAAACAACCCTAGGCCCCAATGTATCTGTTCATTTGCTTCTTTTTATTTTTCACTATAAATTTGCTTACAGATGTGTCTCACGACTGTCGATCACATTTCTGTGTTTCTTCTTTATTCACCCAGTAATTGCTCTCAGTTATACCTCCTGATTGCACTCCTAGCACAAGCTAAACTTTGGTACCTTACCAGTGACCCTACATTTTCCAGTGTGTCCTCCTCATTTCCATCAGACACCACAACCAGCAACTAAGTCTTGAATGTTTTCCCAGACCAGCTCTGACAGAGCCCATAGACCTCTCCTACGACGCTTTCCAAATAGGACTCAGCCAATGAAAGTGAATCAGAAGTGAAGTCACACATCTGGACCAGTGATGGAAAGGTTAGACATTTGAACAGATAAGTAATGGTTATTAAACTTAAGATGTGTAAGATGGTTTCCTGTCCAGGAATTAGAATATCTTCTAAATCTGGAACCCTAATAATCACAGAGCTTATTACAGCTTTACCAAGAAGCACTCCACAAGATAGTAACATGAAAGTTACACCCCAAACAGGCTTCCATGATCAATAAATGTAGAAGCAGCTACACAATACAGTTTTTCTCTTGGAAAGTCAGCATATTAAAAGATAAAAGAAGTCTGGCTATTTAAAAACAAACAAACCCTGTTTAGCTTTGTTTAACCTGGTATTCGCCACACCTTTTTGATCACTGAATGCTTATTAAAATCCAAGAGAACTAGTATCCCAAGGAATAGGCTTAGGGAAAAGCTGACATGTTCAGCCATTCATATTTGCTGCTTTTCCTCAATTCCCTAGGGCTACCACATAGGTTGAGACATTGGTCCTGTGATGTCCTGCAACAGTGCTTCTTAAACTTCTGTGTGCACAGAACTCCCTGGGGATCTTATAAAAATGCAGATTCTTCTTTAGTAGGTCAGAGGTGGGACCTGAGAGCCTGCATTTCTAACAAGGCTTCAGGTGACGCGGATGCTGCTGGTCTTTACCACATTTTGAGTAAAAGGCTCTACAGGAACATTGCAGTAGGACGATCATCACCTCTCCAGGCTCTTTATCTTACCCTTCCTCCTAACAAATCCTCCTAAAATATTACTTTTAATATACAATATGTCACTTTGCTGGTCAAAAACTTTTTGTGGTTCCCTATTCCCTTCAACATTAGTAACTCAACAATAGATATTTATTGAACCTTTATTGTGTAGCAAATAGTTAAAGACAGTCCCTGACCTTATACAGCGGAGAACCAAGTGCATGAGTAAGAAACAATGTGCAGAATGCTAGGAGCCAAGACAAGAAGGGAATAGTTAATTTCTTCAGACCTGTTTCCTCATCTGTAAAATAAGGTTTAGACTAGACCAGTGGTATTCCTCTAGTGCACAATCCCCCATGTGCACTGCAGTCACTGATACAGCGTCTCCGCCAAGATCAATGAAATGCAGGTTCTCAGTAACCCCTGGAGTAAGGCATGGGGTAGCTCCCCAGATGATTCTAACATTCAGCCAGGTATGAGAATCACTGGACTAACCAATTATTCCCAAAATGTAACCCACACTATCAATATCAGCATTACCTAGAAACTTTTTAGAATGCAAATTCTCAGGCCTCACTCCAACCATACTGAATCAGAAATTTAGGAGTCAGAGTCCAGAAATTTGGGGAGCTGGCTGACTTGAAAACGATTGAATTAGAAAATCAGTAAATTTCTCCTCAGCTCTAAAATTGTACCATTTTTTGACCTCCCACAGCCTTTTAAAGGATTTTTGTTCAGACTTTTAGACTGAAAGTATAAACTCTGGAATTAGACTTCCTAAATTTAAATCACAGCTATTATACTTAATTGCTGTGCACTCTTGATGAGGTTAGTTATCTTTGTTTCAGGTCCTCATCTATAAATGAGGATGATAATAGTAACCATTCTCATAGAGTCATTATGAAAATTAAATGATTTCATATATGTAACTCACTTAGCAGAGTGGTATTTCATTACTCAGTCATTACTATCCTAGTAGTACCTTCCCTGGCCACTCTATTCAAATTTGCAACCCACCCCTACCATTCCATTGTTCCCTCCCCTGTCTTGTTTTTCTTCTTTGTAGTTTTTACTTTCTAACATATTACATATTGCACTTATTACTTTATTATCTGTCCCCTTCCACTAAGATGTAAGCTCTAAAAATCAAGGATTTTCTCCATTTTGCTAAGAGTTGTATCCTTGGTCGGTATCTAGTACAGGGACTGACACAGTAGAAGTACTCAAAAAAGTATTGATGGGATAAAGGAGTGAATAACTGTTAACTATTATCAATATTACTAGAGGCCCAGTGCATGAGATTCGTGCACTGGGGAAGGGTCCCTCAGCCTGGCCTGTGCCCTCTCGCTGGGCCTAAGCCGGCAGTAAGACATCCCTCTCAAAGTCCGGGGCTCTTGCAGTCCAGAACCCCTTGTTCCTTACCACCTGCCTGTAGCAGAGGCAGGAGAGGCCGTGAGCCTGGCTTCTGGCTGAGCAGCGCTCCCCCTGTGGGAGCACACTGACCACCAGGGGGCAGCTCTTGCATTGAGTGTCAGTGTGCGTCATAGAGACTGGTAGTTCTGCTGTTCGGTCGATTTGCATATTAGGGTTTTATTATATAGGATTATTAGCAATCCAAATTTTCCCGTATTGAAACCTAACAGTTTATACTTCCTGTGTATCATCCCAGTTGTTCTTATGTCTTATTCCATGTCAAATTCTGTCCCATACCTTTCTATCTAACTTCAGCTTATTTCTGGCTATGTTCAAGTTCTACCTCTTCCTTTTATATTCCCGATGACTCTAACTCTCCAGCTCTCTGAATGTCTACAATGTTTACTCTCTACACTACACCACTTGACACTTAATTATCTTAATGTCACTGGAATGAGTACTTTCTAAGAAATTTACTGGAAAAGGCTACACCATTCATACAACAACCTCTTCATGAAAAATTAGACAAGAAGGGGGCCCCAAGGGAAACAATGGAAAAAATTTACCATTAATTAGCTATGTTGTCCTCAAACAACAGAAATAGTGCTCTACATTTTACAAAGCACTTTTACACAGATCAGCCTCATCTTGACTAGATGATCTCAAAGACAACATCTCCTTGCTCTCAAATTTTTAAAATATTTCCAAGTAAAATATGGAGAGAATATTTCTTGAGGTTAAAAATTGAGAACAAGTCATAACAGAAGCATATGATGACCCAAGAAGTTGCTGAGTTCAGGAATGGCAAAATAAGTGGATTGCTTGACTCTAATCTTCCTGTCAACTGGGTCTGGAAGAGGCTCACCATCATCCCCATGCAGCCCTCTAGGCAGCTATCACCAACTGATCAGAGCAGGCAGCAGCAGGACACCTAATGCCATCCTAAACTAGTCTAACAATCTTGGTTCTAAAAGCAAAGGAAGCTGATACTAAGGAATTTAAAGTGACTTGTCCAGGCACATCCATGGTAGCAGACGAAGACCAGAACCAGCCTCCTGATTCCTTGTCCAGGACTCTCTCCACGCTCTTCCTAATTTATTTCTGAAATTTGGTATTTAAATTTCCATTCTAAAGCAATCATAATACAAGAAGCAAACCTCTGACAGCGAGTTTTCATATTAATGCTCATGAATATAACATTGAAATGAAAAATGACAGCTTTGAGTTGAGTGATAGAATTAGTTATTCTGTTATTTTTCAGTTGGGTTTATTTACCTAAGCCTGGAATGTGTCATGACTAGAAATAGATAAAACAGATTATTTTAATTCCATTGTCCTAGAGAAAGAAAAAGGAAGTAGTCTTCATTAATAGGAACTGGGCTGAATCCAGTCCCAAAATAACTTGAATCAATTTTTTAAAGGTGACCTTTTTCTCATTAATGGCAAAGCATTATTTTTAAAACTAGCTCAATCACTAAATTTAAATAATAGAAAAAACATATTAATTTGAAGAAATATGAAAAAAAAGAGATAAGGGAGGTAAATAAACATCTCTTTTAATATAAATAATGACCATTTCTTCACCATGGAAATTATATCCACATTTTATTTTAGTTTTTCTTTTACTTTTAAAAAATTATTTTGTTTTCCAATTATAGTTGACATATGTTATATTAGTTTCAGGTGTACAATATAGTGATTAGACTTTGAAGTGATCATCCTGCTAAGTCTAGTACCTGTCAATATGACACATAGTTATTACAATATTATTTACTATATTCCTTATACTGTACTTTACATCCCCATGACTATTTTTACAACAGGCAATTTGTGTTATGCTAAGTGAAATAGTCAGAGACAGAAAGACAAATACCATATGATTTCACTTATATGTAGAATCTGAAAAACAAAATAAATGAACAATCAAAACAGAACCAAAATCATAGATACAGAGAACAAATTAATGGTTGCCAGATGGCAGGTGGTTTGGGAGAATGGGTGAAAAAGGCAAAAAAGATTAAGAACCACATTTTAGAATTCTAATTTTCCGAAGCCTTTCTCTAAAACACAGTTTCCAAATATCATAATCACCTTTGTAACTCAGTTGGAATGAAACTGACTTGTCAAATTTTACCTAGCCAATTGATAATTGTCTTGATTAACTCGTTTTAGGCATACTATAATTGAAGCTGCCTTTGGGGAAGAACACCATCTAACAATTAGAAGTTGCCGCTGGCACTGTCTGCATTAACCCAAGGAAACCAGGGTGACACCTGGCAGTTCTGTGACTTCACAGAATTAATCCAATTTAGCAACTATGATACTTAGTCACAAAGGACCAGCAGTTGGTATAATAGCCTTCCTTTCACCCTGAGAAGGTGAGCCTGTCTCATATTTGAGGCCTAAATGAGGAAAGTAGCAAATACACAGAATCTCTTCTCTTCAAGATGCAGCCTGCTACCAGGTGGAGCTGGGTAGAGGGTGAGAAGGTGTGGCTAAAACAGCAGAGATGTCCAGGGCCTGTACTGCCCCTGCTCCACAAAAACAGGGCAGTCCATTCAAGGGTTCTCCCAGGGTCTGGATACACACAGGAACAATCTCAATGAGCCTCAGAAAAATCTGCCACAAATTGATACTTACTATGGGATTCCTGGTAGGCTGAAGTGATTCTCACCTCTTTGTCAGTTGAGATCATTGGTGCTCCGTGAATTGGGTCAAAATAAGAATAAAACCAAGAACTCTGTTTAGACCCTATCATGCTAGCCCAGGCACGGTTCCTTTAGGCAAACAGGAAAGTGAGCTAGTAGTTCCTAAAAAAATGTTTGTGAAACACTGGAACACTGCTTTCTGGCCTAGTCATTCCACAAATTCAGAGATCTCTTCTCCTGCATCACATTATTAAACAATTTGTTTCAATCAATCCACTCACCTGGAAAAAGGAAAAAGTACCCCAACTTGATTAGCAGAAATATTTTTAACCCAACCAGTGCGGCTCAGTGGTTGAGCATTAACCTATGAACTAGGAGGTCACGGTTCGATTCCCAGTGTGGAGCGTGCAGGAGGCAGCCAATCAATGATTCTCTCTCCTCATTGATGTATCTCTCTCTCTCCCTCTCCCTTCCTCTCTAAAATCAATAAAAAATATATTTTTTAAAAGGAAATATTTTTAGAATGGTGTTTTAGCATCCAAGACACCATTCACAAATATGGAAAACCTTTAAAATACTACTATCCTATATAATAAAAGGCTAATATGCAAATAGACCGAACAGCAGAATAATCGGTTGCTATGATGCACAATGACCACCAGGGGGCAGATGCTCAATGCAGGAGCTGCCCCTTGGTGGTCAGTACGCTCCCACAGTGGGAGTGCCGCTCAGCCAGAAGCCGGCTCATGCCTGGCGAGCACAGCGGTGGTGGCGGGAGCCTCTCCCACCTCTGTGGCAGCGCTAAGTACCCCTTGGGGGATGTCCGACTGATGGCACAGGCCCGCTCCCCACACCAACCACAGAAGTAGACCTGAAAATCCAAGAATGAGCAGATAGTTTTTAATTAATTATGTTCGTCTTAGTATGTAAGAAAAGTATTGTTGACTTTACCTTCATTTATTGCACTCTTTTGAAAAAGTATTTTGACTTTAACTTTATGTGATTTTTAATCTTATTAACTCCATCTAAACACGCAAATTTATATTTTCTATAATTTCAGTATGCTTGAGAATGTGATTATTGGGCAATACAGGTAGATGTAGATATGGATATAAATGTAGAAGTAGATGCAGATATAGATGTAGATATAAAAAACATAGCTTCTTGGCCTGTGGAAATATTAATTATGACATATTCTTAAATTTTATAATGAAACATTTTCTTTCAGGCAATTTCCTAACAGAAAAGTGAACATAAGGCACAGCATTTGTTGGCATTTAGCAAAACTAAGATGTTAATACAAATAAATGCTTGGTGCTTTAAGACATACTATAAAGACTTCCTTTCCATTGCAGAAATGAATAAAGAGTGAATTGAGGTACTCCCATTTAAGCTAAAGTGCAAAGTCTGTGTAAACCAGCAGCTTGAAAATCCTATTTAAATGTCTACTGGCTTTGTTGCTAACATGTTTAGGAAGCATAAAGTTTTCACAACAGTTGCAGATAACATTTATTATTTCTCTCTGAGAAATAATTTTTGGTATTAAATCATTTACCCTCATCTCATCTTGGTTATCTCTGGCATTAGTGTTCCTCTTTGTTGTCCCTGAAGTCATACAGTGCCCTGGGGCTACATGAATAAAAATATTGCCCCCCCTGCATAACCCCACCCACAGTCTCAGGAGCCAAGGGCATAAGACTTCAGCTTGCTTCAGGTCTAGCACCAGGCTTACCAGCGTCTGGGTCAGCCTTGAAGAGCCCACTCTAAAGAATAATAGCCATCACTCTCCCTACCTCTGTCCTAATGTCCTGTTCTAGTGGCCACCCAAACTGAAATGCTTTAACTCAAGAGATCATAGTCACATTGTTCCTATTATTCATCTTACTAGACATGAAAGTCCTAAACTTTATTTCTAATCTCTACTTCAGTTACATAATTAACCTTTTTCCACACAACAAAATTTCATTGGTACCTTAGTTACATATTGTTAAAACCACAGTGTCCGTATATAGATATTTCCTTAATGTTTTTCTTTTGTCCATCTACAAATTCTATATAAGTAATTCCTGGTCACTGTTCTCTATGTGATTCTAGTATTATGACACCTAGCACAGTTTCACAAGCAATATTACATTTACTGAGTCTGTATTAATAGTGGTGGTGCTGGTGGTGCTGTCTGTGGTTTCTCTGTCCTATGAAAGGATAAGCACTTCCCAAGATCTATACTATTTTCTATGATTTTTCTGACAGATTTCTAATCATCATAGTTTTTTCATTTATTGCACTGGTAAGAACTGCAAAGAAAAATTGATGAAAAAAATAAAAATAAAATGTCCTTACAGAATGAACCTAATGACTCAAGCCCAAAGAGGCTGACTTATAAATGCTATAAAGTCCTTCATTAACTTAAGGTCAAAGTTCTGCAAGCTACTTGACATTAAATAGAGGCCAACAGAAGCATCAATTAGTGGAAGTAAAAAAAAAAAAAAGTGAATATTACTGTGAAAGAAATGGTTTCTTTCTAATGGTGAAAGTTGTTATCTAATAGCCAATATTCAGAAAAGAGAACCAAATATCAAATAAACAACATGGAAAAGAGCTCAATTTATGAGTGTATCATGGTTCCAAAACTCCAGAAGCATGCCAGTTGTCTAGTTCTGAGAAATGATTTTCCCTTAAAGCAAGCATGTCAAACTCACGGACCACCGGCCACATGTAGCCCACAATGAATATTTTTGTGGCCCAGCCAATATAACGGTATGTAAGAAACGTTTTAATAAAAATGTTGTAACTTAATTTTTACAATATCCTGTTATACATAATTATTATTTTTTTAAATATATCTTTATTGATTTCAGAGAGGAAGGGAGAGGAAGAGATAGAAACAACAATGAAGAGAGACTCATTGATTGGCTGCCTCTTGCATGTCCCCTACTGGGGATCAAGCCCACAACCCGGGCATGTGCCCTAAACCAGAATTGAACCTGGAACCCTTCAGTCCACAGGCTGATGCTCTATTCACCAGTCCTAGCCAAACCAGCTAGGACTGTTATACATAATCCTATATAATAAAGGGCTAATATGCTAATTAGATCAAACAGCTGAATGACCTTCTGGATGTCCTTCTGGACATCCTTTCAGATGACCTTCCAGATGAAGCTGGGGCTGCAAGGGCCGGCCGAGGCTGTGAGGGGCTGCGAGGGCTGGCCGGGACTGCAAGGGCCAGCCGTGGCTACAAGAGCTGGCTGAGGCAGCCAGGGCTGCGAGGGCCAAGCCCCTTGCATGAATTTCGTGCATCGGGCCTCTAGTTATTAATAACGAAATAAAACATTCACTAAAGGCTGATTACTATAATCATGTTGCATTCATTTCCCTTATATGCCTTACATGCAGGCGCACCATTTCTCTCCACTAATACTAGCAGCGAATGTTTTAGCAGCCGATTGCCACGTCATTAGTCTTGGACTGACTTGTTTGGTGTGCCCACAGGAAATATTTAGCTTTCGGAAAACAAGAAAAATAAGTTTATTTGCATTACGCTTATTAATTTGTATAGCTATTCAGTGTCTGGTAAGTTAATGTTCAAGAAAAAAATATTGATTTTTATTAAATATTCTATTATTTTATGTTAATGCTGACTCATTTATTTCAGCCCTTTGTATTCAGCATGTCTCTATCAAAATAAACCTACGTTCCTACGAAAATTAAAGCTTTTGTTTTTTTGTGGCCCACATAAACTTAAACCTTGTTTATTTGGCACGTGTTAGCCTTTGAGTTTGACATTCTTGCCTTAAGGCAATGGTAGACATGGTAGCAACACCCTGCTCTCTGCTCACATAAACCCATCTAAGCTACAATGCAGTTGAAGTACAATACAGACCCGGTAACTCTATGTCAAATACACTGAATAATTTCTAACACACTTCTGAATTTCCGCTTATGAACAAAATAAAAACCATCATTTATTCAGCATATACAAGATACTTGGGCACAGTGTCAATTTATTCCTTACTTCAGACTGTGAGATAATTATTGTTATTCTCTTTTACAGAGAAGCAAACAGGCCTGAAAAACTAATCTGTCCTAGACATGAGTACATTAATAACACTGTTTATTTGCATAAAAGAAAAACTTCCTTTAAGTCGGTAATTCCTCAGTTTTCACACTTGAGAAGCAACTGCAATCCACACTCGGAGGGCAGAGGCTCTGGGTGCAGAATTCCCTTAACACCTTCATAGGAGCAGGGTTCCTGTCAGGAACATCCCACATAGTTCAATGTATCTGCACCTTCAGGAACCTATGTACATTTAGACCTTTCTTGGGCCCGAGTCTTATTAGATCTATAGATCCTATTTTTTTAAATATTATTTTTATTTATTTCAGAGAGGAAGGGAGAGGGAGAGATAGAAACATCAATGATGAGAAAGAATCATCGATTGGCTGCCTCCTGCAACTTCACTTTTCCCCACTCCCCCCCCCTCCACTCACTCGCAACCACTGGGAGTCCAGACCACAACCCAGCATGCAACCTGACAGAATAGAACCATGACCTCCTGGTTCATAGGTCGAGGCTCAATCACTGAGCCACACCAGCAGGGTAGTAGGTCCTTTTTAATAAGCCTTTCAATCTTTTAAAAATACTCAGCCAAAGATCAAAGCTGTTGCTTAGCTTTAGGCTACACATTCTCTATCTTACATTTTAATTTGTACTTATGCAACCTTTTACCTTTTTTATAGCAAGAAATAGATTTACTTTCATGAAGGAATAAAATTTGCCCTTAAGGAAAATAGTATTTATTTTTAATAAATATTTCCTAAGTAACTACGTTTTTGAAAGTTAAAGACTAAGAGATTATAGGGAGGAAAAACATGGCGGCTGGCAGGACGGAGGTGAGGGAGAGGAAGTGAGTGAGTGAGGGTATGAAAGGAGAGTGTGTGGATGTGCGTGGTGTGTGTGTGAGTGAGTGAGGGAAAGTTAAATCTCGCAGGAGCAGCAGGGGCTGGCAGACAGGCTCTCCTTGACAAGGAGAGACTACCACTGCTGCGGGCACTCCCCGGATGATGGGACGCCAGCACAGAGCCCACGCCATCTTGAAGGGGAGAACGGCCTTTTTAAGGAACTCATCAACACCACCAACCAGACAGGCCTTGGAACTGTCCCCCGACCCAGCAGCCACTCCAGCCAAAATCCTGCTACCCCAACTGCAGACCCGCAGACCCTGGGACCTCCACCTCCAAAGGTGCACCGCTCAGCAGCAGTAAGTGCAACCTCCCTCTTCCCCAGCGGCAGAACTCCGGATTTGCTAGTATCCAAATTCGCCTGTTTGCCATGCAGGGCACTCCACTCCTTAGGCAGCACTTGGGAGCCGCTGAGAGCCCCCGAGGGTGTGATTCTGCACCGACAAGGGTGTGCAGCCCCGCAGTAGAAATTCTGAATTCCCTGTTCCTGGATAACTGTCCACATTCACCCCAGTGGCTCAACCGTGGTGCCAGGACCCCTCAGAGTACATCAGAACTCTGTGCCCGGCAAGCGCACCTCCACAGAGGTGAAGTTCCAACAGGCAGGCACCTTGAGCCCATCTACCCACAGGGCACTAGTGGGAGCCACTGTGAGCTCTCCCTGGGTGTGATCTTAAACAAGCGGGGGCACACTCCCCCCCAGCAGTAGAAGTTTTGAATTCACTCATCCTGGATACCGGCCCACAGGTGCCTCAATTGCGCGGCTACACTGCCAGGGCCCTTCAGAGTCCTTCAGTGTGCCTCGCAGGCAAACATACCGTGGGTGCTCCTGTGAGCCGCCACTGGGCGTAAGCACCTATCCACCACAGGTGCAACAGCAAAAGCTGGGTCTGCCCACCCCAATACTGCAGAACTCTGTATACCACAGTCACGCCTTTCCAGAGAGCAGGCCCCTGGAGCCCCATCACCCCAACAGACAATTCCTGGGTACCACTGTGAGTGCCTGCTGGGCACGTGTGATTTCAATTAAGGGTACAAGACAGCAAAAATTGGGACACTCCCCTCCATGGCGGCTGACTTCTAGACACCACAGTTGTGCCTCTCAAGCACGCAGGCCTACATCAAGAGAACCCAGATAGCTCAAGTAGGGAGCTACACTAGATTAACAAGCCCAGGAGAACTGAGAGATTACGCCAGTAGCACCTGGGTAGCAAAGCAATTGGATCTACAATTAAAACATCACAGGAAAACATGGGAAGACAAAAAAGCAATTCCCAAAGGAAAGAAAAAGAGGAACCACCAGAAAGGGAGCTAAATGAATTCGAGGCTAACAGCTTATCAGAGATAGAATTCAGAGTAATGGTTATAAGGATGTTTAAATGGATGGATTACAAATACACACAACTCAATGACAAATACACACAACTCAATGAGAACTATAAGGAGCTGAATGAGAATGTCACCAACATGAAAAGAGACCAAGAGAAGATGAAGAACGACATAGCTGCAATAAAGAACACAATGGAAGGCCTAAACATAGACTAGAAGAGGCTGAGGACCGCATCAGTGAATTAAAAGACAAGGTAGGAAAAAACACACAAACACAGCAGCAACTGGAAAGAAAATTTAAAAAGCAAGAGGAGAGCCTAAGGGAGCTTTGGGACAACACAAAACGAAACAACATTCGCTTAACAGGGATACCAGAATGAGAGGAAGAGAAGCAAGGAATAGAAAACCTGTTTGAAGAAATAATGACAGAAAACTTCCCTGATATTGGCAAGAAAAAAACTATGCAAGTCCAAGAAGTACATAGAGTCCCAAACAAGTTGAACCCCAAAAGACCGACTCCAAGACACATCATAATTAGATTGGCGAACACCAACAACAAAGTAAGAATCTTAAAGGCTGCCAGACAGAGACAGAAAGTTACCTACAAGGGGTCGCCTATCAGAATATCAACTGATTTCTCAACAGAAACACACCAGGCCAGAAGGGAATGGAAGGAAATATACAAAGTGATGCAAAGCAAGGGACTGAATCCAAGAATACTATACCCGGCAAGGCTATTATTCAAAATTGAAGGTGGAATCAAGAGCTTCACAGACAAAAAAAGGGCTAAGAGAGTTTATCACTACCAAGCCAGCAATGCAAGAAATGCTAAAGGGACTGCTGTAAAAAGAAGAAAGAGAAAGGCAAGAAGAAACACAAACACTAAGTAAAAATATGACAACAAACATGTACTTGTCAATAATAACATTAAACATAAATGGATTAAATGCACCAATTAAAAGACATAGGGTAGCTGAATGGATAAGAAAACATGACCCATATATTTGCTGTCTACAAGAGACCAAACTCAGAGCAAAGGATTCACACAGACTAAGAGCAAAGGGATGGAAAAACATTTTTCAGGCAAATGGAAATGAGAAAAAAGCTGGGGTGGCAATACTTATATCTGATAAAATAGACCTCAAAGTAAAAGCCATAATAAGAGATAAGGAAGGCCACTACATAATACTAAAGGGAGCAATTCAACAAGAAGATATAACTCTGGTAAACATATATGTACCCAATGCAGGAGTACCCAAATACATAAAAAAATCTCCTGGAAGACATCAAGGGAGAGATCGACAACAATACCATCATAGTAGGAGACTTTAATACACCACTGACATCACTGGATAAATCCTCTAGACAAAAAAATCAGTAAAGAAACAGCAATTCTAAATGATACACTAGATCAGATGGTCCTAATTGACATCTTCAGAGCATTTCACCCAAAAGCCATGGAATACACGTTCTTCTAAAGTGAACATGGGACATTTTCAAAAATAGACCATATATTGGGTCACAAGCAAAGTCTCTCCAAATTCAAAAATATTGAAATCATATCAAGGATTTTCTCAGACCACAATGGTATAATATTATAAATAAACTACAATAAAAATATTCCAAAAAAGCCGAAACCGGTTTGGCTCGGTGGATAGAGTGTCGGCCTGCGGACTGAGGGGTCCCGGGTTCGATTCCGGTCAGGGGCATGTACATTGGTTGTGGGCACATCCCCACTGGGGGGTGTGCAGGAGGCAGCTGATCGATGTTTCTCTCTCATCGATGTTTCTAGCTCTCTATCCCTCTCCCTTCCTCTCTGTGAAATATCAATAAAATGTGTTTAAAAAAAAATATATTCCAAAAAATTCAAACACTTGGAAGCTGAATAGCATGCTACTAAACAATGATTGGGTTATCAATGTGATCAAAGAAGAAATTAAAAACATCCTGGAGACTAATGGCAATAAAAACACAACACTGCAAATCCTATGGGACACAATGAAAGCAGTCTTGAGAGGGAAGTTTATACCTCTACAGGCCTACCTCAAAAAACAAGAAAAAATGGTAATAAATCATCTAACCCAACAACTCAAAGAATTAGAAAGAGAGCAACAAGAAAAGCCCACAGTGAGCAGAAGGAAGGAAATAATAAAGATCAGAGCGGAGATAAACAACATTGAGACCAAAGAAACAATACAAAAGGTCAATGAAACCAAGAGCTGATTCTTTGAAAGGATAAACAAGATTGATGAACCTCTAGCCAGGCTCACTAAGTAGCAAAGAGAGAGGACCCAAATAAACAAAATCAGAAATGAAAACAGTGAAATAACAACAGACCCCACAGAAATACAAAGGATTGTTAAAAAAATACTATGAACAACTCTATTCCAACAAACTAGACAACCTGGAGGAAACGGACACATACCTAGAAAAATACAACCTTCCAAAACTTACTCAGGAAGATTCTAAAAATCTCAATAGGCTGATAACTATGGAAGAAATTGAAGCAGTCATCAAAAATCTTCCAGCAAACAAAAGCCCAGGGCCAGACGGCTTCACAGGGGAATTTTACCAAACATTCAAGGAAGAACTAAAACCTATCCTCCTCAGACTATTCCAGAAAATTCAAGAGGAAGGAACACTTCCAAGCTCCTTCTATGAAGCCAGCATCACCATAATACCAAAACCAGATAAAGATAACACAATTAAAAAGAATTACAGGCCAATATCCCTCATGAACATAGATGCCAAAATCCTCAACAAAATTCTAGCAAATCGGATCCAGCAGTACATCAGAAAGATCATACACCATGACCAAGTAGGATTTATCCGGGGGATGCAAGGATGGTACAATATTTGCAAATCAATAAACATGATACATCACATAAACAAATTGAGAGATAAAAATCACATAGTCATATCAATTGATGCAGAAAAAGCATTTGACAAAATCCAACACCCTTTCTTGATAAAAACTGTCAGCAAGGTGGGAATAGAAGGATCATACCTCAACATAATAAAAGCCATATATGACAAACCTACAGCCAACATCATACTCAATGGGCAAAAACTAAAACCATTTCCCCTAAGAACAGGAATAAGACAGGGATGCCCACTCTCACCACCCCTATTCAACATAGTGCTGAAAGTACTAGCCATTGTGATCAGACAGGAAGAAGAAATAAAAGGCATCCAAATTGGAAAAGAAGAAGTAAAACTGTCCTTATTCGCAGATGACATGATACTGTACATAGAAAACCCTAAAGACTCCATTAAAAAATTATTAGACTTAATAAATGAATTCGGCAATGTAGCAGGATACAAAATTAATGCCAAGAAATCCATGGCATTTCTATATACCAATAATGAACTTACAGAAAGAGAGACTAAAAAAGCAATCCCATTTACCATCGCACCAAAAAAATTAAGATACCTAGGAATAAACTTAACTAAGGAGGTAAAAGACCTATATGTGGAAAACTACACGACACTGAAAAAAGAGATAGAGGAAGACAAACAGATGGAAGAACATACCATGTTCATGGATTGGTAGAATCAATATCATCAAAATGTCCATACTACCCAAAGCAATCTATAAATTCAATGAACTTCCCATTAAAATACCAACGGCATATTTCACAGACCTAGAACGAACCTTCAAAAAATTCATCTGGGATAAAAAAAGACCCCGAATAGCTGCAGCAAACCTGAGAAAGAAGAACAAAGTAGGGGGGATCTCAATACCAGATATCAAGCTGTATTACACAGCCACTGTTCTTAAAACAGCCTGGTACTGGCACAAGAACAGACATACAGATCAATGGAATAGAATAGAGAACCCAGAAATCAACCCAAACCACTACGCCCAATTAATATTTGACAAAGGAGGCATGAACATACAATGGAGTCAAAACAGTCTCTTCAACAAATGGTGTTGGGAAAATTGGACAGATACATGCAAAAAAATGAAACTAGATCACCAACTTTCACCATACACAAAAATAAACTCAAAATGGATAAAGGACTTAAACATAAGATGGGAAACCATAAAAATACTAGAGGAATCCACAGCCAGAAAGATCTCAGACATATGCCGAAGGAACTTCTTCACTGATACTGCTCCTAGGGCAATGGAAACTAAAGAGAAAATAAACAAATGGGACTACATCAAAATAAAAAGCTTTTGCACAGCAAAGGAAATGATCAATAAAACAACAAGAAAGCCCACTGCATGGGAGAACATATTTGCCAACAATATCAATGATAAGGGTTTAATCTCCAACATTTACAGAGAACTCATACAACTTAACAAATAGAAGATAAACAAACCAATCAAAAAAATGGGCAACTGATCTAAATAGACACTTTTCAAAAGAAGACAGAAGGAAGGCCAAGAGACATATGAAAACCTGCTCAAAGTCACTAATCATTAGAGAGATGCAAATCAAAACAACAACGAGGTACTATTTCACACCTGTCAGAATGGCTATTATCAATAAATCAACAAATGACAAGTGCTGGCGAGGATGCAGAGAAAAAGGAACCCTAGTGCACTGCTGGTGGGAATGCAGACTGGTGCAGCCACTGTGCAGAACAGTATGGAGTTTCCTCAAAAAACTAAAAATGGAACTCCCATTTGACCCAGTGATCCCACTTCTAGGAATATATCCCAAGAAACTAGAAATACGAATCAGAAAGGATATATGCACCCCTTTGTTCATAGCAGCACAATTCACCAAAGCTAAGATTTGGAAACAGCCTAAGTGCCCATCAGCAGATGAGTGGATTAAAAAACTGTGGCACATCTACACAATGGAATACTACGCTGCGGTAAGAAAGAATGAGTTCCTACCATTTGCAACAACATGGATGGAGAAGGAGAGCATTATGCTAAGTGAAATAAGCCAGACAGAGAAAGATAAATATCACATGATCTCACTCATTTGTGGAATATAATGAATGGCATAGACTGATGAATAAGAACAGATCCAGATACTGAGAAACATCGACCAGAACCTCAAACCTTGGGGAAGGAGGGTGTGGGCGGGAGTAAGGGGGAGAGATCAACCAAGGGACTTGTGTGCATGCATATGAGCCTAATCAATGGATGCAGACAACAGGGGTTGGGGCATGAGTGGGGGGTGGGGGGTAATGGGGGGAATACAGACACATATGTAAAATAATAATAATAATAATAATAATAAAATAAAAATAAAATAGAAAAGAAATTATGAGGTAACCAGAACCCCAAGAACGCCTGAGAACGTCTTTCTTGCCATGCTAGCAGTCATCAGCTGTATGATAATATTACCTGGGGAAAATGGGGAAGTATTTTGGACTTATGTTCTTGACCCTTCATGGGCAAGAGCCCTTACGTGGCCTGATCCCCTGCCTAATGTAGTCACCAATAATAACAAACACCTTGGTCATCCAGGAGGACCATGGGTGGGGCAAGGAAGTATAATTACACAAGCGTCACCACCCAGCTTCCCTTTTGTATGACACAAAATCAAACCACTGCTCCTTTGTGTGTATAATTAAAGAGAGGTTTCTGGCTTGCGTGGACACCAAAGGAAGGGACTATCACTACTTGCTTCTGGGAGAAGTGCAGAAAATGTAACTAAGACCTTGTCTATACAAAAAGAAATTGACAACCAGTTTGAAATGGAATTGCCATGGCCTAGAGCCATGGTCGGCAAACTGCGGCTCACGAGCCACATGCGGCTCTTTGCCCCGTTGAGTGTGGCTCTTCCACAAAATACCACGGTCTGGGCGAGTCTATTTTGAAGAAGTGGCATTAGAAGAAGTTTAAGTTTAAAAAATTTGGTTTTCAAAAGAAATTTCAATTGTTGTACTGTTGATATTTGGCTCTGTTGACTAATGAGTTTGCCAACCACTGGCCTAGAGCAAAGAATATCCTTACATGATATTATTCTACAATGTCATTACGATTTTTCCCAGATTTGTATTACCCCCATTACCTATAATAGTACCTCGCACCCTTGGGAATCAATAAAAATCATCTTTTTGGTGCTTGAGACAAAGGTAACACATCTCTTGATATTTTAGAATTACAACAGCATAATGTACAATTATCCCAAACAAACTTACAAACTAATTCTTTGAATGTCTGGCAGCAATTTAAAAAGGACATGAAAGGATTTAATCCCTTCCACTGTGTAGAGGGCCCCCTGGGAAGGCACCTGAGCATTCTATATTGGCCCCTCTTGCCCTTTTGGCCAAGAGGGACCCTCTTCTCACAATCCAATTGCCCACAGCTGTTGCCTGTGCTTTCTGTTCATGCTGAGGTTGAAGCCTCGTGGTGGCTGGTACCATGGATCTGTCTCTCACCCAGTGGGGTGAGCTGGGCCCTCCCTGGAGAAGAAACCTGGGTTCCCCAAGATATGTGATTAGTGCTGGGGCCCCGCCAGCAGGTGAGGGGATCCCAAGGCAGGTACTGTGCGTGGAGGCCACAGGGGCATAGGCTACCAAGGAGACAGAACTGAACCTCACATCACCCTGCTTGGCCCCGGAGGATGGCTGGTTAGCCAGAGACAGGTAAGATTCCTCAGGGAAGGAACAACCTAAGACAGGCACAGTCGCAGAGGGGCTATCAGGAGAGAACTTGGGGGTCAACAGAGGTGGGGCACACACCCTCACCCCTCCAACTTTGCAGGGGCCTGAACCCTCACCCCTTCTGAGGGAGGTCTCCTGCCCCCATGGCTGCTTCGCTTCCCATGCCCAGCTCAGATCGGGACCCAGGTAACAGACAGAGACTTGGCCGACAGCAGCTGCCCTCTCACTGCAACAAGACTTGTTTGAGTTGTCTTGTATCCATGGTGTGGGGAAGTGGGTATTTGATATCTAAATCCAACCTAGCACCAGGAATGCTCAGGGCCTACTCAAGAAGGCAAATAATGCTTTCCACTAATATTTACAGGGTAAAATAAGATTGTTGTTAGAGTATTAAATTTGACAGTAAAACAGTAGTCAAGTTCTCAGACTAATTTAAATTGGCTAAGTGAAATAAGCGAATATTCTAGAAAAATTAATGGTACTGGACAAAAAGCTGTTCCTAAAGTGTTAACTAAAATTTTTATTGGTAGTTCATCTCATGGTAAAATTGCATAACATGTAATGAACCTAAAGCAGTCCTATTTTAGTGCAAAAAATTAAAATTTAAAAGCTATCAAGACTACATTATAAAATTTCCAAAAGCCTCCTAATATTTAAATCAAAAAAGGGGGGATAGTAGAAGAATATTATGTAAGGACATCTAGAAATTTTTTACTTTAGAAAATTAACTTTCATTTCTAATGCTAACAACAAGACACCCATGAAAAACACACATGGTGTCTAAATAAGACAGAGGAAAATCGTTTGGGCAAAAAATGAAAAAGGATCCCAAGTCAAATTTATAGAAAAGATTCCTATATTAACTTTTGGTCGAGAATATGTTTGTATATTTTCAGAAAACAACTCCAAGACCATGTGGATTCCTGCAACAGAGAGGAATTGACAGGACTGCTCCAGCCATGAAGACAGAAGAAAAACAGTCCAGAGATGGAAGACACTGATGACGCCTTGCCATACTAGCAATCAGCAGCTGTGCGTCGTGGCAGGTTGCCCAGGACCAAACCAGAGAGGATCAGACCTGCATTGCCACCATTTGTCCACCATGCAGAACTGAAATATCATTGCTGACATGTACACATAAGGAACTATTTGACATTGAAATTGGGATTCAAAAGAACTGTTGGCCTAGAAAGAAATTCACTACAGACTGATTCATTTGCCTCTCAGCATAACCATTATTGCTTGTCTCATTTTCGGTTCTTATAAGTGTATTTCTAGTATCACATGATCTCACTCATCTAGGGGAAATAATGAACAACATAACCTGATGAACAAAAACAGACCCGGAGACAGGGAAGCATCGATCAGACTGTCAGACCTCAGAAGGAAGGTAGGGGAGGTTGGGGGTAAGGAGGAGAGATCAACCAAAGGACTTGTATGCATGCATATAAGCCTAACCAGTGGTGACGGACAACAGGGGGATGGGGGCATGTGTGGGGAGGGGTTTGGGATGGGAATGGGGGGATGAGGACAAATATGTGATACCTTAATCAATAAAGAAATTAATAAAAAAAAATAGATATTGAAAAAAAAAGAAAGTTAAAGACTAAACCTGAGGAGGGTAAAAAAGATAAATAAGACCTAGTCTGTGCCTACATTGGGTTTAAAACCTAATTATGGAGACAGAAATAGTAGGAATAAGGGTCAACATTTAAAGTGGAATCAAATCCTTCTTCAAGGAACAAATTCTGATACCATGTTGCTTCTCCAGGAGCAAGATGTGGCTTCCCAATATGAGAGAGGGTTCCAAAAACAATAATCATCTAAGGTAAATGTTAAAGATTGTATTTGTAGCAGTAACTTTTTGCTTTGTTTTGTTTTTTTGTTGTTGCTAATCCTCACCTGATGATATTTTTCCATTGATTGTGGAAAGGAGGGGGAGAGAGAGAAACGTCCATGTGAGAAAGACACATTGATTGGTTGCCTTCCGCACACGCCCCAGCCAGGGCCAGGGATCAAGCCTGTAACTGAGGCATGGGCCCTTGACCAGAATGAAAATTGGGACCCTTCAGTCTGAGGGCCAATGCTCTATCCACTGAGCCAAACTGGCTAGGGCTCTAGCAGTATCTCTTAAGGTGAAGGGCTCAATGCTAGTTTTAGAATTGACTTGAGTACCCAAGGGGATACAAATGCTTTTAGAAATCACATAGCCCCTGCTCACCACACCTTCCCCAGGCATAGAAGGGAGGATGTCATGCATCTTAAGAGGTCTTGAGATAGGAGAAGACTGAGAACCACAATGTCTAACATGTTGTGGTTTTTGAGGTACAGCTCCTAATGACACCACAATGTATAGTCATCTTTCTATTTGTCCTTATTTTAGCATTGAACAAATAATATTCTACACAAAAATCCAGATCAAGAGGGACTTAATTTGAGTAGCTAATTACCTTTGTCACTCATTAAGATAAAAGGCTGAGTCTTCAGAAGAAGGCCCGAATCACCGTAAAGTCGAGTTGCTTAGAAAGCAGTCTGTGATAAAAACAAGTATGAAGATGGTTATCTGAAGCAAATGATTTTAACTTATTAAAAACCAACCTTTTGGGAATACTCCCTTAACCCATTATGGTTTATGCTCCCTAGATACTTGGAGAAGTAGCCTGATTCTCTTCTAACATAAAATACTACAGGTATCTCATCTCTTTTGAGAAGACTTCATTCTCTTCTTTACTTCTAACATCGAATTCCCAGTGCCACAGCCGCCTCAATCTATGTCAGCCCTTACTTTCATGATCTATCTCACACTTCACATCAATCTGTGAAATATCTTCCTAACCAGTTGATGTGTCTATCTTATCCTCCACCCATATGCACCCTTTTTTCAGCATTCACACATTTGCTGATCAACAAATTGGACTGTGGGAGATGGCATTTTTCTTTTAAGTTTAGCTTTTCCCCACCTAATTACAGTGAGAGGGTTTTTTGAAATACTTACAGAACTCGTAAAAATTTGTTACAAAAGAGCATTTTTAAAATAAAGGGGGGCGGAGAAGGCTACTTAATTTTACCATATAGAAATTACTACTAAAATTTTGTTATTTTTTCCCATCAGTAGTTTTCCTATGTATGTTTTTTAACTTTTTATTTTTAAATAATTTTAGACTTAGAAAAAAGTTGCAAAAATTGTACAGAGTTCCTGTATACTCTTCACAGGATAATTATCAAAATCTACTTTGTGTATTTTGACAAGATTAAATCATACTTTTTGTTCATAGTTTCTTATATTTAACTAGAGGCCCGGTGCAAGAAATTCGTGCATGGGGTGGGGGTGGGAGGTCCCTCAGCCCAGCCTGCACCCTCTCACAATCCAGAACCCCTTGGGGCATGTCCAACTGCCAGTTTAGGCCCAATCCCACAGCAGGATCGGGCCTAAACTGGCAGTCGGACATCCCTCTCACAATCCAGGACCGCTGGCTCTTAACTGCTTGCCTGCCTGCCTGCCTGGTCACACCTAACCACTCTGCCGGCCTGCCTCATTGCCCCTAACCACTCACAGGCCTGCCTTATCACCCATAACCACTCTACCTGCCTGCCTGATCACCCCAAACCCCTCTGCCTGCCTACCTGATCGCCTCTAACCATTCTGTCTGCCTGCCTGATTGCCCCTAACCCCTTGCCTGCCTGCCTGATCGCCCCTAACCACTTGCCTTCATGCCTGATCGCCCCTAACTGCCTCTGTCTGCCTCATTGCCCCTAACTACTCGCCTGTCTACCTGATCGCTCCTAACCTCTCTGCCTGCCTGATCGCCCCTAGCTGCTTGCCTGCCTGCCTGATCACCCCTAACCACTCGCCTGCATGCCTGATTGCCCCTAACCACTCACCTGCCTGCCTCATTGCCCCTAACCACTCACCTGCCTGCCTGATCGCCCCTAACCACACCTGCCTGCCTAATCGCCCCTAACTGCTTGCCTGCCTGCCTGATTGCCCATAACCGCCTCTGCCTCAGCCCCCGCCACAGCAGCTTCATCCAGAAGGATGTCCAGAATGATGTCTGGAAGGTCATTCGGCTGTCCAATCTAATTAGCATATTACGCTCTTATTATTATAGATACTAGAGGCCCAGTGCACAGATTCATGCACCGGAGGGGTCCCTCGGCCTGGCCTGCACCCTATCGCAATCCAGGACCCCTAGGGGGATGTCCCAATCTCCACAGCCCAGGCCAAGGGACCCCACCAGAGCACAAATTTGTAAACTGGGCCTCTAATATGCATATAAGATCTCTGGTTAATCTTTTCCCACCCTCCGCCCTCCCTCCTTTCCTCTGAGATTCATCCGTCTGTTCCATGTTTCCATATCTGTGTGTTGAGGATCTGCACCCTGGTGGTCAGTGCACATCATAGCTACCAGCCAAAAAGTCAGCCGGTCGCTTAGGTTTTTATATATATAGATGGTAGCATAAGCATTTTTATTATTTAAAATTTTCAGAAACATTAATTTATAGTAATATCATACTACATCGATTTTTTAACTATTTCCACACTGTCAAATAATTAGATTGCTTGCAATTTTTTTCTATTATTGAAAATCCTCATTAACACATTATAATGTTATTAATTTTATAGATCAAAAATTTCTCACTTTAAATTGCCTTTTTTAGTTATTTTTGAAGGTAAATATTTTATATGCTTATTAACCATTTTTATTTCACTACTTGTAAATTATTTATTTGGGCTCTTTCCACATGTACTTATGGGTGTCTAGATGTACTACTTAACAATTTTTGTTGCCGAAACCAGTTTGGCTCAGTGGATAGAGCATCGGCCTGCGGACTGAAATGTCCCAGGTTCGATTCCGGTCAAGGGCATGTACCTTGGTTGTGGGCACATCCCCATTGGGAGGTGTGCAGGAGGCAGCTGATCGATGTTTCTCTCTCATCGATGTTTCTAACTCTCTATCCCTCTCCCTTCCTCTCTGTAAAAAATCAATAAAAATATATTTTAAAAAAAAAAACAATTTTTGTTAAGAATATTAAGCTTTGAACTCAAAGGTTGCCAATAATTTTTCATTGCTTGATGATTATTTTTTAATTATTTGTTATGTTTTCATCTTGATAATTCAAAACAATTTTGTTAATGAAAACATATTTCTTTTATAGTCACAATTTCTAATGGAAAGACATTTTCATAAAATAAGACTTTCATCAACTAACTCAGCATTTCTCAAACTGAGATCCACCCCCCACTAAGCATCTGAAGATGTGACTATTAGGAATTAAGGACATATTTTTCCTTAAAAAGGATCTGTATGTTATTTAAATTTGACAAAAACTATTTTAAGTACTAGGTCAAAAAAGGAATCCCAAGTTATAATGAGATGCCACATTATTCAAAATAAAAAGTTCATCAAAGGGTCAATTTGTATTAAGTGTTCTCTAGTGTTAGTTATTTCATACTATTTTAATGTCTTATAAATATTCATAACTAAACTATAACTATACCAAAAATCATTTATTTTTTAATATTACACACTGAAAATCAGAAAGCTGTATGATACTTCAGCAATCCAAGTTACTTAAGAGTCGCCAAACAGCCTAAGCTTTCTTATAATTATCTACTGCTCTCTTTGCCTGGAACCTGTTCCACTCCATTACTGCAACCCAACAAGTGGAAAACTCCTGGGCCTCACTGTCATTCTCCTCCACCATGCCACCCATTCCTCTCCAATATTGTCTTAATTATTACATTCTCCACTGACTTCTTCTCTAGGTTTACATTTACTGTTGCATATTAAATTTGTTTTGATCGCTTTCCCCCTCCCCAACTGTCAGTAACCTGAGACCAGGAGACTTAGCCATCACTGTAGCCCCACTGCCTAGCAAAGTTCCTGACGTATAATAGGAGTTGCATTAATGTTTATAGAAATGAACTGAGTTATTCAGAGAAGGTAAAAGTCTTTGGGGAGAATTATAAGAAACTTAAGTTTGTTTTCTGAATTATACTGATAAGACTACAAGTTCATCTACCAACTCTGCCATCAGTTCTCTCTCATGGGGTCCATCGCTTCACTTCAGCACTATCAAATGCTTTCTATTTGGGGACAGTGCCTCAGAGAAAAAAAACACCTTTCTCAGGAAGGTGATTAATAATCACACATTTTTAAAATTTAACTTTGTAATGTTGAAATAATGTCAAACTTACAGAAGAGTGGAAAGCAGAGAACAAAGAACTGTTGAATACCCTTGAAACAGATTCACCAATGGTTATGATTTTGCCATATCTTGTTTCTCTCTGCTTTCATATACACATCACAAAATATTTTTCCTGAAGCATTTGAGAGTTATTTGCAGAATCATGCCCTTTATACCTACATACTTCAGTGTTCATTTCCTAAGAACAAATATATTCCCTTATGTAGCCACAGTACATTTATCAAATCCAGAAATATAACATTCATATAACACTTTCCCCTAATATACAGTCTATTTCATTTTTCTACAATTGTTTCAGTAATGTCCTTTACAGAATTTTTTTCTGATCGGGATACAAAATCACACAGTACATGTAGTTGGCATAGCTACATTTGTAGTTGGTCTTCTTCATTTGTAACTGTCCTTCACACTTTGGTTTTCATGACATTGAAATTTTTCAAAAGTACCTTTGGGTCTGTCTGATGTTTCCACATGATTAGTTTCAGGTCAGACATTTTTGGCAGGAAAACTGTATAAACCATGTTGTGACTTTCTCAGCATTCCACATCAGGAGTCAAATCTCAGTTTATCCCATCATTGATTATATTCATTTTGATCACTCAATAAGATGGTGTTGGTCAGGTTTCTTCACTGTAAAGTTACCATTTCTCACTTTGTGATTAATAAGAAATCTCTGGAGATATGCTATGATAATACATTAGTATATTCCATTCCTTTTCAAACATTTAACATATATTGGTTGCAAAATGGTGATTTTCTACCTTCAGTATTCCTTCTATATCTATTAGTTGATGTGACTGTTCTTTTCTCTGAAGGTTCTTCTTCTTGGTTTCCTTGTAAGTATGACCAAATTAAAGACTTTTTCAAAGTAATTTTTAAATCTACTTTGAAAATGTGATCACATTTTTCTTTTAATTTTGAATTTTCATTGTTACATGTTAAGAAGCCCAGAGCTGATATTTCATATTGCTCCACAAAATTATTTTTCTACTTCCTAAAACTGTGTTGAAACTTCTAAGTCTCGCTTCAAACTTCTAATTATAATCCAATACTACACTCCCAATCTTCTCTGTCTTGCTGTAGTTGAGTCCACAACTTGCCATGATTTGAGGCATATTAACAAAGAAAGACATGACTGGTTGAAATATATCCCTTAGGCAGACAGGTAAAGTCCGATGGAGCAGAAGGCACATTGGGTTCCAATAAGTGAATGACAATTTCTTAATTAAAAGCATCCAATTCACTTCTAATTTTATACTTCTTTGGCATCCTTCTGTCCTTAATTTTATTTCCTAAGCTTTTTTCCTCACAGGGAATGAAAGGGCTGACAAGCTGACATGATTATTCTAGTCTCCTTGGCAGTTAATTTCCTCTTACAGACTTGTAAATTGATGCTCTGGTTTATAATCGGTCTCCCATAAATTTGGTTAGAAGAAATCAATTTGCCTGGGCCTGTTAACTTCTGAGTGATCACATAATAACCCAGTTTCTGAACCTAAAAGCTGTATGTCAGGCTGTGGATAATAATGATCACTAAGGAATGACACACACTGTAACACCAGGCTGAAATGGCCAGTCAGGTTTAACAATGCAGTATTTTACAGAACAGTTGTGAATATTAAATGAGTTAATATACATTAAAGTGGCTGGTATGTATTAGACTCTCAATAAACTGTCTTTAGTTTATAATTTTTATTTTTTAAATCATATGCAACTCAACAAGGGAAAAAATCCAAGTTGACTGCTGAGGGGGCTGCGAATCAATCTGAAGAGAGAAGCAGGGACTGATCCATTGCCTCTGAGGCAGCTTTTGATCAGCACTTGCCTCTCTCTCTCCCAGTCTGGCCAGCAGCCCTGCCTCCATTTATCTCCAGGCCTCTTCTCCCCGCCTTTCTGATCAGGCCCTGTTCATAGGCCCAGAGATGCTGACTGGCATAGGAACCAACCAATCAGAACCAAATATGGGTGCTGTGAAGACCAATGGCTGCCTAGGAGGCAGAGCTTCTGATGTTGACTGGCATAGAAACCAACCAATCAGAACCAAATGTGGGTGCTGTGGGGAGCCAATGGCTGCCTAGGAGGTGGAGCTTTTGATGCTGACTGGCATAGAAATCTACCAATCAGAACCAAATTTGCCAGAAGAGGAGGGCAGTTGGGGGCGAGATCAGGCCAGCAGGGGAGGGCAGTTAAGGGCAACAAGTCTGGCAGGGGAGGGCAGTAAGGGGCAATCAGGCTGGTAGGCAGAGGCAGTTAGGGGCAATTAGGCAGGCAGGCAGGTGAGCAGTTAGGAGCCAGCGGTCTCAGATTGCAAGAGAGATGTCAGACTGCCGGTTTACAGGGATCGGGCCTAAACCAGCAGTCTGACATCCCCCAAGGGGTCCCCAGTTGGAGAGGGTGCAGGCTGGGCTGAGGAAATCCCCCTCTGTGCACGAATTTTGTGCACCAGGCCTCTAGTAAGACATATTTTCTAACTCTCACAAAGTTCATAGCTTAATTAGCAAATTATTTTTGCTTTTCAATGCCTCTGCCCTCATTCTCATTTCAATCAGACTTGCTCTACTTTTACCAGTTTTATATTTTGAAGTTTGAACTATTATTGCTCTAAGATGTCTGAAAAATTACTGGTCTGGAGGAAGCAACAGACATTTAAATAATTACAACACAGTGCTATTGAAGTAATAAAGGCATTGTCTCAGCCTAGGTTTCCCAGAATACAGAGCCTAAGACAAAGGAGTGTGATTCAGGGAGCAAAGCAGGAAAGAAAGGAGAGTCAAACCAAGATTCACTATTAAATTGACTGGCTACCCATACAGAAAGCTGGGTATTCAGTCTTATAGACCAGCTTGATAATCTCCAAGGGAAAGAAAGCAGAAGTATTTATCCATTACTCTGTTCTTCATTGGTCAAGGGCACTCCCCCTCCCCCCATACACACACCCAGAGTATTAAGTCCTCGTCACTTCTGCGTTCCACATGCTTGAGTGCTGAACAAAATCCCAGTGGTGTCCCATGCTGCCTCACCATCAAGTACAGAATCCATGGGGGTAGGGGGATGAGAGGTAAACTGCACAAGCCTGAGGAAGGACACTGTCAGATGGTACCTGCATATAGATGAACAGCATCTTCACAGAAACTGTCATTGCAGTTGTGGCTGGAATAAGAGATAAGGCAAAGAATATCTGAAGTGATGTATGAAAAGCATCTGATATAAGGCGCAGAAATAGAACAGAGTAGAGAATGATTAATGATTAATTCTTCCTGGAGGAGAGGAATCAGGAAACGGCTCACAGACATATAGTTCTTCCCAAAAAATTCTTCAAATGGCAAAAGGAGATGTGAACTCCAGACACAGAGTTTGAAACAGCAAGATGAATTTGAAAGATTATAAGAAAATCAGTATTCCTGGAGTTGAAGTGGCAATAGATGAGGCTAGAGATGTGGACAAAGTCCAAAACACAATGGATTTAAAAGGCCATGTTAGGAGTTATTTGGTACCAGGAAAAAAATGGACAGTCATTTGAATGGTTTTAAATGAAAAGGTGACTTTGGAAAAGGGCATAATGGAATAATACTGATTAACATTGATATATTTGTGAAATGAGAAGTGGGATGTGTGAAAAGAAGGTAGGAAGTACAAAAGGTAGAGTATTGCCTTTAGATAATGTTATTGTAAACCCTAGATAAGCCACTAAAAAGAAAATAAAAGATATAGCTAAGAAGTCAATAGAGGAATAATATAAAACACACACAAAATATCCAACCAACTCAAAAGTCAGTAAAAAAGTACAACAGAGCAAAAGAAATAAGAAATGGAATATAAAAAATAGCAAGATATTATACTTAAACCCAAACATTTCAATAATTATATTAATGTAAATGGATTAAATACCCACAATTAAAAGGGCAAATATGGTTGAACCTCACAGGAACAAGAGTATGTACTGAATAATTTAATTTAAATGAAAGTTTAAATCACACAAACAACTTTATATTGATAGACATCACATCAGTGGTCGTCTGGGACAAAGGGCTAGAGCACAAAACTGACTGAGTCAGTCTCAAACAGTCAACGGTACAAGAAGAAAAGGGTTGCAGATTGGGAGGCCAGAGGAGCAAACCACTGATTTCTGCCACAGTTATTAACAGATAGAGTCAGGATTGATCTATATTATTTCCCAAGCCTATTAACTATGATGCTATATGAATAAAGTTTGCATAAATTTTTGCAAAACATCTTAATATGCCAAGCAAGAGGAAGAAATTTCCTCCTGGGCAACATGGACTTGATATGATATGAGTGCCACAAAAAGCATGGAGGTCTTTGTTAAGTGACACACTAGTTTCTATTTTTCCTTACAGTGGAAGGAGTATGGGAAAGGGTGGGGTGGGAAATGGTGACCTATAGCTGAAATTCACATATTTGCCTCTTGTGTTGTCCTGTGATTTAGAACCAGTTCCTGAGTGTCTCATATCTACAAAGTTCTCTGGTGTTCTGTCCGGGTAATTTTCATATTCTTCAAGTGTTATCTAGGTGCAAAGATGAGGCAAGATAGTCAAAATATCATCTCTAAGAAAATGAAATTTTAAAATGAGGAAAGAACAACATGGTTCATAGTTAGAAGATTAAATGTTTTCACAATGACTAAAATCCAAGCCACACTCTATTCATCTCCATCTATGAGATCAAGCTCATAAACATTTATTATATATACTAGAGGCCCGGTGCATGAAATTCATGCACGGGGGTGGAGGGGGTGTCCCTCAGCCCAGCCTGCACCCTCTCCAATCTGGGACCCCTCAAGGGATGTCCAACTGCCCATTTAGGCCCAATCATGGTAGACGGGCAGTCGGACATCCCTCTCATAATCCAGGATTGCTGGCTCCCAACTGCTCGCCTGCCTTCCTTCCTTATTGCCCCTAACCACTTTTGCCTGCCAGCCTGATCACCCCCTAACCACTCCCCTGCCAGCCTGATTGATGCCTAACTGCTCCCCTGCCAGCCCGATTGCCCCTAACTTCCCTCCCCTGCCAGCCTGGTTACCCCTAACTGCCCTCCCCTGCTGACCTGGTTGCCCCTAACTGCCCTTCCCTGCAGGCCTGGTCCCCTCTAACTGCCCTCCCCTGCTGACCTGGTCATCCCTAACTGCCCTCCCCTGCTGACCTGGTCACCCCTAACTGCCCTCCCCTGACAGACTCATCACCCCTAACTGCTCTCCCCTGCTGGTCTGGTCCCCCCCCAACTGCTCTCCCCTGCAGGCCTGGGGCCCCCAAACTGCCCTCCCCTGCAGACCTGGTCCCTCCCAACTGCCCTCCCCTGCAGGTCTGGTCACCCCTAACTGCCCTGTCCTGCAGGCCTGGTTCCCCCCAACTGCCCTTCCCTGCAGGCTTGATCGCCCCCAACTGCCCTCCCTTGCAGGCCTGGTCCCTCCCAACTGCCCTCCCCTGCTGGCCTGATCGCCCACAACTGCCCTCCCTTGCAGGCCTGGCCATCCTGTGGTGGCCATCTTGTGTCTACATGGGGGCAGCCATCTTTGACCACATGGAGACAGCTATCTTGTGTGTTAGAGTGACAGTCAATTTGAATATTACTCTTTTATTAGATAGGATAGAGGCCTGGTGCATGGGGGGGACTGGCTGGTTTTCCCTGAAGGGTGTCCCGGATCAGGGTGGGGGTTCCCTTGGGGCATGGGGAGGCCTGGGCAAGGGACCTGTGGTGGTTTGCAGGACGGCCATGCCCCCCGGTGACCCAAGCATAGGCTGGAAGCAGGTATCTGAGATTTATTTATCTTCTATAATTGAAACTTTGTAGTCTTGAAAGGAGGCCAGGGCAGGCCAGGGCGGCAGGAAGCTTGGCTTCTTCCATTGCCAGGGGCAACCCAAACCTCCTGCTTGCTCCAGCTCTGTGGCCGCCGCCATCTTGGTTAGGTTAGTTTGCATACTCGCTCCTGATTGACTGGTGGGCGTGGTTTGTGGGCGTAGTGGAGGTACGGTCAATTTGCATGTTTCTCTTTTATTAGATAGGATAGTGTGTGCCCAGTATTCTGATCAATTGGAATGAATGTCATTCACTTGCTAAAGAATTTAGTAAATATAAAAAACATTTCTTTTCAAGCATAAAATATGACATGAGTACTGTTATTTATTAATCTATTAATGTACAATTTTGGTATATAAGTCAAACATTAAGAATTAATTTTTAGTGTAAATATTAAAACTTTATTCTATATTAGCCAACTCCAAAAACATATGGGTAAATTCAGCAACCATCTATTGAGCACCTACTATGAACCATTCCTTGTGTGTGCTAGATTCAGAAAATGAAATAAAGCATGGTCCTTGTCCTTAAAAAAAAATTCACAATCTAATGATGACAATTTGATAAGTGCTATAGTAGATATATGTAATTGGACAGCAAATGTCTTTGTAATTCTTGTTTGTTTCCTTGACATTTTTCATTTTTATTACTTCTTAAGAAGTAAACAGCAATATAGTTGAGCGAGATGCTCAAGTAATGACAAGTATATTGTAGAGTTTATGCCTGAGAGTTTCTAGAAACATGCTATCTAAAATTTTTATCTCTTGATAAAATGTCACACAAATTTTCAAATTACTTTGACAAAGATCAAGTGTGTTGGTTACGGAGACACATCAGTTATTTCCTGTTGGAGTTTCAGACTGCCGCCTGTAAACTAGCACAGGTATTGGATTGTACTACCACCAACAGAAGTGGGTACTCAAGACAAGCACAGTTCACTGACCTCTGTCATCTAAGAGCATAGCAGTTGCACACTGTTGATTTGCCATTCCACTCAGAAAAAAAAAAGAAATACACATATAAATACTGTCTTAATATTGTTGGTTGGTTAGATACTTTTCAAAAAGAAAAAAAAATTAAAGATCATATTTAGAGAATCCCCAAACTTTCATATAGAACTACAAGACATGAACGATATATAATTTTCTACTATCATCAATTTTTTGACATTTTGTTTTAAGTCCTGTACTTCATTATTGAATCATTGTCATAAAACCAGCACTATATGATTTAAGAAGAACACATTTATGTGGAATATGAAACTCATCGAAAAAGGAGGAATATGCAGAGTGCACTCACACATTTCCCCTTTTTTATAAAAAATAAAATGGATTATTATTATTATTATTTTAAATAAAACACATCTCACTGATAAAGACTCAATATTTCTAAAGGAAGTCAGTGTATAAACACTAAGTGCTCATTGCTGTGTAACACTGACTTACTACTAAGAAGAAAAGTCTTAAAATCACAAAAGCATGAAAAAATATGTGCATATTCTTAGTGTCAAATTGAACTGTACAGAGCTTTAAAAACTATAGTAAATAGTTCCTAATAAGTATTAATTGTCTTGTTTAAACAAGTGCAATAGGAAATAGTAATGAGCAATTAAGGAAAAGGAAGAAATGAAATAGAGTGTTAAATGACGAACAGGATATGAATAAAAGAAGAGCAGAGCAGTTTAAATGCTAGGAACTGCACAAGCAAAAGCACAGAGCTGAAAACACACACAGGCTGTGGCAATTGGTTGGGTCACAAAAAGGACAGCTTTGGCTATCATAGTCAGTTAGCACTGAGCACTGGGTATAATAATGTGGGAAGTTAGGTCTGGAGCACTGAGTACTATTTTGGGAAGAAGTGACTGGTTAATATACAGATGAAGACACATAGAAGAATAGTAAGTCTCAATTTTGGGGGGAAATCTTTGAGCAAGATGCTAAAGTCTTTATGGGCACAAGAAAGTAACCAAAATGTCAGTCAGTAAATTATAGTACACAGAAAGGATAGGGAGTGGTTTCCAGAGAGCATACATCTCCAATGAAATAAGGGGAATCTGTGACTCATGGAGCATGAAAGAATGAGAAGTGCCCACTCCTGCTCCATGGGAAAGTGTCCCTTAGAAAGAACCAGGTTTCTGAAACAGCAGGGAATTAGGTAGAGACAACATTTCATGGAGTAAGTGGGTAGCGGAGTTGGGTGTGGGATCTTAGGAAATAAATAATAAAATAAATAATAAAGTACATGGCATGTGATTACTTACACTTCCAGGGCCAGGGTTAAACTTCATCATCACACCATTACAGAAGTACTCATGGGAAACAACAACAGCAACAAAATCCTCTTTAAGAATTTAAGAGATAATTGGGAAGAAGGAGGAGGAAATATTCCTAGTCCTAAAAATACCACTACCTTGCTGCATTTCTATCCACATGTCTAATGAATAGCTTGATCAGGCCACTTCAAATCACGGTAGTTTCATGAACATTTAGCCCCTTATCCCTAAACATCCTCTCAAATATAATAAAATTATTCATGGTTATTTAAGATGTAACATCAGAAAAGTTGCCAACCCCCGTACTCACTCATGCTTAGCACTTGTACAGTTCTTAGCACAAGTGTTTATTGACTACACATTCGAAAATTTATTACATGACATCAAAGCGTAAGTGAAAAAAGAAAGACTTGATAAATTGGATTTTATCATTAATATTTTGTGCTGCAAATGATGCAATCAAGAAATTAAAGACAACCAGAATGGGAGAAAATATTTGCAAATCGTATATCTAATAAATGGCTTATATTCAGAACATATAAAGAAATTTATAACTCTAAATGAAAAGACAAATAGTCCAATTTGAAAATGAATAAAGATTTGAAAATATAGCCAATAATCACATGATAATATGTTGAACATCATTAGTCATTAGGAAAATCAAAACTACAATGAAATACCACTGCACAGCACTGGGACGGCTATAATAAGAAAAAGATAATACAACGGTTATTGAGGACATGGAGAAATTGGAACCCTCATACATGGCTGAGAGGAATGTAAAATGGCGTAGCAATCTTGGGAAACAGTTTGACAATTCTTCACAAAAGTAAATGTAGAATTACTATATGACCTAGCATTCCACTGCAAGATCTATATACCTCCTCAAGATGAAAATATATTTCCACAGAAAAAGTGTACACATGTGTTATTCATTATTACAAAACATTTATACTAATAATAGGGTAATATGCAAATTGGTCGGGACCATCACAGTGATGACCAATCCGCAGGCTGCAAGTGTAGCAGGTGCGGGTGGGCAGGGACTTGCAGCATCAGGGATGGGGGCAGGGCTGTGGCAGAGAGGACCCTCTGCAGCAGGCCCAGCCCGGTGGGCGGGGACTTGCAGTGTTGGGACAGGGGCGGGGGAGGCGGGGCCCGGCAGAGGTCGGCCTGTACTCCCCACATGGCAGCAGTGGCTGTGAGCCGAGCTGAAGCAGCACCTGTGGGCCATCAGCACCAAGGAGCAGCTGCGCCAGTCCCACCTCCTGGCCCAAAAGGTGTGCAATCACAGGGACAGCCATGGTGGCGGGCCAGATTGATGTCCTCCTGGCTGTGCCACACGGGTTTGTGGATCTGCGCAGGCGCAGGCCTGGGGTGCGTGCATCCTCTCCCCGACCCTTGCATGTGAACGTCGCCCAGCGCACTGTCACCCATGCATGCGCGCAACAGTCCTGGACCATGGCGCGTGCATGTTCCCCCTGCCCCTCCGCCACACTTCCGTCAACCCGGTGCCTAGGTTCCCCACACGATGTGCACACGTCCCCTCTGGCATGCTCACATCCTTTGGAGTGTGTATGGGTGCTCTGGGTGGGCGGCTGTGAGATGACAGTGAGAGGGTGGAGTGGTGACGCCCTGTTCCCGCGGAGGCCAGTGCGGTGATGAGATCGCCTCCATGAGGCTAATGCAGGTGCTGAGGTGGGAGCAGGTGCAGACAGACACACCTGGTGGACACCGGGCGGCCCTCGCTGAGGTGCCTTCAGTAAGCGTTTGAGGTCGGGAACCCAGAGGAGGCGAGGAGGTCTGTCCTCTCAGTGAAACAGCGGGAGAGTCGGGGCAACTGAAGAGGAAGAATGTGCACTGGGGGTGCCGGCGCCCATGAGCAAAGGCTGCCCTGACTGAGCCTCCTCGCTCGGAGCCTAGCGTGCTCCTGCCGGGCAGTGGGTGACAGGACGTGCTTTTCCAAGTTAATGAGAGAAAACATTGATTCTCCGCTGCCCATGAAGGTGGAAAGCGAAGTGGGGAGACATGCGGGGAGTGAGTGAGGTTCCCTATCTGGGGGTTCCAAATCTGCCATTGGTTCCTTTCACTACTGACTAGAGATATACAGGGTGTCCCCCCAAAATGTATACACACTTTGAATACCTACTAATTCCAATGGGTTTAAGTATGAAAAGAAAGAAACAACAATGGAGCTGTCATCTGTTAAAAGTGCAGGCACAAACCAGTAGTTGGACACCCCCTGAAGGGTCCCGGATTGGAGAGGGTGCAGGCCAGGCTGAGGGGACCACCCCCCACCCCGTGAACAAATTTCGTGCACCAGTCTTCTAGTTATTCACAGTAGCCAAAAAAATAAAAAGTGAAAAACACCCAAATGCCCATCAACTGGTGAATGGTAAACAAAATGGAATACTGTCCATAAAATGAGTGAAATATAACTATAGAAAACTATAGAAATATAATCTAAATAAGTGATTGTCTAGGCTTTGGGGAGTTTGGAAGAATGGGGAGTGATTATCAGTATAATTGGGGCTTCTTTAATGGGGGGGAAATGTTGTAAAATTAGATTGTAATGATGGTTGCACAATCATGTGAATATACTAAAAAGTGAATTAAATATTTGAAGTGGGTAAATGGTGTGATATGTGAATCGTATCTTGAAAGAGAAAGTTATACAAAAATAATTTTTTAAAAAATTTTGGCTGGCCGAAACCAGTTTGGCTCAGTGGATAGAGCGTCGGCCTGTGGACTGAAGGGTCCTGGGTTCGATTCCGGTCAAGGGCATGTACCTTGGTTGCGGGCACATCCCCAGTGGGAGGTGTGCAGGAGGCAGCTGATCGATGTTTCTCTCTCATCGATGTTTCTAGCTCTCTATCTCTCTCCCTTCCTCTCTGTAAAATATCAATAAAATATATTTTAAAAAAAAATTTTTTGGCTGTTTCTATTGTCCCAACCAAGTTTTATCTATGGTGGATTTGGTCCCCGACCTTCCTGTGACCCAAAATTCAATAAATGCCTCCAGAAATGGAAGTAAACTCAGTTTCTGCTCACTTAAACAGGCTAATCCCTCAAAAAATATTTATTGAGCTTCAGACTTTCTTAAAATCTCTAAAAAAACAAGCAGTACAAATTGGTAGTTACAGAATAGTCATGAGGATGTAAAGTTCAGCCTAGGAAATATAGTCAGTAACATCGTAATAACTATGCATGGTGTCAGATGTGTACAAGATTTATCAGGATGATCACTTAATAAGTTTTATAATGTCTAATCATTAGGTTGTACACCTGAAACTAATATAATATTGCATTTCAACTGTAATTAAAAATAATTTTTAAGTATTTATCACCTACTATGAATCACCTATTACATCGTACTCATTTCTAATTTAGTTACATTTTCGATGTATGCTTTCAGTGACCAAAACCAAAACTAGATTGATAATAAATGATGTACTTAATCCTACTTAGCTACACCTGGTGTAAAAATCAAGGTTAAAAATGACCTCTGATTAAAACTACTTTGCTCCAAGACTCCCACACATCTGTCCATGGGTTAATTCAACACTCTGCTATATATTTATTTGTGATTTCTGAAAGGAAACTAGATGTCAGTTTTTATTTCCATGGATTACTTTTATCTGAAATCTTTTCTCTGCATGATCCAAATTTACTAGAATCATAATCTGCTCTTTGTAATATGGGAAAAAGTGAAGAAATGGATTATGTGTAATTAGACATGGAGCATCAGTATACTACCAGTTTATTAGTAAATTTCTTGACAATACACGAGGCAAGAATAGAAATATTTTATTACAATAAAGCTACTCTAGAGTAATTTGTTCAAATTACTCTTACCCTAAAAAAATGGCCCTTACCCTGCTTAATTTGTTCTCAACTGTATTTAATGCAAAATGTATTTACATGCATTTGTATCCTTTTTTAATTGTCTTTCTTCTCCCAACGAAATGTAAATACTATGAAAACCATGACTGGTATTTTTCACTACTATATCTCTAGCAACTATAACATCCAATACTGTAGAGCTCAATATTCCAATATTTTAGGTGATTATCTCACAAAATCTCTCCAATTTTTAGAGGACCCTCTCTCTTCTGTATGCAGAATAAGAGTTAGCATTGCCAACAAACACAGTGAACAAAAATGTTTGAGGTTATTTATTATACTATGGCTACTTTAAATTTATTGCTTATTACTATTATAATTTACCATGAAGTGATGGCTATAATCTAATTTGCATTGGAACAGGGGAAATGAGAAAATTTTATTTGGAGCTATGAGTTACTTCTCAAGAGCAAAATTAATGTAATACCTTTCATTATAACAAACAACTTTAGGATCTTTCAATAAAGTTTTGATAAATACTTTCCTTACAGATTGTCATATGAAACTATTTCCAATTTTTATTCATATTTTCTTTCTTCTTTGCTCCTCCCCCATCATCACCCTCTATGGAAAGTGTTTTTAAATTCTTATTTTTACTTTTTCTAGAAATAAGTCCAAAAATAATATCACTATTTTGCATAATTTTGGTACTTTTTATTTTTAGAAGAGAGAATTTTAAAGTAATGGCTAGGGTAATTTGTAGTTTTTGCCTTTCTAACTTTCATGAAAGTTTTCCTTAATCTGTATTTTCTACCAAGTCAAGATCTGTGTCCTCTCACAGTTTATTTCTCTACCAGATGAGTGATATCACTCATTTTTATTTGTCTACTAGAGGCCCGGTGCATGAAATTCATGCACTGGAGGGGGGTGTCCCTCAGCCCAGCCTGCACCCTCTCCAATTTGGGACCCCTTGGGGGATGTCCAACTGCTGGTTTATGCCCACAGGGATCGGGCATAAACTGGCAGTTGGACATCCCTCTTACAATCCAGGACTGCTGGCTCCCAACTGCTCGCCTGCCTGCCTGCCTGATCACCCCCTAATCACTCCCCTGCCAGCCTGATCGATACCTAACTGCTTCCCTGCCAGCCTGATTGCCAACAACGGCCCTCCCCTGCAGGCCTGGTCCCCCCCAAATGCCCTCCCCTGCTGACCTGGTTACCTACAACTACCTGCCCCTGCTGGCCATCTTGTGGTGGCCATCTTTGACCACATGGAGGCGGCCATCTTGTGTGTTGGAGTGATGGTCAATTTGCATATTACCTCTTTATTATATAGGATAATTTTGTGGTTATAAACTTTGTTCTAGCTATCAAGATATTTTTCACATAATCCTCAATATGTGAAAAACTGAATAGTTGATAGGAAAATACTGTGAAGTTTTCCAAATATACTTATCCTATCTAATAAAAGAGTAATATGCAAATTGACCATCACTCCAACACACAAGATGGCCGCCCCCATGTAGTCAAAGATGGCCACCCCATGTGGACACAAGATGGCCACCACAAGATGGCTAGCAGGGGAGGACAGTTGGGGGGGACCAGGCCTGCAGGGGAGGGCAGTTGGGGGCAATCAGGCCTGCAAGGGAGAGCAGTTAGGGGTGACTAGGCCAGCAGGGGAGGGCAGTTAGGGGCAACAAGGCCTGCAGAGGAGGGCAGTTGGGAGCAACCAGGCCTTCAAGGGAGGGCAGTTGCAAGGGGGACCAGGCCTACACGGGAGGGCAGTTGGGAGGGACAAGGCCTACAGGGGAGGCAGTTGGGGGGGGGGATCAGGCCTGGAGGGGAGGGCAGTTGGAGGGGGACCAGGCTGGCAGGAGAGGGCAGTTGGGGGGGGGGGGGAATCAGGCCTGCAGGGGAGGGAAGTTAGGGGTGAACAGGCTGGCAAGGGAGGGCAGTTAGGGGTGACTGAGCCGGCAGGGGAGGGCAGTTGGGATGACCAGGCCTGCAGGGGTGGACAGTTAAGGGCGACCAGGCCAGCAGGGGTGGACAGTTAAGGGCGACCAGGCCAGCAGGGGAGGGCAGTTAGGGGTGACCAGGCCTGCAGGGTAGAGCAGTTGGGGGGGACCAGGCCAGCAGGGGAGAGCAATGGGGAGGGACCAGGCCAGCAAAGGAGGGCAGTTAGGGGTGACCAGGCCTGCAGGGGAGGGCAGTTGGGGGGACTAGGCCTGCCTGGGAGGGCAATTAGGGGCAACCAGGCTGGCAAGGGAGGGCAGTTAGGGGTGACCAGGCCGGCAGGGAAGGGCAGTTAGGAGTGACCAGGCTGGCAGGGGAGGACAGTTAGGAGTGACCAGGCTAGCAGGGGAGGGCAATTAGGGTCAATTGGGCCAGCAGGAGAGCAGTTAGGCATCGGTCAGGCTGGCAGGCAGTGGTTAGGGGGTGATCAGCTGGCAGGCAGAAGCAGTTAGGGGCAATCAGGCAGGCAAGTGGTTGGGAGCCAGCAGTTCTGGATTGTGAGATGGATTGGGCCTAAATGGGCAGTCGGACATCCCTTGAGGGGTCCCAGATTGGAGAGGGTGCAGGCTGGGCTGAGGGACACATACACCACGCCCCCACCCCACCCCCCGTGCACAAATTTCATGCACCAGACCTCTAGTGTATATATATACATATGTGTGTGTGTGTGTGTGTGTATGTATATACTGTGTGTATGTATGTGTATATATATATATATATATGTATATATATATATATATATATATACATACATATATATATATATGACTCAAGCAAATAATTTAGAGTATGGTTTTATATATGGGTCTGAAAAAAATTTTAAGTCTCTAGAAAATCCAGGGTCATTTGGTATGAAACATAGAGAAATGGTTATACACATGTGAACTCATCTCCTAAACCATATAATAACTGAAAATAACATAACTGCTCCATTACACTATATATCGAAGCATTTGACTGTTTCAGTTTTCATACAGATATCTGAACACAAACACCATATGATTTCCAAACATTTCAAACCAAATCATAAAAACTGTCTTTGAAAAGTTTGATTGAAAAATATTCAGATGAATAATACTGAACATAAGACAAAAATCTTAATTATACAGCTGAAATTTAAAATCTGTACCTGTAGCATATAGAAAAAAAAAGACTGGTTACCCTTGTCTGTACATATTTAAATGATGTGAAATTATACTAAAAGATTCTTGCCATCAAAGATATCAAAATATATTTTCACCTCGTACATCAGAACACTATCCAAATACACACTGGCTCCTTGTTACAAGTTGTAATATGCTGATCCACTATCTTGACCCAGGAACAACATGAAAAGTACCATAATCTACTAACACTAAACTCAAAGAAGCAGTACTGATAGCCTCTACAGAAAAATTAGGCCTATTTCTCCTTTGGGGAGAATTAGTTTCAAATTAAGCATTCTAATTGTATGAGCACGTGATCCACTGGGGTGATTTTCAAGCATCAACAGGCACTACCAAAGCTTAGGCATTTTGTGAATGGGTCAAATGGATCACCTTCCTCTCATAATACCCCCAGAAGGAATTTCAATTTTGAGAATGAGAGAATGAATGATTACTTAAGATTAATAAATTGTTGCCCATTGCAAATGTTTACCTGAAGTCTGTACCTTTGGTTAAACCTAAATGAGATTGCCTACCCATCAGCATCACTAAGCCAGCCTATTTTCCCAGATCATGACTGGTGAGAGAGTCTTTCCATCTATTTCCATCTGAATAGTCTCACGTTAAATTATGCTGGGGTGGGGAAGCATTTACATTATTGAAAGGATGCAAAACACAGATTAGTTCATCCTCAAAATGTTTAACGAGATCTCAGCAGGAGATTAAAGGAAGCCTAGAGAGAACAATCAAGCTCTTGCTAAATAGGAAAATTCACCTACCCTCACAAAATTGCCATTAATGTACAAAGTTACAACCGCAATAATTATGAGCAATGCTGTACCCTCAGGTATGGAAACAAAACTCAGAACAATAACTTGTATCATAGTATTCTATAGGAGTAGGATCATTCTGTCAAGGGGTTCAACTTTATGTTAATGTTTGCCAGCATTTTTCATATTAGAACTTGGCACAACTATCCTTCCAGATGGTCACAGCCATTTCCATTTTCACTACATACATTTCTTTCTCCTTCATTGCAGGCAGTAGAGTGGAAAGGTGGACAGTCTTTGGTGTCAGGTCCAGGTTCAAGCCCTCACTGTGCACTTAACAGTTTTGTAAGTAATATTCCCTCTTTGACTCTCAGTTCACTCCTCTATAAAATGAGGTTAATAATTCCTACCTCCAGAAACTATTATGAGAATTAAATAATATAACTTATTCTAAATGCTTGGCACTGGACAGCAACTAAATAGATATCAGATGCCTTCCCTACCTGGTATGGATAGAGCTTTATAAGTAGTACAGTACATTTGAGACACAAACTTTTGAAATTTTGTGGAATTCAATTTGGCTTCCAAAACTTAATATTTTTCACAGTGATGCATTATTCAAGTGTATAAGAAAAAAACAAAACACCGCTGTCTTTAAATAGCATATCTTCCCCTTCAGGCTATCTGTTCATGACAGTGAACCAGGAACATTGTGCAGTAATGAGGCACTTCTGAAATCAGTGTCTGGGGCCTGTGAGAACTGGGAGAAAAACAGAATGCCACAGATCCAGAAGCTATTAAGACTCAGTGCCTGATGATTAGAGCACCAGCTCATACAAAATTAAAAGGGGCCGGAGTTATCCCAGCACTAGTTATAATAAAAACGTGCGTCATAGTCACCTTCAGTCTATTTGTAACAACTACAGTTCTATGAGATTCAGAAATCATTTTGATAGAATCAAAATATCAATTAAATTGCCTTTTTGTTTTTCCCCAAAGGTCTGAGACTGAGTTTACAGGAAAAAAAAGTGAATTCCAGCTGCAGTTGAAAGCAGAATATGTGCTGTTTTTCTCATGGTAATTTTAAGCAGTCACCCAAAATAACACTGGCCCAAACTTGCAATACAAGTGCAAAAATAAATCATGCTGCTAAAAGGTAAATATTTTTATCATCTCTAACAAACAACCTTTTTAATAAAGCCTTTGTGAAAATACAGCTAGATTTTTAAAAATATACCTCAAACATGTATATACATGTGAATGATATGTAAATTGTGTTACAAAGTTAGTTTGATATAATGCAGAAAGCAGCAGGAAAGATTTCATTTAAAAAAGCTGGACTGACAATGCATTTCTTTGACTACAGCCAATAAAATATTTTAGCACAAACTTAAAGAAATAGTCCCTCTTGACCTGGAGAGTATTATGCTAAGTGAAATAATCCAGTCAGAGAAAGATAAGTATCACATGATCTCACTCATATATGGAATCTAATGAACAAAATAAACTGATGAAGAAAATAGAACCAGAGACACAGAAGCATGGAACAGACTGACTAATCGCAGAGGGAAGGCTGGGGTGAGAGGGTAGGTGGGAAGAGATTAACAGGGAACTTATATACATAGTCATAGCCCATGGACAATAGTGTGGTGAAGGCTTGGGAGGGGCAGGTGTGGGGTGGAAGGGGTCAATGGGGAAAAAAACGGGGGATATCTGTAATATTTTCAACAATAAAGATAAATTTTTAAAAAAGCAATAGTCTCTTTTGTTCTGAAAGTAACAAATAACAACAGCTTATATTTATTTAATATTTAAGCTATTCCAGGCCCCTCACTTAATATCAACAATCCTACGGTATAGGTTTTATTAATACCCCTAGTTTACTGCTGAAAGGATTAACACAAAAGGAGGTTAATTACCTTGTCTAAAATCATGTAATTGTACACAGAAAATCTAGATTTCAGTGTCTGACTCCAGAGCCACACTTTTAGCACTACATTATGTTGCTACCTCTCTTCCTCATATTTTCACTGGACAAGTACTGGAGCGGAATGTTGAGTGAATGCAAAGGTGGGGCACTCAATATACCTGGTCTCTTTTGGGCTACTTAGCCTAATGATTATATGATCCTGGAAGTGGATGAGTTCAGAGTCATACAACTTCTGCAAGTATTAAGGTATCTTTGGTTTCTTCAGGATGCTGCACTTCTTTCCAAAGTTAAATGTGGAACAGAAAAGGTGCTACCTTCTTAAGAGCAGCTCCGCCCCATACAGATGCCACTCCATACCACATGCCACCCCCTACAGCATGCCACCCCCTACAGCATGCCACCCCTTACAACATTCCACCCCCTACAGCATGCCACCCCCTACAACATGCCACCCCCTACAGCATTCCACCCCATATAGCATGCCACCCCCTACAACATGCCACCCCCTACAGCATTCCACCCCATATAGCATGCCACCCTATACATGACAGTCTCAGAAGTTCTCTAGACAATATACCTCCCACTCTGGCATTAGAACCTTTTGCATAATTTTCTAAGCAGAAATATCAAACAGTAACCAAGCAACAATATTTTAATTACATTACTGTACATTAGAAGCAATTATATATTTGTTAAAAGAATAGGTGAGATTGGGGTGGGGTGGGGGAAGTTTCTTAAAGGACCTGGGGGCTTTTGAGAAATTGCTCATTGCAAAATCCTAAGAAAATAGAATTCCTAAAAGATAGCCTGCTCCCATGTTGTCGGATGACAAAAAAAGGAAGTGGGGGAGGCGGAAAAGAATCTTCAGAGTCAATTACTCTTAGGTAAAAATGTGGAAAACTACAAGAGTGTGATAACACATGTACTGGTTGCTAACAGAAAAAAACAGTGGGAGGTGACCTTGCAGGGATGTGTGAAATAAAACAAATGCTCAAGATTTGTGGTCTGAAAGAGCAACTAATATGCTAGAATAATTCTAAATGCTGTTTAATAAGGTTGGGGAAGAGAGATAAAGGCCAGTTATGAGGTAATTTAGGCTTTCCCACTTCTCTGAGATGGTTGTTTTTTGAATTACTTTTTTTCCATGCAGATGTCCAAGGTAGAGGAAAAAGAAACATATGCTAATTATTATTGGTAGAGCAATTTCTCTGAAACAGTAGCTCATAACTTATTAATGTGTAGCTACAGCTACCCTGTAGCTGCAGTAATTAGCAATCTTTTTAGCGTACAGTTAAATATGTGTAGCTAGACACAGTATCCTTCCACACTAATAACGCCAATTTATGGACTGGTGCCTAAGAAATCGACATTGTGAGAAAGCAGTAGATTCCATTTTATTATTTTTTCTCCATAGAGGAAGCCTTCAAAATAATGGTTATGACTACAGCAGTAAATCAGTTTAAATAGAAACTCATGTACAATTTGAAGGCTCTAAGAGTCTTTTCACTTAAGCTCAAGACTTTATTATCAATGAAGAATGTATTACTTTCTATTTTTTAAAAATTGTTCCTAGTAAAACCCCTTCAGAGGACTGGTACCAAAAACAATTTTGTTTTTTTCAAAACAAACACAAAACTTAACCTTCAATCCTAATATATAAAAACCCTGGGTCCGTCACGACCGAAGGCTTGACTAACCAAAAGTCAGTCCTGCAGTCAGCACTGGGTTGCCGTGGTGACCCAGCACTGATTGCTGCAGCTGCAGGCGCGGTGACCCAGCACTGACTGCTGAGGGTGCTGCGAATCAGGCCCGGAGAAAGGCCTGAAGAGAGAAGCAGGTCTGATTCATAGCCTGTGTGGCAGCTGTTGATCAGCACTTGCCTCTCTCATTCTCTCTGGCCAGGCCAGCAGCCGCGCCTCCATTTCTCTCCAGGCCTCCACCGGGGCTGCTGATCAGCCCCACCTTTCTGATCAGGCCCTGTTGATAGGCCCAGAGATGCTGACTTGCATAGAAACTGACCTATCAGAACCAAATCTGGGTGAACTGTGAGGAGCCAATGGCTGCCTAGGAGGCGGAGCTTTTGACGCTGACTAGCATAGAAACCAACCAATCAGAACCAAATTGGCTGGCAGAGGAGGGCAGTTTGGGGCGAGATCAGGCCTGCAGGGGAAGGCAGTTAGAGGTGATCAGGCTGGCAGGGGAGGGCAATTAGGGGCAACCAGGCTGGCAGGAAAGGGTAGTTGGGGCAAGATCAGGCTGGCAGGGGAGGGCCATTAGGGGTGAGATCAGGCCAGCAGGGGAGGGCAGTTAAAGGCAATCAGGCTGGCAGGGGAGGGCAGTTCGGGGCAAGATCAGGCCTGCAGGGGAGGGCAGTTGGGGGTGAGATCAGGCTGGCAGGGGAGGGCTGTTGGGGGTGAGATCAGGCTGGCAGCAGAGGGAAGTTGGGGGCAACCAGGCCAGCAGGGGAGGGCAGTTAGGGGAGATCAGGCAGGCAGGCAGAGGCAGGTTGGGGCAATCAGGCAGGCAGGGAGAGAGATTAGGGGCAATCAGGCAGGCAGGCAGAGGGGTTGGGGACAATCAGGCAGGCAGGCAGAGGCAGTTAGGGGCAATCAGGCAAGCAAGCAGGTGAGTGATTAGGAGCCAGCGGTCCCAGATTGCAAGAGGGATGTTCCCGATTGGAGAGGGTGCAGGCTGGGCTGCAGGAACCCTGACTCCGTGCATGAATTTCATGCACCGGGCCACTAGTAGGTTTATACAATTCCTCACCAACTCTTCTGGAAGACAAAAATGATGAGAGTAGATTTAGAAGATGAAGCAGAGTTCTTGTCAACAAACTTTCCAGTTTATCTTCTCAATTCTAACTGGTCCAGATACAGACCTTTCCCTCTTTTCTTTTCTCTACTATTCTTCCCACTTTGAGAGATTCCTAAGAGCTTGACCTCTTCCTTTGAATTTTTCTTTGCTTTCCCATTCTCCATACTTCAGCTTTTTCCTCCATCTTTCTCAAATGAGCCCTTAGATTCCTAATCACCACCAACCTTCATTGGGCTCTTCCTCACCTCCATTCAATCTATTCCTTACAAAAATTAAACATCCTAAATAGCAACATTCTTCTTTAAAGAGGTTTTTAAATTCCCTTCTCAGAGAGCTCTAAGGGCTCTCATTTGTTTCCCACATCAAATCCAAACTCTTAATTATATGAATTACTTATCTCCAACCTCCATCATATCAACGCATCCCTACAATTTTATGTATTTATAGTGCTTTTATATTACTCATGCTTGCTTTACTTGATTTTGTCCTCTCTCAGGAATGTAAGGTCTTTACATAAAATGTTTACTGATCCTTGGTTTATAGAACAATCAACAGATGTACAAATACCTCCCTCTTCCCAGGAAGTAAGGCTGCCTGAGGTCAGATTTGTAATGCTGCATAAAGAAATCTGAGCTATCTTCTCTGGACATACTAAGAAAAAGTAAGGCAGCAAGGATGAGTGTCAGTATGCTGATTAAAGCATTTCTCATCCTGGTAGTTAGCGATTCCTAAGATTAAGGGCCAGTGTCCCAGCTACAAACCAAAAAGCAAGGATACCACTCAGGAAGCATATTGTGTACACCGAGCCCCCGGTTTCATCCGTATGAACAGCCCAGCAAAATCACCAGACATTTGAGTAAAGCCTGAAATATTACAGAAGAAAGATACAGGTGAATTAGCAGAAAAAAAAATGATGCCACAGGAAAAATCATAATCCAGGCGATTTAGAGAACTTTTAAAACCTCAAAATATTATTCATAGGGATTCCAGAAAACTTTGAATCCGTAAACAGGAATGATATTATGAGGAAAAAATGCTAGTAAACATGAAAGTGCTCTTAGATAAAAAATATAATTCAAGAGATGTATTGGAAAATAAAACCAGGGAAATCTTCCAGGTCATAGAACAGTAGGATAAAGAAACAGACAATAAGGAATAAATAAACAGAGGATAAATCCTGAATATTAAATAATCCCTATTAAATTTTGGAGAAAGAAGGGAATACTGAACATGATCAAAGAAATAATATAAGAGAATATTTTAGAGCTAAAAGTAAATACATACATACATTGTTCAAACAAAACACACAAAAAATTTAAAAAAGATCATAAAGATTCCAGAGAGAGAGAGAAAAAAAAAAAAAAAAAACAGGCAATCAACAAATGGTTTAAAATTAGTCTGACATCAGACTTTTTTCATTTGCAAAACTAAGTGCCAGACAACAATGAAGTGATGCCTCCAACGTTCTGAAAGCAAGTGATTCTCAACCAAGAACTCTATTTCCAGCCAAATGCTTAGGCCAGTAAGACATGAAAGTAGAATAAAGACATTTCTAGTTTACAAGACCTCATTCATTTACCTCCTGTGAACCCTTCCTTGAGAAGTTAGATGGAGGATATAAGCCAGAAAGAAAATATAAGATCTAAGAAACAGACTGTGCTGCTTAGGGGAGAATGAAAGTAAGTCTTAGGATGACAGCTTTGGAAAGGCCCTAGAGAGGAGCCAGGACAGACTGGACCCAGGCGTACTGTGTCCCAGGAGAAAGGGAACTGAATAAACTGAGAATTCTGAAAAAGGTAGGACTATGATAAAGTCAATTGATAGAATGTTTAAAAACATAATTATTTGAGATTTGAAGCAAGGAACATTTTTCTTTGAGTGGCAAAGAAGTTCTGAAAAGGAAAATGATGGGGGTGAGGGGCTTGCAACCTATTTCAGTATCTGGTTAAAACTGTAGTCTTACTTCCCCACTCTGACTGACTTGGGCGGAGCTGCGGGGACCCTCAGGGGCCCACCACAGGCAGAGCCTCACCAGGAGTTCAGTTCAGGCTTTGGATCTGGAATTCCCCTGGACTAGCAGATCTGCGAAATAAAGGTTAAACTTTCCTTCCTCAGAGTGCTGGCTGATCATTCTCCCCTGCATTCTGCCACAACAATTCCATTAGACCAGTGGTCGGCAAACAGCGGCTTGTGAGCCACGAGCGGCTCGCGAGCTGCGGTTTGCCGCTCTGTTGACTAATGAGTTTGCCGACCACTGCATTAGACTATTGATATAATTTTATGTAGATAGAGGACTGGGGAGGTGAAGGTTAGTATAAATTAATTCACTCCTAATCTAGTTTATCAAGAAGGAAATCAACCTGGCTGGTGTGGCTTAGTTGGTTGTAGAGTTACCCGGTACACTGAGAGGTCATGGATTTGATTCCCCTTCAGGGCACATACCCAAGTTGAGGGTTAGGACAGAAACAATGTTCTCCCTGTGGTTTATCTCTTTAGGAAGTCAGGCCTCTCTCATTTTCTGACTTCCATTTTCAAAAGTTGTTCCAGGTAGATTGCATTGCAGCAATCTAATATCAAGGAAGCCTGGGTAGAAAATACACATTAATATTGTTTAGTAAATGATCTACCGTAAATAATGGCTTTGGTCTACCTTACTTAAGAATCTATAATAATAAAAACATAATATGCTAATTAGACAGGATGTCCTTCTGGACGACCTTCCAGGCAAAGCCAGGGCTGAGGGGGAAGCCTGGGTCCTGGGTGCCAGAGGGAAGCTGGTACCGCAGCTTGGGGAAAGAAGGCCTACTCTTGCACTAATTTCGTGCATTGGGCCTCTAGTATCCTAATAATAATTTAGTATCTGTTACTAAACTTCAGAACTTTTCTTCTTCTGTATAATCTGAAATTTATGCAGATTTAAATAACAGATAAATCTTGATGAAATATTGAAAATAACCAATATTGCTGATACTAAACTATAACCCAGCAGTGCTGAAAAAGCAAACTGCTTAATAATATAAGGGTAGAAACAGATCTGGCTTTTAGGCAAAACTGTGGAGTAAGTAACCTTCAGTGACCCACCTCTACTGCAGCCTCACTCCTCCAAGCACCCCATAATCCAACACCTGCACCCCTAAAGATCAGCCTAATGCTATTTCTACTTTACAAAATACATCTCTCCTAGATGTGGCTCTGCCTGTCCTAGGTCCAGTCATTAGCAGAAGTATTAAGCCAATATTGTGGACATCTAAGTAATATAAGCAAATAATTTAAACAATAAATGATACAGAGAAAAACAGATTACACATGTATGAATATTTGTCCACAACATGCTTGAAAACTAATAGGAATCAAACACAAAAGAGCCTGCTGGGTCTGTAGGTGAATGGTAGTACTACATATTCCTTCAATAAAGGACAAAGAAGAAAGAAGGAAGTCTTAGGGAGGGAAACTCTGAAAAGCAGAGTTCAGGGAAAAGGGTGCCATCACTCCTATTTTTTAAAAAAAACATATTACACATTAAAATGCTCATTAAAGAGCAACCAAGATGGCGGCATAGGTAAACACCTGAAATAGCTGCTTCGCACAAACACTTCAAAACTACAACTAAAAGACAAAATGGACATCATCCAGAACCACAGGAAGGCTGGCTGAGGAAATTCTACAACGAAAAGGAAAGAGAAAAGCACACTGAGACTCAGAGGAGGTGCGGAAGTAAAGTGCAGAGGTACAGAGGGGCGCACGCAGAAAGGGCTGGCAACTGAGTACAAGGCAGTCTTTTTCAATCGGGAGGGAGACACAGCTCCCGACTGCTCTGAACTCCAGTTCTGGGCAAGACTCTGGGGACCCAAACTCATACAGGGAGAAACTGGACTGTCTGGCAGAGGGCGAAACTCCAGGGTAGCTTTCTCTCAGAGGTGCTTGCAGCGATTACCAAGGGAAATTGAGATCCAGGGGCCTCTTAAGGCAGGGCTGAGGATCAGCCATAGCTGTTTGCTCCACCCTGTTGATTCCCTGAGACCCCACCCCACCCAAGCTGTGCGCAGAGGCTTTTGCATATGAATGGCCTGGCTCTTTGCAATCTAAAATTATCTAAAACCTGCAGCTGGGTCAGAGAGACCCAGAACATCCAAAAGAAGGCCCAAGGTCCCACAACAGCTTGCATTGCTTCACAGCTGGGCCTCATCTGGGCACTTCCAAACCCCAAACAAAGAAGAGGAATCTTCAGATCTCTCCATAGCTCCTGCTGGGTGGCCTCACGCACAGACTAAATTTGCACCTCCTTGGAGATCCAAGAGCCAGTGTACCCAGTGGTCAGAGTAAGACTATCCAGATTACAACGCCTCAGATCAATAAGGGACACACTCAAGGGGCAGACTTAGTGAGCACCAAAGCCCCACTGAAGCAAGTTTTGCCCCATAAGGGTATCTCCAACAAAGAAGTTCTCCCATCATAGACACAGCTGATCCTCACAGCCAATTGGCCTGGAGGTCAATTCCTCCCAGTGATACCAACAACAATCAAGGCTTAACTACAACAAGACTGTGCACACAGCCCACAAAGGGGTGCACCAAGAGTGTCTACCTCATGTAATTGGGGAGGCTGAGCCACTGGGCCCTATAGGACACCTAGCACACAAAGCCACTCTATCAACAGAGGGAAGCAGCCAAAATGCGGAGACAAAGAAACAGGTCACAAATGACAGAAATGGAGGAAAGCAAATGACTTGATATAGAGTTCAAAACCATGGTTATAAGGTTTTTCAAGAATCTCCTAGAAACCACCAATAAATTTAGTGAGACCCTTGAGGATATGAAAAAGGACCAACTAGAAATTAAGCATACACTGACTGAAATAAAAAATATTATACAGAGATCCAACAGCAGACTAGAGGATCGCAAGAATCAAGTCAAAGACTTGAAATACAAAGAAGTAAAAAACACCCAATTGGAAAAGAAAAAAGAATCCAAAATTATGAAGATAGTGTAAAGAGCCTCTGGGACAACTTCAAGCATACCAACATCCGAATTATTGTGGTGCCAGACAAAGAGAGAGTGCAAGATATTGAAAACCTATTTGAAGAAATAGTGACAGAAAACTTCCCCACCTGGTGAAAGAAATAGACTTACAAGTCCAGGAAGTGCACAGAACCCCAAACAAAAGGAATCCAAAGAGGACCACACCAAGACACATCATAATTAAAATGCCAAGAGCAAAAGACAAAGAGAGAATATTAAAAGCAGCAAGAGAAAAACAGTTAGTTACCAACAAGGGAGTACCCATACGATTGTCAGCTGATTTCTCAACAGAAACCATGCAGGCCAGAAGGGAGTGGAAAGAAATATTCAACGTGATGAACAGCAAGAACCTACAACCAAGATTACTCTACCCAGCAAAGCTATCATTCAGAATTGAAGGGCAGATAAAGAGCTTCACAGATAAGAAAAAGCTAAAGGAGTTCATCACTGCCAAACCAGTATTATATGAAATGCTAAAAGGTATTCTTGAAGAAGAAGAAGAAGAAGAAGAAGAAGAAGAAGAAGGAGAAGGAGAAGGAGAAGGAGAAGGAGAAGGAGAAGGAGAAGGAGAAGGAGAAGGAGAAGGAGAAGGAGAAGGAGAAGGAGAAGGAGAAGGAGAAGGAGAAGGAGAAGGAGAAGGAGAAGGAGAAGAAGAAGAAGGAGGAGGTAATGATAAAAATTATGAACAACAAATACATATCTATCAATAAGCGCATCTAAAAATCAAGTAAATAAAAAATCTGATGAGCAGAATAAAATGGTGAATATAATAGAATCAGGGGCATAGAAAGGGAGTGGACTGACAATTCTTGGGGGGAAAGGGGTGTGGGGGTTGCAGGAAGAGACTGGACAAAAATCGTACACCTATGGATGAGGACGGCGGGGGGGGGGAGGAGCGCGGTAAGGGCAGAGGGTGGGGTGGGAACCGGGTGGAGGGGAGCTATGGGGGGAAAAAGAGAAACAACTGTAATAATCTGAACAATAAAGATTTATTTTTTTAAATGCTCATTAAAGTTTACACAAGTAAAAAATCCAAAAATCATTTTTCCTAAAACTACCTAATTTATATATTCTCCACATTTTTAATAGTTAACCAAGCTTCTTAACTCCAAGTCATACATTGCTTCAATGCAGCATAAGATTAAATTCCCTCAACACATTGTATTGTATCACTAAATGCTTCCAGCCACCTACATTATTATTTGTAAGTATGAAATATAATGAGTTCAGACTTTAACACTTTGGTTTAATCATGCACTAATACAGCATGCAATGTAGGAAAAAAATTAGCTTTTTATAATATTGTACTTATTTCCTTGGGAACAATCATTAAGTGATAAATGAATTATATTACTGACCATTCACTACATTTGTATTGATTTGGTGAATGTATTGCTGAGTAGTTAATGTTATGTAAGCCATTCATTTACAAATACATATTTTCAGGATGACGGGCCAAGATATAAAACATTTCCTATGAGCTAGCAGGACACTTAGCCTAGATCACAAGTAATTATTTAAAAAGTAGTTTTTGAACTCCACAGTTGTTAAAATTTTCCTACTTAATACAGAGAGTGTATATTTAAATTGTGATAATTTGTTTTGCTGAGTTTTATAGTACAACACAAGTTGTCTGAACTGAACTTGTATGATAAGATTCACTGACAAAAGAGTACCTCAACAGCTACTATGTGCTAAATTAAGCAATTATAAGTACGTTGGGCCACATGGAACTGTAAGGATATATTAACCCTGAACAATGCCATCAACAATGACTCTTAGGAAACCAGAATGTTGGGTCAACCAACATCCAGGATGTCATAAAAAAGGTGTAGGAGCTTCTTTAAAGCTAAGATAGTAGAGAGTTTGAGATTAAAAGGCATCAATATAAATAAGGCTAGAAATGTAATAAAATAGGAACTGTTGTCACAACTATTTACAGCTACACAGGCATGGAGCCATAGCTCTGTAGGATAAAAGTAAAGAGAAATAGGTATGGACCTAGATATAGTGCAAACAATTTTTTTTAAATAAATGGTCTTCCAAAAAGAGCCATTTAAACGTAAGCTGCCAGATACCCTAAATCTGATGGGTTGTTGTATTTTTTTCATGTTATAATTCTATATAACTCAACAGTCATTACTAAATTCCATAGTTAGACCTCTCCATGTTTAGAATCAGAAGCTGTGGTATCAGACTACCTGGGTTTGAATCCTGCCTGTGTTATTTCCTGAGGGAATAAATAGAAACTAATCTTTCTATACTGATACTTTGCCAAAGAGGTATGATAATAGTAACTACCTCAAAGATTTGAATTGAGGACTCACCTTAACTTAGATGGCAAAACAGGCATCTCAAATTCAAAAGGTTCAAACCTGAGTTCCTATCTTCCCCTTCCAAGTCTGCTCCTTCCACAGTCTTTGCATCTCCATAGTGATTTCCTCTTTCCCTTGTTCAGGGCAAAAGCCTTGAGTCATAATTGAATCTTCTCCTCTTCTCAAATACCACATCCTGTTCATTCTACCTTCCAAACCCATCCAGAATCGAACCACTTCTCCTTACACTGCAGCACTATACAACTCTGTTCCAAAAAAATAATCTCTGCTTCAATTATTCCAACAGCTTCCTAATTGACCTCCTCCTCCAATCCTTGTCCCCACAGTCTATTCTCAACCCAGCAGTTAGGAATCTGTTAGAAAGTAAGTCAGATTGTGTCACTTCTCTGCTCAAACCCTTCAATGGCTTTGCATCTCCCTCAGAATAAAAGCCCAAGTCCACATGATCAGGTGCCTCATTACTTCCTTGACCTCATCTCCTGTTACTCTCTTTCAGGCTCACTTTTTTCCGTCACGTGGGCTTCTCTGCTGTACCTGGAATGAATGTTTGAAGCTGTTTCCATCTAAAGGCCTTTACACATTCCCTGTTTCTGGACCTTTCTTCTTCCAGATGTCCACATATGTTTAGCACCTATTTCAGGTCTTTGTTCAACATCACTGTCTTAATGACGAATACTCTAATCTTTGAAAAATTAAAGAACTGCCACATTCACTGGCGCACCCTTTCTTAGTTTACTCTATATTTTTCACCTTAAAACTTGCTACCATATAACACATTATGTTTTCCTTATTAATCTTGATTATTGTGAGTCTGCGCCCACTAGAAAATAAATTCCCTCAAGGCAGAGGGTTTTGTTTCTGTTTATTATTCAATATATGCCCCCGAGAGTCTAAACTAGTATCCACCAGAGAGCAGGTATACAATAAATATTTATCAAATAATTAAATTCAACAAGTTAATAAGTACAAATAATTTTAAATGTGTCTGACATACATTAAGCATACAATAAGTGTTAGCTATTGTTTACTCAGGGTATTCATTTATGGAATCATTCTACTTTCTAAAATCTCAATATACTTTGATCATAGATTAGATTAGTTTTATCTATATCTATGTATCTATATCTATCTATCTATATATATATAGATATAGATATATATAGATATAAATAGGCAATATGCAAATTAGGCCAGGACACCATAACGGGTCATGACTAGACAGGAGGAGGTTGCGCACGCAGGTGAGGCTTGGAGCGGAGATGGAGACAGAGACAGGGGGCCTGCCTGAGCCGCCACGCTGGCTTGGGTGGCCCCAGAGCGGACACAGGCAGGGGGCCAGGGGACACTGCGAGTCAGGCACAGATCCCAGCCCCCAGCAGGGTGCCTCCTCACACGGTGGGAGGCAGGGCGCCTCCTCACGTGATTTCAATCATGCGCTGGGCCTCTAGTATATTATATTAATAAATTAGCTTATATTAGTTTATTATTTCTTAATGTTTTGCTTTTGTTTTGTGTTCAATATGCAATTAATCTAACAATAAAAACTCATGAGTATAAAGCTCCAAAGACATTCCCTACAAGGATCTGTTAAAAACTAGTTTTTAATAGCCTTTAAATACATATTTTATACTCCTTAAACAGCCCCTAAATACATTTTCCCTAAGTGCAATTTAAGGAAGGAGAATTATAAAGATTCCTAATAACATATAATTTATATTTATTTGTCTATTCATTTTCTATGACTTCTTTTTTTTTTAATATATTTTATTGATTTTTTTACAGAGAGAAAGGGAGAGGGATAGAGAGTTAGAAACATCGATGAGAGAGAAACATCTGTCAGCTTCCGCCTGCACACTCCCTACTGGGTATGTGCCCACAACCATGGTACATGCCCTTGACCAGAATCAAACCTGGGACCCTTGAGTCCCCAGGCCGACGCTCTATCCACTGAGCCAAACCAGTTAGGGCTTCTATGACTTCTTAATGGTTATGAGCTAAACAAGTTTAAACAATTAGTTGAAAAAATTTTACTCAAGCTCTGTAATGAGTTACTAAAATATCAAAGAAAGAAATCTAGCATACTATTGCTTTCCTCTATCATTCTTTTTACCTCTTCTTAAATTCCATAGCACCTCTCTAAATCTATAGCACAATGATAGCAAATGTTTGTAATAATTATTTTGACTCACTATTAGAAAGTCTTAGTTGTTTTGCATAGTTTTAGTGGTGTAGGCATTTTATTATATCATATTTGCCAAATCAGTTATTAATTTATAATGTATATACAATAATCTTTAATTAAACAAAATATTTTATTTACCAAATAGTTTATTCTCTTATCTAACCAAGAACATAGGTATATTGTAATATATATGCTTTTTAAAAATATATATTTTATTGATTTCTTACAGAAAGGAAGGGAAAGGGATAGAGTTAGAAACATCCATGAGAGAGAAACATTGATCAGCTGCCTCCTGCACACCCCCTACTGGGGATATGCCCACAACCCAGGTACATGTCCTTGACCAGAATCGAACCTGGGACCCTTCAGCCCACAGGCTGACGCTCTATCCACTGAGCCAAACCAGTTAGAGCAATATATATGCTTTTATACACTACTTTAAGTTTTCAAGAAAAAAATTATCTATGCCAAATTTCAGCATTTAAAGTATAAAAATATCCTATATAATAAAAGCGTAATATGCAAATCAACCGAACGGCGGAACGGCCGGTTGGCAGGGTGCAGGGCCAGTGAGCAGGGGGCACCAGGCCAGCCAAGGCATGTGCCAGTGGGCAGAGGGAGGGGATGGTGATTGGTGGGAAGGGGAACAGTGGCGACCAGTGGCAGCAGAGGGGCAATTGGGGGTGGTGGGGGCAGGGCTGGCCACTCTCCGGCCAATGCCATCCCCTGATCAGCTGGCCTGGTTACCTCCCGCAGAGGGAGACCAGACTGCAGCTTAGGCCTGCTCCCCCTGAGGGGTCCCAGACTGTGAGAGAGTGCAAGTCAGGCTAAGGGACCCCCCCAAGTGCACAAATTTTCTTGCACCAGACCTCTAGTTAATATATAAAATCTACCATATGAGCAAAAGTGATATATATTATTATAAATATTTTAATGATAGAAATAATGATTAAAAACTGAGGTCTTTGGGCTTTAAATGCTCATTCTAAATGAAAGAATTAAAATCTACACTCTAGCCCAGCCAGTGTTGCTCAGTAGTGAGTGTTGACCCATGAACCAGGAGGTCAAGGCTCCATTCCCAGTCAGGGCACATGCCCATGTTGCAGGCTCAATCCCTAGTAGGAGGCTTGTAGGAGGCAGCCAATCAATGATACTCTCTCATCATTGATGTTTCTATTCCTCTCTCCTTCTCCCTTCCTCTCTGAAATAAAAAAATAAACCTGCCGTCTACATTTCTGAAGGTTGTGGTTTCAGTCAGAAAATAAAAGAGACTCTGAATTACAATCATTAATTTATCAGGAAGAAAGAGTTGGTTGTAATCAGTAAAATGTTACATTTGGATGACTACTAAAGGCATATCAGAATGAAGGGAAATGCCTTAACTAATCAGCTGAATTTGGCCAGAATATATAAATTTAAATCAGAGACCTATAAACTAAAAATAAATTCTAGGTGCCTAAGCAAAATCTTTAAAAAGGATCCCTCTTTCACTCACTTCCCTAAACTACTATATTCCTCTTCATCTTGAATTCTAAATGAATACCATTTTTTTCATGGAGCCAATGCATTCAAGAGATGTCTTTCCTACTAATTATACCTCTTGTTAAGTCATATATAGTGGGTTAAGACCTAGGAATGATTTTGAAAATAGTTTTCTCAGTAGATATGGTTTGAAGAAGACAGAATAAGTGAGAACAAATCTGATCTGACTCTATAGACATTTTTTAACTTAGAGAGAAAATTTTAAGAAACCAAAATTCAATTATCTACACTAAAAAAAAAAAAAAGTCAACTTATCTTAATCTCCTAACAAAAAGAAAAAAAAAAGAGAATTCAAGGAAGTAACACAAAAAACTAGCTTTTGAGATCTTTCAAGCTATTGTATTTTTTAATATTCCAACTTGTAAGAAATGAATATACCACTTTGCATGTATATTTTTACTGGCTGAAAAATGAAAACAATCTAGTGAGAATGTCTCTATGGTTGTACTCACATTACATAGGCATCCTATCTAATAAAGAATGAAAATGCAAATTGACAGTCACACCATCACAAAGATGGTGGCGTCCACAGCAGAGGCTAGGTTTCCGTAACACAAGATGACTGCACCCACGGCAGAGGCCAAGTTCCTGTAACGAGCCTTAACGAGCAATCAGCAGGGACCTGAGGCTGCATGGTGCTGGGCCAGGGTAGGGGACCTCAGGCTGCACCCCCTGCCCAGCAGGGTTAGACAGGGGACCTCAGGCCGCAACCCCCACCCCGGCGCCATGCCAGGGGACCTGAGGCCACACTCCTTGCTCTGGCACCAGGCCAGGGGACCTGAGGCCATGTCCCCCACCCTGACACCAGGCCGGGTGACCTCAGGCCGCACCCCCCACCCTGGAGCCAGGCTGAGGTACCTGAGGCCGTGCCCCCAGACTGGCGGGGCTTGACAGGGAACCTCAAGGTGTGCTCCCCATGCCAGTGCTGGGCCGGAGGACCTCAGGCTGCTCCCCCCACTCTGGGCCGGGGGACCTCAGGCCGCACCCCTACCCTGGCCTGGGCTGGGGGACCTCAGGCCACGCCCCCTGCCCCACCGCAGAGCCAGAGGACTTCAGCTGTGCCTCTCACGCTGGCACCAGGCTGGGGGACCTGAGGGTGTGCTGGGGGACCTGAGGCTACACCCCTGCCCGGCTTGCACCGGAGAACCTGAGGTTGCGCCCCTTGCCCAGCAGAGCTTGACGGGGGACCTGAGGCTGCGCCCCCCACCATTCAGGGCTTGATGTGGGCCAAGGTTGCACCCATCGCCCGGCACCAGGCTAGAGGACCTGAGGCTGTGCTCCCTGCCTGGTGGGGCTTGACAAGGATAGGGCTGGCTGGGTCTGGATCTTGCCCAATGGAGGTGGGGCCAGCTGGGTCTGGGTCTCATGTGATTTTGAGGCACTGCAGGTGGGCGGGGACTTGACTCTGGGCCCTGCGGTGCACCCCAGACTCTGACAGGAGGAAGATTTTCATCTCTGACACTTCTATTATAGAGAAAGGGCAAATAGCAATATTAAATTATTTCTTCTAATTAATCCCCTTTTAATGTGCACAAATTTCGTGCACCGAGCCACTAATCTATTGACAAAACAATAAAAGCATAGGCCTCTTGTTAAGAACCTTCCAAAAACAAACAACAAAAAAAAACCTACCTGCATAATAGATTTAGATTATACTATTAGAGTCAAACGATGCAAATACAGATTCTTGTTAGAATACTAGTATTATAAGAAAAGATCAAATAAAACAGCAAAATCCTAGATTAAGCTTTAAAGAATATTTATGGACAATTATAGCATCTATGAGCTTAACCAATGAGCAAAACTTGCAACATCCTGAATAATGAATCACTACCCCCTAAAACACAGAGGGTGAGCTTCTCACATGACTGTCTCTAAAACTTGTGGTTTGAGATTCATATGCATATATTTGTATTTCCTTATGTTGTTTCATCCACACAATCCATAGTTCCTTGTTCATAGAAAGGAAACAGACTAAATACTGAATAACCATGCTTTTTAGCAGAAAGGGCATGACACTCTAAAGTTAGTTCTGTTAGAGAATTTATAGGGTCTAAAGAGAATAATGGGTTAGGATCCATACTCTTAGAATATTGCAGAGAATATATTTTTTTAATCAAAGCCTACAAGATAGGATTAGTGCCTGAGGGGAGGAAAAACTCTTTCTCAGATACCTACTATCCATGATGCCTAGCTATAAGTACAAGTTAGAAATATCCTAAAGCAATGAAAATTTTAAAAACAAATGGTATTATTCAATTTTGCCCATTTAAACTCAAACAGGCCAGACCCTAAAGGCTGATGAAAAAGGCCAAATTCAAAATATAATGACTCCAATGATTTAATTATTTCATTACTTAGAGAGTCAAGGACCATTAGCATTAGCAGGGAGAGGGGGAACTAGCACTTGTATTATAATATTTGATCAAGCTTTTTCAAACACCAAAGCTCGTTGTCTAAAAGATGATCATGGAGTCTGTTAAAATTGTTTCATTTTGTATCTTGGCTTTAAATAAATGGTGGAGCTAGCTAAATGAACTGGCTTATATTAAAAATGTTTGAGTCATTTTGGTCCACTGGCATAAAATAATAAAAGCACCAACAAGTTAATATCACTATTACCACCTACAATTTAAAAGCTAAATCGTCAGCAATGTAATTTCTGAATTATAATGAAAACTCCTATAATAGCTCATAAAAATGAGCTATTATAGGAATACGATCGTGTAAAAAAGGTAGTTTTCCAAAAATAATACTTGAGCCCCAGTTATGTACAGAAGCATAGGAGGGCTCTGTTCTGTTCTCTTTATACTCCTTTCTTCCCTCCCTACATCACCCTGTCCCTTTCCATGTCTTTTATATTTCTGGATCCTGGAAGATGGTAGAGATTAAAAAAAAAAAAAAAGGAGGTCCTGTTTATAATTCTCACTTAACTATTAAATGTGCTCTGTCATGGCAGGTGTCCAAAAATTGAATCTCACAAGCACATCTGTGGATTCTTAGAGTCCTTCAGCAGGGTCCTATGGCCTACATATTTCCTGCAACGCACAAGGAACTCTTCAACTGACCTGCTGTGATCAGCACCACCCCCTCTCGGCTTTGCCCCAGTAGGCAACTCACTTAGAGAAGGTCCACTCCACTTGGCTCGCAGGAATTACAATGGAAGTGCAACTTGAGGAACTGCTGACCCCTTCCTCCTTGCTCCTCTGTCAAGGGCAGCTACTTAGCTTCCTACTCTTCCCCAGAGGAGAAGTGAAGACCTGATAGTCACTTTGCTCCAAATTATGTGAGGCCACAAGTCAAGTTCTCTCTAGAAAATGCTCATCCTCTGTTTGGGTAGAGGCATGGGAAAAACCTGCTAGTGTCGGCAAGTTTGCAAGCAACAGGCCAGAAACTAACTGCCAATCTACGATTTTCACCATTTTGTTGATTACTCTTTTATAAACAGTACTCTTGGACTCCCCAACCCTTAGGGTCTTGGGGGTAAAGGAAACATCTCACTTCCCCTCCTGTAAATGATGAAAAAGAAACACCTCATTTCTTTCTACTCCTATAAATTCCCTTCCAAGTGTCTTAAATATCTCTTCTCCTAAACAGACCAGAGGCAGAGGACAGTAATTCCCGTGAGGCTGTGTCTAGCACATTTCTTTGAAGTGTGAAGGTACTTGTCACCCAATGTCCTAAGCTGTGAGGTCTCAAATTTTAAGACAGGACATCGCCCATTCCATATGTTGTTGTAGATGTAGAGTGACTTTTGAATAAAACTGCTTTAGAGAATTTGTCTTTCTGAATTGCCATTCAACTACCCCAAAAGGAGAAATCCAAAATAAAGGACTGCAGGCCCTCACCCTAAATGGCTTTTTCCCTTTGGAATGAAACTGTCCTTTTATTGAGCTTGTCCTATCATCAGCCCAGGTGGAAAGGACTTAAGGCAAAGGTAATTAAAAGGGTCGTGACAGCAAGAGCAGCACATTATCCTAACTACATCCTTCCTAGTGTAAATAAATCCATCTGCTTCTGTTGTCACACTGGCCAACTAATCTAGGTACCATATCACACTAGAATATAAAACCCTTACCATAGGGAAATGAGTCAGTATATTCTGAATTA